>NC_079147.1:250742822-251445256 GCF_945859685.1 Eupeodes corollae
TTGTTTATCAACAGCAACAAAACTTTGCAAGCTAAATTGGACTAAAAAACCAAAAAGCATTTGAAAAACGAATGACGTGGGTTTGATCACTTGTTATAGTATCACGTGTGTCGAGCCCAAGAAAATAGTTGATTTTTATATTATGTCATAAAGGCCCCAAAAGAATGAAAATTAAAAGAGGGGAAGTTAAAATTGTTAAAGTGAAAAAATATTAAACAAATGTAGTTTAGATAATGTAGAGTCTCTACCTTATGGGGAACTTAAAAACTGTTGGCTATAAGACTCTTGCAGACATACTTTTTAACAGAACTATTGGCACTACATGTCCGCAATTCCTTTAAGTGGGTATTGTACAAAACAATTTGAAGGACATAAATGAACTTTATTGAAAGTATAGTTTTCTTCATCCAGACCAACCAATCTTAAAATGCAGTTTATTGCAAACAATTAAATCTTGGGGTTATAAGACTTTTCTTCTACGTCTTCCCTAAATGCAACATTTTTCCACGTTCTAATATTTAACACAAAGTAGTTAGAGTGCAACTTCTCCTTCGTAGATTGTATTAATTTCTTACTTTTTATCACCAGCTTCCAGCTTTTATTGAAAAAGCAAATTCTTTTCCTAATATGTTTCCTTTTTATTTCCCTTCCTCTTGGAATTGCGTAGCCCAACATGATGATGACCAGACCACATTTAATTATCTTTTGAATCGGTGACGCGTGACCAGTTTCCTGAATGGTGTCTCTGTTTCACTCTTAATTCACTTCAATAATAGAATTTATGATATGACATCATTTGCAGGAATTGCATTGGATTCGTTTTTCCTTACATTTCTTCTTACTTATTACTTATTATTTCCAACACCACCCCCTCACCCAATAGTAGAACGTTTGATGGTAGAGATTAAAAATGGCTTTGGTGGTTATGAATCTTTGGTCATTCCAATCGGCTCAATAATAATCTCTTATATCTCCACAATCGTATCATCTGCCTTGATGCCTAGATGGGCAGTAATCTTTCACAGCTCATATCCAGAATCCAGATATCTACTTTACTCACTCTGGTGTACAAATCACACAAACCTCTCAAAAAATACACAATCCCCAAATGTATATTCATAGTCGATGTCTCGACGAATATGATGCAAGATGCGAACATTAGAAACAATCCGACAACCCTCTTCAATTGACTGTTGACCAGACCACCACCGCAAGCACCGACAAGGACAACGACGAAGAGCTTCGACGACGATGGCGATGATTCCTGTTTCCTATTTGTATGGCCAAAGGAATACAATTGCTATTTGTGTCCTACAGCTTTAGCAATTAGGGGTAGTATTTCACGTATTTACGATGCCTGTCGACAATAAGTCGGAAAGAGGAAACGTCAATCCCGAAACAGAACAGAAAAAGAAAACCAGCTATTGTGTCTGCCCGACTCTATATGTCCTAACATTATGTACACATAGTTCCCTGGGTTGTTGTCATTTGGCAAAAACACTAATTTGACTGGAAGATATCAATTAATTTGCTGGCCAGTCTTACCGCTGGCGTTGTGAAGGAGGACTTGTATATGAAGATGTTAGAAGGAAGACAAAATAAAAACAGGAATGCCTGGAGCTGATGGGAATTCTACATGCGTATGATGTAATTCATTTCCTCTTCGATTTTATTTCTTCTTTTATTTGTTTATATTTTCAAGGAAATGGTATTTATCCATATATAAAGGGTGGAAAAACAGAAGTTTGTCTTTAAAAATTGCAAAACAAAATATGAAAAGTTAAATTTGTATCATGGCTTCATAAGTAGGAGCAAATACTTTCATTGATTGCGGAAAACAATGCAGTCGTTTAAGTGGTTGCCTCTTCTAACTTTACAGTAGTGCATTCTGTCGCTCTTATTCTCCAAGACCTTTGTTGATGGTTTCAGGGCTCAGATTACGAATATTTGGTGACATTGTTCTAATTATGTCACCACCCAGATCCAGTTAATTTATTAAAATTGCGTTTCTTTAGAAAAGAAGATTCTTTCGCCCAAGTTGATCCAAGACCCAAAGTCAATAGTTCAAGCGAATAAGTAGAGATCTTTATTCAGCAATATCCTGAGGAAAGTGCGTCAAATGTTTAGATTTTGATATAAAGGGCGAGTAGATATTCCTGAATAAGGAATCAAACTCTCCGTAATAGTAGCCACATTCGGGGAACGTAGGTGTTGTTCACTTGCATAGAAGCCTCAAGAAAATATGTGACAGCATTTATAAGAATTGAAGTAAAAAGAGAAAGAAGAAACATGGTGTTTTAAATCACTTAAAGTTTTGAAACAAAGAAACATTAATTTAAAGCTTAGTTTTCCGCTTAAAATATGAGCAAATATGACAGATTTTTTGATTCTCAATTCATCATTCATCAGAATACCGTTACACCTAGCTATAAAATAAGATGGATCATAAATGTTTATACACATTGTGTCCCAAAGTTACCGCCAAAAAAGCCACGAATTTCAGAGGTTTTTTGAAGTCGACAACTTATGGTGTAATTTTCGTATTATTAATTTCCCATAGAAAGTAATTTGTCCGATTTTTCAAATTGAAAATTTTGACATTTCCGACGTTCCAAGGTCTCTAAAGTCGAAATAAAAGATTTTTAGAACGATGCCAGTGCGTGCGTGTATATGTACGTTCGTACGTCGTCCGTACTGCTGTAAGTTAGCGAGAACCAGAAGGGATATGGACTTCAAATAAATTTAATTGTACAGATAATAATGAAGAAAGATTCAGAAATGGCTCTCAAGAAAATTGCGTATGTGGTGAACATTTTGGTTAACCCTAAATATCTCACGAACCAAAAACGCTAAAGACTACAATTAAATTTTATATTATATATTTTAACGTGATACCAAACCAATTTATTGTGGACAAAAGCCATTTAACGGTTTTTTTTTATAAATCAAAAAAACTGAAATAAAATGTGTCACCTCGAAAATTTTACGAACACAACATGATTTTTTTTTCCAAATCAATTTTGTGCAACGAAGAATAACATTTTCAACATTTGGTGAAATTTTGAGAAAAATCGAATAGACAGTTTTTTTTTACAAAAAATAAAAACCTAAAAAAAACATAACTCAAAGTTGGTAAAAATTGATTTGCGACTCAAATATCTTTTCACAAATTTGAGATAATATTTCCAACTCATTTTCGCTTATAAGAAATATTGTTTTCAACATTTAGTAAAATTTTGAGAAAAATCGAATTGACAATTTTTTTAACAAAAAATAAAAACCTAACAAAAAACAGTACTAAAACTTTTTAAACATTTACTTTCTACTCACACAGCTTTTCAAAAATGAAAATATTTTCTTTAAACTTTAATTATTTCACAGAAAGCATTGTTTCCGATATTCAGTAATTTTTTTTTATAAAAATCCAACAGTTCGTTTTTTCATAAAAAAATAATATCTACAAACAAAAATACGCTAATTTGGTAAAAATTTATGTTCGATTCTTGATACAATTTGGTTTCGAATAAAAATCAACTTACGAGTAAGAAGACTAGATTTTAAAACTAAAGTAAAGCTTTATATGAAAAATATTGTTGATCATTTTTAAACTTTAAAGAATAAAGTGACAAATTTTTAAACTCAACACGAAAACCTACAAAAGTTTAAGAAAGACAAATGGACAGATGGGATGGGCAGTTATCAGTGTGGGTCACATCCCAGCCTCTTTTTTTTGTTTTAAATTCTCTTAGGGATTAATCAACCGATGTATTTTATATATACTTACTTAAAGTGGCACTACAGTCCTGTGTGAACTATAGCCTCACCCAACAAACCTCACCATCTTGATCGGTCCCTAGTTAGATGTCTCCTGTTTGAGCTTGTGCGCGCCACCTGATCCGCGGTCTTCCTCTACTGCGCTATCCTGTGGGTGCGGATTCGAAGACTTTCCGGGCCAGAGCATTGGTTTCCATGCGCTCTACGTGACCCAACCATCTTAGTCGTTGGACTTTTACCCTTCTGGCTATGTCTATGTCGCTGTACAGCACAGCCCGTACAGCTCGTCGTTCCATCTTCTCCTCCACTCCCCTTCGATGCATACGGGACCGTAGATCGAACGAAGAACTTTTCTCTCGAACCGACACAAGATGCTTTCATCCGCTATTGTCACAGTCCATGCATCTGCACAGTATAGCAGGACGGGGATGATAAGGGTCTTATACAGCAACACTTTGGTCCCTCGATAGAGGACTTTACAACCTAATTGCTTTCTTAGTCCGAAAAACGAGCAGTTAGCAAGAGTTATTCTGCGTTCTCAGCGCTGGTGTTGTTTTCTGCTTTTACAGCGGAGCCTAGGTAGACGAAGTCCTTGACTACCTCAAAATTACGTCTTTCGATTGCGACGTTTTGACCGACGCGTCGGTGTTGTGTGTCCTTTCTTGACGACAGCATGTACTTTGTTTTGCCCCCATTAATCGTTAAACCCATTTTTGCCGCCTCTGAGTTCTTGCGATTATGTCAATGTCATCAGCATATGCTAGTAATTGGACAGATAGTGCCTCTAGTGTTGACGTGTGAGCTCTGCACTATTCTTTCAAGCTCGTCCCTGTAGATGCTATCATATGCGGCCTTGAAATCGATGAAAAGATGGTGGGTGTCAATTTGGTGTACTTGGGTTTTTTCCATGAATCTGCCGTAATGTGAATATTTGACCAATTGTGGACTTTCCTGGTCTAAACCACACTGGACCTATCAAGTTGTTGACGATGGGCTTAAGACGTTCACATATTATGATGATGTTAAGTATAGTGATTCCTCTAAAGTTTGTGCAGTTTAGAGGGTCTCCTTTTTTCAGGATCGGATCGGGAGGACGGAATTGTTGGCTTTCGTCGTCTATGTTGAATGGACCATCATCCTGCCTGACAGCGGAATTCGGTTCGTCGTCGCCGTTATACAGTCTGCAGAAGTGAACTTCATACCTGCTTTTAAACCTCTCAACATCTTCAACCGCAAGCTTCTCATGCTCTCTCTTTTTCCTTCTGAGAAGTCGGTGTTCCTCTCGCCTCTTCTGCTCATAGAGCTCATGAGCAGTTCTCGTCCTTTTATAGAGCACCGCTTTGCGTGTCTGTTGTTTGGATGCATTTGCCTGCTGACATTCCTCATCAAACCAGGGGTTCCTTGTTGGTGGCTGTTTGAAACCCAGCACATCAGAGGCGGCTTCTCTGATTGCATCTTGGCAATGTTGCCACTGGTTTTCGATAAATTGTGTTGGCGGCAGAGAACTTCGAGAGAGGTCACTTGTAACTCGGTCGGAAAAAGATTTAGCGATCTCTGCCGATTGTAGCCGTTCGACGTTGTACCTGCTTCCAGCACCTCCCTGTTTTGCCTTGGGTTTGGAAACCCGAAGTATTTTATATATAAAAAATTAATTTAAAGAAAAACCGCTGCTCTAACGATTTTCAAAACAAAATTATCAAAAAGTAAGGTTTTTTTAAGAAGTGAAATGGCATTTAAATTTTTAAATAGAAAACTTATTTTGCATTTATACTTTTAAATCTTAAATTATCGGTACTAAATATAAAAAACTCTTTGGATACACGAGCAAGTTCCAGGATTTTATTTAATAAATTTAATTATCATTGTCAATATGAGCAGAACAAATTTAATTATGGTCAAGAAAAAAATAAAATGAGTTTTGAAAATTCGGTTTTTTTTTTTTTTAAATTGCAGTTATTTTTGTGTAAACTTAAATTCTCAAGATGTTATTAATTTTGTAAGAGCAACTGAATTTTTGTTAATCATATTCCGTCATTTGACAAATCTATATAGCATATCTAGTTATATCAGCCAGTCTTCCAAAACTATCAGTAAAACATTAAGCATGTTGCGTAATAATTTTCTTCTATTGAAACTTAAACCAATGTAGGTGTTATAATGAGGCTAAAAATAAACTTGTATACATTTAATATAAATTAGACTAGAACAAATTGATTTTCTGCTCATTTTACTGCACTATTTTCTATTTTCCAAACACCTATACCCACATTACAAAACTATAAATAAGTATCTACATCTACCGCAGCACCGGTGACATAAATCTGCATCCTCTTTTGAACACCATCATCTAACCTAGAGCTAAAGCATCCCAAATCCGCCCATCAACTATTAAAACACTGTCAACATAAACACTATCAGATTATAAGCCACCCAGATACCCGACGGCCCACAGCCATACACCAAAGGTTCACACCGACCCCCTTTCCACACAAAAACACCAAACACACGTTTATACGTTTTGTGTGAAACACCTTGTTGTGTTGCAAACAATATTATAGTGCATGCAAACATCAAGCACCTAGATTTTAGAAAATCATAAAATTCCAGTGTACGAGTGAAGGTATAAACATTTATGCATAAAACTTTTGCTTTGACTTTTAAAAGGCTTTATATATATACCAAGCTCAAAAAGAGGGGATGTACATATGTATGTATATATAAGTATAGATAAGTATATTGCACATTTGTTCTATGTTATACCTTCAATATTATCATCCTTATACATGCGTTGACGTTTATCCTTACCTTAGTTTGATGCTATAGTAGGTGCAGACGCAGATACCTTAATGTATAGGAAAGTTCAAAACGTATAACGCAGGATTCCCGTCCGGGTTGTTTAAGTATTATAGAGAAAGTAGAGTGTCATCCTGTGTTTACAAACTGACACTTTGAGTGTGATTATCTAAAATGTATGCAATGATGCACAAATCAAAAGCTTTATAAAAGATGCAATGATGTTAAACAAAATAAGTATACACTCTATGCTTTTCAAATAAAGTCTGATATATTATATTTTTGTCTTTTGAATGAATTCTTAGAATCACCATAGCAGCGTCTTTGAATTCGAAATAAAAATAAACACATTTCAAGGGCTAAAGTGACAACTTTAGGTTAGGTTAGAGTGGCTGTCTAGATATCATTGACACACGTAGACCTCAAGGGTCCATTGTGATACCACTAATGAGGTTACTCATGGGAGTAATGAATTTAAACAAACCATTTTGTGCTTTTAATAAAGTTAGAGAGACGTTTTGTGTCAATATTTGCCAGTTCACTGGTATTATCGAAGAAGGGATTACCGAGAAAGTAATTCCTTCTAATGGAGAGTGCTGGACATGTACATAGAAGGTGTTGGACTGTTTCCTCTTCCTCCTCGTCCATGCAGCTTCTACAGAAGTCATTTGTGTAGACCCCTAGCCTCAGAGCATGTCTACCTATGAGGCAGTGTCCCGTTATTACTCCAATTGTAGAGCTTATACTTTGTCTGCTTAGTGATATCAAGCCTTTTGACCGTTTTAAGTCAATACTTGGCCATATTTGCTTGGTTGCCAGGCAGGTGGTACTTCGTGACCATCTAGTATTTGTTGTTTCTAAAGCATATTGCTTGAGAAGATATTTGCATGTAGCAAGTGGTGTTCCTATGTTATGTTTTTGTCTAACATAAGGCAGAAGTGTTCCGTTTTTGGCGAGCTCATCGGCTTTGCAATTTCCCGGAATGTCTCTGTGGCCCGGCACCCAAATGAGGTGAATGTTAAACTGTTCCGTCATCTCCTTCAGAGATGATTGACAATCGTGGACTGTTCGAGAGTTTGTGGAGACAGACGCGAGAGATTTAAGAGCGGCTTGGCTGTCCGAGAAGATACGTATATCCTTACAAGATATAACGTTTTCTTTGAGCCAGGATAGTGCTTCTTTTATCGCCATTACTTCTGCCTGGAACACACTACATTGATTGGGAAGTCTATAGGATAGACTGAGATTCAGTTGTTCTGAAAAGATACCACTTCCAACTCCGTGATCGGTCTTTGAGCCGTCAGTGTAGAAGTGTACCGCATCGTCTTCCAGGGGTCCCTCTTCTTCCCAGGAGGATCTTGAAGGGATGGACACATGGAATCTTTTACCAAATACCATTTTTGGGGTGGTATAGTCTAAGCGATCTGGGATAGATCTGAAATTATCTAGAATGGTTGTATGTCCAGTATTGTTACTGGTCCATTGAGAGGTGGCTCTAAGCCTTACACATGAGTTGGCAGCCACCTTTTTAGAGAAGATGTCAAGTGGTGTTAGGTTTAAAAGCACTTCCAGTGCTGCAGTTGGTGTTGTGCGAAGTGCTCCTGTGATGCACATACCTGCTGACCGCTGGACTTTAATGAGTTTATTTAGATTTACCATCTTATCCAGTGCGGTCCACCATACGACGGCTCCATAAATGAGTATCGGCCTGATTACCGAAGTGTATAGCCAGTGGGTTATTTTTGGGGAGAAGCCCCATTTTGATCCTATGGCCTTTTTACAAGTAAAAAGCGCTACAGTAGCCTTTTTGACTCTTTCATCAATATTTGCCTTCCAATTTAGTTTTTTGTCTAAAATGAGGCCCAAATATTTAGCTTGGTCGGAAAAGCTTAATGGTATTCCTTTAATCTTTGGTGGGCTAATCTGAGGAATTTTATATCTTCTCGAGAAGAGTATTAATTCTGTTTTGTGTGGGTTGACGTCCAATCCACATTGATTAGCCCATTTAGTTAGCCTGTTTAGGGCATTTTGTAGGAGTTCCGAGAGAACTTGGGGGTGCTTCCCAGATACGGATATCGCAACGTCATCAGCGTAGGCAATCACCTTGAAACCTTCTGTTTCCAATGTTGTAAGTAAGTCGTTTACTACCATGTTCCATAAAAGAGGCGAAAGGACTCCACCTTGGGGAGTGCCCCGATTCACCGATCTGGTGGTAGTAAAACTTCTCATGTTAGAAATTATTGTCCTGCTTTTGAGCATGAGACTTATAAGATCTATGAGTGACTTCTCTAATTTCAGCTTATCCATTGCTGTTGTGATCGCCTGGTAACTGACGTTGTTGAAAGCTCCTTCAATATCTAGGAACGCTACCAGGTTATATTCTTTGTATTCGAGGGAATGTTCAATAGTACGTACCAGTGAGTGAAGTGCTGATTCTACTGATTTTCCCTTAGAGTAAGCATGTTGAGCTGTGGAAATGAGACATGGTTTTAAATTATGTCTGATATAAATTTCAATCAATCTTTCCAAGGTTTTAAGAAGGAAGGATGATAGGCTGATTGGTCGTAGATCTTTAGGGTTAACGTGTGAGGGTTTCCCTGCTTTGGGAATGAAGACTACTTTTGCCATTCTCCAGGCTTTGGGAATATATCTCAACCTTACACAGCTTGTCAGAATGATTTCCAATGGTGGAATAATCATGTCTGAGCATTTTTGTAGTTCGGCCGGAATGATTCCATCTGGTCCTGGAGATTTATATGGATCAAAGCTGTCTATGGCCCATTGCAGTTTTTCCCGCGTTATTAGATCAACTAAATCGCTTGTAGAAGCTTGAGACTCTGATGTTAAGTCGTTGAGTATGTTAGAACTACCTGGAAAGTGGGTGTCTAATAACAGGTTAAGAGATTCTTCATCTGTGATAGTCCATGTGCCTGTTTCTGTCTTTAAAGCACTAGGTATTGTTGGACTTTTTGAGAGAATTTTCCTGAGTCTTGAGGCTTCTGAAGTATTTTCTATTTTACCACAAAAATTTCTCCAAGAAGACCTCTTACTCTTTCTTAATTCTTTTTTATATTGCTTTAGAGCTTGTTTGTATAAGTCCCAGTCAGAAGGAGATCTAGTGTACTTAGATCTATTGAAGAGTTTACGACAGCTCTTTCTGAATGGTTCTAATTCTTTATGCCACCAATGAGGTTTCTTTTTACCCTTTAAAATGGTTACAGGGCATGAAGATCTCATTGATTCATTTAAGGCTTCGGTGAGATGATTTACAGAAAGGTCTAGTTCATCTTTACTGGAGGAGCTTTTAAGAAGGTTATGATTAAGCAGTTGTGCTAGTACCTCCCTATAACGCTCCCAGTTGGTATTCCGGTGATTTCGAAATCCCGTAGATGTATTTGCTACATCTTTGAGCTCAAACTGAATGTATTTGTGGTCAGAGAAGGAATTCTCTTTTGAGACATGCCAGTTTGAAATCATATTGTGGATCGAGTCAGAGGTAAGTGTAATATCAAGTACCTCTTTCCTATTCTTGGTTACAAATGTGGGTTCATTACCAATATTACTTATGAGTAGGTTAGTGCTTAGTAAATAATCAAATAAGTACTCACCTCTCTCATTTATATCAGAGCTACCCCATACCGTGTGATGGGCGTTAGCGTCTGAACCAATTAGGAGACCAACTTTTTTCGATTGCGCGTCCGCAATTGCCTTCCTCAAGGTGTTTCCTGGAATTGGGCTGTCGTGGCCAAGGTAGGAGGATATGAGCCAGTAGGTGGCTTTATCTGTTGTTAGGACAGCGGTGGTGGTGTCCTTGTCGCTGTAATTGGGGAGTAAAAATATGTTTAAGTCATTTTTTACTAACATGCATGACCTTGGTTCACCTTTCTCCGATGCATATAATATTTTATAGCCAGGAGTCCTGAGACCTCTGATGATGGAGTTTGAGACCCACGGCTCCTGTATTAAGACGATGTCTTCCTTGTTCTTATGCAGTCGGAGTATCAGGTTGTTTGTGGCCATGATGGCGTGATGGAGATTAATCTGTACTAATCGCAGCATTGCTACTATTAGTCAGATCAACCTCCACCACTGTTTTGTCGGCGTTTTCCTCGTCTGAGGAGGACCTAAGCAGGTCTTCCTCACTCTGGGTGATGCCTAAGGTGGCGTCTTCAGTCTCCATGTCGGAGTTACTGTCGACTTTAGTTTTAGCCTCCACGTCGGATGGCTTATTTGGGGCAGTGGATGTCGATGGTTCCACTTTTGGTGTTGCATCGACCTCCATTTTCGTTGCCAATGAATCGATTCCCTCCGCTGAAGAGGCTTCTGTGGGGGGCGTGTTTAGCGTATCTTCATCTTTTTTATAAATACGCATCATGATTTCATCGAAACCATACCTAATCACACCTTTGGTCGCGGCCAGTGGAGCCAGTGATTCCCTATTGATCAGCACGAGAGCCGATCTATAGTGACCCACTGTCTCCTTCTCAACCTTTGGTACTTTCCAGTCGTGAGTAGGCAGGTCCGGATTACTTGTTTTGATCAGTTTCATGATCATGTCTGGACAGTTGTGAAGAGCCGGGACCATTATACGTGCTCTTGGCCGGCAAGGAATATTCTCCCTTGCAACAACCTCGAGCTTGGCACCCGGCCAGACTTCTGGCAAGCCATTGACAGCAGCCCTGTATAGATCGAAAGATCTCTGATCACCACAGGCGATGAGTTTGATGCGATTTTGGTACCATCCTGCATCGGCTGTGTCTGGGAGAGGCCCCGGATTTTCCTCGATAACAGATAAAAATCTGAAACCGAGGTGAGCCTTGACCTCTGCCCAATGATCATGAGAGATGTTACCATCCACATGACTCCTGTCAATGACCGCGGCAATGATCTTACCTTTGAGCGCGTCGCTGAAGGAGAGATCTTTGTTGACGGCTGATGTGCTGTTGGAAAGCACCTTCTGCCTTTTTGGTTCGGGCTTGTCACCCTCGAAAGACCTATCTCGCTTTGACGTTGAGTCGCCGCAGGTCGGTTTAGCTTTTTTGCTAAGAAAGCCACTAGCCCACTCGAGTTTACGCGTTTGCTCTGGGGTTCTTTCCGCCGCCGGTATGACACCGACTGCGGCTAGAATCCTTTCGGCGTTGCGTTGGTCTCGATTGGCCTGTGACTTCTTGGACTTCTTTTTGGCCGGCCCAGAACTATGTCCGTGTATCACAGATGTGGGTCCACCTCCAGATTTAATCGCTACCGATGCCAATCCGGGTGTGCCCTCACCCTTTGAGTCAATTCCACATGTCGCAGATTTTGTCTCTCCGGATGGGGTGTCCCTTTTTGGGGTCGCTTGCGACGTCCTAGCAGGAGCGGGGAAGAGGTGGGGTGTGGAATTTCCGCCATTGGGACTGCCGAGCGTCACAGCTGTTCCACTGACGGGTAATTCCTTTAAGTATATGTTGCGGCTAGTAGAGGGAGAAGGACTCTCGCCACTAGTTGCAACCACAGGGTTGACAACACGTTCACACACCTGATTTGGCTCGACAGCCTTTTCAGGTGATGTGACCGCATTGGCAGCCTTGGTGCGATTTTTTTGTTTAATAATTGTTTTGTTTGTTTGTTTATTTTTAGATTTTTTCATTTTATTCCCACGAGTAAAGCGGAAAGACGGTCAGCCCCGGCAGAGCCGCTTGCCGGGGTAAGGCAGAAATATGACGGACCTTGCCACAGCATCCGAAAGAGCTCGTTAACGGCTGGTTTATCCCCCAGCCTTTCATTCTTCGGCACGGTTTTCGTACTAGTACGCTCACACCACCACTGAAATTAGGAACCTCTAAACTATGATTAAATTAAATAAAGTGACAACTTTAGTTATTGAATTATTTTAGAATACTGTTGGCCAACAAGGGTGGTGGGGTGTTGTAGGATCCTCGGGGCTTATGCTGCAACTTTTCCTACACACCAAGTGTTTACTTTACCTCCTCGTGGTAACCACCGGATACTGGTTATATATTTAGATATAACTTGCGAAACTTGTAAACGCGGGTGCAAAATCGGGAAAAAAAGCACCTTATCAACGGCAAAACAAATTTGGAGGTTAGTGCGAGGGGCTAACAACCCCTCCACAGTGAAAATCTTGAAAGTTATGAGAGATATACCAGCCTCGGATAACGAACCCCCTCTTATGGTAATCAGATCCGGAACGACAACGGACTACGCATTGAGAGTTTGTACCTGGGTTGTAAGAACCCTCTACACTCCAGGTGCAACTCAGAAACTTGAATCTGTCCTCTCGCAGTATAAGGCAGATATTACTGCGATCCAGGAAACACGATGGATAGGATCAGGGACAATGAAGAGAAAGAATTGCGACATTTATTATAGCTGTCATCAAAGATTGCATATATTTGGATGCGGATTCGAAATCGGCTGGCTGTGATCCGCATCAATTCCACATAACAGGACATCAGTATAATATGTGCAAGGCGCCCCTACCGATGATGCTGAGGAGTCTAGCAAGGAGGATTTCTACGACCTCCTGGATAAAGCCTACGGAGCCTGTCCAGAGTACGACGACAAAATCGTACTCGGAGACTGCAATGCAAAGATCGGAAAGAAAGACATCTTTGGCGGATTAGTTGAAAAGCACAGCCTCCACGAAGAAATCGACTAATCGACTTTGCTGCAGCTCGTAATACGGTGATAGGGAGCACTAGGTTTCCAAGACGGAAGATCTACACAGCAACCTGGTGATCTCCGGATGGTCGAACCACCAACCAAATCGACCATGTGTTAATCGGCGGAAGGCACGCATCCAACATGCTTAACGTGCGCACTTTCCGAGGAGCAAATGTCGACTCTGACCACTTTCTGGTAGTGGCTAAGTTAGGAGCTCGAATATCAAACGACAAAAAAACACGTGCGGCCCAAAGAACAAAGTTCAACATCGGTTGCCTTAGCACATTGGAGAATGCCAGGACTACAGTGAGCGCCTGAGCGAGTGATTCTCCGCCGTCGTCCTCCTTAATACTACAGACGTAAACACATTGTGGAACCAATATCGCGAAATAATAAAAAATGTATCCGAGACCACCATAGGTTACCAGCCACCTCCGAAAAAGAACCCGTGGTATGATGATGAGTGCGTGATATTGAAAAGAGAGACGGAAAATGCATATGTGCTGTGCAGATGCTGCAACGGAAAAAAAGAGCATCAAGAGAAGAGTACCGCACGAAAAGGAGAAATGACAAAAAGACCCTGCAAAGGAAGAAAAGAGCATCCGCAGTTTCTCAGCTCAAAGATCTAGAGGAGTCTCGGGCCTAGAACAACTCCGACGTTTCTTAAAAAGGACGAAGCATTTAGCTTCTGGTTTCAGAACCGGGACACAGGGAATTGTAGATGTTTTTAAGCAGCATTTCCAACAGCTGCTGAATGCGTAAAATGTCGAACAAGATAATGACGAAAGAGAAGCAAGACCAGTCAATGAATACCCAGTCCCAGCCCCCAGCAGAGAAGAGGTAGAAAGAATCATCCAAAAGCAAAAACTACCGTGGCATATCCCTGCATAATGCATACAAAATCCTATCCAACGTACTGTGTGAGCGTCTTAAACCTTTCTGCAGCACAAATATCTGCACTTACCATTGTGGCTTTAGGCCAGGCAGAACAACGATAGACCAAATATTCACACTGAGGTAGATCTTGGAAAAGACCAACGAATTTCAAGACGAAACCCACGATCTTTTCATCGACTTTATAGCTGCTTATGATAGCATCCACCGCCAAGAGCTTATGATGGCGATGTCTGAATTCGGGATCCCGAACAAACTGATCCAGCTGTGCCGCATAACGCTAAACAATACGCAGTGCTGTGTGCAAATGGGTAACAGCTCATCCGAGTTATTGAAAACTTGCGTAGGGTTTAGACAAGGAGATGCGTTGTCATGTGACTTCTTCAACATAGCCCTGGAGCAGATAGTGCGTAAGGCAGGTGTGAGCACGGAGGGCACTATCTTCAACAAATCCACCCAGCTCCAGGCTATGCGAACGACATAGACATAATCGGTCGATCCAAGAGAGCTGTTCTTGAGGCCTTCATAGCGATTGAAGAACAGGCGAAACTTGTTAGTCTTGAAGTGAATGAGGACAAAACAAAGTACATGTTATCAACAAACAAAGGAACATATGTCCATCGCCTAGGACAAAACGTCACTGTTGGTAGCAGCAATTTCGAGGTAGTTAAGGAGTTCACCTACCTTGGAACAAACATCAATCCCACGATCGACACCTTAGTGGAGATACGAAGAACAATTACCCTAGCGAACCGCTGCTTCTCGGTTTGGCCAAACAACTAGGTTCAAAACTCCTCACTCGAAAGACAAAGTGTCTGCTATACAAAACTTTGATTTTACCAGTCCTACTCTACGGTGCCGAGTGCTGGTTGATAAGTGAAAAAGGGGAATTGATACTGGGCACTTTAGAAAGAAAAATTTTTCGGCGGATTTTCGGTCCCGTATGCGACGATGGTGAATAGAGAAGAAGATACAACCGAGAACTGTATGAGCTGCACGAGGAGGTAAATAAATGGTTTGATTCCGAATGTAAGAGGCTCACAAAAAAATCTTTCGTTTTTCTTAATTTATTTAGAAGATTTAATTTAGAGTCTGCATATCTGGAAGCGAACAAAATATACAAACAGGCCTGCGAAGCTAAAAAGTTAAATTAGACACCTAATTTAGCGACCAGCTTAGAAAGGTGTGAGGATTAAAAAATTTTTTGGAATAATGTACGTGAGCTGGGTGGAAACAATTGTATGTCTTCAATTGTATTACAAGCTAAAGTTTTGGCATCCCATTTCCGAACCTTGCTAACATGTCAAGATGGCTTGCACTCGTTTCATTAAGCTTTCCCAGACACAGTCAATAATTTGCTTGATTCTGTAATAGTTCTTGATGAACTGGAAATTGCTCTTTTTAACATGAAAAACAATAAGTCTCCAGGAATTGAAGGCATTCTCAGTTATGATTCCTTCTGAAGGTTCTTCAACAATGAAATCATCTTGGTCATCCAAAAAACTGTTTTCACTTGCCGTTTCGTCACCTATTTTGATTGGTATTCCATTGCTTGAATTCACTGATGGAATTTCGTCTTCATTCCGCACTGAATCATATCTTGTAAAAATATCACAATAAAATGTATCGTTTGTCTCACCATCTTTTGGAAAAATTTGTTTATGGAAAACTGCGTCTCGACTTATTATGACTTCTTTTTTCTTAACGTCAAAGAAGCGATATGATTTTGAGTGTGTGCAGTATCCGATAAAAATTACTTCTTTTCCTTTGACATCGAGTTTCTTTTCTTTTGGAATGTGAATAACTGCTTACCAACCGAAAACTTTAAGATGCTGCAAATTCACTCTTCTTACACTCCAGATTTCTTCAGGTGTTTTTATTTTGTACCTTTACAAGGTGTTCTGTTCGTTAAATAAACTGCCGTATTTGCAGCTTCAGCCCAAAAACGTTTGTGTAAACTAGACTCGATGAGAAGACAACGCGCTTTTTCGATTATGGTTCTATTTATTCTTTCTGTCAACCCATTTTGTTGTGGAGAATATGAAACCGTTGTTTGATGTTGAATGCCATCTTACTTGAAAAGCATGCACAATTTGAGCACATGTGAGCTGACGCTCCCGAGTCGAAAAACCATTCTTCTTTGTCAAGAGCCGTGACGGAAAAACATCCTAACATCGCATTCTTTTTTTCTAGATGGTTTTATTCTTTTTTGGACATTTAGCATCCAAATTAACGCCTTGAAGAAGTTTTGTTTTAATACTGCCTCCTGTAATAAGAATCCCAGAGCTTTGGATTCCCATTATCGTTGGCTTGTATTCTTCGGGAAGACCAGCTAAAAGCATTGATCCTATCTATTCTTCATCTAGGTCAAGACCAACAGACTTGAGCTTGTACGATGTATTTAAAACATCGTTAACGTACGCATCTACAGTAGAGAAATCTTTCAATTTTGTAGAACAAAACTTTTGGATGAACCCAACAAGACCAGAATATTGAAAAATTTTCTGAAGAGAATCCCAAATGTATTCCAAATCTCTCCAAAAATAAATTGGGTGGCTCAACAGTCCGTTTTGAACCAGGGCCTAGTGACTTACAACTCGCATATAAAAATTAGTACAATTTGATAACGATGAAATAAACTAAAGTATTTAAAAACAAAGTATCAAATATCAACTTTCAACACAAACGACTGCAGGTGTTTCCCAAGGATGTATCCCAATCTTGTTTGCCCTCTACATTGATGATATTTCAGATAATTTACCCGGTAGAGTTTGTTTTTCTAATATTCGTATAAAAGTACTTCTTTACGCCGATGACTTTGTTATGCTGGCCAATAACCCATCTTCTCTCCAGCTACAAATCAATAGAGTTCAAACGAAATGCAATATCTGGGACCTTAAAATAAACTCAGAAAAAAAAAAACAAATATATAATGGTATTTGAGGCACAGAGTTTTGGAAGGTTGAGAGAAGAAAGGTGGTTCCTTAACAACCAACCTATTGAAATAGCAACCATTAACACTTGCTTGTCTTACGGTATTCAAGTTTTTGGTCACACCAATTTTGAAGAACTTCAGTTGATACAACGCCTCTTTTTCAAAAGATAATTTCGGTTACCTAATTCGACTCCAACCTATGCAATACATGTTGAGTCCGGAATTGCGCCGATTTATATTTAAAATTTTAAACTGCATGTAGATTTTTTAACAAGAATCTTCACACATCTATCATGAAGGTTCTTTTGCGAACAGAACCTTCCCCTTTTAAGGAATGGACTCAACTTGCCCCATTGCATAATGTTTCTCTTGAACTTAATGACTTTAAGATAGATAATTGGCAAGATATCTTTTCGAATGTTATCGCAAAAGTTGATGAAAATTTATATCTTTAACATCTAAATAGAGCATCATCGTCGTCAACAAGAGAAATTTATAGAAATCTAAGCCACTCCTTAAGTACTAATGCGACAAATTATTTTAATTATAGTCTTTCTGCGAGAGCAAGGGTTGAAATATTGAACTTGAATTATATTCCGCATCGGTCAAATCTACTTCTCCTTTGCAATTATTGTAACAGAAATAAGCGTGAGGATATTTACCATTTCATAGCTATTTGTCCGATACCACAAGAAATTCGAAGGCTCTATTTTCAACATAGTGTCCTCTCTAGAGAACAAATGTTTGGCGTAATCAGCCTATGATTTACCCTTATCCCAACCAGGGTCAGACCTGGAGCACCACGAAAAAAGGGGCCAAAAAGGTAAAGAGAAGCTACTGAATCTTTATTGCTCATACGAGCAAAATGGATAGTAGATTTTGAATCAGAAGAAGAAATATCAATACCAAGTAAGTTGTAAGTCATTAATTTTAAGTGAACCTTCGAATAACGATAATTAAGTTACTCATGGAAATGTAGATGAATCTAGATAGGACAGTATGATAAACAAAGGAAAATCGGGAACTGAAACGAATGAAATAAAAGAAACTGATGAAAATACAAATCCGGACCATGCGCTATGGAGTAAGTTTTCCGCTGATGATATTGAATATTGGATCGTCTCTGGACCTATTAAATACAATAATAATGATGGTCCTTTTTTTAAACCTTGACGAACAAACGCAGAAGGTAAAAGGCGAGAACTATCAACGTGAAAGGATTTTTTATTCCACCTCAGAAGGAGCGTTGTTTTGCTTTTATTGTAAGCTATTTCCTGATAGATAATAATAAAAATCGAACTCTCATAAAGAAGCAATGATTGATTACATTACACGATCTCACTGCGGAGATTTTGACAAACAAATTCAAGAGTCAAGTTCAGTTCATATTGGAAACATATACTTAACATAGTAGTTGCTATTATTTGCTCATTGTCTGAACGTGGTCTAGCATTTAGAAGATCTGAAGACAAATTCGGTTCATTAGATATTGGCAATTTTATGGGTCTTCTTAAATTTATAGCAAAATTTGATCCTTTCTTGTTCACTCATATTTCAAAATTTGGCCAACCTAGTTCAGAAGCAACTTCATATCTATCTAAAACTATATATGAAGAATTGATTGAAATAATGACTCAAAGAGCTCGCGAGGGAATCATTAAGCAAACAAATATTTCTGGGTATTTCAGCTTGTAGTAGTACCCGTAGATTCTACGCCAGATTTTTCTCATATGGATCATTTGAGTATTGTTATGCGGTATGTTAAAGGTGAACATCCTATTGAACGCTTCTTAACAATTTTTGAGATGCATTCTCATACTGGATCCGGTATTGCTATAATCAAGCATTAAAGTATCTGAGCGAACATAACATATCAAGTTTTAAATGCAGAAGGCAAACATACGACAATGCTCCAAATATTTCCGGTCAGTATAAAGGATTGCAACAGCAAATTCTTTTGACAAATCCATATGCAGTCTATGTAACTTGTGCATCACACTCTTTAAATCTTGTTGGTCGCTGTGCTGTGAATTGCTGGCCTATCGTAGTTGATTTTTTTTCGTTCGTACAATCGTTTTACAATTTTTTTCTGCATCAACTAGTAGATGGCAAACGTCAAAAGAATTTGCCTTAATGCTTGTGATTTGGAACCATATTTTACAAATTTTCAAAAAGTCAGTAAGGTTTTGCAAAGCGAAGACGTAACACTACTGACATGCTTGAATTTGTATAGATCATTGTCCGTTGAACTGGAAAAAGTGCGCGATAATTTCGACACTATTGAAATGCGCTCTAAGGAACTTCTACATGATGGCATCGTCTTGATTACATGAAGTAGGATAAGTTTCGAATAAAAACCTTTTATATTAGGTATTATCGATATGTTAAAAATAAAAATGAATTCCAGAGGTCAATCATATACAACAATTTTTGAACGATTTGATATTCTTTGCACAAGCAATGAAAAAGTCAACAGTTAAGCCTGTCAAATTATCCGGAAGATTTTCTGACGAGTTAATACAATACCATCGTTATGTGATGCATAAAAATGGAAATTATTTAAAAATTTTCAATCAAGCTAATGTAAAGCATACAAAATAAGAGAGCACCATTTACTCTTTAGGCCTAGTGCCCAAAAAAGCTAAATCCGTCGCTGGGTGTAATGAACGGATCCGTTGGGTGGACAGACCTCTTCATGTTCTGTGACCCTGCTTTAAATAATCGAAGAAGCTTTTCACCCTTTCGGGTTCTGCTGTACACTTTCACGGACCGCAGCGATAACCTCTGCTGATCTTACGTCTTTGAACGTATGGGTGTTGTTGTTGAAAAATAGTGGCATTTTCCTTCCGGTTCCAATCTTAAACTTGGTGAAGAACCATTTTCTACTGATTTTGTATGAAACAAGTTCAGGATGGGTAGGTAAGATTTTTGTTTCAACCTCATTCAAGTCAATCGCTCAAACATCATTCCAACTACCTTCCAATCCTGCAGTCACTAGCACAAAAATATAATAGAAATGTTCCATAGTTTTATATATGCTTTAAGTCAATCATAAGTTTTGTATTTATTTAGATAAATGTTGGTATGTTTCAAAAACTTTCAAAGTCAAATGTCTTTTCAGTTCTGAAAAACTCCAAGTCACAATTTATCAACTTTTTTGTTATCAAACCCAATATATTCCTTTTACACAACCAAGTATTCATAAAAGTACATAAATGTAATAAAAATCTACTATATTCAATCAAAACTATGATTGTAAATTGCAACCAATTTTATAGTTTTTTTTCTTTTTTGTTTTATATTTCTTGAAATGTGTTACTTTTGGTTATGAGATGACATCAAAACCATTTTGTGGTTCTCTTTTGTGTTTGTTTCTCAAAAGTTTTGCTTGAAATCATACCAATGGAACTTTATTGACCTATAAAGTGTTTTATTATGGTGAAAACTTTTCTATATGACATTAATATATTTATATTGCTTTTTCAACAATAAAATACCAATAAATGTGTGATGTACTCTATAAACATATGAGAGAGGGGAGTAGAGTAAGATACTTTTGAACTAAAATAAAAAATTAATGAAAAATAAAAATGATCTTATATGTATATTAGCAGGGTTGAGTTAGCTGGGATATACGTTACATAAGTTGAGCTTTAAATAAATTCCTCTATGAGAAAATAGTTCAATTCTAAGTTATTAAGGGTAATTCACTCTCCTCTATACATAATTCCAAAAATGTATGAGAACCAGAGGGGAGGCTATTATAGAAGGTAAAATTTTATGAAAATATTTTAGGTCAAGCCTTTGAAATCTTTTTGTTTGAAAACAACAACCTCAAACATCCAAATTTTTTAAAATTCTTTAAATTTTTCATGTAGGTAGGTTAGGTACGTATGTATTCTAGTTATACGATAACTTTAAGAAGGCTTTCATTAAATTGAAAAGCGAAACTTTCTTAACAAGGTTTTAATGTAGGTACCTACACCTACATATTATACATACGTATATCCTATTTTTATATCCTGTATCTCATAAGCCTTTTTTATCTAAACTGCTTAGAGCTCTTTGTAAATAATGTTGTAAAACTAAAAACTTTCATATGGGGCGTAGATGGTAAGTAGGTTGTATAAAAAGATATACATCATCGCACTATCTGACAAAAACTAAACTTTTTCCATCAGAACTACAATATAACCTTAACTAACACACACTTCAAAAAATCATACATATATGTACTGTGCATACAGCTAAGGACAAAATAAAAGGAACATTTAATACTTTTGAACTTAACAAGGAATGATGTCGCTTATCAGTTTGTGGCACTATATGGTCTATGAACCAATTTTTTTTTTGTTCAATTTTATTTTATGTGGTTTAAATTTTCAGTAAATAAGCAAATCATTCACTATTGCTTCCTTTATCGAAGCCCTAGTTTAGACAAAGTATCAACTTCTTCTGGTTTTGATGCTTGGTCTGATTCCATCCAAAGAATTGTTTCGTCCTATCCTCGCATTGTAATCGTTGTTACGGGAGATTTAAATGTACACCATTCTTCATGGCTTTAAAACTCGGGCGAGATAATACCTGGAAAAGTGTGTGCTGCGAACTTCGCTGAGTTAAACAACATAACTTAGCTGGTAGGTCGAGCTGAAAACACTCTTGACATATCCCTGGTAGATACACATAAAAGTGTTCTATCTCTTCTAGACGTATCTGACAGCGCATATCAGCAAATGTCTCGTGTCAAAACTTGTCAGTTATAAAAAAGGCTCCTAAGAGAACCGTTTGGCAATACGAAAAAAGCCAACTGGGACGGTCTCAATAATTATTGTAGGACGTTGACGCCAACGCTGATATACTCAATAGTTTGATTCTCTTGGGAATGAGAACTTTTATCCCGAATAGGGTTAAAAACATCCGACCCAAGGACAACGTATGGTTCGATGCGAGCCGTAAAGAGGTTATTAGGGTCAAGAAGGTAAGTTTCCGTTGTTTTAAATCCAACTAAGAAAAACCGTAGTACCCGTGGAATAATGGTTAGTTCGTTGTACTGTCATGCCAGAGGTCTTGGGTTTGATCCCTGCCTATGCCATCTAAAGTCTTTTCACGGGTACTGCCTCTTGCGAGGCAAATGACAAATTCTCCAAGAGTAACTCTTGTCATGAAAAAGTGCTTTCTCAAATTATCCGTTCGGATTCGGCATATAAGCTGTAGGTCCCCTCCATTCCTGACAACAGTACTCGCACAAAGGAATGGTCGAGGGTTGTAAGTCACTAGGCCCTAGTTCTCAACAGACTGTTGCGCCACCCAATTTATTTATATAACTGAGAAAGAGCGCAATAAGTCCAAACAAGTCATTAGAGCCTGCTTTTTCATCTGTCATACTCCTCAGGTCTCGTTTCGCGTGGATTGAAAATCGCATTTGTTAAGCCTATTCCCAAAAAAGGCGAATCTTCCTTACCGTCTAATTACTGTCTGACTGCACTTACCTCCCTTCTTCCAAGGTCATAAAAACACTGATTAATTTATCAGCTTAAGAAACATTTTGAAGATCGAAAGCTTTTTAATTACCGACAATACGGCTTTCGTAGCAATAGGTTCACTGGTGATCTCATATTTCATCTCACCGAACAGTGGAGCAAATCTTTACACCGCTTTGGAGAAAGTAAGTAAATTGGACTTGATATTTCAAAAGAATTTGATAGAGTTTGGCATCAGGCTCTCATGTCAAAAATGCGTGCTTTCGGTTTTTATGAATATCTCCTTCATTGGATTAGTAATTTAATTACTTTTCAAGTTCGTTCAATACAAGTTGTATTGGATTGATTCAAGCCTGAGAACCACAAAATAAATTCTGGTGTACCCCAGGACTCTCTTCTATCTCCAACACTCTTTTTTATTTTTATTAATGATCTCCTGTCTGCAACTTCTTATCCAATACATTGTTTCGCTGACGATAGTACTCTTAGCTTTTCATATTTGTTTGCAAACCCACTTCCCTCTTCTATGATATACATATATGATAACCTCATTAAATTCCGACCTAAACCTCATTTTACGATAGGGATTACAAAACCGCGTCGAATTTAATGCTTCGAAACGGCTTAGTCACTGATAAAGCTTTGGTTCCCATCGATCACCAAAATCAAATATCAGTGAGCGTGGTTAGTAGAAAGATGGAGGACCGTCTTGAAACCTACCGCGTGCTGTTGTCATGTGTTTCTTTCTTTCTATTGTTCTTTCTCTTCTGTCCTTCTGTCTTGTATTAATGTCTTGTGTTGTTATCACCTTACATAGCCTAGTTGCTCAAGGTGCTGTGTTCTCTACTCTGCACATTTATGTGCTAAGCTGGTTCCATTGAGCTTAGGAGGAAGCCTCAAGATTCATGTGGTATCACAATGGGCCATTAAACTGGCCTAAGTGTGTCCGTTTCCATCTTGGACAGCCACTTACCGATATTCCGATGTTCCTGAAAATATTTTAAAACATAGTGATACCTTCACATCAAGTTTAAAAAATGTAACAACATTTTGTGGGAGATGAAAAATATTTAAAGTCAATATTTTCTTTTTTGGTTTCAAGAAACTTGAGTCGAAAACTATTTTGATTTGTGTTTTTTTTCCTTTAAAAAAGTTGTCAATTCGATTTTCAAAAAAAATAACTAAAAGTTTGTTTTTATTCCGAGATATTTAAGTCGAAAACCAATATTATGTTGCTAGTTAAAGGCCACTATCTGATATTTATGCCATGATATTGAAGTCAAAAACCAATTTTTATGAAATATTAAAACTTCTTTTTGTTATGTTTCTATTTTCTGGTAAAATACAAATTTTACTAGATGTCAAATCGTTATGCACAAAATTATTTTTAATGTTTATTCAAAGTGTCATAAAAATAAAAATCCAGCGAGCGGTTTTTAATAAAATTCCAATATTCGGTTTTTGCCTTAACAGTTTTTATGGAAACTTCTCTTGTTTTATGTCTTAAAAATTGAGAGAAAGCCTATACATAGCTAATCTGCTTAAAACATTAATTTCCAAGCTTAAACTCAATCGACCCTATGGCTTAGGCTGTAGAGGCGACCCACTTTTTTTTATCACAATGTCATATTTCAATAAAATCTCAAGTTCAACTTTTTACGAACTCAATTCTTGTAAATCCATAGACGTGATTGTTAGTCCATAGGACTGTCATTCCAGAAATTTGGGGTTGTCTGTGCCACCTAAGGTTTTTTTTTTCACGGATACTGCTTCTTATGGGAAATTGTCAAATCCTCCAAGTATAATTCTTGTCATGAAAAATACTTTCTCAAATTAACCGTTCGGATTTGGCATAAAAACTGTGGGCCCACTAGGACAATTTTTTACGAACTGGCTTTAAAAGTTTCTTATCAAGTGTTTCTATTCAACGCCGACATTTTAAGAAACCTAAAATTACAAATACATACCAAAAATTTTGTTTTGACTCTATTGTTTTAACGATAGCTGTGTGTACAAAGATAGTCAAAAATGCCACTTTTTATGTTATCTTCTTCTTTTTTTACTTTCTCGTTTTTGTCTATTTTTATACACACAATTTTGTGGTCCCTTATGCAATTTTTCACACATTGTCGTGAATTTATATTTGACATTTGTAAGTCCTAAGAATTATTCACTAGAAACCCCCATAATTTTGTTACACCACAGAGCCGTCACGCCGCCGGTAGTTCATTTTGTATCCTTTTTCCTATTTTTATATATGTATTATATAGCTACTAGGCACTAACTGAAAGATAGTCACAATTACATAAACACACACCCCATTTAAAGTGACAATGACATCACTAACAGTGATTATATAAATATATGTCGTTGTCGTCCCTTTATAGAGTCCTCAGAAATCGGCCCACTTGACATATCCATCAGTAGGCGAGACTGTCATTATTATATGTATATTTTTTTCTGTATTTCCGGTTTTACTTTATTTATTTTGGCTTAACACTCAAAGGACTACCAACATAATTCTAGTTGACTTCAAACAAGGATACGATGTACAAAAATATACATAAATTTATATATGTATGCACCTATCTATACAAAGTCCTGTACAAAGTGAGTGTAATAAGTCTGCCCTGAGGCAACTATTTTCACAGTGTCGTCCTGCCGTACTTATGTAGATATTCGTATAGTAGATATATCCGCAACAAAACTCATACACAATGTAATTCATCCTGCCGCCGCCAGAGGGCGACACACCCTATATTCCGGCAAGAGGCAACTGTCAAACAGGAACTTTAGGCAGTGGCAAATAAAGGCAGCAAAAAAAGATGATAGACAGGCTCAGTCTCAACAAAGTTGGTTGCCCTCTTAAAGCGTCAAAATGTTTTAAGGGATATCCTCTCTCCTCTTGCTGACATCCTTTCAATAACCCCCAAACCCAGAGTTCAGTTAAATGGCCCATAGACCTGCCCTGTCTTGTCTTCCGTATTACACTCTCTCTAACTCGCATTATAAAATTCATAAGAAAAAAAGAATTTTTGTTTTGCTTCTTTATTTTTGGGGTAATATTTCCCTAGATGAAGAGGCGCACTCTGATGTCTAAGGACAAAAGTTTATTCATTTTACTCCTCGACTCCTTTTTTCATCGCGTTCTGGATAAAAAATGAAGAACAAGCGAGAGGAGCTGAAAAATGTACACATTAATTCATCTCCTCATCCCACCATTGGCAGCATCACACTGAGATTTTTTGAAGCACTGGTCCTTGCGTTTATCCAACTACTCTTATACTGTATGTACCGCCACCGGCAACAACGTCCAGTCAAATGATGTATACGCTGCGATGCGAGTGGGTCCTTTATTTTTTATATCATTTTTTGGCTCCATATCGTCGTCGCTCGTCGACCGTTAGAAAATGCAAATTTGCTTAGTTCTTTAGTTTTCATTTTTTAGTTTTTTTTTTTTTAATTTTATTTTCGAATGAAATAATTGCACTATGTGCGCATAAAGGATAAGATATTCGCCAGGACACAGAAATGTATCCTGTTGTCTCTATAAATGTATGTATAACTACCTATATGTACCCATAGGAGCTATACAAATTTCGAGTTCTTTATTTAATCGTTTGAGATTTAAGTTTTTAAATGACGTAGGTACATACTCGTATATGGCAATGGTGTTATCTGTGTTGTGTTATGATTTGTCCCAAAAATATAGAAAAAGTTTCTTATGAGTTTTTTGACTGCTTGTTTTGGTAAATTTGAACCTATGTGTGTACAAGCACCAAGTTGAAATTGTTATCCTTGTCATCTGATAACAATAATGTATGTATAAGCAATATGAGATGTATTCAGTGGCTATAGGATCAACATTACATTTTAAGACTTTACGAGATTAAAATTGTTTTTCCAACTAATTGCATTTCTAAGATTGTTTCTGAGTATTTTATAAAAATGATAAAATGTATTTTTAGCTGAATTACTTTGTCAATAAACAGAATATGACGTTTTTGTTAGGTTAGTTGAAAAAGCATAACGTGCTTCAAAAGATGAATAGAATACAACTTTATGGTGAAATTTAAAATTTTTAGATGAAAATTACCTCCACGCTTCAGTCACATGCTTATATCAGTTCTGATTGGCCGGATATAGCTTAAGTAGTTGAACAATTCGTCTCTATTAAGAAACAGTGAAATTGGAGTAGTTTAAAGACCAATTTGAAGAAAGCGGTTTAACATTTCCTTAGAAATGTATGGCGGGTATTCGAAAATTAGACTCAACGATTGAAACAGACTAAATCTACCGAAAAAAATGTCTGTACGTTTTAATAGAAAAAAAAGGGGCTGGGATGCAACCCACACTGATAACTTCCCACCCCGTCTGTCGATTTGTCTTGCTTAAAATTTTGTCTATATGTACTCGTATCAATTTTTAATAAATTTGCGTTCTATTTTTGATTTTATTTTTTATGAAAAAACGGACTGATTTTTATATAAAAATTACTGAATATTAAAAACAATATTTTCTGTGAAATAAAATAAGTTTGAAGCCAATATTTTTAATTTTTGAAAAACTATTTGAGTCGAAAGTAAATTTTTACCAAGTTTTAGTATTTTTTTTTTTAGAGTTTTATTTTTTGTAAAAAAAACTAACAATTCGATTTTTTTCAAAATTTGATCGAATGTTGTTAACAATATTTCTTATAAAATAAAATTAGTTTGAAGCCAATATTTAAAATTTTTTAAGAGATATTTGAGTCGAAAATCAATTTTTACCAACTTTTATAATTTTTTTTTTAGGTTTTTAGTTTTAGTTAGTTTTAATTTGTCCTAATGCTTAAAACAATATTCCTTATAAGAAAAAAAAAAACAAGCTATTATCTCAAAGTTTTTCAAAGATATTTGAGCCGAAAATCATTTTTTACCAACTTTTATTAATTTTTTTTCGGTTTTTATTTTTTTTTTTTTAAATTGTCAGTTCGATTTTTTTCAAACTTTAACTTAATATTGACAACAAGATTTTTTGAAATTAAAGCCAATATCTCAAAGTTTTTAAAAGATATTTTAGTCGAAAATCAATTTTTACCAACTTTTATACATTTTTTTTTAGGTTTTTTATTTTTTCTAAAAAACTGTCAATTCGATTTTTCTCAACATTTTTCAAAATGTTGAATACAATACATTTTATAAGATAAAATAAGATTGAAGCCCAAATTTCAAGTTTTTGAAAAGATATTTGGATCTTTTTTCAATTTTTACGAACTTTAAGTAATGTTTTTTTTAGATTTTTATTTTTTATAAAAAAACTGTGAATTAGATTTTTGTCAAAATTTTATTAGATGTCAAAAACATTATTCTTCGTTGCACAAAATTGTTTTGGAGATGAAATCATATTTCAGTCGTAAAATTTTAGAGGTGACAATTTTTTTTCAGTTTTATTGATTTATAAAAAAAACCGTTTTATTTAATATTATGTTAAATCATTTTGAAGTCAAAACCTTCATTTATTCCGAGATATCGAGAATCAAATATCAATTCTTACCAATTTTGCGTACTATTTTTTAAAAATCTCAATATTTATGAAAAACTTTCAATACGATTTTTCACAAAGAATACTAAATGCTTAAAGCAATATGATTTTTATAAGAAGAAAATAGTTTGAAGCCAATATCTTAGATTTTTGAAAAGATATTTCAGCAAAAAATCAATTCTTACAAAGTTTAAGCAATGTTCATACGTCTTAACGTTCAATATAAGTCTTCAGCGTTATTGGTTCGTAAGATATTTTGGGTGAGCTAAAATGTTAACGCTTTTTTAAATTTGTTATAGTTAGAAATCTGCATTATTATTTATATAACACAATTTATTTAAAGTCGATATCTCCACTGGTTCTTAAAATATGGACGATGAAAAAACGTCAAGATCGTTCGGACCAACGAACATTACTAAAACGTGGTAAAAATTGATTTTAGACTCAAATATTTTTTTAAAATTTCAGACATAAGCTTCAAATTTGTTTAATCTTATTGAAAATATAGTCTTCAAAATTCAGTAATTTTTTTATAAAAACTATAATCTACAAAAACTAATACGCAAAGTTGGTAAACAGTGACATTCGATTCTTGATAACTCGTGAATAAATAAAGGTATTGATTTCAAAATATATTCACTCAATTCAATTTTCTTAGAAAAAACGAATACGTATTTGTTTATATAAGAAATAAAAACTTTCAAGACATGCTATTAAAATTGGTAAAAATTGGGTTTCGACCAAAAATCTCGTTAGGAAAAACAGATTTTGAAATTAAACTATATTATCATATTGAATAAAGTTATGGTAATTTTAAGTTATTTTTTAGAAAAAAATCTACTGACAATTTTTTTACCAAAACACGAAAACCCTAAAAAAAAAACTACAAAGAACGGATAGGAAATTGTTTTCGACTCAAGTGTTAGGAGAACAAATAAAGATATTGATTTTTTAACAAAAATTAAACGCAAACTCTTAGAAAAAACAAAACCTACAAAAACAACTAAAAACTCATAAAAATTGGCTTGAGACACTAGTATCTTAAGAACAAAGAGAGATATTGACTTCAAACTTTACTTCCGGAAACTGAGTTTCCTTGAAATCAAACAGCAAGTCTATTGGAATCATTGGGAAAAGCGGAATTATAACATTTTTGGCTTTGTACTTCGCTTCTATAATTGTTGCTTCAATAACATTACTCATGAGCTTTTTCACAGTCAACTTCGTTCCATTGCATAATCGAGGTTTATTAATGTTGTGAGACATGATGACAACTGAACCAATGTTTACATTTAAAGTATGAGTTGGTAATCCAGGTAATAATCCTGGACATTCCGTACAATAATTAACCTCATCACTTTGATTGATAACAGGATCGACTGACCCAAATTAAAAGATCCATACTGGGATACAATTTTGAATTAAATAAATAAATAAATTGGGTGGAGGGGACCTACTTTTTTAAGCGAATCCGAACGGCTTATTTGAAAAAGCAATTTCATGACAAGAACTATTATTCTTTAAGAATTTGTCAATTCCTCGCAAGAGGCAGTACTCGTGAACAAATTTAGATGGCAAAGACAGGGATCGAACCCAAGACCTCTGGTATGGCAGTCAAACGTAATAACCATCGTGCCACGGGTACTACAATTTTGAATTATGGCTGTTAAATTTCTGCGTTACGTCCGTCAAGGAATGTAATATGTAAGATGTCAGCTGTAACTTTCCCATCACCTACACAGAACGAAAAAAGTCATCCTATTGACTATTTCGGTAGTCAATTTTCAGCCGATAACAGCGATAGTCAATAGAACAATTTTCGGTTGTCAATTTTGGAATCCGAAATTTTGTTACAATGTGGTAGTCAATATGACAACTTTAGTAGTCAATGTGACAACTTTGGTTGAAAGAAATTGAAACTACGGTTGTCGTATTGACTATCGTGGTATTCAATACGACAACTGCGGTAGTCAATATAACAATTATCGATAGTCAATTTTGGTATACAATATGACAACTGTGGTAGTCAATAGGACAACTTCGGTAGTCAATATGACAATTTTTGTTAAAAACTGAAATCTAATTTGACTACTGGGTAGTCAATATAACAATCGTCGATTGTCAATGGTGCGGATATCATGTAAATCTTTCAAAAGTTCTTTTTAGTGCCTGAAGTGACCTCGTTACCGCACATTAGTTACAAGCAATAAACCTGCAGAGCTCTAAGATATTTGCAGTGATTCTAAATGCAGTGATGATAAGTTTTTTCAGTTTCTTCGAGAGCTTCTAAGAAATAAATTTTATCAGTTCCATTGCTCACACCTTCTATCAAAGCGTCATACAAAGTTTTATATTGTTCAAAAATTGAAACATTTTTGGTAACTATTTCAGCTAATGCTTGAATGTTATTTCGAAGTTCTCATTCCAGCAAGTGATTAAGTGTATATAGGATGATTTGGCAATACCATGCCTAAACACGTGCCGAAACAGTAGATATGAGTAGATACTCGTACCTATCATTTTAATTTTTTCAACGCAGATGCCGGGTCATTTGTACACAACTTTTAGACTGACGTAAAATCTATTTTTGCATATTTTATCCGATATTATTGGATGGTAAAAGGGCATTGTAAACCTTATTAAGATCATTAACGAAAAGTAATTATTATAACCTTAAATAAGGGATGAACACTTTTTTATTTAAAAAGAATTAAAAACGTAGTTGAGGGCCACCTACCAAAGTTATAGGTCTGAGGACTTTTTACAAAAAAGTTTCTTTTAAGGTATTTTTGAGAAAACTAAATTTTTGGAATTCATTTAATATACTACAGTCTTTGAAAAATCTGATATTACAATATCTGTCTTAATTAAAACAAAATTATATAAGTAATTTTAACTTGGGGTGGAATAGGCTAAGGTGATTGTTGATAAATGACAACTAAAATGATCGAATTTGATCCACGTAAGGTGATAGTCAAATTGATACCTAAAATGATGTCACAACAAAAATGTGATAGTCATTTTTCAAACAAATATGTTAATTTCGAATAGAGCTAACAGACGAAACGCTACACAAACTTACTTACTTACTTAAGGTAGCGCTAAATCCGGGGTGGACCTGGGCCTCAACCAACATGCGACTTCAGCCAGCTCGATCCCACCAAGTTGGTTGAGGTCCTCTCCCACCTGGGTGCGCCACCTGAGTCGCGGTCTTCCTCTACTGCGCCGTCCCTCGGGATTGGATTCGAAGACCTTCCAGGCTGGAGAGTTGATGTCCATCTGCTCTACACGACCTAGCCATCTAAGCCGTTGGACTTTAATTCTGCTTACTAGGTCAGTGTCGCTGTACAGCCCGTACAGTTCGTCGTTATATCTTCTCCTCCATTCTCCATCTCAGCGTACGGAACCAAAAATCACCCGAAGAATTTTTCCCTCGAAGCATCCTTAGACGCTCTCATCTTTCTTTGACAGGGTCCAGGACTCAGCGACATAAATGAGAACCGGGATGATGAATGTCTTATAGATGGAGATTTTAGATGCTCGAGAAAGGACTTTACTTCTCAATTGCCTTCTAAGTCCTTCTAGGTAGACAAAGTCCTTAACTACTTCAAAGTTATAGCTGTCCATGGTGACGTTTTGTCCAAGACGTCGTCGTTCAGTGGCCTTTTTTGATGACAGCATATACTTCGTCTTGCCCTCATTGACCACTAAACCCATCTTCTTCGCTTCCGTCGCAATGCTCAAAAACGCTCCACTGACATCACGCTTTGATCTTCCAATTATGTTAATATCATCTGCGTTTCCGAATAATTAGATGGACCTTTGGAAGATTGTGCCTCTAGTGTTGACGGTTAAGTTTTGCACAATTCTTTCCAGAATGATGTTGAAGAAGTTGCATGACAGTGCATCGCGTTGTCTAAAACCTTTTTTGACATCAAAAGCATCGGTAAGATCTTTTCCGACCTTGATAAAGTAGAGTGCATTCTCCATCGTCATTCTGCACAAACGGATAAGTTTGACAGGGATGCCAAGACTAGACATTGGTCTGTTGAGCTCTTCCTTATAGATGCTGTCATACGCGTCTTTAAAATCAATAAAGAGATGGTGGGTATCAATTTGAAGCTCCTGGGTTTTTTCCAAGATCTGCCGTAGTGTGAATATTTGGTCGATAGTGCATTTTCCTGGCCTGAGACTCGATCGGAAAAGGACATGGCAGTCTCTTGCGATTGTAGCCGTCTTACGTCGAATCTTCTCACAGTACTTTCTTGTTTTGGCTTGGATCGGGATATCCGTAGACGTACCTTGGCTACAACGAGGTAGTGATCCGAGTCAATGTTGGCCTCTCGGAATGTTCGGATATCCTGGATACTGGAGAAGTGTTGTGCGTCGATCGCAATGTGGTCAATCTGGTTGACGGTTGATTGATACGGAGATTTCCATGTCCCCTTGTGGATATTAAGATGCGTGAATTGCGTACTAGCTACCATAACGTCTCGCCCCGCAGCGAAATCGACCAGCCTGAATTCGTTGTTGGAGGTGGTGTCTCTTGATTATGCCACCAATGATTTCTTCTCTTCCTAGCTTGGTGCATAAATCTCCTAAGACAATTTTAATGTCATAGCCAGGGCACTGCTCATATGTCTTGTCCAAGAACTCACAGAATATGTCTTTGTTGTCTTCATCTTTCTCCTCTGTTGGGGCATGCGCGCATGCTTATGTTGGCGAATTAAGCCTTGATGCGGATTGTCGTGATGCGCTCGCTCACACTGTTGAAGCTCAAGACTTTTTGCCTGAGTCTAGTTCCAACAAAAAATACACACCCAAATAGACGCTGTCTTTGTTCTCGGTAGCAGTCGCCGTAGTATACATCGCAGTCTTTTAGTTTGTGTTTGCCCGGTCCATCCCATCGCACTTCTTGGATGGCTGTAACAGTTTAGGGTTCCGCTAATTGTTCGGCTGCACGTGGTCTGTTAAAAGACCTAACATTCCACGTACATATCCGAAGTTCGTTGTCCTTATTTCGTTTGCGTCAACAGTGAATCCGTCCGTATCCGAGGCTTGTGGGTGCTTCGCAACTAAAGGTATTTTTTACGTGGCCAGCAAGTCACCCCGACGGCACAACCCCCAACCTGGAGGGCCAGATCCCTAGTATAACTCCAAGGAAGGGGAGCCAGATAAACCGCTCCTTACAGGCCTGGGCTCCGAATATGTCAAAGAAGCTCTATAAGGTGTTCACTAAGTAGTTCAACCTTACTGGAACTGTAGACGCCACCGTTGATTCCATCTCGAGAACTCGTCCGCTGCCGCCTGGATATGAAGAGGTGCCTTAGTGGAAACATCTCTCCCCACCTCTCCCTTTTGCTGCCTCCAACAACTATCCACTGGGGTTGGAACCCAATCCCCAGTTGAGGTACTAAGCACCCAATGTTCACCACGGGGAAGTGAGAGTATGAGTTGATAGACAGAGGTGGGTTTTGAGAAAAACCTGTGGACGCTTGTGTCCTCTTGAATGCACATGTCTACCATTTGAACATTACACAAACGCTACACAAATGACTGGACAATTTTCTTAGTTCGTTTTGCTTCGTTAAAAAAACACGTTCCTGTGACCAACAAAGCTTACAGACGGAATTAAAATGATACACAATTTGATTGCTCGACTAGCGTCTAATTCTTGTCAGTAAGCTACTCAAATAAACATCATTTGGAACAACAGAATAAACTTTTCCACGGTTAAGAGAGTGATAAGGAGTGCCCCAAACATCAAGCGCATGAAACTGAAGAAGAAGCCTCCACTTAACCATGTCATGGAAAAAGGCCCAGACGGATTCAATTATTATTACCATGACCAACGAAAGGAAAAATTTTTCCTGTGTAATCATTGCTGTGAAGGTGGTGTTATGGTTTGGGGTGCAATATCATATTTTGGAACTATTGATCTAAATATTATTGAGAATGTTTAGGGATGGCTCGTCCGTGAAGTCTACAAGTCTGAGCAACAATTTGAATACACAAATTCACTAACAACACCAATAATACAAGCTTGGATACAAATTTCTTGAAATTATTTTTAAAAAAATGTATGATTTCATGTCCAATAGAATTTTTGAGGTAACGCTTAATAAAATATGCTCGAATCATTACTAAATTAATAAAAAAATATGGCTAGCTTTAAAACAATTGTTTTTTTTTTTTGAATTTTTCCTTCACAGGTCAACCTATTCTATTGACCGATCAAAATAACAATTTATTTGAATAAACGTTCCAAATTCAACTTAATTATTGTTTTCGGTTTAACTCTTTCTTATAAATAGGTAAGTCGATATATTGTATATGTACATGCTTTGAAAATTCACCGACAAAAATATTCATGGAAAACTATTTCGAAGAAAAAATAGCTCCTCTTTATTGGAAACAGTGTGACCCTATTGTTTGAAAAACTAAGTATCTTATTAATCCCCTCAAGGATCTAACTGTCCAATATTGAGAGCTAAGCCTCATTAATAAATCGGTCAAAATTGATTACTTTGCACTTCAATTCACTTAAATGACAAAATATTCCTGGTAAATCCTTTTTCATTTGTCATCAGTTTTTATTACAAATATTCAACTTCTAATGTAAGAAAAAAGACAAAGCAAATAAACATCAATCTTACATCTTTTTCTATCTAAAGTTTCTGAGAGATTATCTATTGAAATGAGGAAATTCACAAATAAAACTATATGGCAATCAGCATAATCCTTATGTCTATTTTCAAGTCTCTTTATAGACCCGCTTGATTCTGGACTATTTCCATCAAAATATTTAAAAAAAAAATCGAAATGTTTTCATTTCAGAAATGGACGCCTCTGACTTTACTGAGGACATTTTAGTCTGGGTCCCAATAGACAGTTGATTACAACACAACATCTCTTAAATATAAGTATAAACACTCAATCTCACTTATATCTCGTATACTCCGACTCCTAGACTCTCAGTACCAGTTCAGTACAGCTCCAACTCCAGACACAAGCAAAAACGATTTATAAACAACAAATCTCCAAAATAGACATAATCCCTTCGAAAATGGCATAGCAGTCAATTCGCAGATTCACATTTCACTAAATTTTCAGTTTAGAGGGAACAAACTAACGACGGCGGCGGCGGACCTATACTTAAACCTACATTCCTATATACAATTCAACCGATGCCAAAGCAGTTCGTTAAAACCCTCCAACATTCAATCTAAAATGATTTGAAAGCATCTCTCCATTCTCTCCAATTATTACCATCGCCATCGTCATCGTCATCATCATCAGCATCATTGGCAAAGCACACACTTTAAATTGAATCCCGAGGTCTTAAAAATCCTTGAAAACTGGTGCCGGTGCCGGCCGTTGCCATTACCGATGCTGAAGCTGAAGTTGAAGCCGGAGAAGATGATGATGACTATGGCTACGACAGCGACAGCGAGTGACAAATATTTTGCAAATCCTGGCATTTCAAAATTCACATTGACTCGATATCGACATCGACATCCAGATCCAGAGACAAACACGAAGGACATTTACATATACAATCTATGGGTATATAAAAAATTGAGTTCCATACCTTTCAACGAAATGAAGTCCCACTTTGGATAGATAGATAAATCCATGCAGCGAGGCCGCTTGCAGGAACTCAATTATGAAAGCTTTTGCCTTGGTCCGATAATTCCCTTTACTGCCTTTAATCGATGGTTTTGTAATCGCCACCGTTTTGCCAAAGCCTCCTCTGCTACTGAAGCCCCCTCTGCCATCACCTCCAGCTCCAGCTACAACGCCACCAACACCCATCATGGCATCGTTCATTCCAGGATTCCCAATCATCAACACTGATGATGGCAGCTGCTGCTGGAGCTGGTGCTGGTACTGCTGCTGCTGCTGCAATAGCAATGATGGGTGTTTTTGTGGTGGATAGTTGCCACTCCATCCTCCGTCTCCACCTCCGTATTCATATTGGGGGAGGATATTATTCGGGTCCCCAATTCTGAATTGATTTTGTTTCGAGTGATTTTGGTGGCGATTATATTCCATTCGATCACAATACTGGCGCTGTTGATGGGGGTGACGCTGCTGATTTGAAAGGTGGCGTTCCCGTTCATAATGGTGATTGTGAGTATAACGATGTCGCTCATAATGATTCCAGTAGTGTGATGGAATTGAGGGGGGGTGGGGGACTGCTTCTGTCTTTGCCACCATCATCGTAGCCTGACATTGGCGTTCGTATCGGAAAACGATTATTGTACATCGCGTTGGAATTGACGAAATTGTCCACACCCAGAAGGTGCTTTATAATGTTTTCTTTCAAAGTTTAATCGAGGAGGTCACTTTGAGTTTGATGAACAGTTGACGTGGGGCAATGCAGAGGGATGATTATGGCGTCAATTCCGGGAAGAATTTTCTGAAAGATTAATTTATAGGAAAAATGTATATAGATTAGTGGGACATTCTATAAGCAAAATATTTCAATAGAAATAAGGGAAAATAAAAAAAAGGGGAGTAATGTCTCTTGAGCGTTGAAACGGAAAATGGGCGATTTATACGGTTTGTTTTAAACAGTTTTCTTGAATTCTATGGAATTAAAAATAAATAACACTGTTAAATAAGTGTATTAGTTAATATCAAAAACTTCATACAATTTTTTAGTTCCCAAAAACATTTTTTTACCTGTCTTTCCCATTGACTTTTAAAAACTTCAAACAAATTTTAATGAAGGAGTTGAGATTCAAAAAAGCAACTGAAATTTTAAAAAGTTTTATTTTTTAAAGCTTAGTTCATATTTTATTAGACTATATTAGAATTCAAAATTTTAAAAAATTACAAATGTAAAAAATGACAGATAAGAGAAAATTAATGATGCATATTCTAAGGTACAACAATTTTGGCCCACTAGTGTCAAAAATAGATGAAAGAGTATTATCATGAAAAAAAGTGCATCAAGTGGTATACCGCAAATAAAAAATAATTCAAAAAAAAGTTCGAAGAAAATGGCAGCTAACGAGATTTTCAGATGATAAGATAGTCTTCAACCGTTTTAAAAAATGTCCGAAAAAATTCTACTGGTCTTAGCAAACTAATAAAGGGTTTTTCTATAAGGGCGGGTATTGGAATAAAAAAAGAGGCCGAGATGTGAACCACACTGATAAATTCCTATCCCCTCTGTCGATTTGTCTTGCTTAAAAGATTTGAAGGTTTTCATGTCTTGTTAAAAAATTAAATCACCAACAGCATTTTGCATATGATGAAAAAGTTTTTTCAAAATCTAGTTTTGTTAACGAGCTTTTTAGTCGAAAATCAATGTTCAATTCAGCAAATCGGACCCATCACAATAGCTTCCTACGTTTAGTTAAAAATAATTTAAAGAGAAGTTCGGAGAAAATGGCAGCTAACCAGATTTTCAGATGGTAAGATAGTCTTCAGCCATTTTGAAAAAGTACTAAACAAAAATCACCAAAGCGTTTAAAAATAACTCAAGACATGGATCGGAAACCTGAAGATAAAGCTGATTTATTTGATCAACAACTGGTCAAATACAACTTGTTGATAGGATATACAATTTTATAATTCCTTTTGTCAGTCCAAACATCCAATTATAATAAACTCTTGTACGTACCCGAGGAGTGATGGTTTGTGCGTTAGACTGTCATGCCAAAGGTCTTGGGTTCGATCCCTACCTAAAGTTTTTTTTCACGGATACTGCCTTCTGCGAGGAATTGACAAATCCTCCAAGAATAATTCTTGTCATGAAAAGTGTTTTCTCAAATTTTCCGTTCGGATTCGGCTTAAAACTGTAGGTCTGCTCCAATAAATTACTCGCACACAGGAATGGTTGAGAGTTGCACGTCACTAGGCACTTATTCTCAACGGGCTGTTGCGCCATTGATTTGTATAACAAACTCTTGCCTTGTGTACCACATCATTGGGAGCTTGCAGAAGTCATTATTTCACCTTAACATCAAGTTAAAACAATATCTCTTCCGAAAAAATTCTACTGAAAGGATTAAGCAAAATAATAAATAATAATAATAAATAATAAATAAAATAAATAAATAATAATGTAGATGTTGAAGTGGAATAAAACAAGCTGTTTGCGAGGTATTAACAAAATTAGTTTTTATTTCAATGGCTCATGTATACCATTAAATGTGGAATATGATATAATTCAAAGGCCCGCTTCAGATTTTTACGGTGGCATAATTGCGAGTGGTCCAATTTTCAATGACTATTCCGCGTAGATTCGGTTGAATTTCAGCCTGTGGCCTGTGTTATGTTCACCTTAATGTCATCGGTCGATTGTTAATTTGTATAAGCCTGCGACTTCAAGAAACCACACAGGAAAAAGTCTAGCGGGGTCAAATCGCATGACCTTGGTGGAATAATTACATCACTCCACCAGCGTCTAGGGTCCATATGGTTTAATGTGGGCCATAAGAGATTAGTTATCATCGTTATGTAGAGCTCGCTGTTGACGGTGACCGCCTCATTAACGTCGTTTTCAAAAAAGTACCGACCAACTACGCCACCATCCCAAAATCCATAACAAACGGTAACTTTTTGAGGATGCCTGGTGAATCTCGCGTGGGTTGGTGTCGTGAGTCGTCCCACATAGCAATTTTGATTGTTAACACAGCCATTCATCCGAAAATGCGCCTATAGTCACTAAACATGACTTTTTGGTCAAACGTGGGTCCTCTTCCAAAGGATTCGAAGCCCAGTATGAGAACAAACGGCGTTTTCTATGGTCTTGAGCTTTGAGCTCATGGGTGAGTTGGATCTTGTACGGGTGTAGGCCTTAGTCCCAACGAAAAATTCGCCAAGTTGAATTCTATGAAAGGCCGAATTCTTGTGCACGACGAAGAATATAAATCCCATGTTCTGCTGTGCACTTTCAAGGGCCGCGGCGATGTTCTTGGCCGATCATACGTTCCTTGAACGTACGGGTGCTGGGTAATTGTTTGCTGAACCGGTCGTCTCGACCAAAGGGACCTTCCCAGGCAGCATCACGAAATATTGAAAGTATATGTTACGAACCGACTCTGTACGGCACTCGGAAATTATGAAAATTGTAGCTGATGTACCGCAAGGAAGTGTCATAGGTCTAACCATGTTTCTTTTATAAGTTCGAAATATTCAAGTGGATAACAACTTATCATGGCCACCTTTGCTGATGGTTTTGGAAAATTGGTGCCAGATAGATCCGTTGAAAGCCTACACAATAAATGCGAAATGCATTCGATAAAGTTAGTGTTTGGACCCAAAAATAGCTTAGTGAAGCAAAATCGACGCATATACATTTTAAGAGGATTGATGAAAAATTTCATTTAAGTATTTTAAATTAGAAATGTATTGAAGGAAATATACCCTTTTGAACACTTAAGGCGGTATTAATTGGTTTGTTTAACATGTTTAAAGTTTTCATATCTCAAACACAATCCGTTCAAAATTTCTAAACCTTTTTTATTTGACAAAACACTTTTATCAATCAAAAGTCTGCAGTCAGAGTCTCTCATAGTTTGATAAATAGGTTTAATCATAATTTTATTAACATTCGTTAAATACCGGCCTTAAATTTCCATCTTACTTTATCTTGTTTTTTTTATTTTTTTGAAATTTTGTACCTTAATAAACCCCAAGAAGTAACTTAAACTGAACCGGACGACGTTACTCGGTTACTCCATATTGACCCTGTCAACTGGCTATTCAATAAAAATGAAAGACCAATATTTCGCTGCATTAAGGACCATTAAAAAGCTGTATTGAATAAATGATTATTGTTTTTTTTGTTTTAATTGGTCTCTGTTTCGTTTAATTTTCTCTTCCTAAAGTGAACTCTATGGCACCTTGGTTGCTTGCTTGCTGCTTAACACCACAATGATGCTATACCCGGTCCAAGGATTCACTTTGCAATTAATTCATTTGACTTTTCTGCCTTGCGAGTATATAGTGTAGCTGGAACTGCCATATAACCGTTCATCTCAATAGGAGCTCTCGTTCGCCACTGATCGACCATTTCCACAAAAGGCTTTTGAAAGTGGGGTGTCGACTGTCGGGTGTTTCATATCATTGCGTCTTCAAAACCATATCATCGTCATCATCAGCATACAGCGAGCCACCTCTTATTCTGAATATCACATTAAAGGACCATGAATGGCCTCGGATTAAAATGTTAATGAAAATCCTTTTCATGGATACCACCAACAACGCGAACGGACCAACGAGCATATCAGGACTCAGTATCGACTAAAGCCAAGCCAACGCAACGCAAAGCAAACCTCGAGTCGAGATATGCCCACTCCTGATGCTACTGTGCTGGGATGAGCTTGGAAATGTGTGCGTGAGTGAACATTTATAGCCAGGGAAAGCTTTGATTTTGGTGAATCCTTTCGCGACGAAACATTATTTTTGTTGTTTTTAATTTTCGTATATTTATTTTTTCTCTGTTTCCTTTACCTTCTACCTTTTTGGGAATTAAAATGGATTCATATCGCGTTACGAAAAACCGATAAACCCCCACCCTTTTCGCCGCCCATTTTCAGGATTATACCTAGAATGGTTGAATGTTATGGTTTAACAGAGTGTACAGTGAGTGTGAGGCGTGGAATTCGTTTATTCGTTTTGCATTCACTTTAAAATTGAAAATATAATATTCATAAATAATAATTTGTGAAGCAGGAGCATATTTGAAAATTGAACATAACACAAAAGAACCCGGTAAAGATGGGTTGGGTTGGAATTGGCGTTGGTATATATTTATATACTCGTGTAAGCACCATGCTGATTATATGAGGAGTTGGGGGTGTAAATTGGTTGATGGAATTTCACAGATAAGGATGCCATAATGGTGGCATGGTAGTGCGGTGGTGGTGGGGTTTGAGATGGGGTACATACGTTTTATGGTATAAAATCCAATTTTCATTTTCAATAGGTCTTCAAAGTTAATTTTTAAAAACATATTTTTGCTCTTGGTGTGGTGTACTCTTTTTTGCATAGCATGTTTTTTCTAATAAATGATGATGCCGAAGATAAAAATGGGGATGATGGTTAATTTTCATCACATAATGTTAAACAAAACAATTGACTGTGTTGGCAATGAATAAGCGTTATTGTTGGAAAGAACAATCTATGTAACGTTGACAACTTGACAAATTGATACATTTTTTAAAGCTTAATGGAAAATTTTCGTGATATTTAGAATTGAGATATGACACTGATGTTCTTTAGTGTATATACTTGTTGGAAGAGTAGATCAAAAATTGTTAGAAGAAATACCATCAAAATCAATAGCTAGGGGAGTTATTTTACAAAACCTTACAGATTTTTATGAAAATTGATGTCATTTCTTAGATTTGGGCGATATTTTTTCACGGAATCGTTTGGAAATTTATACAAACAAAATAAATTATTTTACCTTCAAAATAGTTTTGCGTTATGACGAATAACATTTTTAACATCTGGTAATTGTTTGGAAAAAACCAATACACTTGGCAATTTTTTTTATAAAAATAAAAACTATACAAGTTATTACTAAACTGATTTGACATATTGAATATCTTCAAAGATAAAGGCTTACATTTCAATTTTATACAATTTTGAACAGATAACTGTAAGGCCAAGTAAACTAATCAACAATACTTTTGTGTAATGTATCCTCTTTAAATTTAACAAGTTACAAGTGAGTAAGTTTATATTTGTACAGCACGATAAATTTTGACATTTCTCGACGTTTCAAGGTCCCTAGAGTCGAAATTAAAGATTTTTAGAAAGATGTCTGTGCGTGCGTGTGTACGTACGTTCGTACGTCCGTACGTTCACGACATTTTTTTTCGTTGTCCATAGCTCAACCAGAAGAGATATCGATTTCAACTAAATTTTGTTGTACAGATAATAAGGCAGAAAGATGCAGAAAGGGCTCTCAAGAAAATTGCGTGTGTGGTTTTTTTACCATAGCAGTTTGAAAAAAATTGAACATTTTTGTTAACCCTAAATATCTTACGAACCAAAAACCCTAGAGACTTGAATTAAATTTTATATAATATATTGTAACGTGATACCAAACAAGTATATTTTTTGGAAAAATTCCATTTAACGGTTTTTTTATAACGCGAAAAAACTGAAAAAAATTTGTCCCTCGAAAATTTTAACACTTAAATATGAATTTCATCTCTAAAACAAATTTGCGCAACGAAGAATAATGTTTTTCACTTCAGATAAAATTTTTAGAAAAATCCAATTGACTGTTTTTTTTTATCAAAAATAAAAACCTAAACAAAATTAATAAAAATTGGTAAAAATTGATTTTCGACTCAAATATCTTTTCAAAACTTTGAGATAATAGCTTCTAACTAATTTTTACTTATAAGAAATATTGTTTTCAAAATTTGAACAAATTTTGATAAAAATCGAATTGACATTTTTTTTACAAAAAATAAAAACCAAAAAAAAATGTATACAAGTTGGTAAAAATTGATTTTCGACTCAAATATCTTTTCAAAACTTTGAGATATTGGCTTCCAATTAATTTTTACTTATAAGAAATATTGTTTTCAACATTAAGACAAAGTTTGAGCGAAATGGAATTGACAGTTTTTTTACAAAAAATAAAACCTAAAAAAACGTATAAAAGTTGGTAAAAATTGATTTTCGATTCAAATATCTTTTCAAAAATTTGAAATATTGGCTTCAAACTTATTTTATTTCACAGAACATATTGTTTTGGATATCAGTAATTTTTATATAAAAACAATTCGTTTTTTCATAAAAAAATAAAATCTACAAAAAATAGTACCTACGCAAATTTGGTAGAAATTTCCACATCCACACGGGATGGGAAGTTATCAGTGTGGGTCGAATCCCAGCCTCTTTTTTTTTAGGTGTTTTATTTATAAAAAAAAACCGTTAATTTGATTTTTTATTTTTCAAAATATACTTTTTTGGTATCATATTATAATATATAATTTAAGTCAAGTCTCTGGCTATGAACCACGAAAAGAACTTCCCGAACATACGTACACACACACGCACAGACATCTCACTAAAATCTTTAATTTCGACTCTAGGAATCTTGAAACGTTGAAATTTTCAATTCGGCAAATCGGACCGATTACAATAACTTCCTATGGGAAGCTAAAAATATTAAAACAATATTGAAAACAGGTATTTCTGAATCGGACCAAATATAAAATAAAATTGGACTTTCGATTTGGATTCACCACTTTAACTCTAAAACGCATTGTTCAAAAACGTAAAGGAGTTACACTCAAGGCTTTTCGAAACTTCATTTCGACTTAATCTTCTTTCAAAAAAACTTTTGTTTCGAATATACCGAAATATGAAAGTTCTCTATGTTCCCAGCAGTTTCTGAGAGATAGTAACTGTCTGCCTAAAATTCGAATTGCAAACAGCTGTCAGGATCAAAATAACATATGGTTTAAAAAACCACTAGATGGCCCTCTTTGTACATACAATACGTACACGTATAAACGTTCTCATTTATTTAAATTTAAATCATACAGAAATCCACCATCCAATATGATAATAATAATTAAATAAATAGTTTTAATAATAATAAATCTCATTGTATTTAATCATTAAAACCATCAGCCGTTTAAGTATCAGCTTTACACACACATCAGTCGATTCTTAATTAAGGCTTACAACGTAATTTTCTCTGGAAAACGATTCACACGAGTGCATATAATTTGTACTTATTTAAAAATGAATATATCGAGATTGGAATTTCGCATCTACATTGCAAATAAATTAAGTTTGAAAAGTGTAGTAGATTAGTAAAATGCATACCTTCCTATATTTACAAGGATTTAAGGATATATCTACACTTATATCTACTATAGGTTAAATGTGTGTACTACAAATAAAATGTTCATGATAGGGAAATCGGTTTTGTATGAACTGAACGTAATATTTCAAAGGAATTCAAATTCATTCAAATAATTCATACCTATGAATGTGTAAAAATGTAGAGAGATAAGCATTTCAATCAACTTGAACCTACAAAAATTCCGCCGCTGCTGCCACCGCCCTCAAACGAAAATGGAAAATTTAAATTAATTTCAACCGAAATCCAATCACAGTTGCATTCAAAACATATCAAAGAACTTCAACATACACAATTTTGTATTTATAGTGTGTTTTGGATCGCAAATACAAGCATACGGACGGCAGGCGCGGCGGTGCGGCGGTAGCGATAGCGTGAGTATGTACAAACATCATACGAGTTGAGTTTAAACAAAAACCACTAAAAATGTATCCTCACAATTTTTGTTTTATTTTATTTCGTTTTTATGTGAAAACCAGACAAATTGTAAACAAACCCAAAAAGATATACAATAAAATAAAAAACAAGACATATTCCTATACCTCATAGCCTTAGCCTTATGTAGCCACACAGCTATATAGCCTACCATCATCCCCAATTTAGAATTTTCGGCTACAATTGAAATATCAAAAACTGAACAAAAGACCAGCAAATCAACATAACAAAACAAAAACAGCAACAACAACAACATACCCAAAAACACAGGAAAAAGAAAGTTAAAAATACAAAAATGAAAACACGTACCTCTTCGAAATATACAATCCAAATGAATTCATGGTAAAAAAGCTCCCACAGAATATAAAATCAAAAAAAAAAAATGCCCTGAAATAGAAATGTACAGACAAAGGCATGCCAAAAATGGCAAAGCAAGGAAAAAAGGACATGCCGTACAAATGTTTTGCTTGAAAAGTCCAAAAAAATATATATAATATTCCGCCCTCTGGGCCGCCCCCATTTTTGAAATGGCTGAAACTTTTACACTTGAAATCACCACCAAAGTAGAGAGAGAGTGCTGTACTTTTTTTCTTGTTAATGTTGTTGTTGTTGTTCGTAAGGTCCTTCTGCTATAGGGATCTAGTTCCCTAGGCTCATAAAATTCAAATAAATAGAACGCCAGCCGGCCGCTCTACTATGGACGGTCCAAGCCAGGCCAACAACATTGTTTACCCAAACGAAATCGAGAGAATAAAAATTTCACAGATATGTTACTATACAATACACATAACAGTTTCCATTGTAGTTAAGGGCTGAGGTCAATGACGAGAGGGGGAGGGGAGGGTTGATAGGATGCTTTTCAAGGGTAGAAGTACAGATAGTTGTTGGGTTAACCACAAAAAACAAAAAAAAATCTATAGAGATATTCCGCCCCCAAGAATAGCGAGCGGGACTTAAAACAAAACAACAACTACACAAAAGTGAAAACAAAAAATCGGATCCTCTAAAACGTTGATAGCAACAATATCCCCCGCGGCTCTAGTGGTGTATGCAAAAATAACAAATTCCCAACACAAAACCGCAAAAATAAATCAAACGAAATTGAGTCAGAGAGTCTGATGTGAGTCTGAACCGCCTATAGTCTAACAAGAGTCTGCTACGCTGCGTCGTCATCGGCGTCGCGGCGGCGTTGCCATCAGCCAGCTCCGCGTCGTTGTCGTTATCGTCGTCATCCTCGACCGTCGTGTCGTCGTCGTCATCAACATCAACAAAGTCGCATCGTCCTAGTCATAGTAGTTTTATTCAGGCTTTTAGTTGGTTTCTAAAGTAAATACCACAACCACGCGCCACGCTACCACCGCACCACCATCACTGCCACAGATGCAATACTCGTATATCTAGTTTTTTCGTTTGGGGTTTTTCGCCAAAACGTTAACTCACCCAGCAGCAAAAGTTCCTATGCGAGCAGATAGTGCTCGGTACATAGAATATAGTGCAGAAAAGAGCTTTAGTATCCTAGATGCACTATAAAGAGCAAGCGAGAATTCCTAGGACCCGACCAAAAGGCAAACACTGACTCTGGATTTGCAAAACTACACCAACAACAATGAAAACGGGGAGAGAAAAATGTATTCTAAAAACGAACCCGTGTAGCACTATATGGAACAGGATAAAATGGCTGAAGCGCGAAGCGCGTTAAACTAACAATTTCCGTCGACGACGTGAAAGGCGAAACTAACAAACATTGGAATACCAACGCAGCAGTCAGGACAGGAACAAGTATAAGCAAAAGCATTTGAATGCAAGATGTCGGCTGCCAGCCAGAGGTAGCACAAACCCTATATGTACTTCCTCCGTCACCATCACCATCACCGTGTCGTGTCTGTCCTGTCGTTGAATTGCATCCCAGACAATGGGTAATTTATATTGTGTGTGTTTAAGTTTATAAGCTGAAATGTAGCAGACAGTATGTCAAACAGAAAAGGATTATGGGTTCAATTTTGCCAAAAGAAAAACTTACAATCTGACAGCTTTACATACTTATGTACATGCAGGCACAGAGCAGGCTTCTGATGCTGGATGTAAAATTTGGGGAGGAACATAATTTGAAGGGAAGCTGAAAAGACTGTTTTTGGGCTTTTTTTTGTAGAGTTTCTTAGAAGCTAACACAGATATAAGGGTTGTTCAGGGAAGTTTGTATGTAAATCTTTACTTTGCATCTATTAAAACTTTGTTTTTGGGATTTAATCACACTAACATATCAAGATACCGTTTATCACACATTTGGTAAATTAATCTTATATTTGGGTAGAGTTGTTTTAAAACTAACAAAGCTTATAAGAAAAATAGAAACACCAAAGTATTTGTCCGAAACCATTAATCAAGACTTAACTGCACTGCAAGTAATGACCTCATCAAATACGTTAATGGAGAAGTAAATGTGTAACCGCAAAATATTTGGATCTTTTTTTTCCGTGATTTTTTATGAAAGCGATTTTATTAAATTTCACTCAAGCAGATTTAAGAACTTTCCAACAAAAGGTTTAATTTCGATCTTAAAATTAAACGGATATTTTTGAAGAGAAATTAAGAGATGTTTATTTTGTTGTTAAGAAGAAAATATGCCAAATAGCTACAGTGGCTAAGGTTCAAGCACCATTTTAATCATGAAATTCTGAACGTATGTAAGTATTTTGATATTATCAGCGTGTTTTTCAAGAAGCATAATTTTTAATTGTTATATAAATGAAAAGAAGACATTTTCAGAATGAAGAGATTTTCAAAATTAAACTCATAATTGGAAAGCCCTATATTGATCGGTTGCCCTTGATGTAAATGTGCTAAAGTTGAAAATGTCAATTAGATTAGGAAACGTTTCTTGTAGTAGTTTTTTTTTTAATGGCTCGTTGCTTGCAAACCTAATTAACAAATACAAAATTAGGTGGTACAACAGTCCGTTCATAACTAGGGCTTAGTGATTTACAACTTTCAACCATTCTTGTGTGCGAGTAATGCTGTCAGGGATGGAGGGGACCAACAGTTTTTTAGCATGAATCCCAATGGCTGACTTGAGAAAGAACTTTTCATGACAGGAAATACTATTGAACAATTTAAATAATCGTCGCAAACTACAGTAAGCGTAAAAAGAACTTAGATGGCACAGATAGGGATTGGACTTATGTCATGACAGTCCTATGCACTAACCATCACGTCACGGGTATTACCTTCAACCTGGGGTTCTTTTGACGATTGAATAAAGGGCTGTTTTTTCACCGTATTCCTCGAATTTACAGTTGATCCGTCGTTAACCAATTTCAACTTAACCTTTTAACTAAAATTTCTGCATTGTTCTCAAGGAAAGGAATGAATTGATTCAGAGCATATTTCCGGATATACAGAGTAACTACATGAATCATTACTGGCTCAGTCATCGGGCTATTTTGGCAGCCAAAAATGTTGATGTTGACGAAACTAACTTCCAAATACAACAGTTTTTACCAGTTTTTTTAAATCAGTCGATACTGTTGGTATTGAAAATGATAGTGTAAATTTTAAAATTGAATTTTTAAATTCCCCACCCCTTCGAATAAAGATTGGTTAACCTATTATTCAACTGCGTACTTTTAATCCAACTCAATTATGCAACCGTACACGTTTGGTCATCAAAAGGATAACCGGAAATATTCTGGAAGCAACCTATTTTACAGGAAAGTTTAAAGTAAAAGTGGTCCTATTACGTCGCATTCCAATTGGTACCGTCAGATTCTACCATACCATTCAAAAAGTTACAGTTTCCAATTTGATTAGCTTTTGCCATGTCTATAAATAAGTGTCAAAGACAAACAATGTATATTTGTGGTGTAGATTTGGAATATCCATGTTTTTCTCAGGCAGCTATCTGTTGCATGATCGACGTGTAGAAAAATCGTCGAACATGTTTGTTTTAGCGAAAGACAGGTTAACCAAAAATACTGTGCACAGATTAGTAGTGAATTAAATTCAAATTGAATCAAAAGTATTTATAATTCAAAACAATAAATATTATTATTAGAAGATTTTAAATTATTTACTTTTATTTACTTACAATTTTGTTATATACTCATTTGTTACAACCTTGAAAAAATATAATAATACATTTTAAATTCAATTCTTTTGTATTGATTTTTGCTTTACACCAACTGCATGAAAATATTGATCAATTTTGTTCAAAATTCTTCACCTTCAAATCCCAAAGCATTAAATTTTGTACCAGTTTAACCGTTTGGCGTAATCTACATCCACCAAAATGTAAGGTAACGTGACCTTGTCCTGGGATGGAAGCTACTTTAAAGTATATTTCCGATCATATAGCATTACGAAGTGTTTTAGTATTTCCGACAATCCTGGGTCCTATTCCATACAACAACTTATCAAATTTTCGTTCTGCAAAACTTTTCGTCAATTCGCAAAACGTTGCGTTCACAGATCAGTATAATATCAAAAGTGAAAAACTTAAAATAATAAGAGTAATTTGCACGTACTTTGAAATTCTTATAATAATATTTTAATTTCTATTTCACTTGCGTTCTCTTATGCAAAGTGCAAAGTTTATATTGAAAGGCATAGGGTTCTCAAATTTCAAAAGTAAACTTAAATAAAACATGATATTTCGATCGATTTCGTATCGATTCTTTTGAGGTAGTTTTCGACCATTTTTTCACATATTGGGCGGTATCTCCGCCATATTTTGAAAAATGTAAATTTTTATTTTTAAAACCACAAATTCTCCGACTCGTATTCCTTAATAGCAGACAAAAACCTTTTTTTTATCATATGAGCATAACGCTACTAATTGACGATGACAGTCGTTCCATTGTCGTTTTCGCTTCATCGCTGAAGAAAATTTTGTTCGTAAAATCGCCGTCCATCGTTGTGATTGGTCAGCTGGTTACAGTTGTTGTGCGAGCTGGACTTTATATTGATGTTGGTGTATGCGAAATACGCCATAATGTTTCGTGAGAAAGTTCTAATTCCTAAGAACGACGAGGAATCGACTCATAGAGTCTTCGACAACACTTTCACTTACAAAAGCGATATTTTCAGATGTACGAGTAAAACTATAATGCACCGGCCTTAAAATATCTGTAACCAATCCAGTCTCTTCAAATTTCTTCACAATTTCGCCAATTACTTGCGTAGTTGGACGGTTATGTAGACCATAATCTCCTCTTACACGATATGTGGCTATGGCAGAATCACTATTAATTCAGTAGGTTTTAACAATTTTCGCGTTGTGCGATAGTAAAGCGATCCATTTTTGTAAATATCAGACTTTCAACTGACAAAAAAAATTGGTTTAACAACTTAGTTTGAAAGATGTCGAATTCCAGTCTTATGCCGGAATTCCGTTATTATTTAAAAAAAAAATTTCAAATGATATGCTATTGAAATGAAGCAAGGTTGAAAGATGAGGATACAAAAAAATAGAACGTCTTTATTAGAACATTTTTTTCAAATTTAAAAATAAAAACTCAGCTTTTCATTGAAAACAATTTCATCATAAAACAAAACAAAAATTTAAATTGTAAATATTGTTTTTTTTGAAAAAAAGTATTAAAGAAAACTAACAAAACATAATAATGTCCATGTTTTTTGGGCCAACGCGAGATGGATTGATTGGTGTGTCTGTAAAACTTCCTTTCAGACAGTCTGTTTTTCTAATCTGTTAATATAATATAAAATAGATTGTCATTTTATTTTGTAAAGTCTTATTTACCAATGCAAAGTGAAAAGTGAAAAGACAAAAACGCAAAGATAGTTAAATGCATTTTGGAATACTGCACATTAACTTTGCAAGAGAGAGCGAAGACTTTCCAAAGTGCAAAGTTTGCAAAAATTTGCTTAGTGCAAAGTTAAATTTTGAAAAAATATCTTGAAACAGAAGCACCAATTACCTACTTTGCTAAAAAATCAATTTGATTAGTAAGATTGATAAGTATTTTTTAAAATAATTGGGCTTTGTTTTTAAACACTATTTATTGTTGCAATGAGTCATATTTTCGGAATAATGGATATATCCCAATATGTCAAAAACTAAACAGCAGTCGTCTGTATAAATGTTTCGAAATGAATCAAACCCAACAAAAATTGTTCGTGTTCGAAAACTTTCAATCGAATTCCCACATTTTTTTACTTTAATATAATGCCGTATAAAGATATTGTTAACTGGAAGCCTTTGGTAAAATGTGTAAAACTAATAAAATTATCAATTATTCTAAATAGTTTCTTGAAGTCATGGATCATCCACCGTGAAAATTTTCATCTAACATTCAAAATATATTTAAGGACTACAATAGAACTTAAACCAGAACTTAAACCACGTTTTCGAGGTCTCTCAATCGGAGTGGCAAAAATGTATTAAAAACTGGTGGAAACGCATGAAAAAAATGGGTTTTGAGAATATGAATATATAAAATTAATGAAATCATTTAAAATAAAAAAATTACTAAACTTTTAACGATGCTCTTGTTGAACAGACTTTAAATATTTTTCAAAATACAAACTGTATATCTCACAAATTGTGTGTACAAATCAACATTTACATTTGCAAAGCAAGGCATCATTAATAAAACAAAAGCCAATAGTAATAGAGCATAGTAGAAGTTTTACGTATACGTAAGAGTAGTTTATATCCTGATGTCTAACATCTATACTCAGCCCACCTTCTCCCCCGCCCCTTTCCAAAGGAACACGAACACCGAATTGCTGTCCACCCCCTCAAATACCCGAACATATTCCATACACTCCATACATGCCGAACAAACCACGAAAATATAGATTGATAACGCACAGATATGAAATTGGAATTTCGTTAAAGTTTCTACGGTTTTTATACCGTATCGTATCGAACATCAGCGAGACGAAAGACCTGTGCGAGGTAATAGAACCTTTTTGAGGTTGTAAGAGGGTTTTGAAAAGTTGTTGTTTTTGTTGTTGGGGTTGTATAGTTATAATGGTGGACTATAGATGATAGCATACGGATGGAGAAAGGTATATAAGTAAAAGAGGAGATATGTATCTCTTCCAATTACTCGGAAAAACATTTTGCAAATGCTTATATACCGTGTACCGTACTTCTATAGGTAATAGAAATATATAGGGTCTAGTTTGGTATTCTTCCGTTGAACTACAACATCTCTAGAAAGATAAATGCAATGTTAAACGAGGTGGCCATTAATCAGGTCTACCTACCGGTTGACAACTACCAAACACACACACACACACACACATTGATAAATAGATTTTCAAGAGGCATCCTTAAAAGTTAGACGAAAGGGAAGATGAAGTCGAAGCAAAGCGAAGTGCAGAGCGAAGAAGATTCAGACATGAGATAACGAACCACATCAAGGGTAGAAAAGTATACATATACCATCATGCATATAAAAAAGATCAACACATACAAATTCCATGTGGTGAATGTAACGACCTTTAATTTTCGGAAAGAGTTAAAATTTAATTTGTATTATACAATTGAGTTGAAGGACATGTTTTAAATTAAATCCCCCTTTCACTTTGTCTTTGGGAAAAAGCATTAAATTTTAAAGAATTTTAAGGATACATAATAAACATTTTCAACTTTATGCAAACCGATCAAAATATTTAGAACAAAATTATGTTTCCACCTCCGAGGCGTGTACGTATTTTTATATTGAAAATTTGTAATTAATTTTATTAATTTATCTTATATCATTTGTAATACTCTCGTGGTATTAACTGATTTGCCAACAATGATTGGCTGATGTTGATAGTCTTTAACAATGAAACAGCTGAGCTACCAATAGTTCCTTGCCTTTGTCTTGTCTTTTTTACGGAAGACTTTTCCAAACTTTAAAAAAAAATTATCCTACTTTTAGGTAACAAATTGTAGATAATTAGGAGTTCTTAAATACAATCAGACCATCAACACCTACATATGTTACATACATAAATCCACTGTCCCGGATAGTTTATCTCCCCAATTATTCTGAAGTTGTTCTTCAACGCTGGCAAAGCAACTCCGTAAACTTATCCGAGTATCCTACTCTACAGATCTCTTTAAAAGTGGATGGAAAATAGCATTTGTCCAGCATGTCCCTTAAAAAGGCCAATCATCCTCTCTCTCCAACTATCGTCCAATAGCACTCACGCCCCTTCATTCCAAGTTCATGAAAACGCTGATTAATTATCAGCTTAAGAACTATCTTGAAGAACGGAAGCTTCTTAATGACCGACAGTATGGCTTTTGTAACAATAGATCCGCTGGTAATCTCATGGTTTATCTCATCAAACAGTGGAACAAATCTCTACATTGTTTTGGAGAAGGTAAAATTATTGCACTTGATATTTCACAGGCATTTGATTGAGCACCAAGCTCTCTTAACGCAAGTGTGTGCTTTTGGTATTGATTATCTCTTCTTTGTTGGGGTAGAGAAAACCTTTCGGACGGATCAATTTAAGTAATATTAGACGGGTTAAAGTCAGCTTTTCACAAAATAATCGCTGGTGCACCCCAGGGCTCCGTTTTGTCTGCGACTTTCTTTCTTAAATTCATAAATGATCTTTTGTCTGCAATCCATTAAACTGATTCGCTGATGACAGTACCCTCAGCTATATATATTAATGGGGGTTATGGAAAATCAGTTTAAGAGTTGGAATTCACAAAACAGATACTTAAGAGAATTCCAGGCAGGATTCCGTGAGAACTACTCGACCATAGATCAAATCTTAATTCTGAATGCGACAGCTCAGAAATTTATTAGAGAAAAAAAAAGCTCTATGCGTTTTTTGTGGACCTAAAAGCTGCATTTGATACGGTGGACAGAAGCGCATTTTTTTTATAAATTGTACAATATAGGTCTATCAAATTTGGCAACTTGAGTGAATAATTGTATGAACACACGACTTCTGTTGTTTGGAACTTGGGTAACGACCTGTCAATTTTTTTTTAAATGGTTACAGGTGTGAAACAAGGATGCAATTTAAGTCCGCAAGCATTCATAATGTTTATAGGTGACATTTCCGATTATTTATGTGGCGGTGTAAAATTGGGGAATCCTTATTAAAGCATACATCAATATGCCGATGATTTGGTGCTCCTTGTGGAGACACCAGGACGTTAACAGCGAATGATTAACCAGCTGAAAAAATGGTGTGATGCATGGAGGCTGAATGTAAACATACATAAATCCAAATGGTTTTTGATTGACAGGAATTCGAAACAGTAAAGTCATATAAATACTTGGGAATAAATATCTGCTGCAAGATGAACATGGAACAACACTTTCAGGAGAAGCTATCTTTATCAGCTATAAGTGCCGCAAGGAAAAACTGTCTGGAAGATAAACATATATCGATGAGAATCAAATACCAATTATTCCAGGCAGTTTCCAAATCTATAATGCTATATGGAGCTCAAGTTTGGGTATACAAATCATACGATACAGTAAACAAACTACTCCGATATTTCTTAAAGCGAATTTTCAAGCTTCCACAATCCTCACCAAACCATATACTATTTGTTGAAACAGGAATCTCACCACTATTCATGGAAACATTGTGACTTCATGTCAACTTCATTGCAAAAACTATGGTACTGGACGGATAAAGGTTGACAAAGGAATAGCAAGTTACATGTTAGAGGAGAGAATATTGTTTTATGAACATTGGAAAGCACTCGCAGAGTTCGCTGGTCAGACTTAAAGGATTACTATGGATAATATCCATCAATGCGAGCGAAAAGCATTGAAAAAGCACTTACTTCAACTCATCTCAAAATATATGCCAGCTTGAATCATAATCTTTGCGAGATCACTATTTTAATGAAAAATACTCAACTGACACAATATCTACTGTTTTTAAGGCCAGAGGAGAAATTATGAACCTTAACTTTATACCCCACAGAGAAGATTTGCAAATTTTCTGCACTGTTTGTAAAATCCATGAAAGGGGAAACATTTATCATTTCTTGGGAAGACGTCCCGTCTTAAAGGAGTTCAGGATTCATTTTTTTGGAAAACTAGAACTGGAGGAACCAGAAATGAAAATGATTTTAAATGGCGCTGACTGGGAAAAATTGCACAAATATTGTCAACAAGCAGCAAATTATAGAAGAGCAATAATTGAAGAAAATTTTTAACATGCCTCTTACAATATTTTATTATGTACATTTTGTAAAACTCGTTCAGACGGCTTTTATAGTCATCTCTTACAATTTAAGAATAAATCTAAAAAATCTACCTAATATTCGTTTTTAGATTCACGTCCTTGTCCTTTGGATGTGGAACTTCAACGGCAGCTTATGATAAGCTCATTAAATTCTGATCTTGACAGCGAGTTTCTCTTACAATGGTGTAGGTAATTTTTCACCCCTGATCTGGCTGTAATTTACAAAGCATTCATCCGTCCAAATCTTTGCAGGTGCCCCTAAAACAAGTTTAAATCTCTTTCATAGAATTAAAAATGATAGGCGATAGAACTATAATCGAAGCATTTATATCGCTAGAACAACGCCGCAATGTCTCATGAGTTTCGTTGTTTCATCGATATTTTTACAAACAATGTTCTGTCGAATAAGCCAGTTGCATTCCCGGCCTCAAACAATTCAGCCGTAATACTCGCACTTCCAGGAATTCTCATCAGTTTACCCTTGGGCCCAGTTTCGGACATACTGTCAAGTATAGAGATTTTTTTTAACCGCACATCGAGAATGTGGAATGCTTTACCCAACTCTGTTTTGCGCTATCATTTTAACATTCAAAACTTTAAGACCAATGTGCATCAGTAGCTCCTCTTTCATTCTTCCCTATTTTCCTAAAGACCGCATGGTGTTTAAACTTTAAACATGTAAATTGTATTAATAAACCCTTTAGTGCCCGTCAACTATAAAAAAAACTGTCAAGTATAGAGATTCTTTTTAAAGCGTACATCGAGAATGTGGAATGCTTTGATTAACTCTGTTTTTCCCTTCCATTTTTATGTTCAGAACTATAAGACCAAAGTGCAACGGTATCTAGTCTTAAATCGTTTCCTATTTTCCTAAACCTCACACTAAAAAAGAAACCTCTTTTGGGGTGTAAGGCTTTTTGGGTATTTTTTTTTTCAAGAAATGCTTCAAAATGAATCGACAATGCAGAAAAGAGATTTTATAGTAAATATCAGTGACAGTGACTACTTGAAAAAGTTTGGTTAAAGAAATATTCTGATTCTGAAAATTCATATTCCACCTATGGAAAAGACACGACAACAAGACGAAAGTTAATTAAACGAGGACAAGAATAGAAAAACCATCATAAAAGACAAGCAAAAGTTTCGTTTGGGGTGATCTTCAAATTATTCTTGAAACGTTGGGTCTATTTCACTAAATAATAAAAACATTAGTGACACAATAGGCTCGTAAAAAACTATTTACTTAAAACTTATTTTGTTACATTCCTGAGTGCGCGTAATGTCAGGGAAAGTTGGGATCCACAATTTTCTACGCTTACCCCAAACAGTTTATTTGAGAAAAACATTTCTTTTGACGACAGTAACACTTTTAATTTAGATTCCATTACATTACACACTACTCAGCACATAAATGTACAGAGTAGAGAACACAGCACCTTGAGCGACTATGTAAGACTATGTAAGGTGTTAATATCTACCTTCGCAAGATGCCGAATCTGTAAAAATTCTCTCAAAATGAAGAAAACTAGGGTTGAATGGAGACCAACTAGCTAAAAGTCTTCCCACTACCCAATACACCACAGATACTTTCTATAACATTAAAGTACCTTACATTTCGACTAGTTAGTTCTCAAATTCGGAAATGCGACAGTGTCAATTAAGTATTTGACTGCAAGCATCGGTTTCTCAAATTTTGTCTTCCTCCATTTTCAAATTACAATTTGTACATCACGGCGTATACGTACTTAAAAAAGCACTTAATTTTCGTATTCGGCATCATGACATTACCTATGCTCAACTTATCTAATTTTAGTGACAACTGGCAAACAAATCCATTCACCCATTTATATGAAAATATAAGTTTGTTTAATTAAAAAAAAATATTGTGTTAGAAAATCAAATTCAAAATGTCGAGGTCAAAATGCATTACATTCAAAACATTGTTTAATTTTCTCTAATTTATATGTATTGTGGTTTAATGGATGAATGCGTTAATCAATTGAATTAGTTAAAATGTCAGTTCGAATATGCAAACAAACAACTAAAATATTTCCAGCTAAATAAATTCAACAACAAAATAAAGTTATCAATAACAAAATAAATACTTGTTATGTTATGTTAAGTTGAATGAAATAGAGTTTTTGAATTGTAATTGGCACTTGTACTCGTAGATGTCCTTGTGATTTTTGCTGGTTTAATGGTTATAACCACTAAAATATTTGAAACTTTTTTTTCACTGTCCATAAGTGCGTTTTAGTTAAAAGCTTATGTATTGTTAAGAACTTGAAAATGACTTTTTTATTTTCAAAAAATGTGTAATAGAAAATTTAATTGTCTGTTAATAGCAAAGGACCAATTGAGAGCGAGTTTATTTCGAGTTTTGGGCCAGTGAATTCACCGCGGTGATCGTGCGGTTCAAAGCCTCTGCTCTATTTGTAAGGCTATGTTAAAGATCATGTCTAAAGCAACAAGTATGTTTCTATTGGCGCACTTGAAGACAATATTAAAGCATTTATTCGTTTGATATCAGCCAAAATATTAGATGGACCAAAATTTGCATGAAACAATCTTCAAACATTAAATTATATCTCACCCTAAGAATGAAAGTGACCTAACTCAAAAATTTCAACTTGTGGGGAATTAGCAAAAATTCTCCAAGAAAATGTAGTTTTGAGTAATTTTGATTGTATTTCTCACATATTTCAATTGAAATATTTTATTTTTCTTGCGAAATTATTTTTTAAATAAAGTGCATTTTTTAATCTCAAAATTATGTTTGAAAAAAAAACAATAAAATTTAATTTAATGACATTTATTTGTTCATAAACTTTCAACATATAATTTGGCAAATTATTAACTTCCAATGAAATATGTGAATTTTCCAATAATATATTTGTTTGGTGCCATGTTACAATACATAATATTAATTCAAGTCTCTAGCGTTATTGGTTCGTTTGTTATTTTGGGTTAACCAAAATGTTCACATTTTTTTAAATTGCTATGGTAAAAGACCCTATTCGCAATTTTTTTCTTATTCTTATTCTGCAGCTTTCTGTATTTTTATCATGTATAACAAAATTTATTTGAAGTCGATATCTCTACAGGTCCTTGAGCTATGGAGGACAAAAAACGTCCCGAACGTACGTACACACGCACGCACGGACAATTCTCTAAAAATCTTTTACATGGAGAAATGTCAAAATTTTCAATTTGACAAATCGGACCGATTACAATAACTTTCTATGGAAAGTTAAAAACGAAGAGAGAGCAAGTATAAGTCAGTTTACGGACCTTTTTCTTCTCTTCCCACCATCTCAAAAATTTTCGAAAAACTAATGAAAAACAGATTACTTCTTTTTTAGTTAAACATATTTTTTTTAGCGAAAATCAATTTGGATTTTGGTCTGGAAAGTCAACTAAAGATGCAATTTCACGTCTTCTCAGTCAATTCTATACCAGCTTGAATAAAAAAAAAAAAAAACAAATATGTATCTTTTTATGAACATGACTAAAGCTTTTGGCATGGTTCATCATGATTTACTGCTAAGTATATTGTGACGAATTTACCATCGACTACTGCTTTGGCGGAAAATACGAGAAGAACTACCAAGCTTCGTCACTGTTGAAATTGTTTTCATCTGCACCGGCCGCCAAGTAATTCGGTGACAGCTGGACAGAAATGGCAGGAAATGGTAAACTTCCAGGAGTTCGACAGTGGAGAGTGGAAAACACGGAAAATCACTGGAAGACAGTATATGGATGCCCTATAAAACAACACTGCATCTTTGAGGAAGACACAGTTGATTTGGCTACTTCTAAAATTCCTGCGACTTAACTTAAATAAAAGAAAAACAAACCATTAAATAAATCCTCTCGGGAACCGCAATTAAACAACTTGTAATTATTTATCTTGTTTTTTTTTTCTTTTGTCGTTCGCTCTAGGTTCGATTTTGTTAAAATATTCTTTAATATAAGACTTAGATGAGTTTCTTTTCAATAGCTGCAGTTATATTTAAAAGAAAGAATTCAAAAAGTTCTTGTAAAAGTGCAATAAGCAGAGCTCGATATTTAAAATAGGAGTACATCAGGTCTGCGCACTTGGTCCCTTGTTTTTTCTGATTAATATTAACTCTATCTTGTTACAGATACTAGCCTTTCTACGGCTTTTGCACATGATATATCTTTTAAGTACCAATCAGATTTTAACATTCATAATAAAGAAGAAGAAGAAGAAGTTCATGAGTTAGTGACAAAACTAAAATAATGTCCTTCAAAACTTCTTGTCATCAGCTTTGAAATAACAATTTTATGTTTCATTTGTTGAATTGTAAACAATTCAACTTTCCTTTACATTGTTGTGGTAGAACTAATTTTCAAGCTGTTGGTTCTTAATTTTAATCGAACGATATTGAAGAAGTCGCATAACAGAGCAACGCCTTGTCTATTTTTCGAAATCAAATGCATCGGTGAGATCCGACCTTGCTAGAGCTGCGTGCATTCTCCATAGTCATTCTGCAAAAACCGAAAAGTTTAACAGGGATACCAAAACTAGACATTGCTCTGTAGAGCACTTCCCTATAGATGCTATCATACGCGACTTTAAAATCGATAAAGAGGTGGTATCGATTTGAAGTTCCTAGGTTTTTTCCAAGAACTAATGTAGTGTGAATATTTGGTCGATAGTGGACTTTCCTCGTCTGAAGCCACACTGATAAGGACCTATCAGGTTGACGAATGGCTTTAGACTATCACATAATATGGCAGAGAGGATCTTATATGTAATGTTAAAAAGACTGATACCTCTGTAGTTGGCGCAGTTTAGAGGGTCTCCTTTCTTATATATCGGCCGCACTATGCTGGAATTCCACTCATCGGGCATGCTTTCTTCCGACCATATTTTGCAGATAAGTTGGTGCATGCTTCCTTAAAAATCATCGCCTGCTGCTTTGAATAGGTACTTCGGTAGCGATGCCATCAGCTCCAGCAGCTTTGTTTGACTTTAGTTTAGATACAGCTTTCTTCACTTCGTCGAGGTCGGGTAAGCGGAATTTTTTATCTGCGTCGCCTAGATTAAGTAGTTCTATCTCCCTTACAGCGGAATTCAGTTCGTCATCGCCGTTATGTAATTTGGAGGATGGTCTTTCCATATTCTCAACATAGACTGCGGTTCTACTACGATGTTCCCCTGATCGTCTTTACAGGCTTCCTTTTGGCAAAATTTGCGAAAATCATTCCTGTTGTGACATCCCTGTATCTCCTCGATTGCGCGTTTCTCATGCCCTCTTTTTTTCCATCTAAGAAGCCGGTGTTCCTCTCTCCTCTTCTCGCGAACAGCTCTGGTCCTTTTGTGCAGCACCATTTTGTATGCATCTTCTTTAGCTGTGTGCGCTTCTGTCATTAAACCAGGGGTTTCGCTGTTGTGGCCATGTGAAACCTAGCGCTTTAGAGGCGGCATCTCTGATGGCTGCAAACTTCTCACAGTACTTCCTTGTTTTGGCTTGGATCGGGATATCCGTAGCCGTACCTTGGCTACAACGAGGAAGTGGTCCGAGTCAATGTTGGCCCCTCAGAAAGTTCGGATATCCTGTACAGTGCTGTCGGTTCAAAAAATTCAAGAGTAGTATTTGTCTATCATTTTGGGGAGTATTTTCTTAAATTGAGGAGTAAAACAAAAAAACAACACACATGCTTGGCCCATGAACAAAATTAAAAACAGAAAATAATAATGTCCAAATTCGAAGTTAATTGGCCTACTGCGAAGGTTAAAATCCGAAAACAGACAAATAGAAGGATGTAATGTCGTACCAAATGTTTGCTTTCACTGCTTAAAGACCAACATTTTAAAATAATGTAGTTAGAATAAATAATTTAAGTCCATCACTTTTTGCTTATTAAATAAGAAATTGACAATTGAAATTATATTTTACATCAAATGTTTGAATATTCATGAATAAATTAAATTCATTATTGTAAATTCGATGTTTCATATTTTCAGTTACAAACATTAAGGGGCCAATCATAGTTATCATTGAAATCGATCCGAAAAAAATTTGAATCAATATATGACGGTGTTTTCCTTTGATTGGAAATGAAAATCTCATTCTCATTCATACTCATCGATCGGAAATCACACAAAGAATTTTTTGTTTGAGAAAAAAAGGTTAATTGCGCATTTATTTTTCTCTACAAATTTATGTTTCTATTTTGCGGACGGAAATTCATTTTCCTGAACAGCTGATACTTTATGTTCAAAAGAGAAACAAATCGTTCCACTATTTTGTGTTCCAATTTTACACAATTCCAATGATAGATTTATGTCAGTAAAATTTTGTCGGTGGATTTCAATCGGGAAATTTGTTCAATGACAGAAATGTTTAAGGATAGCTATAAACGACCTTTAAAAAAAATTAAAATGTTTGTTTTCAATGATGATAAGGATAACCAATTATAGATATAACTGGCGCCTTATACAATGTTTTGTAATTCTCGATTAAAGTTTTCGATGGCTCCTATTTTACGTTGAAATTGTTTTTCAGAAGTTTCTTAGCAAGGCATTCACCGTTTCTACCTTAAGTAAATTTCTTTGTTTATCTTTTTTAAGGCTAACATATGAAAATTTTCTTTCTGCTGTTGCACTACTATTGGGGCAAACTGATTAGAGAACCGACGAATTTTAAATTTTTGTTTTTATTGTAAACCAAATACAAATTTCTTTTCCGTTTTATTTTGGGGAGTAGTTTTCGTCCGTGGCAAGTAGAGTAGCAGTTGACTCTGAAAGGAGTCAAATACTACTATAGTAGCAAGAACGACAGCAGTGGTCCTGTATACTGGAGAAATGTCGTACGTCGACCGCAATGTGGTCAATCTGGTTGATGTGTGAACTGCGTACTAGCTAGGCTGTTGTCGGAGGTGGTGTCGTACAGGCTGGATCTCCCGATTGTGCCACCAAAAATGTCTTCACTTCCTAGCTTGGCATTAAAACCTCCTAAGAGAATTTGAATGTCATAGCCAGGGCACTGCTCATAAGGCTTGTCCAAGACTCGAAGAATATGTCTTTGGTGTCTCTATCTTTCTCGTCTGTCGGGGCATGCGGGAATATTAGACTCATTTTGGTGAATTTAGCCTTGATGCGGATTGTCGTGATGAACTCGCTTACACTGTTAAAACTCAAGACTTTTTGACTGAGTCTAGTTTTCGGTAGCAGTCGCCGTCAGACCTCCCATCGCACTTCTTGGATGGCGGTAATATCTGCCTTGCAGCAGCTTAGGGCTTCCTTTTCGGCTGTACGTGGTCTGTAAGGTAAGGTACCTAACATTCCACGTACAGATCCGAAGTTCTTTGTCTTTATTTCGTTTGCTTGGGTTGTCAACAGTGAGTCCTCCACCTCCCCCCCTCTCTAGTTTGCTGCTCCCAATAACTTTCCACCTGTGTTAGAACCCAATCTCCTGTTGAGGTACCAGGCACCCGATGTTCACCGCGGGGAGGTGAGAATAGTAGTTGGTAGACAGAGGTGGGTTTTGAGAAAAACCTGTGGACGCTTGTGTCCTTTTGAATGCACATGTCTACCATTTGAACCTGGGTTATTTTATTTATTTTAATTTTGGTCTGTGACAAATTATTTAAGCAGGTACAAACGTATTACAAATTCTTGATATATTCGAAACCTTGCATGAGACACATAAATATTGTACTAACAAATTACAAGAACTATCAGAAGACATGGATAAGCTTGGATAAATATTCATACACAATCATTGTTAGTGATATAAGTTCATGAAATATCCAAGTTAAGATTAAGGTACCAAAATGTCCTATTATTGTCAAAAATTTACTAGTTTAACCAATCAAAACACATGACACACAATTATAATATCTTAATTTTGTGGAGCCACGCATACATACCTTTACCTACATCAAAATTTCGTCCTTCAACTTAATCTAAACGCACACTCTAATAATATCATAATAATGTTTCAATTCGTATTCATAGAATATAATGGACATTCATAATGTCCTTCTCAGTCATACGAGTACCTTGATGCAATCATCATCCACCGCCATCATAATAATTCTTGTCGTATTGTCCTTATTGCAATCTACATCTTCTGATGAAATATTCAAACATCACACGCAATGTTAGTCCATGTTAGATAATGTCCTTTAGCATAGAGTACCTAGTGTAAATTATGGGAAATATCGTTGTTGCGCCGTCTGTTGCATTGATTCACAAAATGTCAGGTGTCACTTTATAGACAGTACACCATAGACACCGAGATCTATAAACTTCTCATTCTGTTTCTATATAAATTGATGTCTGATTACTAATTCATTGTAACATGTCCAATAAACATGTAACAGTTTAGCAGAAGGGTGTGATTTCAATTCACCCCTTTTGCCCCATTGCACTGCAACCACTCGAAGCAAAGAGTTCAACGACAGAACAAATAGTTACACTCTTTATTCTTGAATGTAGTGCAAAAAGGACAAAATAGAACTCTAAGAAAAAAAAGTACTATACGTTTCGGTGTATGAGGGTAAAAGTTTCTAAGGCAGTGCATAAAAATGAAGGAAAACTTGTTGGGTGGTGGGAACGGGAAATGATCATGGTTGTTCTCTGGTTCTTGCCGTCATCATCGTCATCATCACAAAGCTATACCACTATAGCAAGGACCAGACCCGAACCCGACCACCACAATACAAACCCATTTAAAATGCCAAAGAGTTCCAAGACGCAGAAAGAACGGAACGTCGTCTTCGTCTTCGTCGTTGAGATACATTATTTGTCCCGCATCATATAAGCACGTTTATATTCTTTTTTGAAAGTTCCTTCAATGGATAATGGTAAGTGTTTTCTATCCTCTTTCACTTTCCCAAAACATAAGGGAGTATAATAGTAGACTTATTGTACAAAACATACGAGTACATGTGTGTATATTTTTTGTGAACTATATAGTTTTCCCAAATCTTTAAAGGAGTGTAACTTCAAAGAACATAAGTCATAAGGAAGAAGAAGAAAGTATAAAGAGATAGGAACAAAAGTTTTGCCATTGTCATATTACATGTTTTATAGCTGTTGGTTATAGGTTGTCCTAGAGTTCACCTCAAATATGTAGTTTTTTGTTTTTGTTGTTGTTCTTTTTCTTGAGCTTTATAGGTTTCAAATAGTACTTTAGTTGGGGGAGCAGGTTGTCATAAAGTTTAGTCAAAGTGTTGCCATCTTATAGAACAATGAATAAGGGCTAGTAAAGTTTTGTTTCCTGGAATACATTTTATCAACAGTTGACATTCGACTTTGACAGGCCTTAAATATTAGAAACTTAAAGAATTGGTTGTAAATCAATAAAGATTGAAAGCTTCCTATGTAAATGATGGGAAAAGAACCCTTAAGTTTTATTTTACGATAAACAATGAGTGCTGTACGTATGTTTAGGATTGTATTCATATTGAGAAAAACAAATCGTCAAAAAACAATTTGTTTTGTTGGCACTTATTTAGCAATATTTAAGCTTATATAACACCTAAAGACCATATAATAAGTCGATTTGAAGTTAAATTTTATGTTTTAAAACCATCATCAATCCCGAACTAATACTTTTCAACTTCCCATAGGAATTTATTGTACTGGGTCTGATTTGACAAATTGAAAATTTTTACGTTTTTAGACGCTTCATGATCCCTGGAATTTTAAGTTTTAGAGATATATTTCAATTGAAATTCTCAGGATCAAAATATTGTTCTAACTTATTTTTCGAAAACAAGGAAAAACTGATAAGAAGTTGTTTTCGACTCAAGTATTATGAGAACAAAGGAAGATATTTATTTAAAATTTCTTAAATTAAACAAAATGTTGTTATCAATAGACTGTTAAATTTGTATCAAATCAACAAACGGGCATGGATGGGAAGTAATCAGTGTGGGTCGCCTTCCAGCCTACTTTAAGGGACCTTGAAAAGTCAAAATATTCAATTCGACAAATTGGGCCGATTACAATGACTTTCTTAGGGAAGTTAAAAATATTTCTTCAAAAAAGGATATTAATTTATTATTATATGTTTTTGAAAGTTGCTTCGAATGTTTTGAGGCTCTTGAGGACAATGTACCAAAGTAGTCACATTGATATTTCAGGTGAAGGGAGTTTTATTGTAAAAATTTGATTTACCTGTTTACATAGGGAATAAAAACAATGAAACGAAATTAATCGAGTTTTAGTAGTAATATTCAAAAGCGAAAGGTAATTTTCGTTTAAAAAAAAAAACACTAAGAATAAACACTTAAAGAAATAATTTACACATTTTGAATTCTCTTTGAGGTAGGCCCTTTTTATTTCCAGTTTCAGTGCAGTCATAAAATTGGTTATAAGTCGTTTCAGGGTTAATTTGCATTGTTTTCGAATAATTAATTGATTTCGGTAGCAGGAGGTCCTTAAATAATTATTAATTCAAATTTTATTTTGGTTAATAAAACAATGTCATAAAATTATTATTATTTTTTTAAGTTGAGTGAGGATTTACAAGTCTTTTTAATGGTTTTAAAAATATTATTTTTTTTATTTTCTTATGTTCACGTTTCAGGTGGCATACCCCCAAAAGTTTATTCCTTTTTCTAAAATAAAGATATTTAAAAACCTGAAATAGTTTCAAGGATCGCTCTTAAATTACCAATGGATGATGAATTATAAAAGTAAACATGGCTTATAATTTTGCAATTTTCAATATTAACCTGATATTTCGCCTTACAAGATACTGATTTGTGAGATATCGGTAATGCTAGTAATTGAGGTTTAAATAAGTGACGAGATAACCAAGACTCAGATAACAAAGGTTTAACCATTATTGAATTATTCTTAAAAATTTAAAAATTACGTATGATATAATACATAGTTTGATTTCAAAATCTATTTTTGTTAACGAGATTTTTAGTCAAAAACCAACTTTTACCAATATTAGTAGCATTTTATTAAATGTTGTATTACTTTTATAAACAAATACAAATTGGATGAATGAAATAAATTTGTAGTCAATATCTTCTATTGTTCACGTGACATTGAGTACCGTAAATCATTTTTACCAAATGTTCGTACTGTTTTCTTGTAGATTTTATTTTTTTATGAAAACACAGGTTCTTGGATATTTATCGAAAAATCAATGAGTGTCGCTAAAAATATTTTATGTGATATAATATTAGTTTGAAACGAATATTTTTAGTTTTTGAAAAGACATTTGATTCTTACGAACTTTTAGAAATGTGTTTTTTTTAGGTTTTCATTTGTTGTTAAAAAACTTTTAAATCGATTGTTTACAAAAACTTTGCCGAATGATCAAAACAATATTTCTGATAAGATAAAATTAAACCTAAGCCAAAATTTCAAAGTTTTGAAAAGATATTTGAGTCGAAAATCAATTTTCAACAACTTTTAGTAATGTTTTTCAAGGTTTGTATTTATTATAAAAAAAAATGCCAATTCGGTTTTTCTCAAAATTTTACCAGGTGTTATTCTTCGTTGCACAAAATTAGTTTTGAGATAAAATAATTTTTCGATCGTAAAATATTCGAGGTGACATGTATTTTTATTCAGTTTTTTTGGTTTATAAGAAAAAGCCGTTAACTGGATTTTTTTTTTTAAATATATTTGTTTGGTATCATGTTCCAATATATAATATAAAATTTAATACAAGTCTTTAGCGTTATAGGTTCGTAAGATATTTAGGGTTAACCAAAATGTTCCCATTCTTTTTAAAAAACCACACACGCAATTTTCTTGAGATCCCTTTGCATCTTTCTACATTATTATCTGTATAACAAAATTTATTTGGAGTCGATATTTCTACTGATTCTTGAGCTATGAACGACGAAAAAAACATCACGAACGTACGGACGTACAGACATACGGACATCTGAGTACATCAATTCCGAAGTACTTATCTGTTGCCGAATTCTTTCAAAATTGGGCAAACTCCCAAAAAATGGAACACGTCTTCACGTTCTCTTCAATTGTATAGATCACACCATAGAGGAAGATCTGGACAGTGAGGAATAAAGTTTAAGCTGAGGAGTTCACCTCTGACTTTAAAGATTGTACTTATTTTGCGCATGGTGTGATCGTCCATAAGAAGTATGCCTTTTTTCAAAAAAGTGGTTAACGTTACTATAGTAAGCTTTATATAATAGTGATTCCGTTTCCTCAGTTAACTAATCCTACATCCTGTTTTCGATTTTCATCAACAAATCATCAAATTTTGAATAAAGAGAAGAAAGGCCCATTTTCAGTTGATATTGAAAAAGTTTTTGTTAGCCTTTTTATATCGCTCATCACAGCAAGCAATTTGGATCTTCTTTTACGTGCGCAATACGGAATATCTTTCAGAACACTATAATATTGATGCCTTAAGTTTCCTGGCTTGTTTTAAGACGTTTATGGCGGAAAATATGGATTTTTTTTTTCAAGATTTTTTTGCATGAGTCATTCGATTTGTGGTTCCAATAAATTGTTTTGGTTTTCTAAGAAGACAACCTACGATGAGATCTCATCTTGCTTTGCATTAGAAAAGACAAGTTGGCGTAGAGGTTTTGGAAATCTTCTTTTATGGCGAGCTGTGAGGTAAGATTTATAATATTTTCCCTGATTTACTCTGCATTGATTCTTAAAGATGTCATTGTGACCACAACTAATTTAGGACCACATTTTGTGTTATTAAAATGATCCGGGAAGTTTCTTATAGAACTCTTTTAATCATAAGTGAGGTTATTTGAGTTTTGAATGTTTGTGCCTTAAATTCTAGGACTAACGGAAATTGCACTTTGCAGTTATAGATCAGGGCCGGATTTAGAGGTCCAGAAGCCTCGAAACCAAGTAGATTCCTTTAGTATTGAACAAACACATATAAACAAAAACATAAAAAAGAATATTCTCCAATTAAATTTAAATGTTAACGATTGGAACCTTTCGAGCTTATTTCGCCGAAAAATCGTTGATAATTTCGTTGAAATCCAGTTCTCGCAGTTTTGTCCCATCGTGATTCGAAACCTATTTTTTATAATTTTGTGTGCAATTTGTTACCATCAAAACCAAATACAATTTGGGAATGTAGCTCTGAAATTTTGATTTCCGAGAATTTGGTAGTAAAATAGTTCCGGCGATTGGTCTGTTCCATTGTCCTTTTTTCTTTTTATATGAGTTAATCAAAGACACAAATTGAACCAACTCATCCAAGACTAAGCTCTTAATCTTTAGAATATACTTTCACCAATGCATCTGTTCCATCTTCTCAATGGGATTCAGGAATCCAAATATCGAGCGTACAGCTTTATAGGCATGCAATCTTTCAGTAAGAGAAATAGATAGCTTGCCAATCACGGGGATAAAGGCGGATACGTTTTGTGCTTTCCAGTAATCGAGCGGATTCAACCAGACATTTCTCGTTCTGGTGTGGGTGCTTGATTGTACATATTCAATATTTATCAGTATCCGATATTTTTTTGGCTGCTTTCTCGTTTTTATCAAAACCAATTCGTTTGGATTCCACAAATAATTTCAATGATTCTAGTGCACGCATTGCCGATTTAAGAATCATTTTCGGGTCTTGCGACATCTTGTTTGTAGCATTGAATCGCTCCAAAATATCGTTCCAAAATGTTGCAAACAAAGCGGTTTCGGGACCACTCATATTATGTAGAAGGTACGTTGCTTCATTCCTCACGATGTCTTTTTGCTCTTTATTGGAAGATATGCTGGTTAGAGCTTCTTCGATTTCCGAATAGCCGTTGAGTAAGGCTTTCGTAGCTTCAGCTCGACAAGGCCAACGAGTGTCGGTGAGCTTTTTCAAGACTAAAAACTGATCTCTTTTCTTCTCCGATAATTTCTCAATCACAATTCGGTGTCGCTCTGTACTGGCTGTGAAAAACGTATACAAATTCTGCACGAAATCAAAGAATTGAACAGCCGATTGACAACTCATCAATTAGTCAATAATAATTGATTTTTTCAAGAATTGAAGAACGCTGATTCTTCATATACGGCAATTAATTTATAAAAAAAATTTCGAGACACGGAATCGAATACCCAACCTCCGAGGTTGAGGGCAATTACCACACCATTCCCCCATTATACATATCAAAGGAAAAGATGTTTAATAGTTTTAATGTGGGGGCCCCCGTCTGTGGAGGCCCAGTGGCTTCCACCCCGGTTCCACTTCCCTAAATCCGGCCCAGATATAGATGTAGCTTTTATTTGCACCTTTTTAAATAAATTTTAAAAATAATTTTGCAATGAGCCTTTCTTTAGTAAACAACTTTGACAGATCGCCAAGTGCCAGATATACTCAAGAACAAAGAAAGATGTAAACTTCAAATGTCCTACCTTACACAAAATTTTGTTATTCATGTTTTGTTAATGTTTTGCATAATTGTGAACTGATCAGGTGTGTTACATCCTACTTTTTAGGTTCTAAAACACTTGAAAACTCGAGGAAGGTCAAAATGTTCAATTCGTCAAACTTAAATTAATAAAATGGACAATTTTATTTTTACATAAAATAAAAACTTCAAGACGGGGCTTTGTTCGTAGATTACTACATTAACATGTGATATTGAAGCGAGCTTGAAGCTCGTCTCAATTCCTTATATAACTGAATCGAGTTTAAATAAGCTTGATATGACTTCATTACGGTCGAGGATCAGAGTCGATTCAAAATTTGTGAAGAAAAATCTTTGTGGAGGAGTTGATTTTACAGATAATGCATTATGGTCTGGTTATTTGTATGTTTTTGTACAAAAAATATAGTTTTGTTTAAATCAAATAAAAACACATGGAGTAGGTAGCGTATTCTCATATGTTGCTGAACTATTCAGTTCTTCATTGTTTAACATGAATCAGACTATCTCACTTGCACCTCATAAGAAATATCGAAGCAACATTTGCATCTTAGAAAGTGCTGTCAAACTTAATCATTTTAAATCTTCTTGTGTGGTGGAAATACCTTAAAGATTTATTTAATCTAAACTGATATAAACCTTTGTTGGAAACACAGTAAAACTTAATTATCTTTTCTATTGTTTTCCCTTGCAAAATAAGCCCAGTCAGTCCATTTTCATTAACAAAACTAAATAATATCAACAGTAACAGATTTATTTGTTCCCCAATGTTAAACACATAATTCCAAATGCACAACTACTCAACGAACACAGCCATCGAAATACAAATGCAATATTAATCGTACCAACATTTGAGAACTAAATCACATAAGATCCATTTAAGACTTTATCTTTATCTTTATCTTATCTTTTAACTTTTATCGGTAGTATTCATACTACGGATATTTTTTTTGTTATTTGTGTAAAATATTACTATACTATTGATAGATTTTCCAAATTAGTAGAATATTATTTTAAAGTTGAGTCAAATGTTTTTATTTTAAATTATTTCATTTAGTAGTTAGTTAGTTTTTATATTCATACTTCAGATGTCAAAAATAGTCTGGAGGTATCATTCTTAAATTATAAAAATAATGAAGATGGCTTATAATTTTGCAATTTTCAATATTAGCCTTTCTCCATTCAAGATATGGATTAGTGAGATATCGGTAAGGCTAGAACCTAAAGTATAAGTGATAAGACAATCAAGACTCATATAACAAAGGTAACATAACCGTTACAAATTTAAACAAAAAACGAATTTATTAATAGAGTTAAAAAATAAAACAACTCCATATTGCAATTCAATTTAAATTTATTTTATTCCAGTTAGTTAAGAAGTTATTAGTAAGAACAAAGTAATCTTCATAAGAACTAAAACCCCTTACAGGAAAAAAAAGCATCTCGATTTTGTTTAACTTCTTAGCCATAAAAGATATGTAATTGCTTGACATTTTAATTAAATTCTACAAAACTTACAGTTGATATTGTATTTCCTTTCAGAAGAAGAAGAAAAAGAACATCTTATCCTTTGTTTGTTTGAAAACGAAAAATCCATCAATATTGCGATAAGTTTTTCTAGGATTTATCAAATCAACTGAACAAACAAACAACTAGACTCTCTGGATAGCCTCCAGAAAAGTCAAAAGAAAACACTAACTCTAAATCCCACCCTTCGACGTCGTCCTCGTCTTCTTCTTCGTCCTTATCGTCTTCCTCTATATCGCATCGTTCGCATTCAATCTGAAGATCATCTTAAAATTCTGAAAATTTTCCTCTGGGAAGAATTCCATCTTTTAGCTGTAAACCAAAGAAATAATAAACATTTAAGTCCGATCCTATGAGAATACCACCACAACCTCCACCAACCAACTATGAGAACAGTTATCTTGATAGTGTATCTCTCTGTACTTTACTAGTATATCCCTATAGTCATCATAAGTATTATCACAGCTACTTACGATTCCCGGTTTTTGTTGGAACTATAGGTAGGTACATTTGTTCTATACCTACTTCTGGCATGGTTTAGCCTTCGGCGGATGCGGCAGTGGTAGGTTAACGTAGTGGTTGTTCTTTGGTTCCTTTTTGGTACCTACTCATCAAAGTCTTGAGCTTAAACGTACATAGAACCCAAAAGAATCTTCATTGTATTCTATTCGAAGAGGTGTTTTGTTTTGTTCTTTTTTTATGAGTTCTTGTTTTCTTCTTGTGGATGCCTTAGAGTACATACCATATGTGTGTTGTGTACACTATCCGCACACTCCAGAGATGGCCTCTTCGACAAAAAGAACTATTGTAGGTTAGTTAATAGGTACTTTTTTGCTGCGGGAACTCCCCCTGGACACTCTGGTGGTTTTTGATACTAGTGTGGAAGGTGAATTTCAGAAATTTTGTAGATTGTAAATAAAATACTGGAAGAGTTCATCTGATTTTACAAATTTTAACGATTTGCTCAGGAAGTTTTCAGCAATGATTGAAGAAGTGAGTGAAGAAGCTAGTGAAGACGTTATAGTGAAGGAGGAAGCAGTGCACCAGAGAGTGAATGGAGCAGAAAGTTAGCAATTATTCGTTAAGTTATGAATAATTCAGTGAAATAGTAGGTGAAACAGTGCTTGAAGCAGGGACTGAAGCAGTGACTGAACCAGTGATTGAACCATTGACTGAAACAGTGATGCAAACAGGGAATGAAGCAGTGATAGCGTATTGTGTGAATTACTGAGAAAAACAATCATTAAATCAAAGAGTTGAGCAGCTAAAAAAGCAGTGAGTAAAGCAATTAGACGTAGGGTCGAAGGACCATACGCTAAAAATAACAAAAAAAACACCTGCCCCAAATCCTGCTTTATGTGATCAGGCAGAGGGTTATAGAAGGGGCAGAATCCTTCTAATAATTTTTATTTGCAATTTAACCTACGAATGTTGATAAGGCAAAATATAATTTTGCATTTTGGTTTCTGGCTTTCTCTTAATTCCCGCTAGCGCTCTTTCCAACATTTTTTGCTTATTTTCCAAATACAAATTCGGGTATTTTTTCCAACTTGAACCAGACTAAATATTTGGCATTAGAAATGTTACAAAAGATATTTTGTAAATGTTTTTGGCAATTCAGTTATGAATTAATACATTTTTTTTCTGTTAATATTTTCTTACTAGGCTTACTTGGGTGTATTTTGGGTTAAAAGTGCTGTTATGCATTTTTGGAACTCCATTAAAGACTTTTGATCGTACACTAAAGGGTTATCTCTTTTATCAAAAAAAATGTTTTCAACTTAGAGCAAGTTATTCAATAGTGCAATTAACACTTTTATTAACCCGTAAGCTGGTTGAGCCAAAAATGAAAATTTCGTTGGACATTAATGGATCATTACATGAGTATCTCTTTTCAAATCTTTGGCTATAGTGACTTCAAATCTTATCGGAATATTCAAATAATTCGAATATCCGGATTCATAGGTACAAAAAATTTAAAAATTTAAACAGTACAGTTAGTACCCGAATACCTATGAATACAATTGAGATTCCACAGCATCTGGAAAGGTTTTAACGAATCTTAATCAAGCTCATCAAGCTTGATTTGAGTATCAGGCATCATTCAGATAATGTCGAATCTGACTCACTTACATATTTAAGGTGGCGCTACAATCCTGTGTGAACTAGAGCTTCACCCAACAAACTTCTCCATCTAGATCGGTCCCTAGTTAGATGTCTCTAGTTTCACGCTCCAAATTAAGTGAGGCCACTTTCCACTTGTACGCGGCACCTAATCCTCGGTCTTCCTCTACTGCGTTGCCTTGTGGGTATGGATTGGAAGACTTTATGGGCCGGAGCATTGGTTTTCATGCGCTCTACGTGAATCAGCAATCTTAGTCGTTGGACTTTTACCCTTCTGGCTAAGTCTTCGTTGCTATACAACCCGGCCCATCTTCTCCTTCGATTCACTTCTATGCATACGGGATCGTAAATCATACAAAGAACTTTTCTTTCAAAACGATTCAAAATCCTTCCATCCGCTTTTGTCATTGTCCATGCTTCTGCACCGTAAAGCAGGACGGGGATGATAAGGGTCTTCAATAGCAACACTTTGGTCCCTCGATAGAGGACTTTACCACTCAATTGCTATCTTAGCCCAAAGAAACAGCGGTTAGCAAGAGTATTCTGCGTTTGATTCAGCGCTGGTATTGTTTTCTGCGTTTACAGCGCAGCGTAGGTAGACGAAGTCCTTGACTACCTCAAAGTTACTTCTGTCGATGGTGAAGTTTTGACTGAGACGTTGGTGTTGTAAGTCCTTTCTTGATGACAGCATGTACTTTGTTCGGCCCTCATTAACAACATGGACAGACTTTTGAAAGATAGTGCCTCTAGTGTTGACGTGTGAGCTCAGCTTTTTTCTCTCAAGTACAATGTTAAAAAACGCATGACAGTGCATCACCTTGTCTAAAACCTATTTGACATCGAAAGGTTCTGTTAAGTTGTTTCCAAACTTCATGAAGCATCGTGAATATTCCATGGTCATACTGCACAAACGGACGAGTTTGGCAGGGATAGCAAAAGTAAACATGGCTCTATACAGCTCGTTCATGTAGATGCTGGCATATACGGCCTTGAAATCGATGAAAAGACGGTGGGTGTCGATTTAATGTTCTTAAGGATTTTTTGCAAGATCTGCGGTCTAAAACCACACTGGTAAAGACCTATCACATATTACGGAAGAGAAGATATTGTGAGCGATGTTAAGTAGACTGAAGTGCCGAGCTCTTCCAGCTGCTTTGAAGAGCTCGGTATTCAAACCATCTGCTCCAGGCGTTTTTGTTAGACTTCAGCTAAAGTATGGCAATCTTGACTTCGTCGTCTAAGTCGGGAAAACGGGATCATTGTTTTCCATCTTCGTTGCTGAATGGATCTGCCTAACAGCAGAATTCGGTTCTGTTCGCTGAATTGGTCCTTCCATATCCTCAGCATTGACAGCAGGGGTTCCACTTTGATGTTTCCACTTTTGAATCTCAATTATTTTATTTAGCCATTAGTTATTTGATACTTTCCGAATGATTCGGTTCAGAGTAAAAATACATACATTTTTTTATAGAAACATTTCAAATTCTTGATCACGGATCCGGATATTATATCCGAGTATCCGATTACTTGAATAACCAATAACTTATTTAAATTCTTTGTTCAGCACTTTCTGCATTTAATCATGATTAAGAAAACTTAAAGTGTGAAATTCTTCTTGTGCATCTCAAATCAAATGGGTTTTGTGGCTCGAACTGGAGCTTCTTATACGACGAACGAGGAGTTTTTATTATTTTTCTTTGCGCTTTCTTATTGTTTCACTTTGGTGTTTGGCAAACAACCTCTTATGCAATCATTGAAGCGAGAAAAACTCCTCTTTCTGCATATAGAGCTTTGAAAACCTGGCAAAAATATTGAAATACAAATACGGGACGGGTGAAGCCTCCATACACAACACAAACACAAACACACACCCAGGCCATAGGACAAATAAAAACTTAGAGCAGAAACAGAAAAAAGAAAACATTTTCAGGGAAGTTCTGTTGAGTGCATACAAATGGCTTCCTTAAAACCGGATACACCAAGGAAATGGAGAAAATGAAGAAAATCTTAGTTTCACTTGCACAAAACATCATAAAGTATGAAGAAAATTGTACTTCAGTCTATACTATACTATAAAAGGGGGGATGCATGGCCATCATAGACGGGATCGTGACTGAGTGGTAAGAGGGGGGAGTGATGGAGAACGGTTGAGGAAATGTTGTAAAACAATAGAAGGTTGTTTTTTCTTTCTGACGAGAGCAGCGCTCATAAAGAGTATAGCTACGTGTTAGAAATATTTGAAACAAATTGCATAGGATGTCTAGTCAAGCCTGATGACCATTTTTGGCTTCGAGCTTCTGCATACCCAAAAATACATCATCAGCAACTAGAACCCGCCCAACGAACCGTATATGTTCCAAATTTCATTCCTTGGAATAATTTTGGGTATATTTCCTCAAATTAATCAAACGGATATAGACGAACATAACCTAATCAGTGAATATAGGACACAAAAGTTAAGATATACAATATCTTTTTTTTGTTCGTTGTGTATCTTTAAAATGCAGATATCCTTTTCCGAACACATCACGCTTGCCAACTTGAATTTTTGTCTAAATTGCTGCTCTACTGTTTCTTTAGTGAGAAAACAACAACAACAACAAAAAACATAAAAAGGAGCACATCCTGAATGTAAATGTTACAATTTTTATTTTTTTTTATTTGGCATGAGAATTGTATGTCATTGTAGCGATATCTTTTGTTCCTGCCAGCCAAGTTGTTATGCTTATGCTTCTGGATGCTTATGGTATTTGTATAAAGCTTCGAGGCGCGCAAATTAATGATTAGCATGGCATGGCATACAACAAAAAGGAAAGTCTTTGAGATTGGGTAACAATAGTAAAGTGTACACTGTACAGTGTACAGAAACATGCACAGAGTTGGAGTAAGTCGAGATGCATAGTCACAGGGATTTATTATATTGTTCCTTGTTAATGTTTCAATTTTTGTTCGTCCTTATTTTGTTTGGTTTTTTCTTCTTTTTTTCCGTGAAAGCGTTATGTATTCATTCTTTTGCTTTTTATTTATATTCTTTTTGTATTATTTAACAACATTTTCTCTGTTGCATTGTGTGTAAGGATTTTCTCTCAGTCTTCATATTTCTCTCTCTCTTTCTCTATTGTTCACTCCTTTGGAAAGTTTTAATTGTTAACAAAACATTGCTGATGTTCAAGGCAATCAGGAGCAAGAGGATTTTTTTTTGTGCGAACGTGTGGGAGATATGAAAGTTTTATTGCGAAATAAAGGGGAGTTTTTTTCAATTCTTGTTTTGTCGAGGATATGAAAAGGATAATATTACTTTAAAAGTTAATAAATTCCATAGAAAAAGAGGACTGAAGAGCTATTGAAAAAGAGAATATGGAAGTTAAATAGATAAAAATGTATATTATTTCATTAGTAAGTCTCCCTTTTTTAGGTCTCACACTGAACCAATTGTTACAAATAAGGTGCTTATAGAAAAAGAATTTTCTGAGCACAATACGTTTTCTATATTTATCAAATATACATTTATAATTTGTTGAAAAGTTAAGCTTGTTATAATAATAAAACATGAAATACTGGGATATAATATATCAAAAGAAATGGTTTGTGAATTTAAAATGCACAAACCATTTCTATCAATAAGTAAGTTTTCGGTATTTAATATTTTTGGGATGAGTTACTTAAGTTTTAGAATGCTAAGCCAAGCGATAGAGCACGCGGATTGTTCTCTTGGGTGATTGTAACGCAGCGCATCTTAGCCAAAATCTCATGGACACCTCTTTACGGAAACTAATCCAAAGAAAAATGTAACACTGGTAATCGCAAATTAATGATTTCTATCTTTCCTTTTTGGGTCTAAGTAAGACGTCGATTCAAATTATCTTCGAAAGTTTCGTTTATGTACACGAAGATGTAGCCAATATTATTTTAAATGTTCTTTAAAACTCCACAACGTGAGTTTTTTATTAACTTCCCATAGAAAGTTATTGTAATGGGTTCGATTTTTCAAATTGAAAATTTTGACATTTCTCGACGTTTCAATGTACCTAGAGTCGAAATAAAAGATTTTTCGAAAGATGTCTGTGCGTGCGTGTGTACGTACGTTCGTACGTCCGTACGTTCGCTACGTTTTTTTCGTCGTCCATAGCTCAAGAACCAGAAGAGATATCAATTTCGAATTTTGTTATACAGATTATAAGGCAGAAAGATGCAGAAAGGGCTCTCAAGAAAATTGCGTTGGTTGTTTTTTCACCATAGCAGTTTGAAAAAAAGGTGAAAATTTTGGTTAACCCTAAATATCTTACGAACCAATGACGTTAGAGACTTGAATTAAATTTTATATAATAAACTGTAACGTGATACCAAACAAATATATTTTTTTGGAAAAATTCCATTTAACGGTTTTTTTATAAATACAAAAAATTTGTCACCTCCAAAATTTTAAGACTTAAATATGATTTCATCTCCAAAACAATTTTGTGCAACGAAAAATAATGTTTTTAACATCTGATAAAATTTTGAGAAAAATCGAATTGACAATTTTTTTATAAAAAATAAAAATCTAAAAAAACATTACTCAAAGTTGGTAAAAATTGATTTTCGACTCAAACATCTTTTCAAAAATTTGCGATAATAGCTTCTAACTAATTTTTACTTATAAGAAATATTGTTTTTAACATTAGAACAAATTTAAAAAAAGTAGAATTGATAGTTTTTTTTACAAAAGATAAAATCAAAAAAAAATGTATAAAAGTTTGGTAAAAATTTATTTTCGACTAAAATATCTTTATATAAAAATCCAACAGTCCGTTTTTTCATAAAAAACTAAAATTTACAAAAAATAGTACGCAAATTTAGTAAAAATTGATACGAGTACATATAGACAAACTTTTAAACAAGACAAATCGACAGACGGGATGGGAAGTTATCAGTGTGGGTCGCATGCCAGCCTCTTTTTTTATATACCGAGATATTTGTTCCAGTTGTGGCTAATGAAACAGCTACAACCAGTGTCAATGCCTTGACAGATCCAATCATCACAGATTTGAAATCTACATTCGCCACGGATATGATGTCATATGAATCATTTGACGAAGATGATGATGATAGCGTTAAAGATCCAGACGTTCTTTTGCCAGAAAAATCACCACAAAGAAGTTTCTTTTCTTTTTAATAATTTAAATTTTTTAATTTAACCTAATTAGAACAAAATTTAATTTCAAAAGATCATATCCCAGACAATAGTAATTTAAGCCCTGAGCATGTATTAACAAAAGAATCAAGAAAGGGAAGACGTCAAAAACGAAATTTAGGTCAGAAATACGTTACTAGGACTGGAAAAAACGTTCCTCTAAAAAGGATGAGACTGTTGACAGATTGCAAAAGAAAATGTGTGCATAAAATTTCACCATCAGAACAAAAAATGATTTTTAAACAATATTGGAGTCTGGGCAACTTTGATCTTAAGTTGGCGTTTACGTCTGGACTGATTTCAATCGGAGAAAAAAACAATCCGTTGAAAGAAGAGCGGCAAACCTCGAAATCGTAAGTATACGTACCTACACATATTTCTTGAATCTGAAAGGCATCTGAACTCAAGTCTGTCAAAAATTCTTCAAAACCGTTTTGGATGAAACTGACCGCTTTTTGAAAACAGTTATTGCAAAAAAAAAAGAGGCTGGGATGCGACCCACATTGATAACTTCCCATCCCGTCTGTCGATTTGTCTTGCTTAAAAGTTTGTCTATACGTATTTTTACCAAATTTGCGCACTATTTTTTGTAGATTTAATTTTTATGAAAAAAACGGACAGTTGGATTTTTATATAAAAATTACTGAATATTGAAAACAATATTTTCTCTGAAATAAAATAAGTTTGAATCTAAAATTTTTAATTTTTGAAAAGCTAAATAGCCGAAAGTAAATGTTTACCAAGTTTTAGTAGGTATTGTTTTTTTTAGAGTTTTATTTTTTGTAAAAAAACTGTCCATTCGAATTTTTTTAAAATGTTACCAAATGTTGAAAACAATATTTCTTATAAAATAAAATTAGTTTGAAGCCAATATTTAAAATTTTTGAAGAGATATTTGAGTCGAAAATCATTTTTTTATCAACTTTCGTTAATTTTTTTTCGGTTTTCAATTTTTTGTAAAAAAAACTGACAATTCGATTTTTTTCAAAATTTTACTGAATGTTAACAACAATATTTCTTATAAGAAAAAAATAGTAAGGAGCTATTATCTCAAAATTTTTAAAAGATATTTGAGTCGAAAATCATTTTTCACCAACTTTTGTTAATTTTTTTTCGGTTTTTATTTTTTTGTACAAAAACTGTCAATTCGATTTTTTTCAAAATTTTACTGAATGTTGACAACAAGATTTTTTGAAATATAAAATTAAATTAAAGCCAATATTTCAGAGTTTTGAAAAGATATTTGAGTCGAAAATAAATTTTTAACAACTTTTATACATTTGTTTTTAGGCTTTTATTTTTTGTAAAAAAACTTCTCAAAATTTTATCAGATGTCAAAAACATTATTCTTCGTTGCACAAAATTGTTTTAGAGATGAAATCATATTTCAGTCGCAAGATTTTGGAGGTGACAAATTTTTTTTTATTGATTTTTTTTCAAAAAATATACCTGTTTGGTATCACGTTACAATATATTATATAAAATTTAATTCAAGTCTCTAGCGTTTTTGGTTCGTAAGATATTTAGGGTTAACCAAAATTTTCACCTTTTTACTTGCGACATATAGGAACTACATAATGTATATGGCAAGTTTTGCATTCGTGCAAATTTTCGAACTCGAGATTTTAATCAAACATGATATTACGATGGTAGAGAAGTCGAAAAAAGTGGGTCCCGCGATTCCGTCCGGTCAGTTTTGTCTGTCTGTCCACGCTCTTACAGCCTTAACCGTTGGGTCGATTGAGTTCAAATTTGGAAGTTAAAATTTTGAGCAGATTCGCGTTAGGCGTTTTTTTCATTTTTTTTTAAGATCAAAACTAACACTGGCCCCCATACAATTTTTTTGGTCAAAAAACGATAATTGGAATTTTCTCAAAAACAAACCGATGGATTTTTTTTTAATTTTCTCTAAAATGTTATTTTTTAACTAAGCTTCTTTTTATAAGAAAAACATATTTTTGTATTGCTCAGGAAAGGTACCGCTCATACAACCGTTATTTTGTTTTTTAATTTTCTCAGCAACTTATGAACTGATTTCAATAAAAATTTTGTATTAAGCTCTAATTTTTATGTATAAGCTCTAATGTTGCCTCAACAATATTTGATTAACAAAAGTGCAATTTTGTATTGTTTGGATTTTTAAAAAAATATTTAATTTTAAGACGTATATTTACAATCACTAAACAACTGCATTAGTAGTACCCGTGGCATGATGGTTAGTGCGTTGGACTGTCATGCAAGGGGTCTTGGGTTCAATCCCTGCCTGTGCCACCTTAATTTAAAAAAAAAAAAAATTAATTTTCGCGGGTACTACCTCTTGCGAGGAACTGACAATTCCTTCAAGAGTAATTCTTGTCATGAAAAAGTACTTTCTCAAACTAGCCGTTCGGATTCGGCATAAAATTGTAGGTCCCCTCCATTCCTGACAACATTACTCGCACACAGGAATGGTTGAGAGTTGTAAGTCACTAGGCCCTGGTTCACAACGGACTGTTGCGCCACCCCATTTGATTTTGATTTTGAAACAACTGCATTCCAAAAATATTCTTAGAACAAAATTGGAAAATTTTATATATAAAAAATTAATTTAAAAAAAAACCGCTCTAACGATTTTCAAAATAAAAATTTGAAAAATCAACTGTTTTTTTATTTATAAAATGGCATTTAAATTTTTGAAGACAAACTTATTTTTCAGGTAAAATTTTGAATTAAAATTTTTTTTTTAATTATTTTAACTGTGCATGAGCCCGAAAGAGCGCATTATTTTGACAAAATTGTAATTACATTCCTGTCTTTCATCCAAATTAATGCATTTGGTACACATTTATATGATATATTTAATCAACAATCTATTTTAAAGAGTCTATAAAGAAGGATTATCTTGGTAACTTTGTATATGTAATTTTAAAATATTATTCTTTACGAATAAGGTTGTTTCACACATGATATACTGGCCTTCGCCTATATAAAAGAATAAATACTTAGTATCTACAAGTTAAAGAAATTGGCCAGAAAAAGTATATGTATTTTCTATTACAATCACTTTTTTAACGCATACACATTATACCTATTTATAAAAGTATTACGTACGACTTCTACTGCTTACGTGTCACTTCTTAACTAAAATCCACAACGCACAAGAGCCTGACTGTAAACAACACATGAACACCAATTTCTTGAACTTGTTCGTATGCTTGTTTTTTAAAACTTTAGTGAAAAAATAGACTGAACGTAATAACTCCATGTTTGCGCTGAAAACTTAAGAAGGAATGTAGTATGTACCTTATAGCCACCAATAACATTCCTTCATTATCATCAAAAACATGTCCTTATCTATCTATCTGCATAAAGCTAAGCACACCAATGAACTGTTCTTTATTCGTTTTAGACGTCTACCTGCTACCTAACTACACAATCAATAAGCGATCGCTTAACAATTTAAACATTTATGGTCTGCCTCTTTCTTATCTTATTTATTTTGCATCCTGGTTCTTCTAATATGAAATTACAATAAAGCTATCTAAAGGAAAAAAGCTTAAAAGGAACAAGGTGAATCTATATGAATCGCATTGTAGCTTTATAAATAATAGAAACCATTTTTCATAAACAAAGATCGTACCCAAGTAAAAGCAGACTTATGAATCTAAATAAAAACAAATATCGGTAAAAGATCCTAAACAGCTGACGTAAGCATGCAAAAGTTTGTTTCATCCCCTTATTAGATACAATATTACGCCATTTTGTTTGTTATATAAAGTGCATTGATATAAATAAAATAAAAACAAATTTATCAACCTTCATATGGAAGCTCCTTATGTAAAAATATATACAAGGATAGACTCAAATAGAATGGAAAGGAAATTGTGTAGACTTTTTGGGTCGAAAATTAATTATCACTGCTGGCTGCTTATGGGAATGGAAATAATATTTTTTTCTCTCTCCCTCTGAATTTCTCCACTTTCGATACTAACGCCAACGACTCGGCATCTGGACGCCCTAAAACTTTCTGATCATGAGAGTACTATTGTTTTCATATAGAAAGATCGCGCGGTTTTTTTGACAAATGAAATCGCATTTATATCTTTGAAGCCAAACTTATTTTACAGGCATATTTCTAAATCTTATATAAGTACTATTTTAAACACACAGGAGCAAGTTCGTGCTACCCAGTCGTGCATTTTATTTTTAAACTGCTATGGTAAAAAAAACCACCCACGCAATTTTCTTGAGAGCCCTTTCTGCATCTTTCTGCCTTATTATCTGTATAACAAAATTTATTTGAAATCGATATCTCTTCTGATTTTTGAGCTATGGGGACCTTGAAACGTCGAGAAATGTCAAAATTTTCAATTTGACAAATCGGACCCATTACAATAACTTCCTATGGGAAGTTAAAAACGATTCCCCAGGTACCGTGGTAATAAAGGACATGTGAGGAAAGGGCGTTCTGCCTAATAAAATCTCAGATGCGAAAAAAATGAAGTCCTGAAACATATTATGAGTATCCCTGCATACGACAGTCATTATACTCGAAAATAGTACAGTCAAAAGTATTTTGACACAAATCTTAATCTATCAAAGCTTTACAATCTTTACATAGATATTACTGATAGCCCAGTTTCTTTAACAAAATATGCAAAGATTTTTCAGACTCTTAATATAAAATTCAAGAAGCCAAAAGCAGATACCTGCACAAAATGTGACTTGTTGGCTATACAAAAATCGTCAGTCACAGGAGGTGCCCTTACATCGGTTGAACTGGAGCTAAAGCATGAAGACGCAGATTTTGCATATGAATCGAAAAAAAAGGATATCGAGTCTGCAAAAAATCACCGAGGTAAGGAAGTTTTTACCTTCGGTCGTCAGCAGTGCCTTCCCACTCCATTTTTACAATCTTCGGTAACTTTTTGTAAACGTCAGTTAAATACATTTATTTTGACTGTACATGACTGCGTAAAAGGAACTCCCCACTGTTACATGTGGCATGAAGCTGTTGTCAAAAGAGGTGGCAATGAGATAGCTTCATGATTATTTGAACATATAAATTCACCTTCTTCTTCTGATGTTCAAATGGTAGACATGTGCATTCAAGAGGACACAAGCGTCCACAGGTTTTTCTCAAAACCCACCTCTGTCTATCAACTCCTACTCTCACCTCCCCGCGGTGAACATCGGGTGCCTAGTACCTCAACTGGAGATTGGGTTCCAACCCCAGTGGAAAGTTGTTGGGGGCAGCAAACGAGAGAGGGGGGGAGAGGTGTTTCCACTAAGGCACCTCTCCCTATCCAGGCGGCAGCGGACGAATTCTCGAGATAGAATCAACGGTGGCGTCTACAGTTCCAGTAAGGTCGAACTACTTAGTGTGTAACGGTAGTTGGTCCTATCACACCAAAAAGGACGATCTTAAGCCATCCCAAAGAAACCCAAGGACACAGGAATCCTTGCAGGAATCTATGGGTAGTATGAAAGGTTGTTCAGTTAGCGATGCGCGGTAGGCATGCTTGCGTTATGCACGAAAAACCAGCTCATCGGTGGGGTGGGATCTTGCGCAGGCTACTGAACTTCCGTACATTTTTTTACATGCCTAGATAAATTTAAATAGTTTTCAAAAAAAAAAAAACAATCCAAACAACAGAATAAAATAACAGCAAGTTAATCCAAAACCTTTAAACTATGGGAAACCTTAAGGTGGTATTGGTTTCCTAGAGTGTTGCCCTCCCACTATCTATAACCAAAGATTACAGATAAAACCTTGGCTTATGCTCCACTCGATTTTAGCAAAAGCCCCTATAGTAAAAAGTGAACCTCACAGGTTCACTTGATCTCCACTCACATCACTTATTAAATTCACTTACCCACACTAACACAACGAACTCAGAATCTCATCTTAGAAAGGTAATATCATTTATAATAAAAAAAAAAACTTAATTTGATTCATTTTTGAGATCTACAATCGACTTCAATTTTATTCAATTAAAGAAAAAATAAATGTTTTTATCAAACATTCTAAAAAAATTTAGTTCATTATCTGAACAAACCAAATATTAAAATTTAAAAAATGGAATATTGAATTCGTATTTTGACTTTACTTTACTCCGAATAAAAAATATTCAAAACAAACATATTTATCGATGGATTCAGAAAAGAACTTTGAATTCACTTTTTTCTTTATATGTACGAGTATGTATATATATTACTATATTACCCTTTAAAGGGTTGATGGAACCAATATAAATAATAAACAAAAAAAAATTAATTCAAATAATTATAGTTCGTTCATAAGTTTAAATTAAAAAAAAAATTCATAAAAAAAAGGTATATAACGACTCACCAATTGAAGGTAATATTATGTTAAGAAAATTGTTGTTGTCGAATTTATAAGTTGAATATACCATGTCATTTGCGCAGCAGCGGTGGCTTCTCAATTTGTTGTGCACAGCAGATTGAATTACCGATGTTCTAGCTAAAGAAACAAATGTAATAAAAGAAAAGTAAACAAATGAACGATCTTTACAAAAACAAAAAATGATAAAATGGAAAATACTCAACTTTCGGAGTTGTAAATTCGGGAAAATTAATTGAGTTAGTTTCGGATGACAGAATAAAAAAAAGTAAAAAGAACACAAAATTTTAACTCTTGATTATACTATGTAGATCGTCGTTGTTGTTATCTTTTTGTTTGACTTGGCTGATGATGCTGTTGTTGATGCTGGAAATGATGCTGATGATAACGATGATGCTGACATATATAATTGCTATTTTAGGGTGTAGTAGGTAGTTTTGGTGGATATGAATAGGTCTATTGCTGGTCTATTGTAAGATGATGATGTGAATGAAAATTTCGTAGAGTGGTGTCACAGGTTAGTTTTTCACTAGGCCTTACGATAAAGTTTACCAAGCATGTGACGTGCGCAGAGTATTAGCGAGAACCAAATAGGTTAACCTAAGCTAGGCCGGTGTGGAGAAAGACTCGAATGACCATGTGCACGCAGAGTATGATTAACTACGATCTTCGAAGTGCTGTTCGGTGTCTCTGTCCACGGGAGTCGTTTGGACAGGCAAGGCACTGGCTAGAGAGACAGCGCTTTGCGTAAAAGATTTGGTATAGTTGTGCACTCGAAATGCACGATGACATACACTATAAATGAAGATTGTAAAGAAGAAGCAAATTTCACAAAAGGTATAAATTATTTTACCAGCTCTTTCTTCTTTTTTCTCTTTTTTTTTGTTATACAAAAATTTGATAAAAGATTAATTTAGTTTTGGCACAATAGTTTTTTTTTATTTTTTTACTTTAAATTATTTAGTTGTATGTTGTTAAGTAGGGACTTAATTTTACTTAAAAATCACTTTAATTTAATTTTAGGTTTAGGATTATGACTTTTCCTATTAGTTCCACCACCGGCTGATATCAAGAATCAAAAGAAAGATCAAGTTGAAGGAAAGAATAATTACACCTTTCAACTTGTTTCAATTCCATGTTTTCCGCATTGAGGGAAATGGATACACTTATCGTGGTAATTTTGTACTTCGAAATATGTCGGTCATTTATTGGAAACACACAGAGTTCCTTATGGGTTGAGTTCATAAACGCATCATTTACGCTGGCAGTGAAAATAAAAGAATTATTATTGGCGGTGTGATTATTTGTTTTAAGCTAAGTGTATGGGTCCCCAACAAGTGAACACCTTATAGGGCTTCTTCGACATATTCGAAGCCCAGGCCTATAAGGAGCGGTTCATCCGGCTCCCCTTCCTTGGAGTTATACTAAGGATCTGGCCCTCCAGGTTGGGGGTTGTGCCGTCGGGGTGACTTCCTGGCCACGTAAAAACATCATAGTTTCGAAGCAACAACAAGCCTCGGATACGGACGGATTCACTGTTGACAACCCACGCAAACGAAATAAGGACAACGAACTTCGGATATGTACGTGGAATGTTAGGTCCCTTAACAGACCACGTGCAGCCGAATAATTAGCGGAAGCCCTAAACTGCTGCAAGGCAGATATTACAGCCATCCAAGAAGTGCGATGGGATGGACCGGGTAAACGCAAACTAAAAGACTGCGATATCTACTACGGCGACTGCTACCGAGAACAAAGACAGCGTCTATTTGGGTGTGGATTTGTTGTTGGAACTAGGCTCAGGCAAAAAGTCTTGAGTTTCAACAGTGTGAGCGAGCGCATCACGACAATCCGCATCAAGGCTAAATTCGCCAACATAAGCCTAATATGCGCGCATGCCCCAACAGAGGAGAAAGATGAAGACACCAAAGATATGTTCTTCGAGCTCTTGGACAAGAAATATGAGCAGTGCCCTGGCTATGACATTAAAATTGTCTTAGGAGATTTTAATGCCAAGCTAGGAAGAGAAGACATCTTTGGTGGCATAATCGGGAGATACAGCCTGCACGACACCACCTCCGACAACGGATTCAGGCTGGTCGATTTCGCTGCGGGGCGAGACGTTCTGGTAGCTAGTACGCAGTTCACGCATCTTAATATCCACAAGGGGACATGGAAATCTCCTGATCAATCAACCGTCAACCAGATTGACCACATTGCGATCGACGCACGACACTTCTCCAGTATCCAGGATATCCGAACATTCCGAGAGGCCAACATTGACTCGGACCACTACCTCGTTGTAGCCAAGGTACGGCTACGGATATCCCGATCCAAGCCAAAACAAGGAGGTACTGTGAGAAGATTCGACGTTAGACGGCTACAATCGCAAGAGACTGCCATGTCCGATCGAGTCTCTAGTAACCTCCTAAGGAGTCCTATGCTTCCTGCATTAAGCATTGAAAACCAGTGGCAACATTGCCTTGCAGCCATCAGAGATGCCGCCTCTGAAGTGCTAGGTTTCACACGGCCACCACAGCGAAACCCCTGGTTTGACGACGAATGCCGGCAAGCGCACGCAGCGAAACAAGAGGCATACAAAACGGCGCTGCACAAAAGGACTAGAGCTGCTCGCGAGCTCTACGAGCAGAAGAGGAGAGAGGAACACCGGCTTCTTAGACGGAAAAAAAGAGAGCATGAGAAGCGCGCGATCGAGGAGATAGAGGGATGTCACAACAGGAATGAGGTTCGTAAGTTTTACCAAAAGGTAAAAAAAACCTCCCAAGGGTACCAGCCACTAGCCGAAGCCTGTAAAGACGATCAAGGGATCATCGTAGTAGAACCACAGTCGATGCTGAGAATATGGAAAGACCATCCTCCAAATTACATAACGGCGATGACGAACCGAACTCCGCTGTAAGGGAGATAGAACCACTCAACCTCGGCGACGCAGATCAACAATTCCGCCTACCCGACCTTGACGAAGTGAAGATAGCTATATCTAAACTTAAGTCAAACAAAGCTGCTGGAGCTGACGGCATCACCGCCGAACTATTCAAAGCAGCAGGCGATGACTTGGTAGGGAGCATGCACCAACTCATCTGCAAAATTTGGTCGGAAGAAAGCATGCCCGATGAGTGGAATCTCAGCATAGTGTGCCCGATACATAAGAAAGGAGACCCTCTAAACTGCGCCAACTACAGAGGCATCAGTCTCCTTAACATTGCGTATAAGATCCTCTCTGTCGTATTATGTGAACGTCTGAAGCCATTCGTCAACAACCTGATTGGTCCTTATCAGTGTGGCTTCAGACCAGGAAAGTCCACTATCGACCAAATATTCACACTACGGCAGATCTTGGAAAAAACCCAGGAGCTTCAAATCGATACCCACCATCTCTTTATCGATTTTAAAGCCGCGTATGACAGCATCTATAGGGAAGAGCTCTACCGAGCAATGTCTAGTTTTGGCATCCCTGTCAAACTTATCCGTTTGTGCAGAATGACGATGGAGAATGCACGCTGCTCTATCAAGGTCGGAAAAGATCTTACCGATGCATTTGATGTCAAAAAAGGTTTTAGACAAGGCGATGCACTGTCATGCGACTTGTTCAACATCGTTCTGGAAAGAATTGTGCAAAACTCAACCGTAAACACTAGAGGCACAATCTTCCAAAGATCCATCCAATTACTCGGATACGCAGATGATATTGACATAATTGGAAGATCAAAGCGTGATGTCAGTGGAGCGTTTTTGAGCATTGCGAAGGAAGCGAAGAAGATGGGTTTAGTGGTCAATGAGGGCAAGACCAAGTATATGCTGTCATCAAAAAAGGACACTGAACGACGACGTCTTGGACAAAACGTCACCATGGACAGCTATAACTTTGAGGTAGTTAAGGACTTTGTCTACCTAGGCACCGCTATTAATGCAGACAACGACACCACCGCTGTAATCAAACGAAGAATAACTCTTTCAAATCGCTGCTTCTTTGGACTTAGAAGACAATTGAGAAGTAAAGTCCTCTCTCGAGCATGTAAAATCACCATCTATAAGACACTCATCATCCCGGTTCTCATTTATGGCGCTGAGGCCTGGACCCTGTCAAAGAAAGATGAGAGCGTCTTAGGATGCTTCGAGAGAAAAATTCTTCGGGCGATTTTTGGTCCCGTACGCATAGATGGAGAATGGAGGAGAAGATATAACGACGAGCTGTACGGGCTGTACAGCGACACTGACCTAGTTAGCAGAATCAAAGTCCAACGGCTTAGATGGCTAGGTCATGTAGAGCGGATGGACATCAACGCTCCAGCCCGGAAGGTCTTCGAATCCAATCCCGAGGGACGGCGCAGTAGAGGAAGACCGCGACTCAGGTGGCGCACCCAGGTGGGAGAGGACCTCAACCAACTTGGCGTGTGCGAAACTGGAGACAGCTAGCTAGGGACCGAGCTGGCTGGAGACGCTTGTTGGTTGAGGCCCAGGTCCGCCCCGGACTGTAGCGCCACCTTAAGTAAGTAAGTAAATTCACCTTCTGCCCTACCACCAGACACCGACTGTGTCACTTTTTACAGTGACAACTGTTTTGGGCAAAATAAAAATAAGATGGTTGCAATAATGATGTTGATGTGCGTTTGAAACGAAGCCAACAATTTAAAGTATATTGATCACAAGTTTTTGATTTCGGGTCACATACACATGGCATGTGACATAGACCAATCCATTATTGAAAGAAAAAAAAAAAGAACTAACTACAAAATTCACCACCCAAGAGATTGGTACCAGTTTGTACGGGGAGTAGGAACCAAAACAAAATTTGATGTGATTGAGATGTCTCGATCCAAAGTTCCCAACTTTGGGTCGGTTGTTAAAAATAAATGCATTTTTCGCAAAGTTAATGACAATAACAGCAAAATAAATTATAGGAACATTAGATGGCTTCGTTTCACATCAGATGCTCCATTCAACAGCAAGCGAGCAAGAACCATTTCAAATACTCAATATTAAAAAACGAGAATGTAATGAACTTAGCACAAGCGCTCTTGAAATAATGTACGATGGACCAAACAAAATCAACGAAGCAAAAAAACAAGATCTTATGGAGCTGCTCCCTTTGATTGATAATAAGATTCTCTGCACTGAAGCAAAACCAGACTTTCATCCAGATCTTACAGAAGAAGTCGAAGATGGTACTTTTGACTAGGTGCTAAGCTATCTTCTTTTATTACAGTATAATTTCTGTATAAACTTATTTCTATGTTTTGTTTTCCTATAATAACTTTTATTTCAATAAAACTTAACAAAAATTTCTTAAGAGAAAAAAGTCTTAAGTAAAAATGAAGTTAAATTTAAAAAAAGGAAAAAAAAACTTATGTATAAATAAGCTCACACAAGAATATGAAAAGCAATTCGGAAAACCGGCTTAAGTAACATAAGCCAATTTAATATACAAATAAGAAAAAGGTAAAAGGGCTTAAGTGACAAATTTCGCTTATAAAAACTTTGATTAAACTTACTTTGTAAGTCCTTAAATGCATAGAAAAAGAGACGAAAATTGTAATATTTGTGTCCAATTATCATGTTTCTACTCAAAACGGTTCTCCTTTCATGTTTTTTTAAAGTTTAAATTCTTTCTCCTAAAAAATGTTAAAAAAACGACTTAAGCCACTTTACCTTTTGAACAGAGTAATGGAGCGTTGGTGTAAAAATGAACAAATGAAAATTCAAGAAATCGCAGCTTGTATATTTTAAAGGTTAGTGTTGTATTCAGTGTTCAGATGGGTCCAAACTTATAAGTAGTTGGGAAACCATGTACATATGCATGTCATTCATGACACTAACTTGACAACCTGTCAACCTGAGAAGTAATAGTTTCATTTGATTGGGTCTGATGCAAATTTGTATCATTATTTCGAATAACGAACCACAGGTGTTCTTGTAATGGATTTATCTTAGATTCTTCAAGTAAAATAACCAAAGACCGATACTATTGGTATAAGTAGACGTAAACAAAAACATATCCGATTTAGATCCAATGAACGAAAATAGTATCATTACCAAATTAGTTTTGACGCTTAAAAATCAATAGTTTTTAAATTTCCATTTTGTATTATTTTGTTATTTGCAATTTTAACTGCTTTATTATATTTAAATCAAATTAGATTGACATTTCTTGAAGATAGTGTGGAAAATAAAAAATAATTACTTACTCAAACTTTTATGAGTCTTCACAGTTGGTGGCGAGTGATTGCGTCGAAGTTAATTTTTGTACCAACATTAAATTTACTTAACGCAGATATACCAATTGTATGTAATTAATAACATTTACATAATTTGTAAGTAATTTTGTATGCAAATTTCCATTTTTTTTGGAGAAGAATGTCACTTCTCCATTTTTCTCTTCATTTTCTAAATTTGCACAAAAATCCAATTTGATCCAAAATAGCCTTGATGATGATGATGTTAACTAAATAGTTTTGAATAAAAAATACATTGCTATAAAAGTACACATTTGTTTTTCTATATAATGTTTATAGGAGCACGATTGATAATACTATCAATTTCGTTAGATTAAATCATTAGTAAACCACTTTATTACAAAATAGTCGATCGATAGTGGCTTTCATTACAATTACTGCCACGTGGATTATTATAGTTGAATTAAAATAGAGCGCTAAAAAATTATTTTAATTAATCTCGAAAGGTTATGTGGCTTAAAAGCATAATATACAAAGGTATATATGTACGTATTTGAATGTTAACATTAAAATTATAAAAGTCAAAAACAGAGCTAAACTAGCTATTCATCTACATATCTACGAAATGTTTTCAACAACACAACTCCCTACAGCTATGGCCAACAAAATGAGAATATTTGATTTAAACATAACCCTGGATGGTTATCCTTGGTCAAATCGACAAAAAAGAACTTAATATTTTAATGGTATCTTTTAAGCTATTGGTCCCAGCTAAGCTATTTTTCCATATAACATCCTTTGAGAGTAGTTTCTCTCAGTATGTGAAAGTATGTCTGAGTTCGTAATCGAAGGCTTTGTTTCCCATGCCCTGCCTAAAATATATTCAGATCCGTATATGACAAGGACGGATATAGGCTTTTAATCAGGGAGGGGTCACACACTTAACATTAAGACGAATTTTTGTGCACCGCTTTAAAATGTCATTTAAAGCTCTGTAAAGTAAGCTGAAAAATTAAAAGAACAAAATGTGTATCTTAACCTAACATAAACATATTTTAAGGGTTTAAGGGATAAATACATTTTTAAGATTTTGTACGTACATTTGAGCTGATGCTCAAAGACAAAATTTAAAAAGAGGCTGGGATGCGACCCACACTGATAACTTCCCATCCCGTCTGTCGATTTGTCTTGCTTAAAAGTTTGTCTATATGTACTCGTATCAATTTTTACCAAATTTACGTACTATTTTTTGTAGATTTTATTTTTTATGAAAAAACAGACTGTTGGATTTTTATATAAAAATTACTGAATATTGAAAACAATATTTTCTGTGAAATAAAATAAGTTTGAAGCCAATATTTTTAATTTTTGAAAAGCTATTTGAGCCGAAAGTAAATTTTTACCAAGTTTTAGTATTGTTTTTTTTTAGAGTTTTATTTTTTGTAAAAAAACTGTCAATTCGAATTTTTTAAAAATTTTATCAAATGTTGAAAACAATATTTTTTATAAGATGAAATTACTTTGAAGTAAATATTTAAAATTTTTAAAGAGATATTTGAGTCGAAAATCAATTTTTACGAACTTTTATAAATTTTTTTTAGGTTTTTATTTTTTGTAAAAAAAACTATCAATTCGATTTTTCTCAAAATTTGTCCTAATGTTGAAAACAATATATCTTATAAGAAAAAATAAATAAGAACCTATTATCTCAAAGTTTTTAAAATATATTTGAGTCGAAAATCATTTTTTACCAACTTTTATTAATTTTCCGGTTTTTAATTTTTTGTACAAAAACTGTCAATTCGATTTTTCTCAACACTTTTCAAAATGTTGAAAACAATATTTCTTATAAGATAAAATAAGCTTGAAGCCTAAATTTCAAGTTTTTGAAAAGATATTTGAATCGATATTCAATTTTTACCAAATTTAAGTAATGTTTTTTTTTGATTTTTATTTTTTATAAAAAAACTGTCAATTAGATTTTTCTCAAAATTTTACCAGATGTCAAAAACATTATTTTTCGTTGCACAAAATTGTTTTAAAGATGAAATTGTATTTCAGTTGTAAAATTTTGGAGGTGACAAATTTTTTTTTCAGTTTTATTGATTTATAAAAAAAAACCGTTATATTGATTTTTTTCAAAAAATATACCTGTTTGGTATCACATTACAATATATTATAAACAATTTAATTCGAGTCTCTAGCGTTTTTTGTTCGTAAGATATTTAGGGTTAACCAAAATGTTCACCTTTTTTTCAAACTGCTATGGTAAAAAAACCACCCACGCAATTTTCTTGAGAGCAATTTCTGCATCTTTCTGCCTTATTATCTGTATAACAAAATTTATTTGAAGTCGATATCTCTTCTGGTTCTTGAGCTATGGAGGACGAAAAAAACGTCACGAACGCACAGACATCTTTCTAAAAATCTTTTATTTCGACTCTAGGGACCTTGAAACGTGGAGAAATATCAAAATTTTCAATTTGACAAATCGGACCCATTACAATAACTTAATATGGGAAGTTAAAAATGACTATTTTACGTGAACCTTTTGCAAATATTTTGATCAAAAAGAAGTCAACAAAACTCGAAAATTTTGAGGGAGAAATAGGTGTATTAAGGTACACAACCTCTCTAAAAAATTAAAACATACTAAATAAGTTAAGAAACTAAGTTGGAAAAAAAACTAAAGTGTGGCACAAATTACACGGTGCAGAATCTCTTCTCACTGCAATTCTAGAGAGATTCGATAATATATTTCAAATTAGCCATTAACGTCAAAATTGTCACTTTTCCTGCTTTTGGGACATTTTTATTCTTGAACTTCATGTTTGAATCGAACAATCTTTATGTGAGTCAAAAAAAATAAGATATTATTGAACCCATGTTTCTTGAAAATTAAAATTGAAAGGTTTCTTCTAAAGAATATGAACATTTAATTCTTCTCTCAGAAAAGATCTTAATAAAATAATTTAAAGCACTACTAAAGTTTTGTACAAATTTAAAATTTTACTAATACCTTTAAGATTATTAGAAATATTTTACTGTTGTTTTTTTGCCGATATACCGTATTTTGTAAAAAAAAAAAAAACAGTTAAGTTACTAAAAAAATCTCCAGATGAAATGTTTGCTTGTAAAGGGTGTCCCAAAATTAACGCAAGATTTGAATTAAATAGAAAACGCCGTTTTTAGTCTTTTAATAGTTATATTTTTATTGACTCGTAAAATACATAGGATAGGGTTATGTATGGAATAACAAATCGGACAAATAGCCTCCACGGCTTTGCATGCACATGCGCACTCTTCTGTTGAAATTTTCCATGACCATTCTGCATAAATGTGGCTGAATTTCGTTGATGCAGCGTTGAATCTCCTCCTTTAATGCAAGGGTGGTTGTGGGCTTGTTGACATAGACTTGTGATTTCAAATAACCCCATAAAAAGAAGTCTAATGGTGTTAAATCACACGATCTAGGAGGCCAATTTTGATCACCGAAACGAGAGAGTACACGACCTGGAAATGTCTCATGCAGTAATTGAATTGTTTTACGGGCTGTATGACATGTGGCACCGTCTTGTTCAAACCACATATTGGATACATCAATATCATCCAATTTTGGCAGAAAGAACTATGTAATCATGTCGCGATATCGAGCACCAGTAACAGTCACTGCATGACCTGCATCATTTTCAAAAAAATATGGCCCAATTATGCCTCCAGCCCAAAATCCACACCATACAGTCACGCGTTGTGGATGCATTTGTTTTTCGACAATCACATGTGGGTTCTCTGAACCCCAAATGCGGCAATTTTGGCGATTGACAAAGCCATCATGATGAAAATGTGCTTCATCGCTTAGGATGATTTTGCTCGAACTTCAGCCGCTTTCACTATTTTTGAAATATTCTTTAATAATGAAGACACGTTGTTCTATCGTGTAACGCTCCATTTTTAATAACCCTATACTGTAAGCTGTCAAATTGCTTTTTTTCAGGGTTGCCAACATTACACTACACAAATGGCGGCAAATTAAAATCTTGCGTTAATTTTGGGACACCCTTTATGTATGCTTCAACTAAACTGTATGAGCTCTATCGCCCACTGCAACCTCGATTTTTTAAAAGTTGATGGATTTGTGCGATTGAAAAAGGTTATGTATTTCTGATTGATATTGTGTTCTTGGTGCAGTCCTCAGTATCACTTTTAGGTTTTAGCACTAAAATACAAATTGAATTTTTATACACTGAGTTAAAAAAAATGGCGCAGTCATACTTTATGATGTATTGTTATTATTTTAATAAAATACCGCTTTATTTTTGCAGAGATATTAGGTGCCTCAAAGCCTTCGAGATCGTCACCAAACAGCGATTGAAGTGCCTCACAGACTTCAATTAGTGAGGGACATCACTTTTAATGCTTAAAAGGTGGGGCGCCCGCCGCCATTTAATTGAGAGTTATCTGGTCGTATACCAGACTCCCGATACAGCACGAGCGAATGGAATTTGCTCGACTTCAGCAAGATTTAACTAGGGTATACTCATAGTTCTCTTCAATAATGAAACCAGGTTTTGTCTACGCTCACAAGATCGACGTCGTAAAAGAATGTGGAGAAGTTTCAGTACCTGTTATGCTTTTAAAAATTTTAACCCTCCCAATATGTGTAACGGTATTGATCAAAGAATTAAGAGAAAAAGTGATTGTACCAACTATCATTACGGGTTCCGCGGTGGTCAGCTCACACATGTTCCGCGGAACCCGATGATACCAACTGATTTGCCCATATATTTTAAAAGGTTGCAGTTCCCTTTAAAAATATCCTCTGCCCTAACAAAAAATAAATCCCAGGGACAAATTTTTTCCATAGTTGGTATCGACTTAAGGAAAGAGTGCTTTTTCCACGGGCAATTGTATGTGGCACTTTTTCGAGTAGGATCTCCTGAAAATCGAAACGTTTTGTTGCTACCTATGAATGCCACAGCAAAGGTAGTGTTTAGGGAGGCTTTAAGATAAGGATATTTTTTTTCTAATTTAGTGATTCATGGTCGTTTTAATTAGCATGCTTATAACTTAAATATCTATACTAATTTATCTACTTGTGCGAAGCCGGGACGGGCCGCTAGTTTCTTATATAAACAAATACAAATTGAATGAATGAAATTAATATAAAGTCAATATTATTTATTGTTCACGTGATATAGAGAACCGAACATCAGTTTTACCCAATGTTCGTACTGTGTTTTGTACGACTAATATTTTTAATTTTTGAAAAGACATTTGAATCGAAAATCAATTTTTACCAATATTTAATAATTTTTTTGTTTAGGTTTTTCAACATTTTACCGAATGTTAACAAGAATATTTTTTAAAAGATAAAAGTAGTTTAAAGCCAATATCTCAAAGTTTTAAAAAGTTATTTGAGTCGAAATTCAATTATTACCAACTTTGAGTAATGTTTTTTTAGCTTTTTATTTTTTATAAAAAAATTGTCAATTTACTATTTTTCTCAAAATTTTACTAGATGTTAATAACATTTTGAAGATAAAATACTTTTTAATTCGTAAAATTTTCGAAGTGACAATTTTTTTTTTCAGTTTTTTTATTTATAAAAAAACCCTTGTTTGGATTTTTTCCAAAATATACTAGTTTGGTATCACGTAAAAATACACAATTTAAAACTCTATTAAAATGGTTCGGGGGATATTTTGGGTTATCAAAAATGTTCACCTTTTTTTAAATTGCTTTTGTTAAAAACCAACCACGCAATTTTCTAAGATTCCTTTCTGCATTTTCTGCGTTATTATCTGTGTAACAAAATTTATTTTAAGTCGAAATCTCCACTGAATCTTGAGCTATGGACGATGAAAAAAACACACGCACATCTTTTATTTCGGCTCGATGGACCTGAAACGTCGAGAAATGTCAAAAATTTCAATTCAACAAATTGGACCGATTACAATAACTTCTTATGGGATGTTAATTTCTAGGGGGTATCCTCCTGAGGCAATACAAACATATTCTTTAAAAAGCCAAATTCAGATAAAACTACCGGTTAGTTTTTGAGAAAATTCGAAATTTCGATTTTTGACCAACAAATTTGTATATTTATTTTTATTTTAAGAATAATAATAATGACAAAAAACGCGTAACGCGAATTGGCTCAAAAGCTCAATATCCAAATTAGAAGTCAATTGACCCAATGGTTGGGGCTGTATGGGCTAGGAGACACAGACTTTTCGACTTCTCAACCATTGCAATGTCATATTTGATTAAAATTTCGAGTTTAAAAGTATTTACGAATACAAAACTTGCCATTTATGTAATTCCTATATGTCGCAAGTAAAAATGAATCCGTTTTCGGGTACTTCTGTTTTTGCAATTGCACCTTCTATGGGTATGGTACTTTAAGGTAAACCTCCTGTGGGATACGATCTAGAGCTGTTTTTTTGATGACAGATTAGGCTTTTATATTTATCTATATATTTGTTCCTATTATTTGGCCACAACTGTACATCCTGATTCAAATATACACTCATTAAACTCATTCCCATGGGGTAAACCTCTATGTAATTACAAAATTTGTATAGATTTTACATTTAAAATTTACACAACAATTAGCATTCATATTCAATGCAAATAAAATTGCAGTGGCTCAGCGGCCGGCCGGTGCGCGGCGCCAACACGCCAACACCAAGACAACAACAACAAAAATTATTATACAAATCCCTGTGGATTAGTTCATTATCATTAGGACATTTATTACATGCTTATCAAAGCCAGTTCTGGTTCTGGTGCTCAAACAATTAAAAACAGAAAAAAAAGAAAAAACAGGACACAAAAAACAACACCAAAGGACCAAAAAAACCCCACCACCGCCGCGGCACCGAGCCAAAACCATGCGGCTTATTAGTTTCTCTGCTCGTTATCCGCCATGACACTGTGCCCACAATTACATGTTATTTTTGGATCGGCAAGATTTATTTGCAATTTTCCATCAGATAAATTTTAAAAACAGAACTTATTTATTTTGAATGGCACGCGTGAGAGGATAACTCACAAAAAACAACAACAAACAAGTCACCCCTGGCCCTGGGTTTTTCTTTAGAAAACATTATACGACCCCGTTTGCCACGATACCGTTACCACATCCACCATTTTGGGTACAACCAATTTGTTATGCTAAATAATCAAACATTCAGCTAACGAGGGTGTTTAGCATTTTGGCGTATTGTTTTGTTTGCACACTAAGCGGATGCGGATATACCTCTAACTCTACCTTACCTACCTGCCTCTGCGCTGCACTGCGCTACCAACGAACCTAACGGAACGAGTGTAATAGCAGCCATTTTCTATGAATGCATCTATGAATGCGTTCGAGTGGCAAATTCAAATGAATTGAACACTGGTTTTATAGTTAATGTGTCCCGGTGTCGTTGTCGTTCTCGTTGTCGATACTCAAAGTCTGTGTCATGTTATTTGCTGCAAGGGTTGTTGTTTTAAATTTTCAAATGCATTTAAGGGTTGATATTTTTTTTGTATTGCTGTATTCAATATGTGATCGAAAAGAAGAATTAGCATTTTTGTATTTTTAGAGTTGTTTTTGTTTTGACACTTCAATTGAGTTCGTATAGTAGAACATAGAGAGGTGTTTAAATAGACAATAAACAATTAGAGGAAGTGGGAATGGTAACGGTGAAATGACAATATCTGTCTGCATAATCGAGCTTGATGAGGGTTTATTAAATAACACATCTGGTAATTGTTTTGCGATAAATTATTCTTTCAATTAGGTATAACTACAGTTTTGGCTGTTAAACATATATAAATTTAGGAGAGATAGAATTAATTTTATTTTTAGACAACAGAATCAAAAAAATAAAATAACATCCAATGAAATAATAGGCTATTGAGGTAAGTTTTAATTATATAGACACCAAAAAATTAAAAACAATTTATCTAATTGAGTGGATATAAATAATGCGAAATAGTTGTTTAGATTAAAGTTCAAAATTTTGTGCTTGCATGGAAGGAAAGTAGGTAAGTTAAGTATACCAGTTGAATTAAATTTAAGGCTGACATTTTGAGGAAAAGTTAGAAGCTCTGAATGCTGATTGGTTTTGAATATAACTTTTTAGCAGCGCAATAATTAACATCAATAAAATGAGAAATGACATAATAAACCTGTGTGGATTAAAAGACTTTCCGAAGACCTTTTTTATTTTTCATTCATTTTTGTGAAAAATAGAAATATGTATTCAATCTCAAACTATCGGAGTAATTTTACGATAAAAGTCCTTCCTCGCCTCTTGTAGCAATTCTAAAAACATTTATTAGTGTTAATTTTTTGATAATCAATGAATAAGAAGGAGAACAAAATAAAGGAAACGAATGAATGAGGATGAATGAGAAGAAATAAGGATGAATGTAGGGAAATGAAACCAATTTATATTTGTTAGGAAAAATAAATGCTTAAATTGGAAAGCAATTATTAGAACAATTTTAACTTGCAATTTTAACTTAACAAGTATAGTATTTGTGCGAAAATTCTATATCCACATTTTAATCAAACATGACGTAGATTAGTTGAAAAAAGTGAGTCCGCCGATTCGGTAAGTCTCGTGAATCTGTTTGTCCTCATCTCAAAAACGGGTAGATTGAGTTCGAACTTGGAAATTAAGGTTTTAAGCGTATTTGAGTTGTTTTTTTTTTTTCATTTTCTAAGGACCAAAATACACTTTAAGAAAATCGAAAAACTATTTTTTTTTCTAAAAGTGACCAGATAACGGCTTATCCATTTTGTGGTTTTAAAAGTATAAAGCTGGAATTCGACATCTGTCAAGCTAAGTTCGTAAACCATTTTTTTTGTTTAAAGTCTGACACAGCTATTGTAAGGCCTGTGCACAATCGTTTGGCTCGTGCCACTGAAAATATCACTGCTAAAAGCCGAATGTGTCGTTTCCCGGCGTTCTCAGGAATAAGAGCTTACGGCACATTACGGCGTATTTTACATTTTTTTTTATAATAAGCGCACACTCAAGGGGATAACACTACCCTTATTTTGTAGGCACAGTGTGAGCACTAGGAAAGGGAGAGAGGGGTTGAAAGAAGGTGTCGGTGCACATTGGTTTTGAATTCCTGAATATTGCAATGGCTGGGAAAGACAGAGTGTGGCAAGCCATTCCACATTCGAGTAGTACGGCTAAAGAAAGAATCTCTGTACTGGACAGTACGACCGAAGTTGGGCTCGAGGGTATATTGATGAGCATTCCTGGAAGGGCGAGTAGATAGAGATAGATAGATAAATTCTTTATTTATTTATCACAAAGTTTACAAATTTGTATACTTAAGAATATGGACACGGCAATATTGACGTCTTCCTGAGACTACCATTCATATATGATTTTAAAATAAAAGAAATAATAAAAAAGCAAAATTTTGAAATATACAACATATGTAAATAAGTAGCAAAAGATATGAAGAAATATATTTATAAAAATGATATCAATTTTAACGTGATTTGAAACACAAAATATTGCCCAATTTAATTAATTTCATTAGCTGTTTATAAACATTTTTATCAATTTTAACGTGATTTGAAACGCAAAATAATACACAATTTAGTTATGATTATGATTATGATTTTTAAAATATTATCAATTTTAACGTGATTTGAAACACAAAAGAAATAATATCAAATTTTGTATGCAATAAATTGTTAGGTATGAAATTTGGTTTAAACTGCAATAAGCGGGTAATCGACTAGGTTTAATATGTGAAAGTGTTACGGTAAAAATGAGCATGTTGGCAATATTTAAAGAAGCTGCGCCAGCCCATTGCTCCATTTAAAATTTTAAAAAGTTTTTCCAAGGATATAAAACTTTCCCGAAAATGCAACCGACGAATTTCTTGTAGAATAGGACAAGCAGCAACGAAATGGTAAATATCTTCATTCACTCTTCCGTTACATAGACCACATAGCTGGGGCAAGTCCGGTCGATAGGGTGCAAATAATACTTATAACCGAGGTTGAAAATTCATTACTAAAGTAAGAGACTTCCGAGGGCAGTTGGTGGTTTAAATGACTATAAATAGCTCTTGAAGTAGATGAAGATGCTCTGGGAAGATTATCCAGAAACATTTTGTGATCCACCTTAGCAATCACATCAGAAAACAGAGCCTGCCAATCGGTCATATTAGTTTCTGATAAGTTTAAACTTGTTTCGTAATTCACTCGAAGTAATTTTCGAAATATCCTCTCAAACAAGTTCCTTTGTACAGTTTCAAAATCTTCGAAGTGTGTGTATCCGAAGACTTAAACGCCATATGCCATGCATGCATTAACTGTCGCGTTGAAAACTTTGTACTTGGACGTTAAATCAACATTTTGGTTCGAAAAAAACTTTGGCCACATTATGTTAAGTGCCAATTTAGATTCGTTGCTTTTTTCTTTAGAGTGCTTTAGATAGCTTAAATTGTAGGTCAAGAGGACACCCAAATATTTAAACTCCTGTACAACCTCAATATGTGTATTATTTAGAGACTATTTTTCATCCGCTCGCCTTCTTGATTGTCTCTTTTCAAATACAACAATCTTAGTTTTTGGGTATTAATTTGCAAGCCCCAAGACTCGCAAAATGAACTTAGACGGTTCATTTGCATTTGTAGCGTGAAAGGATTATCAGCAAGCATAACTAGATCGTCCGCGTACAACAGGACTTTGATTGAAATGTTAGCAAAATTAAATCCACCCGGAAGAAGATCGCAGACATCATCTATGAACAGGGCAAATAATAATGGGCCGAAGATACAACCTTGAGGAACACCTGAAGTTGTTTCAAATCGATTTGAAAATGTGATACCGTCCCATACCCTTGCATTTGTTAACGAAATAAAACTTGCATACACTTTGAGAAACTTTCGTGACAAACCAATACAAAAGAGTTTGTAAATTAAAGCTTGTCTATTGACTTTATCAAATGCAGCCTTAAAATCAACAAAGCAAGTGTATAGTTTCTTTTTTCTATCTATAAATTGTTGAGCAATGCTTGAAATGGCAAAGATATGATCCATGCTTGAAAAACCTGGGCGGAAACCGGTTTGAAAGATGCTCAAAAGACTGTTATCCTCAATCCATTATGAGCGCCTTTCATATAGGATTGCAGTAAAAGTTTTCTTATTGAATTTAAAATTTAAATACCTCTATAATTTTCCGCAGCGTTAGCATCACCTTTTTTAAAATGGCAAAAATTACAGAATCGTTGAAACTGATAGGTACACATCCATCACTGTACAACTTGTTATAAAAGAACACGAGGTAGTTTTTGGAATTAATATTGCTGTTTTTATAAAACTCGACTGGTATGCCGTCTATGCCAGGAGCCTTGCTATTTTTCATTTTTTGGAGCGTTACTTACAATTCGGGCAATGAGAATTCTAAATCCACCTCGTTAACTCTAGTATCAGGTAGCGCGTAATCAAAGCTATGAAGGTTTTCATCAGCTGAGAGAAGAGTTTTGAAATGAGCTGCTAACGTCTCAGCTTCTAAAGAGAGCCTCATACCCTGATTGCGGCCACCAAGTTCGCGCACTATCTCCCAAAATATCTTTGAGTTTGTGCAGTTTTCCAATTTCTTAGCCACGTTTTTTAAATAGGTGATTTTCTTAACTGAGCACATTTTTTTAAAATCATTATTAACGTGTTTTGGAAAAATTGAAAATTGGTCGTTCTAAACAGTTTTAAGTAAACAAACGAAAGTTTATGGAGATTTCTGCAATTCTTATCAAACCATACATTTTTAGCTACAAAAGAGTGTGTACTCTTCAACGCAAAAGAGGATGCAGTCTATTCTTTCACACACCACTTCAGACGAGACTGCGGATTGTTGGGGCAGAGATAGTTAGTGCCAAGAGAGGAGGCGTCTATAGAGTGTTGCATTGTTTTCCGACCACTTCACCTTATTAAAACTAGAAGGTGTAGCTATCTGGGCGAGTGTAACGGTTGAATTGTTGAAAACATTTCAACGATGTTCAAGCGACGTAAATGATCTTATGATGGTAATATCACCAATCAATCTAAATGCCCTACATTAAGTAGTGTCCAAGAGGCTTATTGCAGGAGCACCAGCCCAGATATGGGAATTATACTCAAGCTTTGGACGTATATAAGTTTTGTAGATAACAGCCAGATCAGAGCGGGAAAAAAACTTCTTGCATCGCCTTAGAAAACCCAAACATCTTGCTGCATTTTTGACGACATCTCGTATGGGATCGTTTTTGATCGCCATTGTACAAAGCTGTTTAGGTCGGAATTTAATAACTTTATCATATTTTGTCGTTGCAATTCCACATCCGAAGAAGAGGGATGTGAATCTGAAAACGAATATGAAGAGCTAAGAGTACTATCGTCAGCGAAACAGTGCATTGCATTCGAAGTTGCAGACAGGCGATCCCTAATAAAAATGAGAAGGATTGTTGGAGATCGAACAGAGCCCTGGGGCACACCACCATTTATTTTGTGGTTTTCAGACTTGAATTCATCCAATACTTTTTGCATTGAACTGTTCGAAAGGTATTTACTAATCCAATGAAGAAGGGATTCATGAAAACCGAAAGCACGCATTTTCGATAAGATATCCTGATGCCCAACCGTATCAAATGCTTTCGATCTTCAATTATTTATTGAGCTGATAATTAATCAGCGTTTACATGACCTTGGAAAGAAGGGTCGTAAGTGCAATCGGTCGGTAATTAGAGGGGGAGGAATAGGCTGGACAAATTCGATTTTCCATCCAGTCGGAACGAGACCTGAGGAGTAGCGGACAAGAAAAAGCTTACGCAGTGGTTTTACCAGCGTTGAAGAACATCTGTTAAGAACAATAGCTGAGACACCATCCGGACCGGCAAATTTGTGTATTTTAAGATCTTTTAGGACTCGCGCCACAATACGAGAGCGAAAAAAGATTTGCCAAATAGAATCACGCGCTCGACGACAGGCGATAACACTCACTGGAACTGCCTAGCGAAACAGCGAAAACCAACCTTTTTGACCCTAATAACCTCTTTACAGCTCGCACCGATTAGAATCAAACTTGTAATCATATCAGCGCTGGCGTCAACGTCACTATCGAGGAATAATAGTGACCAGTTAAAGATCCTAAAATAATTATTGAGACCGTCCCACATTGCTTTCTCGTATTGCCAAACGGTTCTCTTAGGAACTTTGTCTTTAACTGAAGCGAAATGACACGAGAAATTTGCTGATATTACACAATGGTAAGATGTGCATAGAGAAGATAGAACACTAATAGTGTACTTACCAATGTCAGAGGTAAGAAACAAGTCAAGAGTGTTTTCTGCTCGACCTACTATGTCCGATATTCGAGTCCGTTGACCAGCTAAGTTAGGTAGTTCAACTCAGCGAAGATCTCAGCTTCTGGTGTTGTCTGGCCCGAATGTTGAAGCCATGAAGAATTGTGTACAATGAAAATGGCCGTAATAACGATTCCCGTACGAGGATAGGAAGAAACAATTCTTTGGATGGAATCAGACAAAGCATCAAATTCACGAGAAGTCGACACTTTGTCTACATTTGGATCTAAACCTACATCCATATAAAGTCCTGCTCACACAACAACTGAAGCCAGCTGACCATTCACAACTTTGCCATTAATATGCTATTTAGAAGTAGCAGTATTAATTTACTCAAAATATTAAATAAATATTGATACATTTTTATTAGTGGGTACCAATTTCATGTTATCAGTGCTGATGGAATCCCAGCCCCATTTGTTGTAAATGTGATTTCTCAGAAACGGATCAACAATTTTTAACCAAATGCACATATAAAAGTTGTGTTTACAAGCTGCAAATAACTGCATAACAATGATATTTTTAAACAAAAAATTAAAAACTTAAACCTAGTTTAAAAAAAAACTGCTACCGTATTATTTCAAGCTTAATTTGTTGGGTAGTGAGAAAATGTATCCCAAGTAGGTAAAATATATGGAACCTTAAGAAAATACATCTTTTGATTTTGAGCTTTATCAAGAGGTTAGTATCAAAGAGAGATGTAAGTTTCCGCACATCAAGAATGTTGAATGCATTTCCCTCCACCTTTGGATTTATTAAATTCTTCCCTATTTTCCTAAAACTCGTACTTTGTTTAAACTTTAAACATGCTTAGGGTATTAGCAACCTCTTAAGTGCCAAAAATCAAATGGGGTGGCGCAACAGTCCGTTGTGAACCAGGGCCTAGTGACTTACAACTATCAACCATTCCTGTGTGCGAGTACTGTTGTCAGGAATGGAAGGGACCTACAATTTAAGGCCGAATCCGAACGGCTAGTTTGAGAAAGCACTTTTTCATGACAAGAATTACTCTTGAAGGATTTGTCAATTCCTCGCAAGAGGCAGTACCCGCGAAAATTATTTTTTTTTTTAATTAAGGTGGCACAGGCAGGGATTGAACCCAAGACCTCTTACATGACAGTCCAACGCACTAACCGTCATGCTACGGGTACTACTACCTCTTAAGTGCCAGTGAATTAAAAAAAAAATTCTGGACAAGATGATACAAAAATTCTCTTTATTGAACACTTATAGTTGAAATATACCAAATTTTGAAAGAAAATAAGATAATTGAAATGCATAGCTATTGCTGAAAAATAAAAACACATTCTTTTCTCCTACAATGCAACGGCAACCCCAACCCAATTTGTCAGAATATTAAATAATTTTTTTAAGGATTTCACCAAAATCTCGAAAATTTCAAGTATGGCATAAGTCTTCGAAAAAACGTTTATTTGAATCCTTTTAACTCAAAAGCACTCATCTCGAATAAATTAATCTAAAAAAATGTTTGTTTATTTTTTTGTTAAAAACTTATTACTTTTATAAACAAAAATCAGCTGAATACTCTTGTATACCACAAAACCTCTTTGAAAAACGTATTTTTATGCAAGAATGCTTTTTTAATATAAGGATCTCAGAAGCTATATAAAGTTAACAGTTTGGGGTGGTCAAATGCGCGGCTCTTTTATGCTCAAAGTCCATCTTTTGATGATATATATTTTCTTTTGGCCACACTTCAAATGTGAAAGAAAACACAAACTAAGAAAATCAAAAGCAAAGGGGGTAGATGTTGAAGAGAGGGTTGAGGTGTACGAAAAATTACCAAAGCCATAACGCCAAACTAGTTATGTAGGTAGGTACCTATGTTATGTGCGCCAAACCAACCTATACTTTTAGTATAAATAAAGTGGCTCAAAAAGCAAGAGCAAAACTTAAACTCAAACGCTAAAAGAGCGCTAAAAGCTAAAGCTAAAGCCAAAGTCAAAGCACTGCAACTTCACTAACGTAAAACAAAACAACAACAAAAACAAAAATGACGACAAAAAAATCCCAACCGAATACAAGTTTTGTATTCATTTTTAATTTCCTTAGCGAAGCCATTTAGAGCGTAATGATTACGAAAAGTGCCTACGCCTTCGTAAGAACAATATTCCCTTTGATAGCGCGTTATCCTTTTGACTGTTTTTTTTTTTTTGTTTGTATTATTATTTCTTTTTGTATATGTGCCCAGGATCAGAATTGCAGGTACCAAACCAACCAACTATTTGTGTGCGTCGTTTGCTTCTCTGATGTTGAATACGAGTATACGACTGTTGTTGTTGCTCTTCATGATTTTATTTTCCGCTCAACAAATAAAAACTTTTGAAAATTTGCCACACAGCCCCCAGGATATAAGTAAAGGTACATAAGTTAGCTCTCTGTATATAAAAATGTATATTATTGTAAATACTGCGTGGGATTATAGAGTAGCAGCGAATTATAAAAACCCTCCTATAGAAACTCACAAAAGAGTCACGCTTTGAGTCAAACAAAAACTGTATAAGGATGACAAAAGTCGGCTTCGTTTGGAGCCCTCTCCAAAGGACCCCAAAGAGGTATGGGTGTGCATAATAATAATCATCGTAATCATTATCATCATCATCAGTGAATCCCTCTTGTGGCACCTTTTTTTTAGCCTTTTCCAATGCTCCAGTGCTTTCCCTCTTGTTAATGAACAAAACAAACACTTCTCGCAAAATGCCTTCCCACTTTTGTGTTGTTTATCCTTACTCCTTTACGCATGCATATAAAATGCAAACGATCAAAGTTTTTGTGTATGAGAAGAGAATAAAGGATGAGCTTGAGCAGCAGCAGCATTGAGCTTGAGCACTCTCTGTGAATATGAACGTAAACGCAAACGTGAACGTGAACAGAACACTCCATTCGAGAAGTGAAGCACTGCAAAAGAATCGAACTTATATACACTTTCTCTCATCCATCTTTATGTTGACATAATTAATATTTAATTCAATTAAAACATAATTTATTAATAAAAGAGGAAAGCTTGGTGCAGAGAGTGTATATATGTATATGCTGTACGGTCTGTATAGTTTACCTGCACGGTGGTTTTGAAATGGGCTAGGGACAATATTGAAACACATTCAACAGAGAAAGGACCGCCAAATTACGAAGAGTGTTTGCATTTCAAAGAGGCAAGTACTGAAAAATTAAAAAAAATATTAAGACAGTATGTTGGACAAGTAAAACACTTACCTCCTTAACAAGCGTGTCCTAAATTTAAAGAATGCATCCTAAATATCAAATTTTTTATGAGGCTTAAAATAATTTATGGCATGAGTTATGTTGATTAACTTCAGAAAATCTCTCAATGAAAAGCCTGCCTGACGTTGTCAAATACCGTACCGCAGTTTTTAACTTGCTTCTGTAGCTAAAGAGTCAATTCCATCATTTATTCTCGCGGTATTCGAGTCGAAAAACAGTTTTTAACAATTTTTCGTAGATTTTTTTTAAGCTGTTTATTTCATTTTTCTAAAACTTTGACAAAATTTCAAAAACGATGTTTTTTTATTAAATAACATTGATTTAAAGCCTATAACTACTTAAATGCAAATTTTTTGTAATGTTATTTTGCAAAATTTGTATTTTTTGAAAAAAAAAAACTTTCAATTTTTTCTTTTTTAAACAAATTACCAGATTTTTCAATACTCGGATGAATCAGGTTATAAATATTATATATTAATCGACTTTAATTTAGTACTTACCCCGGTCCCGATGACCACGCTCAAAGCAATTTGAAGCGAAACGTTCGGGGTGAGTACTAAATTAAACTCGCTTAATATTTATATCGAAGGTTTTCCTAGTGCTTAAAACTGTGTCCAGATGTCGAAAACATAATTAAAGAAACGCCTACCCCGAATCTGCTTAAATTCTTAATTTCCAAGCTTAAACTCAATCGACCAAATGCATTGGTGAGGGGCAAGGCAAGGGAAAGCTAGTTTTTAATTTTTTACAACTCTGTTTAAGCGTCCCATTTCGATCTAATAAAGTATAATATTGGCTTTCAATCCAAATTTCGAGCGGTAAATAGCTGTCATTATCAAAATAACGATTGATTAAAAAAAAAGGCTGGGTGCGATCCACACTGATAACTTCCAATCCGTTTGTCGATTTGTCTTGCTTAAAAGTTTGTAGGTTTTCTTGTTTTGTTAAAATGTTGCCAGTTTAATTATTCTTAAAAAAATTTAAATTCTACTAATATTAAAATAAGTCGGGTTTTCCTTCCTGACGCTATAACTTCACGCTATAAAGCACAAACCGTTTTCCACGGTTTTGCATGCGTTGGAATGGTCTCGGGCTCCGTGAGGTTTATAGCAAACAAAATTCAGGACATATTTCAACTGAAATCGGTAAACTCCGTTTAGCTTAACATGGAAAGCTATTGTAAAAGTTCCGATTTGTGGAATTAAATTTTTTAATTTTTTGACGTTTCAATGAACTTAACCAAAGCCTACTTTTGGGAACCTTTTTTAATCAATAATATCTCTAGAAACGTCAGAGATATCGACTTTAAATAACGTATGAAATCTAAAGCCCTTTGCTGAATGAACAGCAAAAACAAGTATACGAAACATTAATGCAAGCGGTGGACAATCTCGAAGAACAGGGAAAACATTTGTCAGTTCATTGATTTTGGCCACTATTCGATCAAGATATGACATAGCTTTGGCGTTACCATCATCTGGAATTAGATGGTCGTACTGCACATTCTACGCTTAAGTTGCCACTCAATTTAATCACTATTGATACTCCAACATGCCATATTTCCCGATCCAGTGCAATGGGAAAATTTTTTATGCAATGCAATCTCATAGTTTGAGATGAGTGCACAATGGCACATAAGAAATCACTTGAAGCACTTAACTTAACACTAAAGGATCTTCGACGCAAGAAGTTACAACTTCTTTGGCGTCTTGATAACAAGGGCGGATCCAGACTTTTCATCAGGGGGGGGTCACACACTTAGATGAGTTTTTAGTCATGAAAACAATGTTCTTTAATGTTTTGTAAAGAATGATAACAAAATTTATTAGAATTTTAGAACACTATTGTCCAGCAAGGTGTGGTCTTACTATTTAATTTGGATGACTCATATGAAAGCATTCCAAGATTCCAAAATTTGTTTAAATATGCCATATTTAAGAGCTAAAATACAATAGCAGAAATGTAGGAAATTGTTTTGAAACGAAGCTTTTTTCCAAAAACAAAACACACTTTTCTTGTTTTCATTTCTATTAATACAAAGAACGCTACAAAAATTTAAAAATCCAGAAAATGTGAGATGATTTGATATGTAAAAATGTCGGCCTTTTTTTTATGTAGTTTTTTTTTTAATCAATTTGCGGGAGTTTCTTATTACTCTCGTTATCAATCTGATTACTCGTATTTTGATCTTATAAGAGACAAAAAAGTTTGATTCTTGAATTCAAGGAAATAGCTGCATTTAAGTACATCATTTTTCTAAAAAAATTATATTAAAACAAAGTAAGGTAAGTAAACAAATAAGTTGGGAAGAAAAGTTTTGTAGTGCTCACAAATTACACGTTTCAAAGCTTTTATATCAATAGATATGAAACGTTTATTATGTTTTTCACTTAGCCATGAATTTAACAAAAGTGTCACTTGATTTTTTTAGGACATTTGTATTATTGAAATTCGTGTTTGAATCTCAGTTCTAGAGCATCCAAAGCGAATTCACTTTAAAAGTAGATTTATTTAATTTTTTAAATCTTTTGAATCAGAAAACCAATTTTGAAAGAAATGAAACGCACGACTAGGTCGCTAGAACTTTATAATTTCTTCCAAAAAGTCTGTTTAAAAATATTTCCTATATTTTAAGATTTAAAAATGTACCTGCAAAATAAGTTTTCCTCAAAAATTTAAAAGCCATTTTATTTTTTTCGAAAATCATTCTAAATTTTGTCTTAAAAATATTTTTGGTATAAGCACTAAATAAAGAGGGAGAAAACGTTGTCCCCTTTGGATAATATATGGATATGGAGTTTTGTAAACAAAATTAGTATTTTATTAAAAATAAAAAAAAAATTACCATAAAAAATCGTCATCAATTTGATCATTAACAAGAGCTTGCACAGAAAGCGAAGAATTTTGAAATAGTTCCATTAGTTCTTGAGAAAACTTAAAAACATAATTTGGTTTTTTTTTAATGATTCCTTTCTGTAGAAAGAAGCCAAATTAAGAACACAAAATTTAGAGAAAGTTTTAGAAAAATCACATCTTAAACCAAAAAATTTGTGTGGGGACTGCTGTTATGCTGCCTTACACTAATCGGCTGAAAATCTTAATTTCGATCAATACAATTGTTTGGACTGTCGAGGCCAGGAAAGAGAGACAGAGGAAAGGAATTGGGGTACCCACTTTTCTCGGTTTCTCTACCATCGTAATGTCATATTTGATTAAAAACTCTTTGAAATTGTTTACTAATGCAAAACTTGCTATATAGCTCCTATATGTCGCAGTAAAAATAACTTCAATAATCACTATTTATGTGTGTCAAAAAAATGTAATAAAAAAATTGAAGGCGAGTTTAAGCTAAGGAATTCAAAGGCAACTTAATATACAATTCATGATCTCTTATTCAATGTTTCTTCTTAAGAACCTGAATATTTGCTCTTTTTTTAGAAATTTTTTTTATGAAAATAATTTAAAGCATGACTAAAGTTTTTTCAAATTCTAAATTGAGCAAATATCAAAATTTGCGTTATTTTTGACAGCAAACCACTTTTCGGTGAACGCCGTTAAATTATTAATAAATCTTTAAATGAAATCTTTACTTATACAACTTAACTGTTATAAGCATTTTGGCTCATCTGACCCCCCCCTGGATCGTCAATTGGTCAAAAGTTGATGAATTTGTGTTGTTTTTTTTTTAGGAATAAAGCGAAATATCCGATTCAAGTAACAAAGTTTAAGGAAGTAAAATATAAATGCTGTTTTCATACACAAGAAATAAATAATTCAAAATATAATGGGGGTCTTATACATTAACGCAATACGATTAGTTTTGAATTGAAGGGAATTCCTGCGAGAAAGCAAACAAATTATCTCCCAGGGGGGGGGTCATGACCCCTATGACCCCCCCCCCCCCTGGATCCGCCATTGCTTGATAATATTGTTGGCAGGCGATTTCAGGCAAACGTTGCCAGTAATTCGCAGGTCAACGCCTGAAGATGAATTGAATGTTTGCCTGAAGGCATCACTTTTGTGGAATAACGTAAAACCATTATCGCTGACCACTTATATGACAGTTCAACTTCAAAATGATCAAAGTGCTTCACAATTTTCCAAGCAATTGTAAGCTGTTGGAAATAGAAAAGTGCCAGTTGATGCGACAACTGGATTGATTGCTCTTACCAACGACTTTTGCCGATTTGTAGACACTCAATTAGCTCTTCAATGAAACGGATAATTTGCGGACAAGTATAACGATTCGATTCAGTATTAACTTTGGATTCACTTTCTTTTTTACTTATAGAAGTTCAACGAAATTACACTTCATTCTTGTAATCGAAATGAATTCATCACTGTTGTGAAATGAAATAAAAAATTTTCTTTTAATCCCCAAATATAATATATATTATTTGCATATAATGAAATAGTTTGATTTCGAAATCTAGTTTTGCTAGCGAGATTTCTTGTCGAAACCCAATTTTTAGCAATATTTTCTGTGAAATAAAATAAGTTTAAAGACAATATTTTTATTTTTGAAAAGATATTCAAATCGAAAATCTATATTTAACAACTTGTAGTAATGTTTTGTTTAGGTTTTTATTTTTTGTCAGATGTCAAAAACGTTATTCTTCGTTGCACAAAATTATTTTTTTGATAAATCATTTTTGTTCGTAAAGTATTCGAGGTGACAAATATTTTTGTTAATTTTTTTTTTTGATTTTTGAAAAAAAATCCGTTAATTGGATTTTTTCCCCTAAATATTGGGCTATAGACGACGAAAAAACGGACGTTCGAACGTTCGTACACACGCATTCACAAAAATCTTTCAAAAAATCTTTTATTGCGACTCTAGGGACCTTGAAACGTCGAGAAATGTCAACATTTTCAATTCGACAAATCAGACCGATTGCAATAACTTCCTATGGGAATTTAACAACCAGATTGCCTATATTGCTTACCGAGAGGCCTTAAATCTGCAATTGACTTTTTCTGGTTGATTTAGAAGCTCTTGGATTTAATTTTTTCCGTTCCGAATCCGACAGTTTCATTTACTGACGTAATTCATTAATCCACAAATGACTCTCCTTGCTTAAAATGATTTTCAGACAAAACAAGGCAGACTTTTCAACTGCATAGCACAAACACGTCGCGTCGTTGTATTCTCAATTCACGACGAAAAATTCATTTTTGATTTTGACTCAGATTTGTCCATTACACTGCGAATAGCCAACTCGATTATTATTGTGACTGTAAAATTGGAGACGCCATCAAAATCTTGACCGAACTGAACAACCATATTTTTTTAATACAACTTATCATTCAAACCTATTTTTTTTTCTTTAAATTAAAAAAATTGTACTGGAAGATTCTTTACTCTGAACATATTCATAGATTTTTCAAAATAAAACTTTCCAATTTTCATATTTTTTAACAATTCGTATATATTTCTTTCAATAGAGACTGTGCCACACCTACCTCATAAAAATATTTAATAACAATGTTTCAGCACACAAAATTTTGGAAAGCCCCCAAAGGCTTTCTCTCCATTGAACACAACGATGATCCCAAGGGAATTATTCGTTTGAATTTGTGCGATATGCGATGGCGATGGAATGGCGCCCTTTGCCACTGCCGACATCCAGCGTCACATAGCACCACCAGAAAAACACTATATACCTTCTCAAGAGGCTCAAAACAGATGGCTTAAGGTCATTGAATGTATCTGCATATCTATGTATTGTATATTATGATTTGTTGTTTTCCTTGGGTTTTCTGGGGGTAAAGAAACCCAAGGACTGGTAAAGAAGAGAGAGGTAACCATATTCAGGAGCACAGACGTCCCTTTTTTTAGCCGTGACAAAATGAAAATGGACTTAGCATACAATCATCCACAATACGGCAAGGGCTGTGAACCAGGACCAGACATTTCGCCTAAAGGATTAATCTACATAAAAAACGAATTTCCAAAATTTTGCCCAAACCCTAGATTTGTATATTATACACACTAACCTCTGTTTCTGTTGCTATTGCTGTGGCTGTGGCTGTGTTGAGAAGGGAATTCCTATGTTGTGGTTCCTGTGATGGGAGAAAAGTGGAGTGTTCAAGGATCACAACCATATAGCGCGCCATTAACATTTTATGCGATTTTAATAAAGCGAAAAAGATGAATGGTATGCATAAGCATGGGTTCTTTGGGTATGAGGAACACATATGAGGGTTATCCTCTTGGGAGGACCTCTACTCTGGAATCGCAACTCCTGTTCTCTAGCTCTAGTCCTGAGCTGGTAGCGTATACTTGCTGTAAGAAAAAATAGAGAGCTAGGTATGCTATAGGTATATGATGTTGAAGGGTTCCTTTAAATATGCATTAATTGAAATTATTATCAAAGGGATACGAGAGACGCGACGACGACGTTTGTATGAAGAGCAGTTTGCAATATTTAAATCACACATCTCTCTATCCCAGAGACTCATCCGATGATGGTTTGGGTGCGATGTGGTGTATTCCTATATCCAACATCAGATGTCGAAACTTTTTTCATTTATAATGAGGCAGAAACACACTTTCTCTAGCTTTCCCAGCAGCGCAGCGCAGCGATGGTGGAGGTGGCGATGTCGGCGTTGTCGTGAAAGGTTAAGTGCTTTTCAGGTTCACAAAACACACCAACAACGTGTGACATTTTATAAGAATCTCAGCCCAGGACAACGACAGGATATATGAAGGCAAAGACACACTGTTGCCGATGATGATATCAATGTTCAGAAAGGGTTTTTCTTTCGTATCGTTTCGAGCCCACGAAGTGGAATCCCTTTGAGCATAAGGCATCAGCCTTAGAGAGATAAAGGATCGCTTTAGATCCTCGCACATCGAGTTGATGTTTCACCAGGTGGATGGGGGTATGAAAGTCAGACGCATTACCTTAATTTCTATCCTCCTCACTTCCGCAACAACTAAATCCTCATAAGACGTTGTTTAATTGTGAAACGATTATAAAACCTACCCTATACGATTGAAAGGAATGCACAATAATATTTCCACGTATCCTTAAGGAGCTAGCATATTTATTTGCACATATCGCCTACTCTAAGGAGAGAGGATATAAATATGATTCTATTTTAACATATTAAACAAAAAACACACGTCAAAAAAGGAAACGGGAACATTTTAATTTTGTTTAGTTGAAGGATTTTTGATTTAATGGGTTGTTGGCAGGGTTATACGCAAAACGTGACGACGTGTATTTAATTTCACACTTGAAAGTCTTAATATGTGACGAAGTCATAGGGTGGAATTAATCAATTTTGTTTGTATGTATGTTTGTGTTTTCAATTGAAATTATGCTTTTTTGAACAAAAAATATTTGGTTGAATGCAATTTTGATGGGAATAATATGAACATGGTTTTGGTGGTTTCTTTGCCCACTTTCAAATTTGAATTTCAAGGTCTGTAAAATGCAAATGCAATGCACACATGTTACGTTTTCTGGATGGTTCTTTAAATTGTTTGCAAGGTTGGGCTTTGAAGTTTGATTTAAATAAAACTGTGTAAGGAAATAAAGGAGTGCAATTCCTGGAATAGAAAGTAATTAGACTTTGTACCAACATGAACTTCGTATAAAAGGCGTGCATTTGCAAAGATTTCATCAGAACTCTTAAAGTTCTTAGGTAACACCCATGTTGCATATGTTCATGTCAAGAATTGATTTTAAACCCAAGGTTTATTTCACTATGGAATATAAATTTACTTCAGGAAAAAGATTGTGTAGTAGATTTACTCAAAGCACGTGTATGGAGTGAACTTTCTGTAAGTTAAGGACCAAGCAATTGTTTTTTTTTTAAAGCTGGATAAGACTGAGATTATGACTGCATAAAAAAAGAAAGATTTTCGGAATTTTAAAAGTCTAGGAACGCGTAGTTTGTAGTTATTAAATAGAATTTTCTGTGAACGGTTAATACCTACGTAATCTCGCCTTGAAGGTTTTGAAAAAAATGTATGTACGTACACTTTGTAACTCATTGCAATCAAGTAATTCTCATGAAATAGAAACTCTTTCGGGACCAAATATTTTCTTACGTTTAAATTTGAAGTTCTTAATCTTACAACAATATTAATAATGAACATACGAGTATATAGTTCAAAGGATGTAGCAAAGTGTTTTGAACATTAAACTTAGAAGTTTGAAATTTAAATGATGAGGTAGTTATCTAATGCACTGATTTTCTAAGTACATAAATAATATGAATTTCAAGTATTTCCGACAATAGTGGACCCAAGATATATCCCGTCCCGACTTTGGGTCAGGGAAGGTCATGGCAGATCAAACACTTATCATAAAATCGAGTTTTTGTATTGGATTTTTCAAAACAAGCTCTATTAAAGTTTTTTTTAATAAAATAAAAACGGTTTTGGATATCAATGAAATTCTTTATTCCTTTAAAAGTACCTACGTTCGATGTCATTTTATGTATGGCCTATTCGGGCACGCTTGCAGACGTCCAGATGCTGAACGACGGTTTTGAAGTATAAATTGGCCGATACTGTATCCGAATCATATTTAAGTTGTTGCTCAGCGCGATTTTACAAACATACGACTTCTGGTGGTCACGTTACAGAGATGCCCAACGCTTATAACGACGTGTGAGAGGAACATTTGGGCAATATTCTCGACATTACGGTCACTTCTTTGTCGCTCTGGCACGGGAACATTTTGTACTGTGCCTGTGGATTCAAATCCATCTACTGGACGCTTAATTCCTGATCTGTTATAACGACCATAAATTCGACTTAGCGCTCTGAACGTTGTTGAGGCCACTGACTCCGAAATTCGGTAGAAAATTTTAATAACTTCGACTCGTTGTTGGCTCATGAAATGGCAAACCTTACTGAAGAGAAATGTCAAAACAGCGTTAAAAAATATGGTGTCGTTTGCTGTCCCGGTTGCTCTACTTTTGTAGCGTCTCTGTTGACAAATGCTGTACTTAAGCTTCTAAAAATGTTATTTCATATGAAGAGATTTGGGCTTTTATTTAAATTAATCATTTACACCAGTTTAAAATGCTTAACAGCAACAGTTTTATTTTTTTCTTAGAAGACTGCTGACCATCAGCAAGGCATGGTCTTAATAGTTCGAAAACTACGTAGTTTTTAACGGATTGTTTTTAAAAAATGTAGCTGATTATTATTGATGCCGTAATTTTTGATTTGGTCTAAAGTAAGTTATTAAAATCAATAATAGCACAAAAGAGTCGATCATCGCTTGTCGAATTGGCAGAACGGTTTAACATTCACCTTTTGTTGGGGAACAAATCTAACATCGGTATACCCTTCGCTACATTTGACCTTATGCTAAAGCAGTAAATGATGATTCGACGAATGTGATGATTTTTGGAGAAGCTGCATTTAAGCAAAGTCTTAAAATCGTTTGATCATATTTCGATCAAAAAAATTCAACGAATTTTATGGAATCAGAAACACACAAAATGATGTTTGCAAATTAAATTAAATTTGCTTTATTAATATCAATTCTGTTAAAATTCGAACATGAACAAGGTTAGGTTAGTTTAAATTGGCTGTTCGTGATGGAGTAGAACACACTTAGGCCAGTTTGATAGCCCGTTGTGATACCACATGAATCTTGAGGCTTTCTTCTAAGCTCAATGAAACCAGTTTGAGTCAGTAACGAAACGTGATAGGCTGATTTTGCTAATATGATTTAGATTGTTTAGAGCGTTATAGAAGAATTCTCCTAGGTAATTCTTGAATTTTTGAGCTAGAACAGGGTATGTACAGAGGAGATCTGTTTCCTCCATTTCCTCATCCATACAGCTTCTGCAAAAGTCATTTGAAAATACGCCTACCCACGTGGTGTGCTTTCCTATTAGACAGTGACCGGTTAAAACACCGATTATCGACCTTATATATGCAATCTGCTTAAAGATAGCAAGCACCTTGATCGCTTTAAATCTAGTGTAGGCCAGATGTGTTTTGTGACCTGAGACGTGCTGTTTTTGTGACCTGTCACGTGGTGATGTTATTCAACCTAATGTTTGTCTTGCACTAGCAATTGTTTGTATGTAGTGATTGGTAAGCCAGTATTAGCCAAAAACGTAGAATGGGTTGCACTGTACCATTTCTGGAGAGTTCATCTGTCTTACAATTTCCTGGAATAACTCTATGAACCGGATCCCAGCAAAGGAGAAAATTAAACTGTTGTTCCATCTCCATTAGGGATGATCGACGGTAATGGACTATTATAGAGTTTGTAGAGACAGAGTCCAGAGATTTGATGGCGGCCTGAGAAAATACAGATATCAGATGTTGATATCCCGTTTTCGTTAAGCCAGGAATAGACTTCTTTTATCTTTTATTATTGATTGGGAAGGTGGAATGATGGACTCATCTTCTAGGAATGAACTATTCGCCCAGAAAGACCTGGAAATTATAGATTCAAAGTACTTACGAATTACGGAGTGGCCAATGTTGTTGTTAATTTACTGCTACGAAACTTTGAAACAAATAACAGAACTTGCAAAGCTTATTGTTTTTTAAATATATCAAGGCGTCTTAGGTAAGTTGTCCAGTGCCACAGATGGGGTTGTGCGAAGCGATCCGTTTATTCATAGCTGAACGTTGGACTTTATTAAGCTTGTCGTGGTTTATAGCTTTTTCTAAAGCAGTCCACCATACTTACACACCATACATTAAAATCGGTCAGATTACCGGTGTGTATAACCAATGCGTAGTTTTTGGTTGTAGGTCCCTTTTATTACCAATAGCTTTTTTTTCAACAAAAGAGAGCTGCAGTATAGCCTTTTTGAGCAAAATCTAGTTTTGGCATCCCTGTCCAACTTATCCGTTTGTTTGTTTGTTTGTTCAGAATGACGATGGAGAATGCACGCTGCTCTATCAAGGTCGGAAAAGATCCCACCGATGCATTTGATATCAAAAAAGGTTTTAGACAAGGCGATGCGCTGTCATGCGACTTCTACAAAATCGATCTGGAAAGAATTGTGCAAAACTCAACCGTCAACACTAGAGGCACAATCTTCCAAAGGTCATCAAAAAAGTACACTGAACAACGACGTGTTGGACAAAACCTCACCATGGACAGCTATAACTTTAAGGTAGTTAAGGACTTTGTCTACTTAGGCACCTCTATTAACACAGACAACGACACTAGCGCTGAAATCAAACGAAGAATAACTCTTGCATATCGCTACTTCTTTGGACTTAGAAGGCAATTGGGAAGTAAAGTCCTCTTTCGAGCATCGAAAATCACCATCTGTAAGATCCTCACCATCCCAGTTCTCATTTATGGCGCGGAGGCTTGGACCCTGTCAAAGAAAGATGAGAGCGTCTTAGGATGATTCAAGAGAAAAATTCTTCGGGTGATTTTTGGTCCCGAATGCATAGATGGAGAATGGTAGAGAAGATATAACGACGAACTGTACGGGCTGTACTGACCTAGTAAACAGAATTGCAGTCCAATGGCTTAGATGGCTAGGTCATCAAGACCGAAATGACATCAACGTTCCAGCTCGGAAGGTCTGCGAATCCAATCCCGAGGGACGGCGCAGTAGAGGAAGACCGTGACTCAGGTGGTGCACGCCGCCGGTGGGTGAAGACCTTAACCAACTTGGCGTGTGAAACTGAAGACAGCTAGCTAGGGCTAGGTCCACCCGGACTGTAGTACATTCAGTAAGTAAGTAAGCCTTTTTGACTTTTCTTGTATACTGCGCTTCCAATTTAGTTTTATCTTTAATAAGACCCAGGTACTTAGCGTCGTATAAGAACTTTAATTCAATTCCTTTAATATAAGGAAGGTTAACAAATGCAATTTTGTATTATAAAGAAAAAAAGGACTAAATCGGTTTTCTCTGGGTATCACCCAGTCCACACCAATCTGCCCAAAGTATTAGTTTGTCTAAGGCATTTTGGAACTATTAGGGTTTAAAGATGCTTTCCTAAAACAGTCATCCGCGTATAGGCAAACACTCTGAGATCCTCCGCATCGAGACCAGTTAGGATTTCAATTACTACCAGTTTCCAAATGAGAAGTAATAGAACATCACCTTGCGCTTTCCCTCCACTAACGAATCCTCCAGTTTTTAGTTTATTATTCTGCTAGTCAGCATTAAATTAATTAACTTCCCAAGCGAACTCTTAACATTCAGAGATGTTAGTGCAGAGATGTAAAGCACCTTCGATGTCAAGCCAAGCAACCATCGTGAACTCTCTATGATGCAGGGAGTATTCTATGGTGAGTACTATTGTGTGTTACGTTTCCACTGATTTACCTTTACCTACAGTAGGCATGTTGAGATAGAAAGAAGTCTTGTATTAATACTTGCCCATAAAGCAAGGTTCTAAGATTTTTGATCTTCTTGGCTTTGGGTATAAAAACAACTTCCACTTCTCTCAATGCCGAGAGAATGTGGAGCAAATACACACAGCTATTAAAAATTGCCGCAAGGATTGGTGCAATTAAGTCTGAGCCTTTTTGTTGTTCCGCTGGTCTTGCAAATTTAAATGGTTCGTTGCTCTTGTGATCAATTATTGTATCTTGTTCCTTGTAATCAACCCTTGTAGATATTATTACATTGAAACTTGAACGAATTTGATTGTTGGAAATTTCGGTATAAGGGCTACCAAAAAATTGAGTATCCAGTATAAGTTCCAGCGATTCTTCACTTGAAATTGTTCAGCAGCCATTTGCATTTTTCAGACAGCTTGGTATCGATGTATAAGTAACATAAACAAACATTTTCATATTTTTGTGTAGAGTCTAGTAAAGAGACAATTTTGTATAAAGTACATAACCTTATTTTATTTTATTTAAATTCAGGACCAACAAGTTACTTTTCATACAATTGATTACCTAACCAACTTAAAAACTGTACAAAAAAAGTAAGTTTTTTTTGTGCATTCTGTGTCGCAAATCTTTTAATCATTTACCAATCACCACCATCCCTTATTTTTATAAAATTGCATTTCCCTTCATCAAATTCATTTATCAAACTTATTTTATACATTGTCTCTTGTTGTCGACACGCCAAATGCAAGTGTTATCCACTTTTCTTTGTTACAGTTACCAGTTATACATCTCAGCAACATATCAAACCTGATAAATGGAAAACAAATGTCATGACAAATGTTCACTATTCAATTACTCACCATCACCATCATCATCTTAAAGGATCCAAAGGATCAGGATAGCTCCACTTTGGCATCGAAATAATTCTTTATACACAAATCACCATCACATCACTTCTGACTTTTGGTCAACGAGAACCCTATTTATCAGTATTAAGGATCCAAATGTCTCTGAAAGAATTTCCATCAAACAAGCAGAAACCAATGCTCTTAGACTTATACTTACACTGAACTTCAAAAAGCTTCAAACTTGATTTAGAAAATTAATAAACCATCGCATTGGGTAAATCCATTGGCGTTGTACAAGTATTTACGTTAACGTCCGTCGTCGTAGCAGTATACCAGTAACCATTTCAGCTTCCTAACGATGATAAATTACTCGTTAAATCTATCCCAACAAAACCCAATGTAATCCGAAGGCCTACATCATCATTATCATCACTATGATGGTTTTGGTCAGGTCCTGGTACGGTGGTGTAGTTCCTCTCCTCACTTTTGCATTTTTCATTTGTTTAGCAATAGACTTACGTATACCAAGAGAGTGTTATCCTTTTTGCATCTGAATCTAACACAGTTTATTTATACCTCAACGGGTCAGCTCTGTATATACTTTCATATACATACCTTATCCCGTTGCGAAAGGACCTTTCTTTTTCTCACAAAAACACAAATGTGAGATGACTTTTGTTTCCAATGAAGTCGAAGTCCTTTTCATATTACATTGACCGCATATAGACCATTTTTTGAACTGAAAAAAGGGATAGACCAAAAGGCTCTTCCAACGACTAACCCACCACCCCCCCACCACCCATCTAAACAAACTACCCCTTTAGTTCAATGCATATATAGAAGCGTATGTTTAACAGATTTTAGTTTCCAGAATGGACTCGTTTATAGGTATTAAAATATTTACGAAAGCTAAGAAGGTTTTTATGACCATGCCTATACATCCTATATAAATTTGGAAACATGTACTTTATAGCCAGCTTGAGTATGATGTTGGACAAAACGATAAAGATGGACAGCGTGTGGCGTAAACATAAGGCTAGACGTATAATGGAGTTTTAGAGAGGAAGGGTGGTGGTGTTGATGACGACGACGACGGCGGCGGTGGTGGAGGGCGTGGTAGCTCACATATCCTGGTTTAGTGTACGTGCTAATAACACGATACTAGAGGATGATGAGTCCTAGGGGTGTTTATTATATCCTTAAACTGAAGTGAAGGTAAACATGATTATTTCACCTTAGTGTGGTTATATGACCAAACTTCATATCAAATATAAACAATCTCGCATCAAAACTGATGTTTGATGAAGCTATATAGTACCTACTACACATAACGGTACCTACAACATAAGGAACAATGGGAAAAAGGCGATATAGCACTAAGGAAACATAGTTCCATTCACATTATTTGACACTAAAAGGATACTTTTGATAGGAACAACGGAGCTCAAATTGTTATTAAACACATCGAGGACATTGCTTCCTCGTTAGATTTAAGATTAGATTTTGTGTAGAAAAATGTCTCCTTAAAGAAGAAGTTCTAAAATTGATTTTTTGGTAACTTATGATGCTAGCTGATGCGAAGATGGGGGGAAAATTTCCAAGAACCTATAAATTAAACTGAGCCAGGAGAATTGTTAATAAATAATAAATTTGAAGACTTCCTTTTTTTTTCTCGTAGCCAAATGCCTATGTGTATACCTTCCTTCCTTGTTATTTTTACGACCCTATAATCATAATACAAAATATTGAAATAATGGTGACATTTTGATGTCACTTATATTTCATAAAACACAATTGATACACTGCATTTAACTCGCTAAAATTATGGCTCATAATATTGAATAAATAATGCGGCGCAAAAAGATACTTATAACCTATGTTTTATCTCTCTAGGGCAAGATTACACTTTTAATCGTCTCTTCTTCTTTAACTTGGATAGAATTACATTTTGCTTAATGTTTGAAATGTCTTAATGAAGAAAAATTATTACTCTTCTTCTTTCTTAAGGGATTTTGTTGTTCATTTTGTATTTTGTTCTTGGAGATTTCTTTTTGTTACATTTTTCTACTTTCTTTTGAGAAATTTTAATCGGATTGGGAATTTTATTTGAAAATGAATGAAATTTATCAGGAACGTTTTATGGGAACTAAAAAAATTAAATAGGGCGCACTTTTTTAAAAAAATGTATATGACTGAACTTATGGTATTTCGAAAAAAAGAAACAATTTTTAAAAGAGACAGGAAGGATAACTTTTGTTTTTGATTTTATTTGTCAAAAATTGTTAAGTTTTAGTTCTTCAAAAATCACTGAATCACTTTAACAAAAAGTGACAGCTAACACTTTGCAGAACTAACAGATTTCGAGGGGACTCGTTTTGACATTTAATTATTTCTCTCTTCTACTCATTGGCTTCGTCCAATCTCAGACAGATAGGGTATACGGGTAACTTTTTGTAAGTGTTTTACGTGTAAAATAACTTACTAACTTACTTAATGTGGCGCTACAGTCCTGTGTGAACTAAGCCTCATCCAAAAAACTTCTCCAACTGGCTCTGTCCCTAGCTAGATTTCCCCAGTTCTCCAGTTAGCGCTCCAAGTTGGGGAGGTCACTTTCCACTTGTGGGCGTCACCTGATCCGCGATCTTCCTATACTGCGCTGTCCTGTGGGTGTGGATTCGAAGACTTTCCGGGCCGGAGTATTGGTTTCCATGCGCTCTACTTTACCCAACTATCTTAGTCGTTGGACTTTTATCATTCTGGCTAAGTTTACGTCATTGTACAGCCCGTACAGCTCGTCCTTCCATCTTCTCCTCCACTCCGCTTCGATGCATACGGGACAGTGGATCACACGAAGATCTTTTCTCTCGAACCGACCCAAGGTGCTTTCATCCGCTTTTGTCATAGTCCATGCTTCTGCACCTTAAAGCAGGACGGGGATGATAAGGGTCTCAAATAGCAACACTTTGGTCCCTCGAGAGAGGACTTTACCACTCAATTGCTTTCTTAATCCAAAGAAACAGCGGTTAGCAAGAGTTATTCTGCGTGTGATCTCAGCGCTGGTGTTGTTTTCTGCGTTTACATCGGAGCCTAGGTAGACGAAGTATTTGACTACCTCAAAGTTACGTCTGTCTATGGTGACGTTTTGACCGAGCCGTCGGTTTTGTAAGTTCTTTCTTGACGACAGCATGTACTTTGTTTTGCCCTCACTAACCGTTGAACCCATTTTTGCCGCCTCTGCCTCAATACTCACAAAAGCCCCATTGACATCACGCTGAGTTCTTCCGATTATGTCAATGTCATCAGCATATGCTAGTAATTGGACAGACTTTTGAAAGATAGTGCCTCTAGTGTTGAGATGAGCTCTGCACTATTCTTTCAAGCACGGTGTTAAAAAAATCAAATGACAGCGCATCACCTTGTCTAAAACATTTTTTGACATCGAAAGGTTCTGTTAAGTTCATTCCCACCTGTATGGAGCAGCGTGTATTCTCCATAGTCATCCTGCACAAACGGACGAGTTTGGCAGGGATGCCAAAACTAGACATGGCTCTATACAGCTCGTCCCTGTAGATGCTGTCATATGCGGCCTTGAAATCGATGAAGAGATGGTGGGTGTCGATTTGGTGTTCTTGAGTTTTTTCCAGGATCTGCCGTAATGTGAATATTTGATCAACTGTGGACTTTCCTGGTCTAAAACCACACTGCTAAGGACCTATCAGGTTGTTGACGATGGGCTTTAGACGTTCACATATTACGGCAGAGAAGATTTTATAGGCGATGTTAAGTAGACTGATTCCTCTTAGTTGGTGCAGTTTAGAGGGTCTCCTTTTTTCAGGATCGGATCGGGAGGACGGGATTGTTGGCTTTCGTCGTCTATGTTGAATGGACCATCATCCTACCTGACAGCGGAATTCGGTTCGTCGTCGCCGTTATACAGTCTGCAGAAGTGAACTTCATACCTGCTTTTAAACCTCTCAACATCTTCGACCGCAAGCTTCTCATGCTCTCTCTTTTTCCTTCTGAGAAGTCGGTGTTCCTCTCGCCTTTTCTGCTCATAGAGCTCATGAGCAGCTCTCGTCCTTTTATGCAGCGCGGCATAACCAGGGGTTCCTTGTTGGTGGTTTCTTGAAATCCAGCTCATCAGAGGCGGCTTCTCTGATTGCATCGTGGCAATGTTGCCACTGATTTTCGATACATTGTGTTGGCGGCAGAGAACAGAGAGGTTACTTGTAACTCGGTCGGAAAAGGATTTGGCGATCTCTGGCGATTTTAGCCGTTCGAGGTTGTACCTTCTCCCAGCACCTCCCTGTTTTGCCTTGGGTCTGGAAACCCGAAGTGCTACCTTGGCTACAACGTGGTAGTGGTCGATGTTAGCTCCTCGGACATCCATGATGCTGGAAGCGTGTCTGGCGTCGATCGCAATATGGTCAATCTGGTTGACGGTAGATTGATCTGGAGTTCCCTTGTGGATGTTGAGGTGTGGAAAACGCGTACTGACTACCATGACGTTTCGCCCCGCAGCAAAATCTATGAGTATTGTCGTGCAGGCTGTTCTTCCCGATTATTCCACCAAAGATGTCTTCCCTTCCAGGACAATTTAAATATCGTAGCTAATACACTGCTCATATGTTTTGTCTAAGAGCTCGAAGAACATATCTTTGGTGCTGTCATCTTTCTCTTCTGTGGGAGCATGCGCGCATATCAGGCTAATGTTGCCGAATTTAGCCTTGATGCGTATTATGGTCATGAGGCGCTCTTTGAAGCACTTATAGCTCATTCGTTGTCCTTAATTCTTTTGCGTTGAATGTCAACAGTAAATCCGTCCGTATGCGAGGCTTGTTGGTCCTTCGCAACTAGGAAGTCACTCCGACGGCAAAACCCCCAACCTGGAGGGCCAGATGCTAAGTATAACTCCAAAGATGGAGAGCCGGATAAAACCGCTCCTTATAGGTCCTGGCTCCGTGTAAAATAACAGCTGATCAAAAACATGTCAAAAAGATGTCGAAAAAGGTATCCAAAGGTATTCAAGAATTTCTGGGGTATGTAGGTATATGACAGAATTACTGATTCAACATCATGGTTGAAATTCAAGAAACTTTAAAATTGATTTAAGCTTTTTGTATTTGTTGGTAAACAAAAAGATAAAAAATGTTAGTTGAAGTTGTATTTGAGGACGTTCTGTACATAACAGACGATGAAGAAACTCTTTGCCACCGAATCTTAGAAGGTTATTATGATCTATTTTTTTAACTTCAAAATTGACTTATTTTGTTCTCGTTTGTAAATGATCAATTTGCTAGGTCTTACCTATAGTCTAGTGTCCAGCTTTCTAAAGTTGAAGAACCTCACCCTGTTGTGGAAATATATAAATCTACCTTTTTTGTTTTTATGTATAAAAGCAGACAGAGGCGGACAGCTTGGGGAGCTACTAGAAAATAAGGTCGCTGAAAGAAAAGTTAAGTATTTCTTATTTCTTTTATTTATTTATAAGTTATTCTTTTAGATAATTCAAAACCCCAAAGAAGAACCACTCTATTCCCTTTATTTAAGAATTGGAACATAAATCCATTCTGCTTTTCTTGGAGGAGTGCAGAAAGAGAGAGGACTAGCTCCGAGACCCAAAAAACCCTGCAAGTAACAATTTTTCAAGAAATGGCAAGACTTCTTGAAGATCACGGGGCAATTTTTGATGAGAAGGAATAAGAAATAAAATTGAAAAACATGAATCAGTTGAATTATCCATTTAATGGTTTATCTTACAACAAATTTGACTTTGAAATAAATGTTTCTCTGGTTTTTGTGAACAGCTGAAAGTTGTTTTTATTATTTGATAGCTATCTCAATACAGCTATCCAACTCATTCAACAAGGTATCTAAAAATCCACCTATCCAAAATACCCTATCCAACACGAGATTTAACGCAGCCATTTTGTTTTGAAAATTTGCTAATGTGACAAAAGGTTTTCCAATAGAGAATGTTGAATAGTCAACTGGTTTTGACAGCTGTCACCTTTGAAACTATCATCTCTTGAAATTTGACAAGTAAAACTACGAAATAACTGAAACGCAACAACGTGAAGTTCTCAAAATCAAAAAAAAAAAAAAAAAAAAAAAAAAAGAATCTAGGGAATGTGAGATGTTAGGACAAGGTAGAAGAAGAATTAAGAATCAAATGATTACATCACTCAAAAACAGTGATGGTGATATTTCTTGAAAAATCGTCTTTAGTGATAAGACTCATTTTTACAAGTAGGGTAATTTAATGATAAGATTTTTCGCTCGGAAGGGTTGTTCGAAAGCCTCTCGATCCTCAACATATTATTGTTGCTGTATGATGATGTTAAAAGGATGGTGGAAAGATTGGACATTATGGCTGGAATTGGACATTTGTGTGGGTCAAATAATTTAGCGAGAAAAGAAAGATTACAAAAGACCACATTAATTGGTCATTTTGTAATCTAACACGATTAGACTTTATTTTTCAAGTGGAACTCGTGAAAAATATAGTCTTTTCCAATTCAAAACCTTAAAGATGGAATTCGTAAAGCTTTTGAGGACATACAGCGGCAAAGGTGCAAATTATTCATGAAATTATGATGACATGATTAAGGTATTTGGTCTCGGAAGGAATTAAGAATATTTACTACCAATCATTTTCCATGATATAACTCTCATTAGAGAACCCTGTAGAATATCGCCATAATTTTTTTCATTCATTATTACATATTTTCCATTTTGGTTCTATAGCCCTGAGTACTAACAAAATTTGACATTAATGCGGTTTTCCATGGCTAAACTCAGATTTCCTTTAAAAATTGATTTGTTAACGAGTGCGGTTGAGCTATAAAGTTCCCATCTAAAAATTTTCTTAAAATTTTAGTAGTATTGGTGGAAAGCGAGGTAAATATGCCGAAAAGTCCAGATCTGCAGATTTAATCTTAAATCAAAAATAGTTCAATTTGTTTTGCCTAATGGAATGCAAACACAGGGAATATTTTTATTTGACAGATCTGGATCAAGAATAAATTAATTTATTTTACCAAAGGAAAACCCCATAAGTTTATTCTCTTACACTGAATCTATGCGGCTTTCTCTTGATTTGATTTCCAATGTTATGTCCATTTTATTTTGTATACTGAGTTGACATTAATTTGGGATAAGAACATGACAGACAGAATGAAAGAAAGTTAATAAACTGACCTATTTTGTTGAGTTTCATTAAGGTATTATTTTTAATTTTCAAATCATTTACTCACTTGCATTAATTGTCCAAAACATCTAAAATACTGCCTCACTTCTCTTTTAAACTATCAGTTGTTAGTGACATAAATCAGTGAAACGTCAAAATTAATAACCCTGAAAGCTAACTTTATGAACAACTTGATTTGAATGTGGAAACAATAGTGTATTGTGATTATATTTCATTCACATGCTTTGCGAATCTAGTTAAAAAAAAAAACACAATTCTTAGAAATGTAAATTGGCCAATCAAATTTTACGGTGATGACAGACATGTCAACTTAACTGTCAGTATTTCAAAAATAAATCAAGCAGCCAATAAACATACTATAGTGTTGGTCTTAGCAATTTGTTAGTTATGTTAGTTATATTAGCAAACAGACCTAAATCTAAACAGACATATTTTAATGTAAAATGTCACAAAGTCAAAAGTTGTATGGACTTAGTAAGTTACTTAAAGTAAAGGTATCCTTTTTATAGTTTTTAAATAAGTAAAAATAAAATGAAAAGATTTGTATAATATTTGAAAAAGGATATATTAAAAAGAATGTGTTAGAAATAGAAAAAATGTCTTTTTAAATTAGTAATCTACTTAAGTGACGTTTTAATTTTGTGCCGTTTTGCAAGTGACATATGAACATTAAGTTAAGATATTTAAATGTCACTAAATGGTCGCAATCAAGAAATCTTGTTGTGTGGGCCAAGTCTAATGCACTTATATCAAGTTACATTGAAACTAATGAAGATTTCCAAATATTAAAATCGGAAGTAAACATATTATTTATTTAACCAATAATAATTTAGTATATTTCCCAACTTTCACATAATGGGATAATTTTGCTTCTTCTTCTTTTCACAATTTCAAACAAATAAGATTCATACGGTGCCTAACAACAGCCTACCTTATACATTCTATTTAATTTTTTCATATATTCGTCCTTTTTTCCTGAACACTACAAAAATATTTGTGTTCATAAACTTAGCTAACATCTTCTGTTCTTGAATGTTAACATAAACAAAAGACAAATAAACATAAATATTAAGGGCATAATCTTGATTATAATCCGGCCCTGGCAATCCTTTGACTGGCTGCCTAATGACTCATTAACCTCCTTCAAGATGGAACGATTTCTCATAAAAATAAAATAAAAACACAAATTTGCAATTAAACTAGAAGACCAAATCTTAAGTGAAAGCAAAGCTCCCTACAGATCTGCCACAACTATCACGAAAGCTGCTAGTATTGGCAAAAGAGAAGATGGGTTTCCCTATATTTAGCCTTTCCTGAAAGCGTCCAATTGTCTGAATCTATTTACGAGCTTGACTGACTTCTGATAAATATTTGGTGACATAATAAACTACAACCCCAACCCCTAGGATCGTCCTTTTCAAAAATAGAAAAAAAAAAGTAAAACAGTATACAACAGCATTACGATGCCGATGGTAATAAATAACAAAATTTACTCCTGTGTCTGATGACAAGGCATTTCAAGAAAATATTCCCAGATGACGAGCTCCATATATAAAAGCTAGAATGGAGCAAGAGCTAGAAAAAGTCAAACGATTGGTGATGTCAGAATTCAGAAAGCAAAAAGGATGTTTGATGGTGGGGCTGACGATGACGCTAGCTGGTTGCTTTTGGTTGGGTAGCAGGAAGGATATACCATTTATAAAGTACTATTGGCAATAGGGGTGGTGATTGCTTATGAAATTAGGTCAATAAATCCAGTTATGGTCACACACATGTTTTTGTTTGTATTATACGGTTATTTGGCGTTTCAAATTTCTGCTGAGAACAAAGGAAATTTGCTGTGTTTTATATATTGACAGAAAATAGGGAATATATTCGTAGTACGATATATTCTAAGGACTTTTGTTCTAATATTCTTGATGTTGTTGTTGTTGTGAGTTGTTTTGTAAGTATGACGATTCCTGTTGTTTGCTCGAGGATAAATGTGAATAACTCTTGGCGATGGCGACGACAATGACGATGACGACAAATTGCGTATTTGGCTTATTATTGAGAGTTTTTGTTTACCAAGAAACAGAACAATCAGGACTTCAATAAGTAATGTGTTGACAAATATTGGCACTTAGTTATATAGTTTGCGAGTTCTCTTGGTTTTAGTTCGATGGACTTCGTTTGTTAGTTAATATTGAATATTTATTTCTGTCAATATATTCTGGAAGTGGATAGATGAAAAAACGGAAAAACAGGAAACAGGAAACTCATGCATTTTTGTACATTTATGCAACATCATCATAATCATACCATTCATTAAGAAATATTGAGTATAATTTATATTTATAGGGACTTTTATTGATTTAGTATCCATAATTAAATTTGGCATGACTTATATGAATAGTGGAAGTAAACAACTTTTTTAGCTTTAATTTTCCTTCCAATACCTTTGATAACGCTTCCAAAAATTGTATGAAATGGATGAATTTTATTTTTAGATAGAAAAACTTAGCTTTTAATCAAAATATAACCGAATGGAAAACAATTTAAGTTTGTTTTTATTTTTTGTCGGTGTAACTGTCAAAAACTGTGGTTTTCGTTTAGTAAAACCATTTTTATACTAAAATAATAGACTTGCTTGAATGTAACATCTTAAAATGAACTTCCTTGTCAACAGGAATTTTAATTGATTAATTTGAACGTATTCCAAATAAGTTTAGAGAGTGATATGGTTAGCAATAAACATGTAAGCTGACGGTGCGAAAAACATGGACCGTGATTGTTTCAACAGACTCCAACCAAGAAGATCACAAATAATAGTTTAAGGGGGTATTCTATTCTAGACACATGAATCTTAGGTAATTTTTGAAGTGCTGTAGAAAAAAGCAAGCAACAATTTTGCCATCAATTTTTTATACATTATTTATTTACATTAGAAGCACACAAAAAAAATAAAAAAGTAAAAAAAATCAAAATTCCGTTAGTTATCAGCTGATGGAGTGGTGCGTCTCAAAAATTTGGTGCCTGACCATACCCACGATTTTAACTCTCCTAGAAATCTGAAATCAAAAACTACGGAAAAGTTACAAACATTTTTTTTTAAATTGGCGACTGCCTAAAAAAAAAATGTTACCACTTTTTCTGAACATTCTTCGATTTGTTAATAATAGTAAAAACTAAAATTTGGGGATGGCCGTAGTTCCGGACGTAGACAAGTCGCTTAAGAAGACTCTCTTAAAATTTCAAGTAAATCGGTTCGGCAGAACATGAGAAATCGTGGGTATCAGATTGAAAAAGACAGTTCTGAGAAAAACGCGTTTAAAGTACCCCATTATGTCTTTTGTTCGATTAGTTGCAGTCCAACCGATTTGGATGGCTGCTCAGCAAAATACTTATTTCTCCGAAAATAATTTGAATTTAGAAAAATCCTCTCGTAGACATATTCTTAAATAGTTAATGTATGAAAATGTGAAAAAAAATCGATTTTTTTTATTTCTAGACCAGAATACCCCCAAATAAGATGGATACAAATTTGCTCTCTTCTATCATTTTAGAAAATTTCAGATGATTAAAGTTCGGATATATTTCTAAGATTTCTATGAATTTTCTCAACCACATTAACATAGCAGGAGAATAAAATATAAAAAGAATTCACAATTCATTCTTTTTCTGTGCCTTGAAGAATACTGGAGAATTCGAATCATACAAATTCTTAGACTTTTGACACTTAAAATGAAAATTGTACATGTTTTTATTTTATTTTTGAGAATTTAAAATCTCTTAGATCTAAGATATAAAAACTGGCCAAATTATTTTACTTTCAGTATTACATTTCCGACGTTGTCAAATTGTGCACAGCTCAAGTAAGACTATAAAGCCATCCATTGGACGCTTTCGAATCAGCGCAACTAAATAACAAAAAAGAGGCTGGGATGAGACCCACACTGATAACTTTCCATCCCGTCTGTCGATTTGTCTTGCTTAAAAGTTTGTCTATATGTATTTTTACCAAATTTGCGCACCATTTTTTGTAGATTTTATTTTTTATGAAAAAAACGGATTGTTGGATTTTTATATAAAAATTACTGAATATTGAAAACAATATTTTCTCTGAAATAAAATAAGTTTGAAGCCAATATTTTTAATTTTTGAAAAGCTATTTGAGCCGAAAGTAAACTTTTACCAAGTTTTAGTATTGTTTTTTTTAGAGTTTTATTTTTTGTAAAAAAAACTGTCAATTCGAATTTTTTAAAAATTTTACCAAATGTTGAAAACAATATTTTTTATAAGATAAAATTAGTTTGAAGCCAATATCTCAAAGTTTTGAAAAGATATTTGAGTCGAAAACCAATTTTTACCAACTTTTATAAATTTTTTTTAGGTTTTTATTTTTTGTAAAAAAAACTGTCAATTAGATTTTTCTCAAAATTTATCCTTATTGAGCAGAAATTCGGCGAAGAGAAAAATGTGGAAAAAGAAAAACAAAGGCGTCTTAACGATTGAAGAGTTTATTTGCGAATGAAAAATATATTCTAGATATTTACAAAATGAGTTTTCATATTTTCCTACAGATACTTGATTTGTTATTTGTATACAGTAATATTTTCACCAAAGTTACATACATTTCAACACCCTTCCTCAAAGCAAACATATTTTCAAATTATAACAAAATTTAACTAAGATTTAACATTTTTGTAAATTCTTGATGTTTGTTCTTTGCAAGGTTCTTTGTAAGTATATCTGCTATCATTAAATCTGTAGGAGCATATTTAAGAACGATATCACCTTCATTGACAATTTGCCGGACAAAATGATATCTAATATCAACATGCTTAGTTCTCGCATGATGCACCGGATTCTTTGCAAGTTGTTGCGCACTCAAATTATCGCCATAAACTACAGTTGGACTTCCCGCTTCACCACAGCCAATTTCAATTATGAGTCTTCTCATGGCTATTGCCTCCTTGCATGCTGTTGATAATGCCATGTACTCAGCTTCGGTGCTACTGAGTGCCACACTGCGTTGCTTCTCCGATTTCCAAGATATAGGACCACCTGCCAAGAAATACACGTAACCAGTATAGGATTTACGGTCGACCTTGTCTCCGCCCCAATCAGCGTCAACATAGCCCGTAAAAGCCATTCCACACTTCTTGTAGTGTATCTTTTTGTCTACCGTAGATGCCAAATATCTAAGAATGTGCTTCACGCCTGCATGATGCTCAACATGCGGATCCTTATTTCTCTGAGACAATTTCGCAACTGAATGCAAAATATCTGGCCTGGTCGTTAACGCCAACCACATCAGTTCCCCAATAACTGACTGATAGGATCTTGTATTTACCTTTTGACATCGATCGTTATCACAAGCTACTTGGAAACCGGCGTCTAAAGGCGTAGCTGCTGGCCTGCATTCTTGACTGCCATGTCGTTGCAATAGATCCTTAATGTATTGGGTCTGACCCAAAGTTATCTCGCCTATTTCGCCTTCACGTTGAATCTCCATACCAAGAAATAGGTTCAACGTTCCCTTGTCAGTGCAGTTAAACGATTTTGAAATATCTGCCTTGATGTTTAACAAATCTTGTTTCGATTGGCATGCTATAATAATATCATCAACGTATATTAAAATCAGTGACAAATTACCCATTTTTTGCTGTTTATACAAGCATGGCTCATTATCGCAAGGTACAAATCCCATCTCTCGTAAAACACCATCAAGCTTAAAGTTCCACTCCCTTCCTGATTGTTTTAAACCGTATATTGCCTTCTTCAGCAATAAAACTTTGTCAGGTTGAGAACTATCGGCGTATCCAGGTGGTTGTTTCATGTAAACGGTATCTGTAAGATCGCTGTTCAGATATGCCGTGCAAACATCCATCTGATGCAGAAACAGTTTCAACTCTGCAGCTAACGCCAAAATGAAACGTACACTCTCCAGTCGGCATACAGGTGAAAATGTTTCACCATAGTTCACACCATATTGCTGTGAACACCCTTTCGCAACGAGACGGGCCTTAAACCGTTCTATCTCGCCACTGGCATCTCTTTTCAGGTTGTACACCCACTTGCATCCAATAGCACGTTGATTACTTGGTAACTCAGCAACTACCCAGGTCTGATTCGCCAACAAAGCCTCATACTCCTTCTGCATAGCGTCACGCCAGTATGAATCGTATTCACTGCTTGTCGCTTCTTCGTAAGATGACGGAATGGGGACATCACTTGCAACCAGTGCGCTAAGTACGTTGTATTGCTTCTTAGGGCGACCAATTCTACCTGACCGAAGCAATCTTGGCCTTCCAGGGCCAATCCTCAAATCGTCCTCTTGAACATCGTTGACCGCTTCCTCGAGATTATTTTCGCTGCTGTTCTCAACAGCTGGCTCTGTTTGACCACTTCGCTCATTAACAGTTTCTTCAAAACAGTCGTTGTCATCAAAACTTTGAGCATCTTCGTAAGCCTCAGCTTCATCGCCACTAACAACAACTTTAGAGGGTAAATCAAATGAAATCGTGTCCGGGGTCTTGAAAACAGTGCTGCCATCAGCATATTCTCTGTTTTTTAGCTCATCAAATAAGACGTCACGTTTTTCAACCACTTCTCTCGTATTGACATCATACAGTCGATAACCTTTTGCTTGAACTGAGTAACCAACCATTCGATATTCCTTCCCTTTTGCATGGAACTTGCTATTCTTATGCCCCTTCTCAAGCGCCACTGCAAAAGAACCAAAAACTTTTAGATGGCTAATAGAAGGCTTCTTACCTGTCCACGCTTCCATAGGTGTCATATTGACCAGCGCACTTGTCGGTGAACGATTGCGTAAGTAAACCGATGTGTTGACTGCTTCACCCCACAATGAATCGCATAGTCCTGACTGCACTAACAAACACCTTGACATCTCAACCAACGTCCGATTTGCTCGTTCCGCAACGCCATTCTGTTGCGGTGTGTATGCCATTGTCAACTGTCTTGCGATTCCATTTGTCTTTAAGTAAAGGTCGAACGTCTTATTGATGTATTCACGACCATTGTCGCTGCGTAAACATTTAAGCTTCTTGCCGGTTTGTCGCTCCACCAGATTCTTGAATTCCACGAATTTGCTGAACACCTCATCTTTGGTCTTTAGGAAGTAAACAAAGACACGTCTGGATCTATCGTCGATGAACGTCAAAAAGTATTTCGAACCACCAATTGATCTTGGCTGAAAAGGACCGCAGACATCCGTGTGTACCAGCTCTAATAATTCCGTTGCTCTGTTCGAAGTTGCATTTGGGAAAGGATGGACGTGTATTTTACTGACCATGCACGTCTTACATGTCGTATTGGATTTGAAATTGACTTTTTCAATCCCGTGCACCAAATTCTTCTTGGCAATTTCCATCAAACTGCCATAATTCAAATGGCCGTATCTTCTATGCCACAAATCCGCTTCATCTTGAACAGCAGCAAAACAATTACTGTTTCGACATTCGAATATATACAGATTTCCAACTTTATTGACTTTCAAGATGCATTCACCATCCTGTATAACTTCAGCGTGCTTTTTTCCAAAATGCACAACGCAATTATTTTGTACTGCTCGACTGACGGACATAAAATTTGACTTCATATTTGGTACATATAACACGTTCAATAATTTCAGAGTACAAAGATCCGTTTGTAGCTGTACATCACCTCTCCCTTCTGCATACAAAAAATCTTCACCGGCCAAACCAATCATTTCTTTATGTTCTTCGAAATTTATGAAAAACCTTTTGTCACAACACATGTGGCTTGTTGCCCCACTGTCCAAACACCAATTTGACCGATTTAATGTACACACATCCATCGCCCCCAACAAACTACATTGCTTATGTTGTTCATTTATGGTAGTAGAGCTCTCTTTGTTTCTACATTGTGCCTTCACATGTCCACGACACCCGCACTTGAAGCAAGTAATGTTTCGCAATTTTCCTTTTGCATTTGTATTGTGTTTTCCGGGAGGGTTCATCCGTTGATGACCAAATGTACTAGCTGTGAAAGCTTGTTGCTTTTCGAATAATGAATCTTCATTGCCTTTGCGTTCTCCTTCTTGTTTCAGCTTGATACACAGAATATCAAATTTGGGTAAATAGTCACGCGTCTCTATAGCCACTACAAAACTTTCGAACATTTTCGGCAAACTAGAAAGAAGAATTATTGTTCGCAATTCATCGTTCATTTCTATGCCGACTCCGGCAAGCTTGTCCAATACTTCAACAAATGTATTCAAATAGCTGGACATGCTCTGACCGTCTGACATCCGCAAACTCAATAATTTCTTGTAAAGGGATACTTTGCGTTGAGGTCCACTTGGCTGATGAACTTCTTTAAGTTTCGTCCAGGCGTCAAAGGACGTAGCACAATCCTTTATGTAACCTAATTGCGAAGGTTTTACACTCAGGGTGATCATGGCCAACGCTTTCTCGTCTATGCTTGGCCAATCGGTTCCTGTTTCTTCTTTTACTTCTTCTCTCTTCAACGTACCTGATGCAACACTCCATAGTTCCGCATGTACCAAAACGCTTCGCATCTGAATGCTCCAAGAATCATAATTCTTTTCTTCCAACTTCTCTATTTGGTACATTGCACTCATCTTGATAATTGTGACGAACTATTGCTGCGATTCAAATCTTTTCTTTTTACCGCATGCGGTCGCCTGGGCCCATAACCTATTGAGCAGAAATTCGGCGAAGAGAAAAATGTGGAAAAAGAAAAACAAAGGCGTCTTAACGATTGAAGAGTTTATTTGCGAATGAAAAATATATTCTAGATATTTACAAAATGAGTTTTCATATTTTCCTACAGATACTTGATTTGTTATTTGTATACAGTAATATTTTCACCAAAGTTACATACATTTCAACAATCCTAATGTTGAAAACAATATTTCTTAAAAGAAAAAGTTAGTTAGAACCTATTATCTCAAAGTTTTTAAGAGATATTTGAGTCGAAAATCATTTTTACGAACTTTTGTTAATTTTTTTTCGGTTTTTAGTTTTTTGTACAAAAACTGTCAAATCGATTTTTTTCAAACTTTAACTGAATGTTGATAACAAGATGTTTTGAAAGATAAAAGTCAATTAAAGCCAATATCTCAAAGTTTTGAAAAGATATTTAAGTCGAAAATCAATTTTTACCAACTTTTATAAATTTTTTTTAGGTTTTTATTTTTTGTAAAAAAAACTGTCAATTCGATTTTTCACAAAATTTTATCAGATATCAAAAACATTATTCTTCGTTGCACAAAATTGTTTTGGAGATGAAATCATATTTCAGTCGTAAAATTTTGGAAGTGACAATTTTTTTTTCAGTTTTATTGATTTATAAAAAATCCGTTATATTGATTTTTTTCAAAAAATATACCTGTTTTGTGTCAAGTTACAATATATTATATAAAATTTAATTCAAGTCTCTAGCGTTTCGTTCGTAAGATATTTAGGGTTAACCAAAATTTTCACCTTTTTTCAAACTGCTATGGCAAAAAAACCACAGACGCAATTTTCTTGAGAGCCCTTTCTGCATCTTTCTGTCTTATTATCTTTATAACAAAATTTATTTGAAGTCGATATCGCTTCTGGTTCTTGAGCTATGGACGACGAAAAAAACGTCGCGAACGTACGGACGTACGGACGTACGGACGTACAAACGTACGTACACACGCACGCACAGACATCTTTCTAAAAATCTTTTATTTCGACTCTAGGAACCTTGAAACGTCGAGAAATGTCAAAATTTTCAATTTGTCAAATCGGACCCATTACAATAACTTCCTATGGGAAGTTGAAAAGAGTCTGGGATGCGACGGACACTGATAACTTTCCATTCCGTCTGTCGAATTATCTTGCTTAAAAGTTTGTAGGTTTTTGGGTTGGGTTAAAAAAGTTATCAAAATTGCTGTTACAAATTTTTAAATTACCAACAATATTTGTCATGTAAAGAAATAGTTTAATTTGAAAATCTAGTTTTCTTAAATAGATTTTTTGGAGAAAACAAATTTTTACCAATTAAGTAGCATTTCTTAAATTTTACAAATTGGATGAATATAATTGATTTGAGAGATATCACGAACCGAACACCAATTTTTACAAAATGTACGTACTATTTCTTGTAGATATTTTTTTAAAATGAAAAAAAAAACGACTTTTGGATTCTTATAAAAAAAAAAAACTACTGAATATCGAAAACATTATTTTCCGTGAAATAAAAAGAATTTGAAGACAATATTTTTAATTTTTAAAAGCTATTTTGAGTCGTTAATAAATTTTTACCAAGTTTAAGTATTGTTTTTTTGTAAGGTTTTTATTTTTTGTAAAATATTGGCAATAAGGTTTCTCTCAAAGTTTTACCCAAAGTTAAAATAATATTCCTTATAAGATAAAATAAGTTTTAAGCCATATTCTTATTTTAATGGGTCCGATTTGTCAAATTGAAAATTTTGACATTTCTTAACGTTTCTAGGTCTCTAGAGTCGAAATAAACGATTTTTAGGAAGATGTCTGTGTGTGCGTGTGTACGTCCGTACGTCCATACGATCGCGACGTTTTTTCGTCGTCTATAGCTCAAGAACCAGAAGAGATATCGACTTCAAATAAATTTTGTTATCCAGATAATAATGTAGAAAGGTACAGAAAGGGCTCTCAACAAAATTGTGTGGTTGGTTTTTTTCTTGCCATAGGTAGCAGTTTAAAAAAAAGGTGAGCATTTTGGTTAACCCTAAACATCTCACGAACTAATAACACCAGAGACTTGAATTAAATTTATTTTCTATATTGTAACGTAATACCAAGCAAGTATATTTTTGGAAAAAAAATCAACAATTAACGGTTTTTTTATAAATCAAAAAAAAACTGAAAAAATGTGTTACCTCGAAAATTTTACGAAAACAAAATTATTTAATTTCCAAAACCACTTTGTGCAACGATTATTTTTCGTCATCTGGTGAAATTTTGAGAAAAATTAAATTGACAGTTTTTTCTTTAAAAAAATAAAAACCTTAGAGTTAATAAAAATTGAATTTCGACTCAAAACAGAGTCTGTCGATTTATCTTGCTTGAAAGTATAAAGAAATAATTTACTTTGAAAATCTAGAGAAGTAAAACAAGTGGGCCCCGCGATTCCACTCCTACAGCCTTAACTATTGGGTCAAAGCAGTTCAAACTTGGAATTTAAGGTTTTAAACAATTTAGTGTTAGGAGTTTTTTTTTATTTTACTTATAAGATCGAAAAGAACAGTACAAATTTGTTGGTAAAAAATTGAAGATTCAAATTATCTCAAATGTATTAAATTGGATCTGCTTCTTTCAATAAAAAATGTATATTTGTACCTATTGCTATAGAACAGTTATTGTGTTTTATATTTTCCTCAGGAACTAATGAACCGATTTCAATATTTGTTTCTATACGAGCTCTTATACTGTCTTAATAATATTTGATGATTAAAAATGTCAACATTTTTGTTCTGGATAAAAGAAATACTAGGTAAATTTTTTCCAAAATTCGATATCTCGAGAACGGGTCATAATATTTTTACGAAAATTCGATGTAAAACTTATTTTGATAAGCTCAAAAACAGTATACTTACATTTTTTAAACTAAAATTGAAAATTTGTATACATACAAAATTATTTAAAAAAAAACGCCTTAACGCTTTTCGAAAAAAAAGTAATAAATCAAGATTTTTTTGATTAGAAGACAAACTTATTTCATTAGTAAACTTTTAAATAAATTTTCTTATCGTAAACAGAGTCCTTGCATACAGAAGCAAGTTCATGCGATACAATCGTACATTTTATTTTTTAGATAATAGTGTTTCTTAGTACGATGTTCAAATGGTAGACATGTGCATTCAAGAGGACACAAGCGTCCACAGGTTTTTCTCAAAACCCACCTCTGTCTATCAACTCCTACTCTCACCTCCCCGCGGTGAACATCGGGTGCCTAGTACCTAAACTGGTGATTGGGTTCCAACCCCAGTGGAAAGTTGTTGGGGGCAGCAAACGAGAGAGGGGGGAGTGGTGTTTCCACTAAGGCACCTCTCCTTATCCAGGCGACAGCGGACGAATTCTCGAGATAGAATCAACGGTGGCGTCTACAGTTCCAGTAAGGTCGAACTACTTAGTGAACACGTTATAGGGCTTCTTCGACATATTCGGAGCCCAGGCCTATAAGGAGCGGTTCATCCGGCTCCCCTTCCTTGTAGTTATACTAAGGATCTGGCCCTCCAGGTTGGGGGTTGTGCCGTCGGGGTGACTTCCTGGCCACGTAAAAACATCATAGTTTCGATGCACCAACAAGCCTCGGATACGGACGGATTCACTGTTGACAACCCACGCAAACGAAATAAGGACAACGAACTTCGGATATGTACGTGGAATGTTAGGTCCCTTAACAGACCACGTGCAGCCGAACAATTAGCGGAAGCCCTAAACTGCTGCAAGGCAGATATTACAGCCATCCAAGAAGTGCGATGGGATGGACCGGGCAAACGCAAACTAAAAGACTGCGATATCTACTACGGTGACTGCTACCGAGAACAAAGACAGCGTCTATTTGGGTGTGGATTTGTTGTTGGAACTAGGCTCAGGCAAAAAGTCTTGAGTTTCAACAGTGTGAGCGAGCGCATCACGACAATCCGCATCAAGGCTAAATTCGCCAACATAAGCCTAATATGCGCGCATGCCCCAACAGAGGAGAAATATGAAGACACCAAAGACATATTCTTCGAGCTCTTGGACAAGACATATGAGCAGTGCCCTGGCTATGACATTAAAATTGTCTTAGGAGATTTATGCACCAAGCTAGGAAGAGAAGACATCTTTGGTGGCATAATCGGGAGATACAGCCTGCACGACACTACCTCCGACAACGGATTCAGGCTGGTCGATTTCGCTGCGGGGCGAGACGTTCTGGTAGCTAGTACGCAGTTCACGCATCTTAATATCCACAAGGGGACATGGAAATCTCCTGATCAATCAACCGTCAACCAGATTGACCACATTGCGATCGACGCACGACACTTTTCCAGTATCCAGGATATCCGAACTTTCTGAGGGGTCAACATTGACTCGGACCACTACCTCGTTGTAGCCAAGGTACTGCTACGGATATCCCGATCCAAGCCAAAACAAGGAAGTACTGTGAGCAGATTCGACGTTAGACGGCTACAATCGCAAGAGACTGCCATGTCCTTTTCCGATCGAGTTTATAATAACCTCTTAAGGAGCCCTATGATGCCTGCATTAAGAATTGAAAACCGGTGGCAACATTGCCTTGCAGCCATCAGAGATGCTGCCTCTGAAGTGCTAGGTTTCACAAGGCCACAACAGCGAAACCCCGGTTTGGCGACGAATGCCGGCAAGCGCATGCAGCTAAGCAAGAGGCATACAAAACGGCGCTGCACAAAAGGACTAGAGCTGCTAGCGAGCTCTACGAGCAGAGGAGGAGAGAGGAACACCGGCTTCTTAGATGAAAAAAAGAGAGCATGAGAAGCGCGCGATCGAGGAGATAGAGGGATGTCACAACAGGAATGAGGTTCGTAAATTTTACCAAAAGGTAAAAAAACCTCACAAGGGTACCAGCCACGAACCGAATCCTGTAAAAACGATCAGGGAAACATCGTAGTAGAACCGCAGTCAATGCTGAGAATATGGAAAGATCACTTCTCCAAATTATGTTACGGCGATGACGAACCGAATTCAGCTGTAAGGGAGATAGAACCACTAAACCACTACGAAGCAAATCAACAATTCCGCCTACCCGACCTTGACGAAGTGAAGATAGCTATATCTAAACTTAAGTCAAACAAAGCTGCTGGAGCTGACGGCATCACTGCCGAACTATTCAAACCAGCAGGCGATGACTTGGTACGGAGCATGCACCAACTCATCTGCAAAATATGGTCCGAAGAAAGCATGCCCGATGAGTGGAATCTCAGCATAGTGTGCCCGATACATAAGAGAGGAGACCCTGCAAACTGCGCCAACTACAGAGGCATCAGTCTCCTTAACTTTGCCTATAAGATCCTCTCAGCCATATTATGTGAACGTCTGAAGACATTCGTCAACAACCTGATTGGTCCTTATCAGTGTGGCTTCAGACCAGAAAAGTCCACTATCGACCAAATATTCACACTACGGCAGATCTTGGAAAAAAACCCAGGAGCTTCAAATCGATACCCACCATCTCTTTATCGATTTTAAAGCCGCGTATGACTGCATCTATAGGGAAGAGCTCTACCGAGCAATGTCTAGTTTTGGCATCCCTGTCAAACTTATCCGTTTGTGCAGAATGACGATGGAGAATGCACGCTGCTCTATCAAGGTCGGAAAAGATCTTACCGATGCATTTGATGTCAAAAAAGGTTTTAGACAAGGCGATGCACTGTCATGCGACTTCTTCAACATCGTTCTGGAAAGAATTGTGCAAAACTCAACCGTAAACACTAGAGGCACAATCTTCCAAAGATCCATCCAATTACTCGGATACGCAGATGATATTGACATAATTGGAAGATCAAAGCGTGATGTCAGTGGAGCGTTTTTGAGCATTGCGACGGAAGCGAAGAAGATGGGTTTAGTGATCAATGAGGGCAAGACCAAGTATATGCTGTCATCAAATAAGGACACTGACCAACGATGTGTTGGACAAAACGTCACCATGGACAGCTTTAACTTTGACGTAGTCAAGGACTTTGTCTACCTAGGCACCGCTATAAACACAGACAACGACACCAGCGCTGAAATCAAACGAAGAATAACTCTTACAAATCGCTGCTTCTTTGGACTTTTGAGACAATTGAGAAGTAAAGTCCTCTCTCGAGCATGTAAAATCACCATCTATAAAGGTGCGTGTCCATTTGAGAGTTCTTCTGCTAGTTAACTCTCGATAGCAACTCTCGGGAGACTGTCCATTTGAGAGCCAAATTTAAGAAATTTTGCTATCGCGAGCTCTCTGGTAGAATATTGAGAGTTTTCTTGCTGAGAGTACTCTCATAACCGTGTCCACTTGATAGATTTCTTCTGCTAGCATATTATCTCTTGGCCACGTATTCTATCCACACTGATTACTTCCAATCCCGTCTGTCGATTTGCCTTGCTTAAATGGTCTGTAGGCTTTCGTGTTTTGTTAAAAAAAATTGGAAGTTGAATTATTCTAAAAGATTTAAAAATTAGCAACAACATTTTGCATTTGATGAAATAGTTTGACTTCAAAATCTATTTTTGTAAACGAGATTTTTAATTGAAAAACGATTTTTACCAATTTTAGCAGCATTTTATTTTATTTCTTAAATAAATAAATGCAAATTGGATTCTAATTTGAAGTCAATATCTGTTCACGAGATATCGAGAACCGAATATCAATTTTTACCAAATTTGCGTACTTTTTTTTGTACATTTTAGTTTTGTATGAAAATATGGATTTTTATAAAAAAAAAAACTACAGAAAATCGAAAACAATATTTTCTGTAAAATAAAAAAAATTTGAAGACAATATTTTTAATTTATGAAAAGCTTTTTGAGTCGAAAGTAATTTTTTTTGTAAAAAAAACTGTCTACCGAATGTTGAAAACAATATTTCTTGTAAGATAAAATAAGTTGGAAGCCATAATCTCAAATTTTTGAAAAGTTATTTGAGTCAAAATTCAATTTGTAACAACTTTGAGTAATGTTTTTTTTTAGGTTTTTATTTTTTATAAAAAACTATCAATTCGATTTTTTTCAAAATTTATTCAAAAAATTATGTTAAAAACGTTATTCTTCCGTTGCACAAAATTGTTTTGGAGATAAAATCAATTTTTATTCGTACAATTTGCGAGGTGTCAAATTTGTTTTCAGTTTTTTTTTGATTTATAAAAAAGCCGTTAGTTGGATTTTTTCATAAAATATACTTGTTTGGTATCACGTTAAAATATATAATATAAAATTTAGTTCAAGTCTCTAGCGTTTTTGGTTCGTGAGATATTTGGGGTTAACAAACGTTTTCACCTTTTTTTTAAACTGCTATGGTAAAAAAAAACACCCACGCAATTTTCTTGAAAGCTCTTTCTGCATCTTTCTGCCTTATTATCTATATGACAAAATTTATTTGAAGTCGATATCTTTACTAGTTCTTGAGCTATGGACGACGAAAAAACGTCGGACGTACGAACGTACGTGCACACGCTCTCACAGGCATCGTTCTTAAAATCTTTTGTTTCGGTTCTAGGGATCTTGAATCGTCGAGAAATGTCCAAATTTTCAATTTGACAAATCGAACCCATTACAATAGCTTCCTATGGGAATTTAAAAAAGACATAGTTTCCAATGCCATGTTTACTCTCGACAGCTACTCGCAAAATTCGAACTGTGTTGGTATTCCGCGAGCTTATCTCGGATAGTGGTAAGCAAATGTGTCCACTTGCGAGTGACTCTCAAAAAAGTCGAATGTCGAGAGTAATTTATCAACTCTCCGCGAGCTACTCTCCAGGCTATGTCCATTTGCGAGATCGCTCTCGAGAGCAGCTTGAGAGCGACTCTCAGCACGTTTACTCTCAAATGGACACGCACCTTAAGACACTCATCATCCCGGTTCTCATTTATGGCGCTGAGGCATGGACCCTGTCAAAGAAAGATGAGAGCGTCTTAGGATGCTTCGAGAGAAAAATTCTTCGGGTGATTTTTGGTCCCGTACGCATAGATGGAGAATGGAGGAGAAGATATAACGACGAACTGTACGGGCTGTACAGCGACACTGACCTAGTTAGCAGAATTAAATTCCAACGGCTTAGATGGCTAGGTCATGTAGAACGGATAGACATCAACGCTCCAGCCCGGAAGGTCTTCGAATCCAATCCCGAGGGACGGCGCAGTAGAGGAAGACCGCGACTCAGGTGGCGCACCCAGGTGGGAGAGGACCTCAACCAAACACAGTTTTTTGCGAAGCCCCACCAAAAAGTCCAGCGGTTTCAAATTCATGATCTTGGTGGCCAGTTGATATCGTCACGACGAGAAATTACGCGGCCAGGAAAAGTCTCTTGCAATAATATTCGATCGAGTTGTGTAACATGTATCACTGTCTTGGTGAAACCACATATTCTTCAAGTAATATTCTTCTTTCGGATCAAAGAGCGCACCAAACCTTTGACCTTTTGTGGATGTAAATATAATGGCCTCTTTTCAATTACTTGAGGATTCTCAAAACCCCAAAAACGACAATTTTGTATATTATATACCACCGAGTGAGAAATATGCTTCGTCCTTGAAGAACATTTTGTTAGACAAATCTCCTTCCATAGGCTGTTTTTCAAACAGCCATCGACATCGTATCTACGACATTGTGAATGGTCAGCTGGCTACAGTTGCTATGGATCTAGGTGTAGATCTAAATGCAAAAAACGCCATAATGTGCCGTAAGACCGTCCTAATTACCAAGAACGACGAGTGTCTTGCAATCGACACATTCGGGTCGAAACGATGATATACAGGCCTTAAATATCTGTAACCAATCCAGTCTCTTCAAATTTCTTCACAATTTTGTGAGACTTTCAACTGAAAAATAAATATTTTACTTTTTAAACCGGGAAATGAATAACCCTATACTTTCTGCAAGTAAAAGTAAAAATTAACTAGCTTCTAGCATTGGTCTTATTTTGCACTCCAAGAAGGCACTTGATTGAAAATAAAGTCCCTAATGCTGTCTGAACCTGCCCATTTTCAGGACTTTTAAGGTGAATCATTTTGAACTTTCATCATTTTATCATGCTCGCAGTCCAATAAAAAAAATTGCTTTTATCAACGTAAATTAACATTATTTGGTGGATTGATTGATCCAACATTGGTTATGGTATATCCTACGAATTTTATCACGTATGTATGTGGACTGACGGCTTAAATGTTCTTAGCAAACATAAATAAGTGAATTGATGCAGATATCCAGAAGACGTTTTCTGTAATGTTGAAGTTTTTTTTTCCTATATTCTTTATAATAAAATAACCCTACTATGTCTACCATTATTCACTTTCCGTTATAAACCAATCATTGGAATTTTTTTGAAAGAAGTATATAGAGTTCATTAAAAAATGTCTTGATTGAAATCCATCGGAATTTAAAATTTATTGTGCGAATCAGATGACTCCATTTCGTCAAAAAATAAAATTGTGTTTTCATTTTATACAATTTTAATGACAGATAATTCCATGCAGACAAAACTTTTCCATTGGATATTAATCGAGACATTTTTTAAAGACAGTCAATAGGCAGGCTCAGATGACATAAGGGACTTGAAAGTAAGGAAAGTTTCAAGCATCTGATTGGCCAGATGCCAAAAAATTACCTTCCATTTAGGGCAACTACAATGTAAAGTCAAGACAAATCTCCCTAACTATTGAGTCAAGTCCACTTCTATCCAAATGACAGTTGATCATGTTTTTTCATTCAACTGAAAGCTGAACTTTATTACTCTATGATCTTTTTATTTTCTGCACAACTTCATTTGGTGCTTTCTGTAAAAGGGTTCCTTGTCAATGTGGAAAAGAAATAACTAATATTTCTTCACAATACAAAATATAAATCGTGATGGACTTGTAGCTTGCCTGTGGATTATTTTATAGACAATAATTTTGTTGTACTTTTTGTACTATGAACTTAAAGTAGAGGTTTGCGAAGTAAAGTTCTGAACTTGAAATTCATGACACTTGAAAAACTAACTAGTTATTTTAGTCAAAATGAACGTTCAAAGCATGAAGTTGACTGCAAATGAAGTCCCTTATTTTACCTGAACCTGCCCATTTTCAATGAAGGCCTTAAACAAACTGTCAAAAAATTAAAACGATGAAGACTAATGATATTTATAACTGGCTCCATAGTTCATGTACACATGTTAAACTTATTTCGGACAAAACAAAATTACAATCCATTTACAAAGTTTAAACTTCTAACGATTCACAAGAAACTTTCGACAAAATTTACCATTATTTAAAAAAAAAAACTTGTATGAATAAACAATGTATTTCCTTTGCACTCAACAAAACACCTCTCTCCAATTGATCACTGTTTGTTAAACGAACCTAACGTATTCAATCATTTGACAAGTGAAAGTGACAGTTGTTGTCAACTTGTGGCGCGAATTTTGTGTCCATTTTCTTTTCTTTTTATTTGTTTTGATTTTCAAATCAGTACTTTAGCTGTAGAATAATTTATGTTGATTGTTTTTGTGTTATAAAAGTTTATTTTAAATTCAAAATATTATTTATAATTAGTCCAAATAATGAATCAACATGAAAAGCTTCTTGTTAGATGTGAAGAAGAACCTGGAACTCACCCTCACTGTCCTCATGGACCAATGTTGTATTTCTACAAAACATCCTCCCTTAAAGAAGGTTTCTTTGCTTGTTCGGCGTTTCGTGACAAAAACTCATGTGGATATCATACGAATTTAAAAGAATTAAGCGATTCACATAAAAAACGACGGTATCCTATGGAAACATATGATTACAAGAAGCTGAGACGAAAGGTAAACCAGTGTGAATCCCAAAAACGTGTTCGGTGTTAATAGTTTCTTTAATGTCTTAGATAAAATCAGTCCCCGTGGAAAATCGCAACTACTGTCATACCTGCAACTTACCCTACGTTCATTTGGAGGCCAATGTCCATTCAGATCATAACACGCTCCAAGGCATCACTGACGAGAAGTTCCTGAATCCCACAAGTTTCCTCAAACCCATCGACAACGACAAAGTTGAAGCACAGTACTTTTTCGACGAAAAATCTCTGAAAGTTTTCACTTCGTTACTAGACAAATGTGACATAAGGTAAGAAATAGTCTCTACAAACATCCAAAAGAACCACTATAGAACCACCTTGTCGTTTTTAGAAAAGTGGTCTGCATTGGAACACCTCGTCTGCATGCATATCTCCAGAAGAATAAGGGTCATACAGATTCATTCCTTCTTGACTTCGATCATCGGTATTTCTACTTCTACGACGATGACCAGTTCGCCTGGTACAACATGTGCAACAACCACTTCTTCGACGAAAAGCAGCGTACCTTCTTTGAAAAATTCCTAACTCTAGAGGACGAGGATGATGATGAGAACCTGGCTCTCTTCATTGATCCTCCGTTTGGCTGCCGAACAGAGGTCGTTGCTAACAGCATCAAGCAGCTCACTGCACTCTATCGCTCCAAAAACAAGCTCCACAAGATGCCAACTGTGTTCTGGGTTTATCCCTACTTCGGGGAGTCCTACATACGCCAGGTGATGCCCGAGATGGAAATGTGTGACTACAAAATAAACTACACCAACCACGAAAGCTACAGCGATGGCAGCAAGGGCAGAAAACTGGGAAGTCCTGTGCGTCTGTTCTCCAATGTCCCACAGAACCTGATCGTCCTGCCAACTGCAGAGGGATACAAGTTTTGCCAGCCGTGCAATCGATGGACATCGAAGGAAAACACCCACTGCACCATCTGCTCGGACTGTCCCTCAAAGAATGGAGACACCTACCGCCACTGCATGGAGTGTAAGACGTGCGTCAAGCCAAACTACGTCCACTGCAAAGATTGTCGGAGATGCACCCAGAAGGGAGAGCACAATTGCGCCGAATACCAGGCCAGGATCCGTTGTTGGATTTGCCGTGAAGTGGGACACAACGAGTACAACTGCCGAGCCCTGCAGCTATACAAGACCAAGAAGAAGCTACATTCTAATCTCTGCCTGATTTGCAGGCAACCGAAACCGCACAATGAAAAATCGTGCCCAAAACGGAAGCAGTACATCGTCGAGCACTCGTTCATGGGCCAGAGCACTTTGAAGTTTAAAAAACGTCACCGAAAGTAAATAGCATATTTTATACATATTTTTAAGTAGTATGTACATTTATTTATGTTTAAAAGAACTTTTAAAATACATAACAGCTTGTGAGCAACACTTGGGTCTTGAAAATACGGTTTTTGTGTCTTATCTAAAATTAATAACGAACAACAACTGGGTGTGTGTCTTGGGACAAAAACTAAATTCCAAATTGCATCTTAAATACTACTAACACGCCGTCTGCTCTTTGATACCTCAGCGGATGCTTCTTCACTTGGGAGTTCAGGTCAGCTGGTGGTCTTGTCGGAGGACTTGAAGTCACCGGTCGTGTATTCGCCTTCGATTTCTCGGAATTCGATTTTATGTTCCTGCATCGCTTTCTAAGAGTTTGGCAAAAAGATAACAAGTTATGACAAAGTTCATTGTTTCATTAGAACCGCTCACCTTAACACATTCCTGATAAACTTTAAACAATGAAGAACACACTGAATCATCAGTGTCTCCATGAAGAAAACGTCCCGAGAACCAAGCATTGAAGCAAGCATCGTATTGTTTTTTAAGTTCATTACAATCCGAACCTAAACTGTTCATGGTTTGGTTAGTTTATTTTTTTCTTCTCTCTTGTCACTGAATTTTATGATAATTTGAGCCTTGAGATGTGAAGAGAAATGTCAATTTAAGTGACTAGCACTTGAATCAATTGTATTTTATGTTATTTTCGGTAATTTTAAGTGAAAAACAACTTGAATTGGGAAAAACCAATTCTATTTTTCTCAGATAAATGGTGTAATCGACCGCTGAGTATTGAAATGTCAGTCACATATGTCAAATCTAGCGCAGACGCATGTCAGCTGCGAGCGTTCAGGTTATGAGAATAATTTTGATGAGGAATCTAGTACAATTTCTTGTGGTATCGAATTTGGGAAGTTATTTTTGGGAAATAATTTTAATTCAACTTTCTATACATTAGGTCTGTTTGGTACAAGATTTATTTTAAAAAAAATTGAAAAAACGCGTTTTAATGAATATTTTAATTGTGTGTATTCGATTTACTTAAAATGATTTTTGGAATAAGAAACATTTATTGAACTAAGAACTTCTAGAGTATATTCGTAAATGAGCTGATAGGCACCAAATATTTTTTCAAAGAAATCTATAGTTTGAGACGTTATATTTTGACCCTGATTCTTTTATATAAATTTTAAATTCACAAATATCAATATTTAAAATAATAATTTCAAAATAAGCAATCGATTTAACGACTCCTAATATTCCAAATAGTCTCAACATTTAGGTTTTACGATTTTCAATATTCAAATTTTCAAAATATTATTAATTCTTTTTACCATAAAAATCATGGCGTGCAATGCATTACAAAATTTGACTGACATTTTAAGAATATGAAACAGTTTTTATCAGAATAGGTTTAACTTTTTGTTTGAAGCTTAGCTTCAACCTAAATTAAAGCTAAGCTTTAACTAACAAACTATTTTTTACAATTGTCAACACTTTAGTCGCTGGAGCGGATGGCTTGAATGCCGAGCGCTTTAAAGCAGCTGGTGATAAGTTGGTTAGGAGCATGCACCAATTAATCTGTAAGATATGTTTGGAAGAAAGCATGCCCGATGAATGGAACCTCAGTATTGTTTCCCTGATCCTGAAAAAGGAGACCCTCTAAACTGCACCAGCTACAGAGGAATCAGTCTACTTAACTCGCCTAAAACATTTTCTCTGTCGTAATGTTTGAACGTCTAAGACCTATCGTCAAAAACCTGATAGGTTCTTATCAGTGTGGTTTCAGAGCAGGAAAGTCCACAGTGGATCAAATATTCACCCAAAAACTCAAGAACATCAAATCGATATCCACCATTTTTTCATCGATTTTAAGGCCGCATTTATAGGGACAAGCTGTATAGAGCCATGTCTAGTTTTGGCATCCCTGCCAAACTCGTCCGTTTGTGCAGGATGACCGTCACTAGAGTCACTATCTTTCAAAAGTCTGTCCAATTACTAGCATATGCTGATGACATTAACATAATTGGAAGAACTCAGTCTATGTGGCTTTTGTGAGTATTGAGGCAGAGGCGGCAAAAATGGGTTTAACGGTTAATGAGGACAAAACAAAGTACATGTTGTTGTCAAGAAAGAACATACAACACCGACATCTTGGTCAAACCGTCACCATCGACAGAAGTAAATATGAGGTAGTCAAGAACTTCGTCTACCTATGCTCCGCTGTAAACGCAGAAAACAACGCTAGAGCTGAGATCAACCGCAGAATAACTCTTGCTAACCGCTGTTTCTTTGGACTAAGAAAGCAATTGAGTGGTAACGTCCTCTATCGAAGTTTCGCTATATAAGATTATCATCCCCGTCCTGCTATAGGGTGCAGAAGCATGGACTATGAAAAAAGCGGATGAAAGCACCTTGCGTAGCTTCGAGAGAAAAGCTCTTTGTGTGACCTACAGTCCCGTATGCATCGAAGGGGAGTGGAGGAGAAAATGGAACGACGAGCTGTACGGTCTGTACAGCGACGTTATAGAGTTAGCCAGAAGGGTAGAAGTCCATAGAGTAAAATGGCTGGGTCACGTAGAGCGCATGGAAACTAATGCTCTCACCCCCAACTTGGAGCGCAAAACATTAAGCTAGGGACCGAGCTAGATGGAAAAGTCTGTTGGGTGAGACCCTAGTTCACACAGGACTGTAGCGCCACCTTGAGTAAGTAAGTAAGGTATTTTTTGTTTACTGGGAAAATGGACATCAATAGAGCCAAATGATATCTTTTTGAAGGTAAAGAGAGATTACCCAAATCATACAAATGAAAAAATGTCATTTGTTTTTAGCTACGAATTTTGTATAGGGACTTTAAATAAATTAGGTGGTGAAACAGTCCGTTGAGAACTAGGCCTAGTGACATCTCTCAACCACTAATTTTTGGAGTGATGTTGTAGGTATAGATGGGCCCTACAGTTTTAAGCCAATTCCGAACGGCTTATTTAAGAAAGCACTTTTCATGACAAGAATTATTCTTGAAGGATTTGTTAATTTCTCGCAAGAAGCAGGATACCCGTAAAAGAAACTGTAAATGGCACAGGTTGGGTTTGAACCCAAGGCCTTTTTCATGAAAGTTCAACGCACTTACAATCACGCCACCGATACTAATTTATATGTAAATTAGTTAAATTAATTTAATTGAACTAAAATGGCATCTATAGTGGCTTCTTCTCAAATCATATGTTATATATGTATATTAACATTGACAGCTGTTAAACGCTCGAAATTTTGACAGAAAGTAAGTTTCATTTCCTTATCCTTTACACTTGAACATCGTTAGCAAATATTGGAAACATAATTAGTTTTACTTACTTACTTACTAAAGGTGGCGCTACAGATCGAGGTGGACCTGGCCCTTAACCAACATGCGTCTCCAGCCAACACGGTCCCTAGCAAGCTGCCTCCAGTTTCTCACGCCAAGTTGGTTAAGGTCTTCACCCACCTGAGTAGAGGTCTTCCTCTACTGCGCCGTCCCTCGGGATTGGATTCGAACACCTTCCGGGCTGGAGCGTTGCTGTCCATCCGAACTACATAACCCAGCCATCTAAACCGTTGAACTTTAATTCTGTCTAGGTCAGTGTCGCTGTACAGCCCGTACAGTTCGTCGTTATATCTTCTCCTCCATTCTCCATCTATGCGTACGGGCACAAAAATCACCCGAAGAATTTTTCTCTCGAAGCATCCTAAGACGCTTCCATCTTTCTTTGACAGGGTCCAGGCCTCAGCGCCATAAATTAGAACCGGGATGATGAGTGTCTTATAGATGGTAATTTTACATGCTCGAGAGAGGACTTTACTTCTCAATTGCCTTCTAAGTCCAAAGAAGCAGCGATTTGCAAGAGTTATTCTTCGTTTGATTTCAGCGCTGGTGTCGTTGTCTGCATTAATAGCGGTGCCTAGGTAGACAAAGTCCTTAACTACCTCAAAGTTATAGCTGTCCATGGTGACGTTTTGTCCAAGACGTCGTCGTCGTTCAGTGTCCTTTTTTGATGACAGCATATACTTGGTCTTGCCCTCATTGACCACTAAACCCATCTTCTTCGCTTCCGTCGCAATGCTCAAAAACGCTCCACTGACATCACGCTTTGACTTTCCAATTATGTCAATATCATCTGCGTATCCGAGTAATTGGATGGACCTTTGGAAGATTGTGCTTCTAGTGTTGACGCTTGAGTTTTGCACAATTCTTTCCAGAACGATGTGGAAGAAGTCGCATGACAGTGCATCGCCTTGTCTAAAACCTTTTTTGACATCGAAAGCATCGGTAAGATCTTTTCCGACCTTGATAGAGCAGCGTGCATTCTCCATCGTCATTCTGCACAAACGGATAAGTTCGACAGGGATGCCAAAACTAAACATTGCTCTGTAGAGCTCTGCCCCATGAATGCTGTCATGCACGGCTTTAAAATCGATAAAGAGATGGTGGGTATCGATTTGAAGCTCATGGGTTTTTTCCCAGTTCTGCCGTAGTGTTAATATTTGGTCGTTAGTGGACATTCCTGGTCTGAAGCCACACTGATAAGGACCAATCACGTTGTTGACAAACGGCTTCAGACGTTCACATAATACGGCAGAGAGGATCTTATATGCAATGTTAAGGAGACTGATACCTCTGTAGTTGGCGCAATTTAGAGGGTCTCCTTTCTTATGTATCGGGCAGACTATGCTGAGATTCCACGCATCGGGAATGCTTTCCTCCCATCATATTTTGCAGATGAGTTGGTGCATGCTCTCTACCAAGTCATCGCCTGCTGCTTTGAATAGTTCGGCAGCAATGCCTTCAGCTCCAGCAGCTTTGTTTGACTTAAGTTTAGATATAGCTATGTTCACTTCGTCAAGGTCGGGTAGGCGGAATTGTTGATCTGCGTCGCCGAGGTTGAGTGGTTCTATCTCCCTTACAGTGGAATTCGGTTCGTCATCGCCGTTATATAATTTGGAGAAGTGATCTTTCCATATTCTCAGCATCGACTGTGGTTCTACTACGATGTTCCCTTGATCGTCTTTACAGGCTTCGGTTCGTGGCTGATACCCTTGCGAGGTTTTTTTTACCTCTTGGTAAAATTTACGAACCTCATTCCTGTTGTGACATCCCTCTATCTCCTCGATCGCGCGCTTCTCATCTCGTAGAGCTCGCGAGCAGTTTTAGTCCTTTTGTGCAGTGCCGTTTTGTATGCCTCTTGTTTCGCTGCGTGCGCTTGCCGGCATTCGTCGTCAAACCAGGGGTATCGCTGTGGTGGCCGTGTGAAAGCTAGCACTTTAGAGGCGGCATCTCTGATGGCTGCAAGGCAATGTTGCCACTGGTTTTCAATGATTAATGCAGGAAGCATAGGACTCCTTAAGAGGTTATTAGAGACTCGATCGGAAAAGGACATGGCTATCTCTTGCGATTGTAGCCGTCTAACGTCGAAACTTCTCACAGTACTTCCTTGTTTTGGCTTGGATCGGGATATTCGTAGCCGTACCTTGGCTACAACGAGGTTGTGGTCCGAGTCAATGTTCGGACATCCTGTATACTGGAGACGTGTCGTAATTTTTGGTCATGCAAAAATTTGGTCCTTCGAATGTAAACGTTGCAGGCCTTCCTGGCTTTTTTGATCCTTTTATTTTTTCTCAGTGCGGATGGCTCTAAAATACGTCCTGAAGCTTACCTCTTTCTCATTGATAACCTCTTTGCACCTCGAATCGAACCATGATTTAGTCTTAGGTTTAATACTTTTAACCCTGTTCGGAATAAAGGTTTTCATTATCCGATGAATCTTACTAGTAATCATATCTTCCTTGTGAATTAGAACAAAAGCATCATGAATTACATACAAGAATATACATAACATTAGTGAATTTTAAGCTCATCCCAACCCTGATTAAAATAGTACTTCCCTTTTGTGGTAAAAATTTTTAAAATAAATTGACATTTTATTCCTCGATGTACAAATTTACAAATCAAATTCTACCTGTCTATTTATCTTGACCACTTAGCCAGAATATTTGCACTTTAAATTCCCTTTGCAACTTCCTTGAAAAACCACTTTTTATTATTATTTATATTTATACCGAAAGCATGGCATTCTATATTTAGATATTTTCAATAATTCACAACAATTTCCGTCCGCCTTCAATACAAACCAACAAAAGAACCAACAAAATATACGCTCAGTAGATCAGGATCAATATTAACATCCACTCTGTATGTAGGAACTCTTATTTATATAGAAAAAACGGAAATTACTATTCTACCAAACAACTTGCATTAGTTACATTTTTCTGCTCCCTTGCATTTCTGTCCGGAAGCTAACTGTTGGAATTTATATTATTATACTTTCTCAAATAATAAAAAAAACAACAACAACAAAATATCGATAACCCATGATCCCCATAAAAGTAACCAATGCAAAATCCCTGGCACTTTCGACATGATAAATGTAAACCAATTTCTGGACCATATTATTGTTAAAGTAGCAGTAGCAGGAAAAAAGACTCAAGCATTAAAGAATGGAATAGAAAAAAAGGACAACAACCAACGGTATTGGGATAATTCAAGTACCTGCTATATACGTCCTTAACTATACTGAAAGTACACATTTTCGAAAAAGGAAATGCAGAGATTTCTGCGGTTCAATTATTTTATTTGGTTACTTCCGCTTTGCCGAACAACAGTTAAAGCCAACTGTTTGACCCTTGAAAATGTCAGATTATTGCACTTTTTGCGAATATTTTCCACCGAAAAAAAGGACTAGGGGAAGGATATAATATGCCCACCCCCATCATACTATACATAAAAACTGCTACCCTAAACTTCAAGAAATATTGAAAAATAAATGCGAAGGGTGAGAGTAAATCTGAGGACTCTCGCTCCTTGCGAGTGTGTCCTTCTCCTTAGTTCTTTTGCCGCAACCTAATGCCAAAATGGATACTTAAATTATCTCTCATTGTGATTGTAATAATATACATGCATTATCCTCAATCAAACATTTTGTCATAACAGGGTATTTATCGTAATGGGGGGTGCCATGTCGGATGGGATGTTGGAAGCCCTTTGCTCTCTCTCTCTCTCTGTCCTGATGGATGGAGATTTGTTTTTTCTCCATCACCGTGCTATGGAAAGGAGTCTTGTCATCCTAATAAAAAGGGTGATTCCACCTGTTCTCTGTTCAAATCCCACATGACAGGATGGCGGGTGTTGGGGCTTCTTTTTGGTTGTTGTTGTATACCTTGTGAAGCTTATAGTACCCAGGAGACCTTCAGACTATTCCGGATGAGGGGAATCTAATTTACACATAAAAAAGTCATCATTCTTCATTGTTGACACCTTCTGGTGGATGGGTGTGTGTTGTAAGGGTTTCATTTCAGCATCTCACAAGATTTGCAAAAAAGGTTTATATTTTCGTCTTTCATTCTTTTTTTCAAAAAGTAGATATTCTTTTATTTAGCTTCTTACAATGAGATGATTTTGTTTTGTTGTATAAAGAAAAAGGGATTCAATGAAAGAAAGTGAATCTTTTATTTTGACCCTAATTTATGGTTTTCTTTTTTTTCGTTTGTCTAATATCTTAAACCTATATCTCGTCTATAGTACCGCAAGCTCCATCATGCACCTAAATAATAGGAAAGCATAACACAAGACATGACGAATGAAAATGTGCTTTTTTATTATTTTATATCTTTTTCGTTTTCTTTTTTTTTATGGGAATAAAATGGTTTATCAGGTGTTCTATGAATTATAATTTACAAAAGAATAAAAAGAAGGTGGTTATGGAGTTATAAATGGGATTTATTTTTTCTTATAAATATTTTCTTTATTTTTTTGCGATATCTAATTTTATCTTTTCCAAAGATGTCTGAGAGAGTGAGAAGACGAGATACCTTAAAAAGGTTTTAAACAAACATAATAGTATTCCTGTCAGTTGTTATCTTTATAGTGTGATTTCTTTTGAATAAAAAGCCATATAAAATTATGATTAATTCGAAAATTGCTGTTGAACGCATTGGTTATTTTTTTAATTTTGTTTTAAAAACTTATGTTTTATCTTAGTTCAAATGGTAGACATGTGCATTCAAGAGGACACAAGCGTCCACAGGTTTTTTTCTTAAAACCAACCTCTGTCTATCAACTTCTACTCTCACCTCCACGTGGTGAACATCGGGTGCCTAGTACCTCAACTGGAGATTGGGTTCCAACCCCAGTGGAAAGTTGTTGGGAGCAGCAAACGAGAGAGGTGGGGAGAGGTGTTTCCACTAAGGCACCTCTCCTTATCCAGACGGCAGCGGAGGAATTCCCGAGATGGAATCAACGGTGGCGTCCACAGTTCCAGTAAGGTTGAACTACTTAGTGAACACCTTATAGGGCTTCTTCGACTTATTCGGAGCCCAGGCCTGTAAGGAGCGGTTTTATCCGGCTCCCCATCCTTGGAGTTATACTTAGGATCTGGCCCTCCAGGTTGGGGGTTGTGCGTCGGGGTGACTTCCTGGCCACGTAAAAGCTTTCAAAGTTGCGAAGCACCAACAAGCCTCGGATACGGACGGATTTACTGTTGACAACCAACGCAAACGAATAAAGGACAACGAACTTCGGATATGCACGTGGAATGTTAGGTCCCTTAACAGACCACGTGCGGCCGAAGAATTAGCGGAGGCCCTAGAACGATATAAAGCAGATATCACCGCCATCCAGGAAATACGATGGGATGGGCCGGGCAAAAAGAGGATGAAAAACTGCGATATTTACTATGGTGACTGCTACCACGAAAACCAACAGCGCTTATTTGGATGCGGATTCGTCATCGGAGCCAGACTTAGGCAAGAAGTCTTGAGCTATAGGTGCATCAATGAGCGCCTCATGACCATACGCATCAAGGCTAAATTCGGCAACATTAGCCTGATATGCGCGCACGCCCTCACAGAAGAGAAAGATGACAACACCAAAGATATGTTCTTCGAGCTCCTAGACAAAACTTATGAGCAGTGCCCTAGCTACGATATTAAAATAGTCCTGGGCGATTTTAATGCCAAGCTAGGAAGGGAAGACATCTTTGGTGGAATAATCGGGAAAAACAGCCTGCACGACAACACTTCCGACAATGGATTCAGGCTCATAGATTTTGCTGCGGGGCGAAACGTCATGGTAGCCAGTACGCGTTTTCCACACCTCAACATCCACAAAGGAACTTGGACTTCTCCAGATCAATCTACCGTCAACCAGATTGACCATATTGCGATCGACGCCAGACACGCTTCCAGCATTATGGATGTACGAACTTTCCGAGGAGCTAACATCGACTCGGACCACTACCTCGTTGTAACCAGGGTAGCACTTCGGATTTCCAGACCCAAGGCAAAACAGGGAGGTGCTGGGAGAAGATACAACGTCGAACGGCTACAATCGCCAGAGATCGCCAAATCCTTTTCCGACCGAGTGACAAGTAAATTCTCTCGAAGTTCTCTGCCGCCAACACAATGTATCGAAAACCAGTGGCAACATTGCCAAGATGCAATCAGAGAAGCCGCCTCTGATGTGCTGGGTTTCAAACAGCCACCAACAAGGAACCCCTGGTTTGATGAGGAATGTCGGCAGGCAAATGCAGGCAAATGCAGCCAAACAACAGGCACGCAAAGCGGCGCTGCATAAAAGGACGAGAGCTGCTCGTGAGCTCTATGAGCAGAAGAGGCGAGAGGAACGCCGACTTTTCAGAAGGAAAAAGAGAGGGCATGAGAAGCGTGCGGTCGAAGATGTTGAGAGGTATAAAAGCAGGAATGAGGTTCGAAAGTTTTATGAACAGGTGAAACGAAATTCACAGGTACATAAACCTAGAACCGAAGGCTGCAAAGACGAAAGCGGAAACATCATAGTGGAACCGCAGTCAATGCTGAGGATATGGAAGGACCACTTCTGCAGACTGTATAACGGCGACGAAGAACTGAATCCCGCTGTCAGGCAGGATGACCCATTCAACATAGACGACGAAAGCCAACAATCCCGTCCTCCCGACTTAGACGAAGTAAAGATTGCCATATCTAAGTTGAAGTCTAATAAAGCTGCTGGAGCAGATGGCTTGAATGCCGAGCTCTTTAAAGCAGCTGGAGATAAGTTGGTTAGGAGCATGCACCAACTTATATGTAAGATATGGTCGGAAGAAAACATGCCCGATGAATGGAACCTCAGTATTGTTTGCCCGATCCTGAAAAAAGGAGACCCTCTAAACTGCACCAACTATAGAGGAATAAGTCTACTTAAAAAAAAATAAATAAATAAATTGGGTGGCGCAACAGTCCGTTGAGAACTAGGGCCTAGTGTGTTACAACTCTCAACCATTCCTGTGTGCGAGTAATGTTGTCAGGAATGGAGGGGACCTACAGTTTATATGCCGAATCCGAACGGCTAATTTGAGAAAGCACTTTTTCATGACAAGAATTACTCTTGGAGAATTTGTCAAATCCTCGCAAGAGGCAGTACCCGTGAAAAAAACTTAAGGTGGCATAGGCAGGGATAGAACCCAAGACCTCTCGCATGACAGTCCAACGCACTAACCATCATGCCACGGGTACTACAATATATATCTATAAGTCTACTTAACATCGCCTATAAAATCTTCTCTGCCATAATATGTGAACGTCTAAAGCCCATCGTCAACAATCTGATAGGTCCTTATCAGTGTGGTTTTAGACCAGGAAAGTCCACAGTTGATCAAATATTCACATTACGGCAGATCCTGGAAAAAACTCAAGAGCACCAAATCGACACCCACCATCTTTTCATCGATTTCAAGGCCGCATATGACAGCATATACAGGGACGAGCTGTATAGAGCCATGTCTAGTTTTGGCATCCCTGCCAAACTCGTCCGTTTGTGCAGGATGACCATGGAGAATTCACGCTGCTCCATAAAGGTTGGAAACAACTTAACAGAACCTTTTGATGTCAAAAAAGGTTTTAGACAAGGTGATGCGCTGTCATGGGATTTTTTTAACATCGTGCTTGAAAGAATAGTGCAGAGCTCACACGTCAACACTAGAGGCACTATCTTTCAAAAGTCTGTCCAATTACTGGCATATGCTGATGACATTGACATAATCGGAAGAACTCAGCGTGATGTCAATGGGGCTTTTGTGAGTATTGAGGCAGAGGCGGCAAAAATGGGTTTATAGGTTAATGAGGGCAAAACAAAGTACATGCTGTCGTCTAGAAAGGACATACAACACCGACGTTTTGGTCAAAACGTCACAATCAACAGACGTACCTTTGAGGTAGTCAAGGACTTCGTGTACCTAGGCTCCGCTGTAAACGCAGAAAACAACACCCGCGCTGAGATCAAACGCAGAACAACTCTTGCTAACCGCTGTTTCTTTGAACTAAGAAAGCAATTGAGTAGTAATGTCCTCTCTCGAGGGACCAAAGTGTTGCTGTATAAGACCCTTATCATCCCCGTCCTGCTATACGGTGCAGAAGCATGGACCATGACAAAAGCGGATGAAAGCACCTTGGGTCGCTTCGAGAGAAAAGTTCTTCGTGTGATCTACGGTCCCGTATGCATAGAAGGGGAGTGGAGGAGAAGATGGAACGACGAACTGTATGGGCTGTACAGCGACGTAGACTTAGCAAGAAGAGTAAAAGTCCAACGACTAAGATGGCTGGGTCACGTAGAGCGCATGGAAACCAATGCTCCGGCCCGGAAAGTCTTCGAATCCGCACCCACAGGACAGCGCAGTAGAGGAAGACCGCGGATCAGGTGGTGCGCACAATGGAAGGTGACCTCACCCAACTTGGAGCGCGAAACTGGAGACATCTAGCTAGGGACCGAGCTAGATGGAGAAGTTTGTTGGATGAGGCCCTAGTTCACACAGGACTGTACCGCCACCTTAAGTAAGTAAGTTTTATCTTAGGAAACCCCTGATATATAAGTCAGTGACATTTCTTTTGTCAATACAAAGGAAAGCTTGTTTTCCTTGTTGCTTTTAACCAAAACTCCTATTAAAACAACTTTTTTTTCGTAGTTTCATCTGTCATCACATGTCAAACTCAGCTGTCATTTGAAGTGTCATAATAGGTCTTTTCCAGACATTTCTTGCACTAAAAGTTGGTCAAATGTCAAATTTGAGGAGTGGGGATGAAATGCTCTCAGAGAGTAAGCAAACGTCAAAATGTCTGGAACTGTTTTCGCAACAATTTGCACGACTTTGGACTACTTTTTTAACGTCAAACACAAATATACTCAAGCAGAGTCTTTGTCAACTTTGCCTCATTGATAAATTTTAATAAACTTAATCTTGAATAAGAATCCAATAAAAAAAGTTTCAACAAAAGTAAACTTATATTTATTAAAAATAAAATAAAGCTATTCCCTAATTTATGAAACTTAAATGATTTTTGGTTTTCTTAAAAAATCACTACAATTTTCAATAAATATTGACAATTATATATATTTTTTGTACTACACATTTTTTTTCAGCAACAGTTGTATAAAAGTATATAAATTTAATGAAAATTATTTCAATAATAAAAGGAAATAGAAAATATTCACATAAAATAAAAGAATTACTTGGGCAACCCTTAGTCACTCTGGCAGAAATGGTTAGAAGAAATTTCTCGGACTAGGTATATCTGGAAAAAAGGGGAAATATTTTACTCTATCACGTGCGCTCTATTTTGTTAGAATTAGCACTTTTGAAGTGTGGAACAACTTTGGAATAAAATAACTACACTTTTCAGTCTAAAACTTATTGAGACTAGGTGTGGAACACACTGAATATTATTGTATTGAATATTTGCTATTTACGATTAAAGGAGTTCTAACATCCAATAGAAAGTAAATGTAATCGATCCGATTTATCGAATTAAAAATGTTGACATTTCTCGGCCTATCAAGATCCATAGAATTTAAATAAAAGGTTCTCAGATAGGTGCGTGTGCATCGTCCGTATCTCAAAATAAAATTTGTTTTTTTAAATAAAATGCACAACTGGATCGGACGAGCTTGTCCATATATCGAAAGAAGCTGCCTAAAAAAATATTTCCTGTATTTTAAGATTTAAATATTTACCTGGAAATGGTTTGTTTTTAAAAATGTAAATGCCACTTGATTTCTCAAAAAAAATTATTTTTTTAAAATTTGCATTTGAAAATCGTTAGAGCAGTTTTTTTTTTACTCAATTTGTGTATTTATGCAATTATGCAAAACTAGGGCCTTACCCAACAAACTTCTCCATCTACCATCTCGGTCCCTAGCTTGATGTCTCCAGTTTCGCACTCCAAGTTGGGTGAGGTCACTTCGCGGTCTTCCTCTACTGTGCTGTCCTGTGGGTGTGGATTCGAAGACTTTCCGCGGCAGATCATTGGCTTCCATGCGCTCTACGTGATTCAGCCATCTTAGTCGTTGACTTTTACCCTTTTGGCTAAGTCTACATCGCTGTACAGCCCGTACAGCTCGTCGTTCCATCTTCTCCTCCACTCTCCTTCTATGCATACGGGACCGTAGATCACACGAAGAACTTTTCTTTCGAACCGATCCAAGGTGCTTTCATCCTCTTTTGTCATTGTCCATGCTACTGCACCGTATAGCAGGACGGGGATGATAAGGGTCACTTTGGTCCTTCGATAGAGGACTTTTCCACTCAATTGCTTTATTAGTCCAAAGAAACAGCGGTTAGCAAGAGTTATTCTGCGTTTGAACTCAGCGCTGGTGTTGTTTTCTGCGTTTACAGCGGAGCCTAGGTACACGAAGTCCTTGACTGCCTCAAAGTAACGTCTGTCGATGGTGACGTTTTGACCAAGACGTCGGCGTTGTAGGTCCTTTCTTGATGACAGCATGTACTTTGTTTTGCCCTCACTAACCGTTCAACCCATTTATGCCGCCTCTGCCTCAATGTTCACAAAAGCCACATTGACATCACTCTGAGTTTTTCCGATTATGTCAATGCCATCAGCATATGCTAGTAATTGGACAGACTTTTGAAAGTGTTGACGTGTGAGCTCTGCAATATTCTTTCAGGTACGATATTAAAAATATCGCATGTTTTGTTGCTGTTTGCTGTTTCGAACCTTTATGGAGCAGCGTGAATTCTCCATGGTTATCCTACACAAACGGACGAGTTTGGCAGGGATGCCAGAACTAGACATGGCTCTAAACAGCTCGTCTCTGTAGATGCTTTCATATGGGGCCTTGAAATCGATGAAAAGATATTGGGTGTCGATATGGTGTCCTTGGGTTTTTTCCAGGATCTGCCGGAATGTGAATATTTTATCGACAGTGGACTTTCCTTGTCTAAATCCACACTGATAAGGACTTATCAGGTTGTTGACGATGGGCCTTAGATGTTCATATATTACGGCAGATAAGATTTTATAGACGATGTTAAGTAGACTGATTCCTCTATATTTGGTGCAGTTTACAGGGTCTCTTTTTTCAGAACATAAGTTTTACATATTAATTTCGTTAAAAAATGATGACCCATTTTTGAAATATCGAAAACAATGACATTTTTGATCATCAAATATAACAAGAGAGTATAAGACAATATTGAAATCGGTTGATTGGTTCAAATTCTCAAATTTTGAACAAGAACATTTGATGGCGTTTACTGGTATTTTTAGTATTTAAAAAAAGAAAAAAAAAACGCTTGTTGAAATCTGCTTAAAACTTTAATTTCCAAGTTTAAACACATACACCCAATGGTTTGGGCTATAGAGACTAGGACAGACATGCAGACGGACGGAATCGGGGAACCGACTTTTTTTACTTCTCTACCATTGTAATGTCATGTTTGTTAAAAAAAAAGTCTCGAGATTGAATTTGATAACTCTGTGTACATATTCTCGAAACAAACAACGTATTCGAAGTTGTCGCGATTGAGCATACACATTTGTTAAAGACAACGAAAAAGGGCATTTGATATTATGATATGATAAAATATAACTTATAAACATCACAGAAAACATTTTACGTCTATTTTCAAGTGATTGAATAGCTAAAAGTTGACATCTTGTTTTGTATGATGGATTTTCGATTTTCTACCCAAATTTTTGAATAGTGAATCTTGTTACATTTTTTTGGACTATTTCAATTCTCTTAAATTGAATGTTAAAAAAAAGGTTCCAGATTACAGTATTTCAAGATTAGTGTTACATTTGAGGTAAGAAGCGATTTTAGAGCAAAAGATTGTTAAAAGTCTATGCTATTGAGTTTGATAAAACCGAGCCTTGCATTTGCTTTGGGTACACTTAATTCAATGTGCTTATAACAAAGTTAAGTTTAGGGTCAAAAACTACATCAAGGTTTGTCTTATCCCTTACTCTTTCAAGAACTTGATTCTCAATTTCGTAGTCAAAGTTGATTTCAGAACAATTGCGGTAAAAACGAAAAACATTGACGTTTAGCGACATTAAAATATAATTGTTTTTTTTGTGCACCTTTGGGATAATTTCGAAATACCGTCTTGTAAGAGATGACTTTCACTTATAGAAAAAGAAGTTGACTAGAATTGAGGAAAATATTAGGAAAGTCATTTATAAAAATTAGAAAAAGAAGGAGTCCAAGATGGCTATCTTGGGGCACACTAGATGAAACCAAAATTGGTTTTGAGAGAACTTCGTCAATGCAAAGATATTGAACTCGACCCTTTAGATAAGATTCCAACCATTTAAAAAACTTAGAATGAAAACCACGAATGAATTCCACGAAGCGATAGCGCTAGTGCCTTCAATTAAATTGTATATTATATATTATAGAATTTTGAAAAAAAAATGTTGTTAACTTTTTTTATTACTCCAAGAAGATGGCGTTGAGACGTAATTGAGGCTCTATGCTATTTTAATGTGCCGAACTATATCATCCTCTTGCTCTTGAAATGTTGCTTATCGATGTACACATTTTCTTTCAAATAAACCCAAAAAAACAAATCAATGTCATTATCTTGGCGGCCAATTGACACCACGTGAGATAACACAGCCGTTTAACTTGTCACACAAAAGAGCCATTTTTTCGTTAGCTATAGTACCATCTTGTTGAAACCGCATATCGTTCACATTTATATCTTCCAATTCGTTATCCTCTCAAAATAGAAAATATCATTGACAGTAACTGCATGACCGGCCACATTTTGGAAAAACTATGGCCCAATTATACCGCCAGCCCAAAAACCGCAAAAAACAGTCAGTATTTGTGGGTGCTTTAGTTTTTCGACAGTCATTCTTTGATCATCATTCGCCCAAATGCGGCAATTCTGCTTATTGACAGATCCACTAAGGTGAAAATGTGCCTCATTACTGAAAATGATTTTCTTCGAAAAATCATCATCCACTGTTTGCATTACTTGCCACCATTCTGACATTTGACACCGTTTGAAATGGTCAAGAGGCTTTTTAGTCCATTGTACCTTGTAAGAGTGTGGATGCAGGTTTTATGCATAATGTTCTTGTTCATCGACGACGAGTGAGTGAAAGGTGCAATTGTTGGGCACTATGAGGGGTACTTCTCTTCTGTCACACTATCGTGAACAGCAGCAATATTTACTGCAGTACGGGCTGTACGAGCTGCCCTAATGTATTAACATTTCTAACAGACTCGCTTTGCTCAAATTTTTGCACGATTTTTCGGATTGTACGTACATTTGGACGGTTAAATTAGAAAATTTATAAATGTCAAATGAAATGTAAACAAAATATGACGTTTAGACGTGGTTCACATTTAACATCGGCCCTCAAAATTTAACCAACCTTTATATTCCATTTAAATAACAATTAGAAAAGCTTAAAACATCAAGAACAAAATAATTTGTATAATATTAATAGAATAAAGAAGTCAGTTTATATGTATTTATGAAATTAAATCAAATTACCGTCAATGTTTATGTTCTTAAAACTCAAAAAATTAACCATATTTAAAAAAATCTCTCAATTCAAGGAAAAATAAATTTTACCAGAAAACTGCTTATCAACTACTTATGTCTTAAAGGTTTCTAAAACGAATGCAATAAAATAAGAAAAGAAGCAGCCTTTTAGTTTCGTTGTAAAAATGAATTTTTTAACGTTAACAAATTATTCCCATTTTAATACTTTCAAAATGAAAAAATAAATAAAATATATTTTTGTTGGGGTTTAAAAGATTGGACATACAAGTAATTTAAACAAAAAGAAGCAGAACCCTCTTCGAAATTTCATTTCATTGAACGAACCATTAGGTTTATTCACTGCAAGCAAATTATCATGTAAAAGACATCAACTTTCATTCAAATATTTTCATTCTGAATTCTATAATGAAAAACCTGATATTTAGAATTTTCGTGTGTTAAGGGATGAACTCGTTAAAAATAGTCAGAAGGGAAGTTGAATAAATTTAACACACAAAAATTTACAATGAAGTACGCATCACACTCATTTCTATTTTAAAATTCTTTTTGGTGCTTTGAACATCATTTTTTGAACAGAAATAAAAACAACACATTTTAGAGGAATTTACTTATACAAAAACTCTAACAGAAGGGTTATTTTTTCAAAGGTTCAGTTTTTTTTTCAGCAGAATTCAACTGAAGGAACTTTAAAAAAAAGTGATTTCCTTAATAAATGTATATTCCTCGAACTTAAATTTATTTCTTGTATTACAAAAATCAATGGGAACTAAGTTCAACAAACTCATCCTTTTAAAAAAAAAAAAAAACTTTCTATACAAAATGTTAAAGAAATTAAGTTGAACAAAAATTAAAAGAAAATAGAACTTTTGCGAAAAGTATCCAATGGAGAATAATTAAACTCGAATGTATGTTGGTATAGAAGTTTTCCACAGAAAAAGCACACTAACTTTTTCTGTGTTTCATTGCTTTTGGTTTTATTGGCCAAACTCTTAACCTAACCCCTTAACTAAAAGAAATTGATAGTTTTGTTAGTTTTTGGATAATATGTGTGTTCGCAGAGATATTATGGATGAAGTCAGTCCAAAGTGTACTCGAGAGACCGTGATGGCTAACTCAGAATAACCTCATAAACTTAACCAATTCAACCGCATAAGCGAAGCAATGAATTTCTTTTTCAACTTTTTGAACCCTATTTATTGGGGGGTATTAATTTTTTATTACGGTGACGAACAACGACGCATTTTAATAGTCTTTGACTTAAAGATGCTCAATTGACATATTTAATTTGGACATCAAAAATAGATCACTATGGAAAGACAATAATACTCGCTGTAACTAAGATTGAAGTTTTATTTTTACAGGAGTGGAATAGTAGTTTTCTATAGTTTATTCGTTCATTAAAAAGTTAAAGGTGCTTTTTAGGGGAAGGTATAGAAATTTTAACGGAAATTAGACGATATTTTCAATTTTTAAAATGGCAAGAAATTTACTATATTCGAAAGAAAATGTTCAGGCCTTGTAATTCAAAAATGATTTATGGGATATTGGTTTCACGGTCCGATCGGACTTTTATCTAATCTGGAGGTCCTTTTATCGATGACTTTTTCCAACATTTGTGGCCGACATCGGCCAATGTTGTCCTCCAAATGTAAAATCTTTTGGGGTTTTTTGACGTAGACTTGCGGCTTTACATATCCCTACACAAATAGTCAAGCGGCGTTAACTACTACAATGTTGTAGGCCGATTTGTGGGTCCGTAACGTGAAACTGTGGAAATACCAACGGTTTCTTCAATAAATAAATTGTGCCAATTGTGTGTTTGCCAGGTTTCTCCATCTCAGTCTATTTAAAACCATAGCTCTTGTGGTTAAATTGATAAACAAATAAATAATAAGTAATCATGGCCCTACAGCATTATTTTTAAAGAACTGCACACCAATTATTCCAACAGCCCATAAAAAACACCAAATAGCCAGTTTTTATGGAAGTATTGTAGTGGTGTCTCAATCTACACTTGGGGACACTTTTTTTTATTGAAGTATCCGATCAAACACAAGTGAGCTTTATTGCTGAACGAAATTCGCTTATGAAAACGGGGATCAGCGGAATTTTTGTTTTGAGCAGAATTTATTGCTTTATTAAAAAACAAAATAAAAACAAATTACTTGACAGCTCACATAATGGCCGCCAATTAAAAAAGGGCTGCCAACTTAAATCCTCTAACACTGCTTGCTTGATAAAATTCGTTGAAACATCAGATATCTAATAAAGAATACGAGTAAATAAACAAATCTTATCACAAACATTGTAAACAAACCCAATTTTCAATACAAATTTTGACAGTTGTAACATATAAACTGTAAAGGTGTGTTTGATTACAAGTTCTTATAACTTTTTCCATTAAAACCTAAATTGTATCAATGTTCTCCATTAAGGGATCAAATTACTGTTTTCTAAAAGCTTAACTGCAAGGATTCAATTTTTGCAAAAAATACCACTTTTTAATAAAAGAAAATAGAGATAGGCACTGGATGTTACAAAACCTAACAAGGAATGTGTTTTTTAATAATATTGCTGGTGAAAGAAAACTTCAGTTTTATTTGAATAATTAGCTTCAGCCTAATTTTTTAAGAGTTAACATAAAGGGTCTTTCATTTGGCACTAGTAGATTTTAGCGCCCCATAGCAGCCATTTTGTTTTGATGACACCTGCAAATCTTTTGTTTATTATTCAGTTATTTAGGCCAGATCAACAGTGCAAGTTACACGATTGAAGAGCACGTTTAAATGATAAGACTTTATTATCAAAATGAGTGTTCTTTAACGCAAACGTTGGACGCATTGCGACCATTTCACGGTAGACGTGGTGGCCCTTCACAATCGACTCTTCAACGTTTGGTGGCCAAATTTGAGACGAACGGTTCAGTAAACAATCAGCCAACAGTCGTTAGTTCAAGGAATTTAAGATCGGCCGATAACATCGCTGCGGTCCGTGAGAGAGTACAACACTCTATTCCTCGCCGTGCACAGGAACTCGGCCTTCCGCAGACTTGAAATTCCATTAATTTTTGAAAACCAGAAGTTAAACAAATCAAACAAACTTTTTAAAGCATTCAACACTTAACTTTAAGTAGTAAAAACTGATTTTTGCTGCCAAAACAAATACTGCACGGAAGAGGAATAGTGCGGATGTAAACTTAAACATAAAAATAATTACCAATAAGGGAGTTCATCAAAAATTCTAATTAAAATAAATGTAAGCCCTTAAGCTAGAATAAGAAGTTAGACAAATCTAAGGAACAAAGACAAAATTGTATTAAATTATAAAATAATCTTTTAACTTAATTTCCATATTTTAAGTTTCTATAGAAATACATTAAAAATATGCGTTGGTATTAAATTATGCACTGTCAATGTTGGGACACAGTTATTGCGATTAATGCGATTACCAATAGTCCCAAAAGGGAGTCATCATGTCCCCCCAATAGCATTTACTCATATACAGGGTTTTTCAACAGGGATGCTACAAAAGTACAGCGACAGACACAGCAAACGACGCCATATTTCTTTTCGCTCTTTTGACATTTGTCTTCAGTTTTCAGTAGGGTTTGCCATTTCATGATGAAAAGATATACGGGACAACAACGAGTTACCGTTAAGAGCACTACATCCAATTCATGGTCGTCATAATCGTCTAAGCAGATCAACAATTGAACGTCTAGTGGACAAGTTTAAATCCATAGGCATAATGGAAAATGTTTGTGCGCCAGTGAGACAAAGAAGTGCTCGTAGGCTCGAGAATATTGCTGCCGTTAAAGCTTCAGTTGCAGAAAGCCCAAATGTGTCTCTTACACGTAGTTCTCAAGCGTTGGGCATCTCTTTGACATCGTTGTGGTGAATTTTGTGAAAAGATCTTGGCCTACATCCCTGCAAGACGCAAGAACTGAAGCCCCACCAGAAGTTTTTGAATTCTGCTGAGAAACAAATTGAAAATGATTCGGATTTTTATCGAAAAATCATGTTAAGCGATGAGGCTCATTTCTTGCTGAATGGCTTCGTCAATAAACAAAATATGCGGTATTGGTCAGGCAGCAATCCACACGTACTCTATGAGTCATCATTGCATTCCGAAAAATTACGGTTTGGTGTGGCTTCTTCCGTGATGATCAAGTCCGGAAGGTTATCCCTCCCCTTCAATGATAACCACATATTTTCGTCCCCCATTGGATAATATGGACTTGGAGGACTTGTGGTTCAACAAGCCACACAGCGAATGTCACAATCATGACACCAACTTTTAAGAGAACGTGATAAGCTTGTCCGCCTCGGCAGTGAGATTTGAATCCGTTGGACTATTTCCTGTGGGGCTACGTCAAGTCTATAGTCTATGCCAACAAGCCATCGGCGATTGATGAACTTGGTACGAGTATCGAACGTGAAATTGCAGCGGTATCAGCCGTCGAAAATTGGTTTCAGCGTCTGGACTTCTGCAAGCGTGCGAGAGGTGGCCATGCAAAAGAAATCAAGTTCCATACATAATGACATCGAAAATACTTTCACAGGAATAAAGCATTTCATTGATATCCAAAACTGTTTTTGTTTTATTTAAAACAAACTTTTGGAGCGCTCTTATTGAAAAACCCGATATTACACTCTCCCAAATAGGGTTGACACAAAAATACGTGTCATTTAACATTTTGACATTTAATGAAAAGAATTCACTTAAATTCGTATGTTTTCAACTAGAAATCTTAGCTTAATAAGTGTTAAAAATTATATTGACAGAAATGTTAACATTCTTACGGATTGTCCTATAAGCAATAAACAGATGAAAAGTCCCAAGTTCTGCCACCGCTGATAAAAGCTCTCCTGGCAACTTATGCTATCATATGCGGCTTTAAGGTCTACGAAAAGATATTGGGTCTTGACTTTAATTCTTTTCTTGTTCTCAAGCACATTTATGTATAAAGGAGACGTCAAATTTTTCTTCGACCACGTCTTTATCTTAACAAATTAGGAAACATTAAGATACCTATGTAATTGTCCCAACAAAATTAAGTTATTTTCTGTCTCCCTCGGACTCCGCAATTATGACAATCCCATCCTATTTAAGTACGTGCACGTGTAAAATAAGTCTACAACTATTATTATACGCAATATAGACACAACATAAATCAAACCATCCCTGAAATTTCTGTCGAAATAATTTCATCAACTATGAGATGTTTGTTACGAGTAGATATTACTTTGTTCCAAAAGAAGACTGTAGAGACACAAAGTTTCAGATAGAGATAAAGAAAAACCTATACTCGTATAATAAGTCTCAGGGGAAGAAAAAAGTTCTATAAATATGGATGGGTATAGGGAAGAATGCTTAAGGTCAAGTTGAATATGGTTAAAGTGGATTCTTCTTGTTGTTCTGCTTCAAAATTCACTTCATTCAATCATTGGCCAGCAAAGAGTCAGTGTAAAAGATTATGAGGACGAAACAACAAAGAATGTCCCATGGATGAAACTATGTGAAGTGTTAACAACATTCCTAAGTAGTCCTCCGCAGGATGAACCGAATATCACTCATCCTCCGTATTTATGTGTGTTTGTAGTTTTGTGATGGCCGAGACGTCCTGTCGCCAACCCAACCTCACACTACTCGTATTTATATACATACATAGGGGGGAAAATTATGACCAAATATTTGCTTGAACTTTGTCCAATTTGTAGATTAAACACCTCAGTAAAGTAGCAGCAGTCCAGTACATACATATAGTTGTTTAGTTTGTTGTGTGTTTGTCTGAGCAGAAGGAATCTCTCCGCATCCAGAATACAAGGATTCGAGGATGCGAAATGCCAATAAGACTACAAATATGGAGGAGAATGAGTGAAGTGAGTGAGTTGTGGAGTAGTTTTTTGGTCAGTTGGAAAAGTCCCACAAAAACCTCGTCAGTGTACCTTTTTTTGGTAAGTTAGTTGTTGGCATTGTTGTTGTTATTCGTTGGTATATAGTATTACCCTCTTGGACAACCATTATACATGTGTTCTATCAGTCTTTGATTGTCCTTTTATCCTGCCCTCAATGTGTCCGAAAAGTTTTTAATTAAATTTTCTAGATGGTTTTTCTACTGATTGCAGTTTCTGAATGGTTGTATAGATCTGAAGGACTGGAGACTGAGACTTGACTCTGAGACTGAGACTGGGGCTGTGGAAGTAGTTTTGTCGTCATCGTCTGACGGAAGTAATTCTGAATTTGATGGTGGGGAAGGGGGGTGATATATATAGGGAAGGAAGTAACACATTAATGACATGTTCATGTGTGTCATTCACAGGATATTTGTCTTAGGGGTGGGGGTTAACTGTCAGCAAACACACTTGACTTGTTGTGAATTGGGCTCCAAAGTTAATAAGAGAGAACGACAGGGAGAAGAAGGCGGAGAGAGAGAGAAGGGGAGGTGGAGGCTTTGATGGAGATATTGGGGTTTGGTTAGCTGGTTGGATAACTGTATTTGGACATTTTCCTCCTATAAGAGGGTAAATATTTGTTTCTTCTTGACCACAGGCTACATACAACCTTCGACCTATGTTTATGTACCTTACTATACTCGCCTTACAAAGTAGGTATTTTAATGTGTGTAGTTTAATTTAATTTGATTACCCGAGCGTTTGGTTAAAAATTGTTAGAGCGTAATGGTATTTTTGGTCTTGGTAAATAGGCAAGGCAAGAAAAATAACTCCCAAAAACAAATGGGGAAGGACATTTACATATAGACATACGTTAGTTTATACTTTAAGTTGTTTCAACTGAATATGATGTTTTTTTTTTGTTTACTTTCATTTAGTAATGAGAATTTAATTGGTATACATTTTGAAATGAGATGAAAGGTTAATAGTTACAAATAATGGCCACTTTTGGACTTATTGTTTAAATACCTAATAAAATAAGGGACGTATAAGGAATTGAAGAAAAAACTTTGTGTTTTAAACTACTTACAGCAGAATTTTCAAATGAGGGCTTTCATTTGGCTTTTCCTTTATCTTTAAATTAAAAACAAATAAGACGACATTTATTTTCGTGTGAGAGGTTTATATTTCATTCGGGATTTTGTTTTTTGGCGCATCCGAAATTTCAAATTATTAATGAATCTGATATTAGGCTGAAAACGACAGCATTAGTTATGTGGATTCTAAAGGCGACTAAGGTGAAGCTAGCCTAAACATAATCTGTCATTAAAATCACTCACTGATTACAAAAATGGTGTAGCAAAAAACCAAGCTTTGACTTTTTCAACATGTATCGAACACTTTAAGATCTCATGTGGATTGATATCGTGTCCCGAGTTCTTTAACGGGCCTCGACGTTTTAAGGTAATTTTCCGATGAAACGGATGCTTTCGTTGGCAAAAATGTTCGTCTATGGTCATTTTTTGACGTCTTTTGTCCTCTATGTACGGTCGTCTTTTGCCGTCTGGTCAGCTTCTCATTAAGTTGAATTGTGTACGAGTGGAGAAAAGACTCGACTCTAAATTTGCTTAGGTGTAGTCCAAAAAAAAATGCTGAGTTCTACTGTTTTCCAAGGAATAGGTGTTGACCCGTTGTACCCGTCTCATGATGGTTAGTACGTTGGAACTTCATGCCAGACGTTTTGGGTGTAATCCCTGCCGGTGCCATTTAAATTTTTTTTCACGGGTACAACTTTTTGTGAAGAATTGACAAATTCTCCAAGAGTAATTCTTGTTATGAAAAGTGCTTTTTCAAATTACTCGTTTGGATTTGGTTTAAAACTGTAGGTTTTGTGTGCGAGTACTGACAACAGTACTCTTTAAATGAAAAATATTGTAAATAATTTTAAAAAATTTAAGAATAATTTAACTAACAACTTTTTTAACCCAACACGAAAAACTACAACTTTTAAGTAAGACAAATCGACAGACGGGATGGGAAGTTATCAGTGTGGGTCGCTTCTTTTTTTTAGGTTTTGACTTTTGTCAACAATCTGATTGATCTTTTACTCAACCATTCCTACAAACTGCATATAGTTCTCTCGGCAGAGAAGTTCCGACTGTTAAATGGACGAAGCGAAACTATCTTAATTAATGACAGCGAATTCGACAAATGTAGCTTTGACAACATGACTGCTTTCAAATGTCAAATCAATGACTTTCCTGTTCAAGCACGGTTTTTAGGTATTGGCACAAAGTTAAAGGGGTTTCGAATAAGAGATTTTATTTTCAAGAGCCGCTGTTTAGGAATGGAACAATATAAGCTTTAATAACGTACTCAAGTTGTTAAAATTCAATAAAAAAAGAAACTATAACAAATTTGGAACAGCTTTTATGTCGTCGAGAACCACTTTCAACTCAGACAACAAGGAAACTGTTGGTTTCTTGTTTTGCTTCCCGACTTATAAGAAGTGAAGATTGTCATATCTAAGATGAAGTCTAACAGAGCCAGTGGAGCAGATGGCTCGAATTCCGAGCTTTTCAAAACAGCTGGAGATAATTTGGTTAGAAGCATGCACCAAATTATTTATAAAAAATGGAAGGAAGAAAGCATACCCTATAACTGGAACATCTATATCGTTTGCTAGATATTATCTTCTATGCCGTAATATGTGAATTTCTCAAGCCCATTATCGACAACATTACGAAAGAATCTGGAAAAAATCCAATAACATCAAGTCGTAATCCCACTAACTCTCATAGATTTTAAGGCAACAAGGACAGCATCTAAAGGGATGAACTGTGACATGGACCATGTCTCCTTTTTGCCTTCCTGCCGTACATGTCCGTTTGTTCAGGATGACCATGGAAAATTCGTGCTGCTCCATAAAGGTTGGAAACAACTTAACACAACCTTTTGATGTCAAAAAAGGCTTTAGGCGAGATGGTCCGCTGTCATGCAATTTCCTTAACATCATTCTTGTAAGAATAGTGCGGAGCTCCCACTTCAACACTAGAAGGACAATCTTTTAGAAGTCTGTCCAACTAATGGCATATGCTGATGACATTGAAATAATCGGAAGAACTCAGCGTGTGTGGGGATTGTTTAAGTATTTAGGCAGAAGTGGATACAATGGGTTTAGCGGTAAGTGAGGGCAAAACAAAGCACATGCTGTCACCGAGAAACGGCCTACAACACCGATACGTCTCGGTCAAAACGTCACCATCGACAGACGTAACTTTGTGGTAGTTAAGGACTTTCTCTACCTAGGCTCCGCTATGAAGGCAGAAAACAACACCAGCGCTGAGATCAGAATTACTTACGCTAACGGCTGTTTCTTTGGGTTAAGAAAGTAATTAAGTAGTATAGCAACCAAAGTGACACTATATATGAGCCTAATTCCCACCGTCCTATACTTTGCAAAACCATGGACTAGGACAAAAGCGAATAAAATAACCTTGAGTCGTTTCGTGAGAAAAATTCTTCGTGATCTACAATCTCTACAGTCTCTGCATAGAAAATGAGTGGAGAAAAAGGTGGAACGCCGATCTGTACAGCGACTTAGACTTAGCCAGAAGAATAAAAGTCCAACGCCAATGTCAATGGATGAGGTGGCACGCACAAGTAAAAAGAGACCTCACCCGACTTGGAGTGTGAAACTAGCAAAGTACCGAGATAGATGGAGAAGTTTGTTCGGTGAGGCCCTAGTTCACACATGACTTAAGCGCCACCTTAAGTAAGTAAGTAAAACAATAACAATCTTTTTTTCGCTGATTGGGTCCATAAAATTATCCGGATTTTCATCAAAAGCTTCTTCAATGATGAAGCCAGTTTATGACTGTGAACAGTTTTCAAAAATTGCATTATGTCTTATAAACAAAATCTAACAATTGCTAACATCATTTGAGCAAAATTGGCACACAAAACTGTTAGTTCACAGTGTTTTACGAAATTTGGCGTATTTTTTGTACTCACAGATCTGTCGATACGGTTAAGTCTGACAATCGTCAGTACTTAGCTAAAGGATTCAAAATGGACGAAAATGTGCCTTTTTTAACTTGTATAGCTTCTCTTGAAGCTCCAAGCTTCTACCAAGTACTATACTTAAAATTCATTGGTCTTAAAATATATCGACTTTAGGTTTAATCATTTTTAACCATGTACTTTAAGTTCCATTAATTTTAATTGATATCCTGCCCTAGACTCTCGTACATGCTTCAATTGAAAATCAAATCCTTTGTCTCTATTGAGAGGCATCTACATACATATGTAGGTACTTTTGAAAAAGTCCTCAAAACCTATTTTCTTAAAATTTAATGTTCGTAATGCGTGCACGCCCGACCAACAAGTGCCATCATCAAACATTTCATTATCGTAAAACCACCCCCAAATTATTATACATACTCCTATATCCACCATCAGCAATCAAGGGTAAAAAGAAAAATATAAAACAAAAATATATTAATTTAAGGATATATGAATGTAGATAGGTTTCTGTATATGATTTACATATGCAAATAATTTAAATAACTGAGACCTGCACAGCACACATGTGAGACTCAAGTGTATATATTTTTTTGTTTTTATAAATTCATATAATAGACTATAGAGACCAACCATGTGTATAAAGAAGCATCCTGCTGAAGCCGCCTCAATTTGAATGCATGCATGGTGTGATCTCATTAAGGGTAGATTCCCAGCCCACCCCAAACATTTCATCATTATTATCGTCATCTACTTAAATATTCGCTATGTTGCTGATGCCGCTGCCGATGCCGACAACGCGTCTCGTGGTGTGGCATTGGTACTGACGATGACGGTACTGGTACACTGGCATAAGGCAAGGCGCATCAGTGGCACTGCCAGGGCAGAGCATTCATGCGAATATGCGAAATGTTGTTCGCGAAAAATTTAATAAAATTGTTCGGAAGTGTTTCCGTTCAGCTTCAGCTTCAGTTGCAGCATCACCCTGCACCCAGACCTCTATCATAAGAGTTGATTGTGCAAAGCAACTACACACCGAAGAGAGAGAGAAGAGTCCTTGCCCGAGTTATACCCGAGTAGACAGAGGAGAAAGGATATTACTTTTCACGCGCCCAAAAAACAAAAATACAAACCCTCTTCGGAGTCGGGGGAGTTTTATGTTTCAACCAAAACAACAAAAAAAAGGAAATAGCACTTTGCGAAATAAACGGGTTGCATTCGGGATGCAACAGCGTGCCAGAGAAAATATAAATAAAGCACAACAACAAAACGAACGAAAAGAAAAATTAGGACAAAAAACAAAACAGCCCCTGATTGTTTGGCTGTGTTATGACACAAAGGGCGGGTGCAGAGTACTTGCGTGATTAAAAGCTGGAATAATACCCTAAAGCATATTTCTCCGCTCCGAGATGGAACTGGATGGAACTGTAGTAGATATATCGTATTAAATGTTTCTGAACTTTTATGGGAGTGTTTTGCGTTGGAGCATCGCATCACATCACATCACATCATATATCCTCACATTTTACAAAGCCGAACAGTCCTCGTTTGCCCAGGATTTGGGAACTCAAAAGCATCATCAGCATCACTCTTGCATATTGCATGACCCTTTGTGTTATTATATGTTGCTTTTTCCCTTACGATACAAGTCGCGTTTATCAACAAGAGCCAGGGGAGTTTCGTTCCAGAGACTTTGTGTCCCATACTTTACCCGTCCCCATATAATAAAATAAAATAAAAAAGGGGGAATTGTTTCATTTCGTTTCGGCTGTTTGCTTATTGCTCCGGTTTATTTAATCTTAATATAGCGCGCAGCTCAGCTCAGTTCAGCTCAGCCAGAATTATCAACGACGACGATAACGACGAGCAAGCGAGCAAAGCGTTGATTAATATTCTCCTTTGGAATAAAGTTTTCCTTTGATATAAAACAGCGAGCGTGTCAGAGATAAGCAACAACTATATTTTTGCACTCACTTAAAGTTATTGCTGTTATCATATTAAAATTGTACCTTGAGTACAGTTTGTGGATTCATTAAGTTAAAAGCAACGTCGAAAACGATAAAAACTTTATTTTTCAACGAATTGAATGTTTCAAAGAGGATAAAAAGGTGTTTTTTTCTGTGGGAAGAAAAAACTTCCTTCCGTAAAATTGACCAAAGAAAATTAAGTTTAAATATAAATTAAGTATTCATTATGAAGTGTCGTTAATAAAAATGTATGTTTTTAAAAAGGGAATCAGAAATATGCAATTGAAGCAGACTTAACAAGTCAGCTAGGTAGGTAGGTGTTGACAATTTTATGCCGAGGACCAAGTCAAAAACCACAACATTGTAAATAAGATTCGATTTTTATTATTTGTATTAAAATTGCCATATTTTCATTAACATACAATTATTTGAGGAAGTGGAATTGACCCAATATTCGTGCATAAAATTAGCCCTAACACAAATTTCCTGCCGATCGAAGTTCCGATCGATTACGATGGAATTCGAATTTAAAAAGAGGCTGGAACGCGACCCACACTGATGAATTCCCATCCCGTCTGTCGATTTGTCTCGCTTAAAAGGTTGTAGGTTTTCGTGTTGGGTTAAAAAAGTTGTCAGTTAAATTATTCTTAAAATTTTTAAATTACCAACAATATTTTTCTTATAAAGAAATAGTTAAGTTTGAAAATCTAGTTTTGTTAAATAGATTTTTAGTCGAAATCATGTTTTTACCACTTTTAGTAGCTTTCTTAAATTTTTACAAATTGGATGAATACAAAATTTGCCTACTATCTTTTGTAGTTTTTATGTTTTTACGAAAAAACGGACTGTTGGATTTTTATAAAAAAAACTACTGAATATCAAAAACAGCATTTTCTGTTTGAAGACAATATTTTTAATTTTGAAAAGCTATTTGAGTTGAAAGTAATTTTTTGCCAAGTTTTAGTATTGTTTTTTTTTTTTGTAGGTTTTTATTTTTGTAAAAAAACTGTCAATTCGATTTATCTCAAAAATTTTCCAAATTTTGAAAACCATATGTTACCAATTTTTGTTAAATTTTCTTTTAAGTTTTTATTTTTTGTAAACAAAACTGTCAATTCGATTTTTCTCAAAATTTTACCAGATGTTGAAAATGTTATTTTACGTTGCACAAAATTGATTTAGAGATGAAATTATTTTTGACTCGAAAAATTTTGGAGGTGACAATTTTGTTTTCTTCAGTTTTTTTGATTTATAAAAAACCGTTACAATATATAATATAAAATTTAATACAAGTCTCTAGCGTCATTGGTTCATGAGATATTTAGGTTTAACCAAAATATTCAATCTTTTTTAAGCTGCTATGGTAAAAAAAAACACCCACGCAATTTCCTTGAGAGCACTTTCTGCCTTATTATCTGTATAAAAAATGTATTTGAAGTCGATATCTCTTCTGGTTCTTGAGCTATGGACGACGAAAAAAAATTGGCGAAAGTACAGTAGTACGGGATTATTAACGCACGCACAGACCCTTCAAAAAGCTTTTTTTTCGACTCTAGGGACCTTGAAAAGTGGAGGAATGTCAAAATTTTCAATTTGACAAACTGGACCCATTACAATAACTTCCTATGGGAAGTTAAAAATATTGTTGTCAACATTCAGTAAAATTTTGAGAAAATCGAATTGACAGTTTTCTTACAGAAAATAAAAATCTAAAAAAAAAACAATGTTAAAATTTGGTAAAAATTTACTTTCGGCTCAAATATCTTTTAAAAAACTCAATATTTTGGCTTCAAACTAATTTTATCTCGTAGAAAATATTGTTTTCGACATTCAGTGAATTTTTATATAAATCCAACGGTCCGTTTTTTTGATAAAAAAAAGTAAAATCTACAAAAAATTGTACTCAAATTATGGCAAAAAAATCTCCCATATTTTAAAAGGCAATGACAAATAAATAAACAATTTATTGGACATTTAAAGTCCCAACACTCATCGCCTAACATCTTTGGAAGCTCTTAAGGAGGCAGTCGCTCAGGAAGTCGCAGCCATTACACCACAAATAACTCTACGAGCAATGAAAAACTTAATACATTTACGAAGCCTTTCCTGGAAGTTTTCCATTGCTCGTCGAGGCATTTGTGGTGCAATGATTGCAACTTCCTTAGTGATTGCCTCCTTAAGTGATTCCAAAGATGTTAGGCGATGAGTGTAGACTTGGGCCTTTAAGTGCCCCCAAAGAAAAAAATCACAGGTGATTAATCGGGGGACCTTGGTGGCCAGGTAATGTCTCCTCGTAAAGAAAGAAGATGCCCTGAAAACATCTCTCTCAAAACGGTTAGTGAAGGCTGTGAAGTGTGTGCTGTGCCTCCATCTAGTTGGAATCAGACTTCTTTGTAGTTCCTAGTAAACTGATTTAAGCTTGGTTGGAGGAAGGTCTCAATTATTTGACAGTAGCGATCCTCATTAACTGTAAATGTTTGCCCATTTTCTACGAAAAAATACAAATTGTCACATAAGGGCTGCGAAGTGGTCGTTGATGAATTTCTTGAAGGTTTTCTGTTGCCCAGTATCGGAAATTTTGTTTATTTACAGTACCCGATGTGCCTCGTCAGAAGAAATTAAAACAGTACCAACGGCAATGTTTTGAAGAATGTTTTCACAAACAGCTCTGCAAGTTTCCAAGTCTTTTTCACTGAATTCTAGTGGGGTCATCATTTTGTAGGGATGCATATGAAGATGTGTGTGCAAAATTCGTCTTACACTCCTACCAAACAATCCAAGGGCAGCTGCATGTTTAAGTGCTGAACACCTCGGAGATTGCTGGATAGACGCACTTAAAGGTGCCACACTATCCGGCGTTGTTGCGGTTAAAGGTTGGCCAGACGATTTTCTCCTTAGCGCAAAACCCGTAGCTCTAAAGTTTGATAACCAAACTTCATTTGTTTTTCCATTCGGAACAGGATCATGTCTCCAAGTCGAAATCGAATGCGAAATGCTCGATGAGTAGTAATCACAGAACCACGGGTATATTCCTCTACTACAAATGTGCGATGCTCACCATGCCACGCTATTATGATTACTTAAAACGGCACGTAGACTTCTATGTATCTATACCCGGAATACTATTTTATCTATAAACAGCTTTAAATATAAACGTCTAAGAATACGGGAGGATTTTTTGTCGGACCTTGTATAAGAAACAAAATCTTTTAAGAAATGCTATTAAAATAGGTATTGGTTTTCCACTAAAAATCTCGTTAGCAAAAATAGATTTTGAAATCAAACTATTTCGTTATATGCAAAATATTGTTGGTAATTTTTAAATTTTTAAGAATAATTCAACTGACAACATTTTCAACAAAACACAAAAATTTACAAATTTTTAACCAGGACAAATTGACAGACGGGTTGGGAAGTTATCAGTGTGGGTCGCATCCCAGCGACTTGTTTTAGGAAGTGAAATTGATCCAATATTATTGAATAAAATTACCCCTAAAAAGAATTCCCTGCGATTGTAATTGGGGATTATTTTTCGGGATTCGTAAAAGTTAAGTTATGTACGTACAATACTTTTCTTCAAGCTTACCTTGATTATTAACTGATGCCTACGATTGGCAGTGGGAAATGATGCTGTCACCTTTTCTGGTTCTTGAAGAACTTGCGTACCCCAGAATATCTCTATGACTTGAAGTGATATAACTAACTTCAAGTTAGTTAAATATAAAAGTCAAATACGATGCCATACGTCATTTTTCTTATAAACTGATTTCCGTTAATGTTCCCATTGATATAATAACAGGTTATACACTTTGTGGTTTCAAAAGTATAGGCCTAGAATTCGACATCTGTCAAACTAAGTTGGTAAACCAATTTTGAAAGTCTGGCATTTACGAAAATGGATCGCTAAACTATAGCACAACACATACAAATTGATAAAACATATTACAAAAATGGTGATGCTTCCATAGATCGTGCTTCAAGAGGAGATTGTGGTTTACATAATCGTCCAACAAGAGACTGAATTGATTACAGATATTGAAAGGCCTCTGCATCAACTGCCACTCAAAATATCTCTGCTGTAGGTGAAAGTGTTGCAACCCTTATATGTCGATTCATCGTCGTTCTTAGAAATTAGGACTGTCTTACGGCACATTATGGCGTATTTTGCATATCTTTATATACCTACATCCATATAAAGTCCAGCTCAAAAAACAACTGATGAAAGCTGACCATTCACAAAGTCGTAGATATTTCTTTTATTGGAAGAGACATTTCCTGGTGGCGTAATTTCTAGTTGTGGCGATATTTGACACCGCTGGACTTTTTTTTCGGGGTCTTTGCAAAAGATTGTGTTTATGCAGATAAATCTTGTGCACTTAAAACCCAACATTCGTCAAGTTATGGGTGAGAGATAATGACCAATATGTGTACAAAAGTGATCGAAAATTACCTCAAAATAATCGATGCTACAATTCAATACTGCAGTGTTTCATACATAATTTCAACTTTTAAACTTTATAATAAAAATAAATATCACGAGAAAAGATACTTTATATGTATTATATATACGGTAACTTTTGAAACCGCAAAATGGATAACCCTGTACAATATTTAAAGTTTCTTCTTAAATATGCACATTTATACTCAATGCATATTTTTCCTGATAATAAAAACGCCCAAAGAACTAACAATATTCGAATTGTAATATTAAAACATCCATAAATCAAAATATTAATTTCAATACTGCGAGCGCTAAACGTCATCCAATACTAATATGTCCCAAGTAATAAATTATTAAAGCTATAATGATAAAACATAGTCCAATTTATTTTATTGAAACTTTTGCTGATAAGGTCCATTTAAAACTTATCTGAGAGATATGAGTATCGATAGAAGTTCAACTACTATTTGCCTCGTTTGAAATACAACAGTTTCACATACCACCGTTGAAGTTGTTAGACCGTGAGTGTCTCCAAGATGCTAAGAAACTTAAACGCTATTTTTGTTCTTTCTTTGCTTGGAAGTCCATTATTATCCTTCGGTATTCCTATTGAATCCCGGATAGTTGGTGGTAATGTTGTTGATATTTCTAAACATCCATACCTCGCTTCGCTTCGTATAAAATCCTGCCAAAATTGTCCCTACGTTCATAAATGTGGCGCCAGTATTTATACCGATAAAGTTCTTATAACAGGGGCTCAATGCTTGCTCAACTTAGACAATCGATGGCGAATGATGATCGTAGCTGGTGCAAATACCCGGACTGGAGCCGATGGTGTACAAATTCCAGTAGTAAAGAACGTTACACATTCGGGTTATAATTTTTGGACCATTGACAATGATATTGGTCTGGTCTTCTTGGAACATCCATTACCGCTGAACGAAAATGACATCAATAGCATAGCTATAGCTGAGAACCCGCCACATGCTGGCAAGCCAGCAACTGTCAGTGGTTGGGGTTGGAATGCTGAAGATGGAGGACCCACCTATTTTCTCCAAGATGCTATTGTGCCTATTGTTAGTAACGCAGATTGTGAAAAAGTCTATGGAGTTGGTGAAGTAACAGAAAATATGATTTGTGCTGGTTTGCGAAAAGGAGGCAAAGATGGCTGTCAAGAAGACACCGGAGGACCCCTGGTGGTGGACGATGAGCTTGTTGGATTAGTGTCGTGGGGAAGAGGTTGTGCACGAGAGGGTTATCCTAGCGTTTACACGAGTGTACCAGCTCACAAGAAATGGATTGATCAAAAAATTAAAGGAATGTCTTAGAGTCAGCTTTAATAACTACTAAACCTGAAATTTTGTATAGTACTGAAAAACTGTTTGGAGATTATAATACATAAATATACTTTATTATTATTCAAAAGAAAAAATATGGTCTTGTTATTTTATTGTAGGTACACTTAAAATAAAAGTGAAAATATCAATTAAAGTTATTAATAAGTTCATGCAATTTTACAAACAATATCAATGCAGATTATTAACAATTACGCTATACTGCTGGATTTGGAGGGGGCATAAATGAAGGAAAGGGAAGGTACATCGAATTGATTAAATATTTGTATTGTAGAGTAATCTAATCTAATTTTAATGCTCCATATAATAAAGCTAAACCAAAAACTATCAAAATACCTGAAAAGCGTTCTACATTTCGGTTAACCTTTACTTATACGTAATTAAATTAAAAACCTTGACAAAATGAATAAGAGTTGGTAAAAATTGATTTTCGACTCAAATATCCTTTCACAACTTTGAGATACTGGCTTGAAACTACTTTTATCGTTTAAGAAAAATATTGTTGTCAATATTTAGTAAAATTTTGAGAAAAATCTAATTGACAGTTTTTTTTTTATTAATAACCTAAAAAAATAAAATACTAAAAATTTGGTACAAATTTATTTTCCACTCAAATATCTCTTCAAAAATTAAAAATATTGTGTTCAAACTTTTTTATTTGATAGATAATATTGTTTTCGATATTCAGCAGCTTTTTATAAAAATCCAGCAGTCCGTTTTTTCATAAAAAATATAAACCTCCAAAAAATATCACGCAAATTTGGTAAAAATTGATGTTTGGTTCTCGTAATCTTTTAAATTAATTTCATTCATCCAAATTGGAAAAAAATTTAAAAAGGCTACTAAAATTGGTAAAAAATTTGTTTTCGACTAAAAATCTATTTAACAAAACTAGATTTCCAAATTAAACTATTTCTTTATATGAAAAATATTGTTGGTAATGTTAAAATGTTTAAGAATAATTCAATAATAATTAAGCAAGACAAATCGAAAGACGGGATGGGAAGTTATAGTGTGGGTGGCATCCCAGCCTTAGAAAATGTAAAAACAAAATAACATTTTCACGGGAGAATACGAATTTTCGAGCTTTAACCACCAAATTTGTATGTCTTTACTTTGTTGTCTTTAAAATAATTTAAAGCACGACTCAAACTTATCTACTTAAAACCCTCATTTTCAAGTTTCAACTCAATCGATCGAATGGCTGTAGGGTCTAGGAATGACACACAGATAAAAGGAAGATTTGTTTAATGAATGCAGTACTTACTTTATCCTATTCCTATAGGCCGCAAGTAGCAAGAACTTAAAGTATCAATCGGCGTTTAAGTTTTCAATATTTAAAATTCTTCTCCATATATAATGACGTTGTTGTGATATTATTTCAGATAATATTCTAATTTATGTACAAAAGCTACAAACAAATTAATTTAAAAACCACACCAATTATTGAAACGTTGAGGATGCGTACTACACAGGCTTTTTAAAAATCATTTTTGGATTTGCGGTTCTACAAATGTGAACATTTTGTCTCTTGAACGTAACCCATGGTTTTTAGTTTAAAATGTACCTCATCACTGAAGATAAATATTTGACTAAATATGGATTATTTTGATTGATTTCAAGTAACCAGCGAAGATAAGACGTTGCTGGAGATCGACCAGCTTGAGTTCTTGAGATAACTCAACCTAAGTATTTACGCAAATTATGGTATAAAGCAGCACACTAATATTCTTAATTGTTTTTTTGTAACGTTGCACATATCAAAATAAAAACTTTTTCAAGCAGTGCAATTTTTTCCCCCAGTTTTACTATTACTGGCCGGTCCATAAGGTGTTTAACAATGATCTTAAAGTGCTTTAGTTTTACGAACTAGTTCTTACGTGCTATATTTCTTTATATATTATGTATACACATTTTGAGCCTTAAGGGTTTGTTCATAGGACTATCATGCCAGAGGTCCACGGGCGGATCCAGACTTTAAATAAGGGGTGGGGAATCACACACTTAACATATAGACGAGTTTTTACTCACCGCTTAAAAATGTTCTTTAAAGTTCTGTAAAGGAGGCTGATAAAATTTAAATAATATAATGCGTACCTTAACCTTTCATTTACACACTTAAAGCGCTAAAGTGGCAACTTTAGTTTTACAATTATTTTAGAACACTGTTTTTTTTTTATTATTTTATCAAAATCTTAAAACTATTTTAAAGCTATACAAAATTTCTTAAAAAAAACTAGCTTAAATTTCAAAAACTTAAAAAAAAACATCTTACTGGCCCTATGCGGGTGCTCTAAGTTAATCCATTATCTTATAACTACTGCCTTTCGGCCTAAGAGCAAGTTTAATGCTAAATAACTATGACGTAATCCATAAACCAAGAAAATTTATAAAAAAAACTTGGTATCTTTATCATTATCACTTAAAACTAAAAAACCGAAACCCATTATACTTAAATCATAATAAATTAAATTAAATTAAATTATAATACTTAAGCTACTTAAAACTAAACAAAACCAATAATGCTACTTAAAATTACTTAAAACTACTTAAAAACTAGAACAGCCACAGTAAGCCTTTTTTTTAACTTCCCATAGGAAGTTATTGTAATGGGTCCGATTTGTCAAATTGAAAATTTTGACATTTCTCGACGTTTCAAGGTCCCTAGACTCGAAATAAAAGATTTTTAGAAAGATGTCTGTGTGTGCGAGTTATATCATCACTGTACAGTATACCTATCATATAGTATTATCAATATCTAATACATATATTATACTACATTTAATGTTCTCTCATATTTTGTAACGCAAAATAAGTGTAGAGCAACTAACAGTTGATTAATAATCTTTCTTTACAACTTCTCTCGATAAGTTGATATGCAAGAACTGTACTTTGAATTATTATACCAAGCATTATATTTAGTCATAGTTTTTAGTCTTGATTTAAATATTGAAGAATAAAGTTATGTTTCAATCTCATTAAGAAAAAACCTGAGTTCTCATTTTAAATCAACGTATTTGGCGCAGTCGGACTTCGAACCATTAAAAATTGAAAAAAAAACAAGTTAAAATAACATTTGTTAAAAATAACATTTGTGTTATACTAAAAAAAAAAACAAACAAAAAACAGTTGAATTTTCAAATCTTTAAACTTGTATATTGAATAAAAAAAAAATAAAAACCCATCCAAAAGTTTTCTTTTAACAGAAAAAAATGTAGTGTTTATTAAAAATTGAAAAAAATACATAGCTTACAAAAATATATTCTATGTTTGCTCTCTAACTAAAAAAGTTAAAAACATAAAAAACAAAAAATAACAGTGTTTAAAAAAATTTATTCTATGTTCGTTCTCTAACAAAAAAAAAAACAGAATTGTAAAAGTTAAAAACATACAAAACAAAAAAAAGAGGAAAAAAAAATAACAGTGCCTAAAATAATAAACGATTTGTGTCTGTTCTCTTTACCAATAACAATACAAAAAAAAAACAAAAAAAAAACATAGAATTGCATACCACAAGAAAGATAACGTTATTTTTAATACACTCTTCAATTGAAAAAGTCAATTCTTTTTACAAAAAATAAAAAAAACCCAAGCCATCAGCACATAAAACCAAAGAGAAGTATAGAAAATAGCGGGAAAAAGTAATGAGGGAGACAACTTGGAACAAATGAAATTTGAATCAACATAAGAAGAAAACTACAAATAAAAAATTTAACCATACTGTATTTTATGAACTGTACATACATATCTAGACTGTAAAATAATAACAATTAATTAAATAGCTCATCTGATATTTATATATTTAGATAACGAAATAATCAATTAGTTATATATATATACATAATTATTAACATAATACATATATCTAACCAAATCTTATTTCATTGATTTTTAATTTTGTTTATATATTTCTTTTACTAATTTTTCGTTTGTATTAACACAATGGATGATAATATCTCACCAGTAGATAAATTTAAAATTGCATTGGATCTAATTACCCGAGTCCCCGAATATAGTGGGAATAGGGAACAGCTAATAGAGTTCATTGAAAGGGTGGACAATTTGATTCCGTTATTAAATTCTTTTCCAGCTGAATCTTTATTAATTTTGAAAGGTTATCTTAGGGACAGGATCACTGGTAAAGCCAGAGAAGCTTTCCAAAAAAGAGGTAGAATAACTGAGTGGAATGATTTGAGAACAATTCTTATTGAGGAGTTCGGTGAAAGGGTTAGTAGTGGAGTTTTGATAGATAAAATGCGTTCAGCTAGAGTGAAGACAACAATCGAAAGTTATTACAACGAAATAAATAATTATCTATGTAGGATCAATAATGTTAATTTGCTTCAAAATAATAATGATCAACATATTATAGCCTCAAATAACCGCATTGCTTTGGAAGCATTCAAACATAGTTTGCCCGAACCCACAAAAACAATAATATTGAGTAGAAATCCTAAGTCACTTCGAGATGCATACAAAATAATATTAGAAATTAACCATCAAGACTATGGTAACATGCAAACAGATAGATTTTCATTACTCTCAAGTTCAAACAAAAGACAGCCAGGAAGTCACTTCGCGAAAGGTTATCCTAGACAAGAACCGGATCAAGGTACAAGAAACTATGGTAGTTCAAATCGAAACCAAAATTTAGAACAGTTTCATAGCCAAAATACCGGATATAACAATTCGTCTCCAAACGTCAATTCTGGTCGATTAAATCGAAATGTTCCCAGTGAATCTCAAAATAATTTCAACAGGCAATTAAGTAGTAATAGTAATAGTAATAGGCAACAGCAAGGTAGTTCTAGACAATTTCAAAACAATAACAATTATAATTCGAGATCTAACCAATCGAGACAATTATCGAATAATAGATCTCTAAATAATGATACAAATCAGAGTAGTTCATTCCCGAATAGGAATCAACCTTCGGATGGTCAAGAACCAATGGACGTTAACAACATAGAAAAAGATTGTCAAAGTGAAGAAAATTTTCTTGTAGAAGCCTCGGAAAATTTCCATCTCCAATAATAGAATTGACTGTTAATGGTCACAAAATTGATTGTTTAATTGATAGCGGTTCAACTATGTCTATTTTGGATGAATATTAATTACCTGATATTAAACCTACAAAAATAATTAACCCAATATTAATTAGTACAGTTTTAGGAAAAGGAAATATTTTTTACGAAAAAATTTCAAATGTTCCGAATGAATGGAACCTTAATGCTACCATGTCTTGGAAGCTTATGAACCTAGAACACAAACCATTTAATGCAATAATAGGCTCGAATATTTTAATACCTCTAAAAGCTAAAATTGACTTCAGATTAACGATCAAATAATTAAATTTAAAGGATTCGATTGTCCATATTCTTACGAAGAAATAAATATACTAGAGCCTGTAGAAAATCAAGAGACTTGTAATTTAATGAAAAAACTGGACTTATCTAAACTAAATCAGGAAGAGATAAAAAATGTCAGGGAATTAGTAAAAAACAATAGTGACTTATTCTTTATACAGGGACAGAAATTGACCAGCATTAATATAACAAAACATGAAATAGTAACAACAACTTCACAGCCTATTTATTCTAGAATTTATAGATTTCCTCAGGTCCATGAAAAAGAAGTTGAGAGTCAGGTGAAAGAGATGTTGAGTCAAGGAATTATAAGGGAAAGCAACAGTCCTTATAATAGCCCCATATGGGTTGTTCCGAAAAAAATTGATAACTCTGGCCAACAAAAATGGAGGCTTGTAGTGGATTATCGGAAATTAAATGAGGTGACTGTTAGCGATAAATTCCCGATTCCAAACATCGAAAATATCTTTGACAAGTTGGGTCGAGCTCAATATTTCAGCACCTTAGACCTGGCAAAAGGCTTTCACCAGATAATGGTCGACGAAAAAGACCAAGCAAAAACCGCATTTTCCACTTCTTTAGGCCATTTTGAATACATCAGAATGCCTTTCGGACTTAAAAATGCCCCTTCAACCTTTCAAAGGTTGATGAATAAAGTGCTGGTGGGCTTAATAAACAGAATCTGTGTCGTATACCTCGACGACATACTTATCTTTAGTACGAGTTTGGAAGAGCATAAGGTCAATCTTAATAAAGTTTTTAAAAGAATTAGGGAATATAATCTCAAAATCCAGGTTGATAAATGTAGTTTTTTCCAGAAAGAAACGCAATATTTAGGACATATTTTGACGACCAACGGTATTAAGCCTAATCCCGATAAAATTGCGGTGGTAGAAAACCTCAAATTACCGAAGACCCTGAAACAAATAAGGAGCTTCCTAGGTTTAACGGGTTACTACCGTAAATTTATAAAAGATTACGCCAAAGTCGCCCAGCCTATGACGAAGTATCTGAAAAAAAATATGCGCATAGACATTTCAGACAGCCAATATGTAAATGCTTTTGAAAAACTTAAGCAACTCGTTACAAACCACCCTATTCTTCACTATCCTGATTTTCAAAAAAAATTTAAATTGACAACAGATGCCAGTAAATACGCAATCGGTGCCGTCCTAACCCAGGACAACCACCCTATATGTTATACCAGCAGAACCTTGAACAAACGCGAATGTATGTACAGTACAATTGAAAAAGAGCTTTTAGCCATCGTTTGGTCAATGGGGTATTTTAGACCATATTTGTATGGAGTTGAGTTTGACGTGCTAACCGATCATCAACCAATTAAATGGCTGCATTCAAAAAAGGATTGCAAGGATATTAGTTCAAAACTACAACATTGGCTTTTAAAATTAGGGGAGTATACATTTAAGGTAGACTATATTAAGGGAAAGGACAATAATGTTGCTGATTTTCTGAGCAGGATTAACGCAGATGAAAATGAAATTAACGCTGTAAGCCTTAATGAAAACCATTCAGAAGAGAATTCCCAAAGCGCAGAAATGGGCACAATTCACAGCCAAATTGAAAACCTTGACAATCATATTCCCATAGTTGATACAATTGTAAACAAATATAAAACACAAATTATTCTACTAAATTCAAAAACAATAGAAACGGAAACCATTTTTAAAAACAAAAAAATTTATATTTCAGAATTAGATATCAACAACAAAACAATGATAGATATTTTTAGGAGACTTATAAAAAAAGGTACTACCGGAATTTACACGGAGTTAAATGATCATCTTTATAATCAGGCACAGTTAGCATTGATAGATTTATTTGGAAGCTTTAGGGATATTAGATTCAGGCGATGCTCTCATTTAGCAGAAGATTTAAAAACTGAAGAGGAAGCTGTCAGGTACATTCGAAATGTTCACGAAAAGGAAACAAATCATCGTGGTATAAATGAAAATTTTGAGTTTTTAAGAAATAAAGTATATTTTCCAAAATTAAAAATACTCATTCAAAAATTTATAAACAATTGTTCCATATGTCAGGAAGCGAAATATGACCGCAGCCCAGTAAAAATTAAGTACAATTTAACGGAAACTCCTTTTGATCAAAACGAAATCGTTGGTCTGGATACCTGGACTATGAAAGGACAAAGATTTTTGACAAGTATTGATAGGTTTTCGAAACATGCCATGATAGTTGATCTCGCTGATAGAAATCTTATCACAGTTAGAGAAGCTTTGAGCAAAAGACATGCCTCACTAGGAAAACCCAAGCTTTACATTGCTGACAACGAATTTGACGGATTAGTCATCAGAGATTTCTTAAGGGAAGAAGGCATTGACCTTCATCTCACGAAACCTAACAGCCACACTGGAAACTCTGACATTGAGCGGCTGCATAATACATTAAATGAACAAATAAGAGTAATGGAAATAAACCCAGAATTCAAGGAACGAGGTATGAAAAGCAAATGCTTTAAGGCAGTTGAATTTTATAATAATTCGGTTCATTCAATAACGAAAGAAAAACCCATTAGTTTCATTTTAGGGCAAATCGAATCAAGTAAAACTAAAGTACGGGATCGAATTAAAATTGAAAAAGAACGAAGAATAGAAAAATTAAATAAGGACAGACAAAATGATAGTTTAAGAACAGAAGAACAGGTCTTAATAAAAAATTATAAATCCCTCAGGCATAAGCAAGAACCTAAGTATAAATTACATAAAAACGAAAACTTGCATCCATGTAACATTAAAAGAAAGTATAAATATACCTAAAAACGAAATATGTAAAAAAAAGAACACTTAAAAAAATAATTTTAATTAATAAATTTAAGAAAAATTAAAAAAAAAAAAAAAAAAAAAAATCGTTAACAATTATAAAAAAAAAAAATGTATCTAGATTTTCTTTGCGTTAATATACTATTCTCGAATTTGTTATTTTATAAATGTATTATAGGTATCTATAGAAACTATACAAAAAATAAAAAAAAAATTATTAAATTTATTTTTATTGTTATCTATTAGTCGTTATATAAAAATATGTTTTGTTTCAATACAAAAAAAAAAATATGTATAATTTCGACTCAGGAGATGTCGAAACAAAGGGGGGAGAAGTTATATCATCACTGTACAGTATACCTATCATATAGTATTATCAATATCTAATACATATATTATACTACATTTAATGTTCTCTCATATTTTGTAACGCAAAATAAGTGTAGAGCAACTAACAGTTGATTAATAATCTTTCTTTACAACTTCTCTCGATAAGTTGATATGCAAGAACTGTACTTTGAATTATTATACCAAGCATTATATTTAGTCATAGTTTTTAGTCTTGATTTAAATATTGAAGAATAAAGTTATGTTTCAATCTCATTAAGAAAAAACCTGAGTTCTCATTTTAAATCAACGTATTTTGCGTGTGTACGTACGTTCGTACGTTCGCGACGTTTTTTCGTCGTCCATAGCTCAAGAACCAGAAGAGATATCGACTTCAAATAAATTTTGTTATACAGATCATAAGGCAGAAAGATGCAGAAAGGGCTCTCAAGAAAATTGCGTGGGTGGTTTTTTTTACCATAGCAGTTTGAAAAAAAGGTGAAAATTTTGATTAATCCTAAATATCTTACGAACTAAAAATGCTAGAGACTTGAATTAAATTTTATATAATAAACTGTAACGTGATACCCAACAGGTATATTTTTTGAAAAAAATCAATATAACGGTTTTTTTTATAAATCAATAAAACTGAAAAAAAAATTTGGGACCTCTAAAATTTTACGACTGAAATATGATTTCATCTCTAAAACAATTTTGCGCAACGAAAAATAATGTTTTTGACATCTGATAAAATTTTGAAAAAAATCTAATTGATAGTTTTTTTATAAAAAATAAAAACCTAAAAAAAAACATTACTCAAAGTTCGTAAAAATTGAACATCGATTCAAATATCTTTTCAAAAACTTGAAATTTAGGTTTCAAGCTTATTTTATGTTATAAGAATTGTTGTTTTTAACGTTCTGAAAAATGTTGTGAAAAATCGAATTGACAGTTTTTTTACAAAAAATTAAAACATAAAAAAAATGTATTAAAGTTGGTAAAAATTGATTTTCGACTCAAATATCTTTTCAAAACTTTGAGATATTGGCTTTAATTTACTTTTATCTTTCAAAAAATCTTGTTGTCAACATTCAGTTAAAGTTTGAAAAAAATCGAATTGACAGTTTTTTTACAAAAAATTAAAACCGAAAAAAAAATGAACAAAAGTTGGTAAAAAATGATTTTCGACTTAAATATCTTTTCAAAACTTTGAGATAATAGCTTCTTATTAATTTTTTCTTATAAGAAATATTGTTTTTAATATTAGGACAAATTTTGAGAAAAATCGAATTAACAGTTTTTTTTACAAAAAATAAAAACCAAAAAAAAAAATGTATAAAAGTTGGTAAAAATTGATTTTCAACTCAAATATCTCTTCAAAAATTTAAAATATTGGCTTCAAACTAAATTTATCTTATAAGAAATATTGTTTTCAACATTTGGTAAATTTTTTTAAAAATTCAAATTGACAGTTTTTTTACAAAAAATAAAACTCTAAAAAAAAAACAATACAACTTGGTCAAAATTTACTTTCGGCTCAAATAGTTTTTCAAAAATGAAAAATATTAGCTTCAAACTTATTTTATTTCACAGAAAATATTGTTTTCAATATTCAGTCATTTTTATATAAAAATCATTTTTCATAAAAATAAAGTCTACAAAAAATAGTACGCAAATTTGGTACAAATTGATACGATTACGTATACATACAAACTTTTAAGCAAGACAAATCGACAGACGGGATGGGAAGTTATCAGTGTGGGTCGCATCCCAGCCTCTTTTCTCATAATAAAATCAACTTTTTTAGGGATCTATTGAGGAGTTACGTGTTAATTTTTTTTTGAAAAATTCAAATTGAACGATCCTCTAAATGTCCATGAATTACGAATAGAATATATTTCTTATTTCGCAATATAAAAAATTAGTCCTATGGGATTAAGATGTAGATAAATTTCTATACTAGATTACATGAAATAAAATAAACGGTGATTTTTTAAGAGCTTGAGAACTTAAAAAAAAAAAAACGCATAAAATTTGCAAAATCTCATCGATTCTTTATTTGAAACGTTAGATTGGTCCATGACATTTACTTTTTGAAGATAATTTCATTTAAATGTTGACCGCGGCTGCGTCTTAGGTGGTCTATTCGAAAAGTCCAATTTTGGGTAACTTTTTCGAGCATTTCGGCCGGAATAGCCCGAATTTCTTCGGAAATGTTGTCTTCCAAAGCTGGAATAGTTGCTGGCTTATTTGTGTAGGCTTTAGACTTGACGTAGCCCCACAAAAAATAGTCTAAAGGCGTCAAATCGCATGATCTTGGTGGCCAACTTACCGGTCCATTCCTTGAGATGAATTGTTCTCCGAAGTTTTCCCTCAAAATGGCCATAGAATCGCGAGCTGTGTGGCATGTAGCGATATCTTGTTGAAACCACATGTCAACCAAGTTCAGATCTTCCATTTTTGGCAACAAAAAGTTTGTTAGCATATAACGATAGCGATCGTCATTTACCGTAACGTTGCGTCCAACAGCATCTTTGAAAAAATACGGTCCAATGATTCCACCAGCGTACAAACCACACCAAACAGTGCATTTTTCGGGATGCATGGGCAGTTCTTGAACGGCTTCTGGTTGCTCTTCACTCCAAATGCGGCAATTTTGCTTATTTACGTAGCCATTCAACCAGAAATGAGCCATTCGCTGAATAATCCAAAACTTCCATTCCTTTTTTGGCCAAACCAAGTAAGGTATCTATACCTGAATACCACACTACTTCAAAAGAATCTTTTTTCTTACCATCTACAGAAGAAGATAAAGAAAAAACAACGTTTGGAGAAAAACACAAATCCCTTTCATTTAATCCTCTAAGCACTTGTTCACCATATCTCCGCTAAATTTCTTTCTATTCGAGCACCTCAACAATAATGTATATGTACCTACAAAACATTCTCTAAGATAAAACCAAAAAAAGGAAATAAAATAACTAAAAGAACAAAAACCAAACTAATCGACCACTTGAAAGCCAATATACCGAAAGTGACTCATGCCACAGCATCAAGGCCGACCAAAAGACCACCATTAATAGAATCGGCCTATTGGGATCTATATGAGGAGAGAAGCAACGTATCTGTATATCTTTTGAAAAATATCTTCATTTTACGAGAAGTGCTTTAACGAAATCGCAACCATTTTGTGACCACATATACCGAACAACCCGACCGTGCGTCGCGTCCTTCGTCGTTGTAAGGATAAGAGAAATAAATAAATAAATTTGCTTTGAGTGGGAATCCTGTGTGTAACCATTTTGCTTATCGGCTTAGCCAGTTAAAGTTTTCTCCATATGTATTCTTTCAAAGGATACGAGTTTTGGTACATTTATACCCAGTTAACAGATACACAAAACACACATCCTTGATTTCGAGAGAAAATCAAATGATTCACACTCGATTAAGTCCTTATCGGGGATATATATGTATACAGAGAAGAAGATTGTAGGGATTCCTGTTCTAACTTCTTGGCAAGGATACGAAATTCTTCAACGCACATCCTGAGTCACACCACACACTTACCTAAGATATATGAGTATCCCTACCTCTGTTGTCTATATTCGGTACTATATATGGATATGCAGAGTAAGGATCTTAGTATCACTCCATCGCCATTGCCATTGCCATCGCCATCACCATTCGACAGTTACAATCCAAACGCAAGGATACACAAAACACCATATACAGATGTATACATATAAATTTTAAATGTTAGATAGCCCGATGACAGGCAACATCTAACTTTAGGGCAATAAACGCGCGCTTCAGCCAAAAGGACCAAGCTATACATATAGCACATAATACTATACCTATACTATACGAGTATGGATGGAATTGAATTGTTTGTTGATAGGAGCAAAACATAAATCACTGTATTCCAGGATCCAGGATCATTGGATATATTGTCTGTCTTTTGGGGGTATTTAATGTTGTGAAATGAAATGATTTGAAGTTCTATGTTATATCTCTATCTGTTTCTTTGGTTGTTGGTCTTCTCTCTGGGTGAAGATTAGTTAAGAATCTCGGCAACGGCGGATATATATCATCGTTGGCTATTTTTCAAAATAAAATGTTTGCCTTTTTGTTCGGAATGACAATGTGCGAGAATAAGAATCTGTTAAATATTGTTTCCTTTTTTTCATTGAAGATAAATGCAGACGAAATAATAAATGGTTTTCTTCTTTATCTCTGCGCATTTCTTATGGAGCTTATTATTTCGGGAAGAGCTTTCTTTATTAGGTACCTAACTTATACCTACTTTGAAATAACTGGAATCTGTCAAAGATTTCACTGATTAATCCAACTACCAATCAAACTTTTTGTTCCTAACTCGATTAGGCCTATAGGATCGGATTATTTGGAAATCATTTATTGACTTTGACAGTTTTGATACCTCAAATATCTAAAAGAATGCTTACTCAGAAATTTAGAAGAGAAAAATGATAAATATTAGTGCTGCATAATATTTGTAAAGTGTAGGTGTTTTGTTAAAATGTATTCTGAGTTTTTTTTGTGTTATTGAAAAGTAAAAACCTAACTATTAAAACCATTAAATATGACTTTAGAACGAAGATTAACTCTAAAAACACTAATTTAATGATGGTGAGCCCCAAGGCTCTGTTCTGTGTGCGACACTATTTCTCATTTTTAATAATGGTTTCCTTTCTGAAACTTCTAGTCCACTTAGCTGCTTTGTAGAGGATATAACTTTCATGTTTTTCTTCGGTCTTCAACTGCAATATATAAATCTCATTAACCTAGACAGCAATTTAAAATGAGGAATCAATAATATAGTAGAATTTGATGCACAGTCATAAAGTTTCTTGTCTTAACTTTTTGTTTCTTTATTTTTACGGATAACGTTTTCTTGAAAAAGCTAGTTGCTATTTTTCCTCTCAAGACTCAAGCAATTTAACGGCAATACTTGCGCCTCCAAAAATGATCACTACGATACCTTCGAGTCTTTGGTAGTGCTATAAAATACAATGATTCGATTTAGCATTTAAAGATTTACCTAGCGGAGGAAATAATTCTTTAGTCTTAAACTATGCCTCTGAAGCTGAACAAGATGGATTTTTGCATTGAACACATTAATACCCTGAGGGTCAAAATCAAACAATTGTCTTCGCCTCAACAAGGAGCTCATCTAGCTTGCTTTACAGAGGAGGGTTATCCAATATAAACTCCTTGCTATTCCAAATTTCACGTCTTACACGGATGTTTGTGTAGTCAAAATAGTGTGAAATCCAAAGTGGATTCAGACACAACAGGAATGAGGTCCGATAATTTTACAAAAAAGTAAAAAAAAACCTCCCAAGGGTACCAACCACGAACCGAATTATATAACGGCGATGATGAACCGAATTCCGCTGTAAGGGAGATAAAACCACTCAACCTAGGCGACGCAGATCAACAATTCCGCCTACCCGACCTCGACGAAGTGAAGATATCTATGTAAACGGTGACTTTTTAAGAGCTTGAGAACTTTAAAAAAAAAAAAACGCATAAAATTTGCAAAATCTCATCGATTCTTTATTTGAAACGTTAGATTGGTCCATGACATTTAGTTTTTGAAGATAATTTCATTTAAATGTTGACCGCGGCTGCGTCTTAGGTGGTCCATTCGGAAAGTCCAATTTTGGGTAACTTTTTCGAGCATTTCGGCCGGAATAGCCCGAATTTCTTCGGAAATGTTGTCTTCCAAAGCTGGAATAGTTGCTGGCTTATTTGTGTAGACTTTAGACTTGACGTAGCCCCACAAAAAATAGTCTAAAGGCGTCAAATCGCATGATCTTAGTGGCCAACTTACCGGTCCATTCCTTGAGATGAATTGTTCTCCGAAGTTTTCCCTCAAAATGGCCATAGAATCGTGAGCTGTGTGGCATGTAGCGCCATCTTGTTGAAACCACATGTCAACCAAGTTCAGTTCTTCCATTTTTGGCAACAAAAACTTTGTTAGCATTGAACGATAGCGATCGCCATTCACCGTAACGTTGCGTCCAACAGCATCTTTGAAAAAATACGGTCCAATGATTCCACCAGCGTACAAACCACACCAAACAGTGCATTTTTCGGGATGCATGGGCAGTTCTTGAACGGCTTCTGGTTGCTCTTCACTCCAAATGCGGCAATTTTGCTTATTTACGTAGCCTTAATTGTTTGCTCACTTGGTCGATTATGTAGACCATAAATCGGACGTAAAGCGCGAAACACATTTCGAACCGAACACTGATTTTGGTAATAAAATTCAATAATTTGCAAGCGTTGCTCGTTAGTAAGTCTATTCATGATGAAATGTCAAAGCATACTGAGCATCTTTCTCTTTGACACCATGTCTGAAATCCCACGTGATCTGTCAAATACTAATGCATGAAAATCCTAACCTCAAAAAAATCACCCTTTATATCTAAACTGAAGTTAAAGCTTACTACGCCGTACACGTCACAAGACTCGAAGCCATTCAAAAAAGATTTTTGGGTTTTTGTCTACGATCGCTTCCGTGGTTTCATGATATTCATACAATACCGCCTTATTCACAGAGACTTTCTCTTATAAATCTTCCTTCTTTGACAAATCATAGGATGTACTTGCAGTTTTGTTTTATTGTTGGAATAATAAACGGACAAATTTCACCACCATTAGTTCTTGGTTGTTTAAACTTTAGTTTTAGTCGTTCAAGTATAAGACTCCAGAAACCATTGAATACTAATTTTAGCAGATCAAACTATGGTGTACAATATTGTACACCAGAGCAATTTCTAGTTTTGGCATCCCTGTCAAACTTAATAGAATTGTGCTGTCAACTCAACCGTCAACAGTAGAGGCACAATCTTCCAAAGGTCCATCCAATTACTTGGATACGCAGATGATATTAATATAATTTTAAGATCAAAGCATGATGTCAGTGGAGCGTGTTTGAGCATTGCGACGGAAGCGAAGATGATGAGTTTATTGGTCAATGAGGGTAAAATCAAGTATATGCTGTCATCAAAAAAGGACATTCAACAACAACGTCTTGAAAAAAACGTCAGACAACGACACCAGCGCTGAATGAAACGAAGAATAACTCTTGCAAATCGCTGCTTCCTTAGACTTCGAAGGCAATTGAGAAGTAAAGTCGTCTCTAGAGTATCTAAAATCACCATCTATGAGACACTCATCATCCCGGTTCTCATTTATGGCGCTGAGGCCTGGACCTAGTCAAAAAAAGATGAGAGCGTCTTAGGATGTTTCGATGGAGAATGGAGGAGAAGATATAACGGCGAACTGTACGGGCTGTACAGCGACACTGACCTAGTTAATAGAATTAAAGTCCAACGGCTTAGATGGCTAGGTCATGTAGTCCGCTCCAGCCCGGAAGGTCCTCGAATCCAACTCCCAGGGACGGCGAAGTAGAGGAAGGCCCTGACTCAGGTGGCGCACGCAGGTGGGTGAAGACCTCAACCAACTTAGCGTGGGAAACTGGAGACAGATAGCTAGGGACCTAGCTGGCTCGAGACGCATGTTGGTTGAGGCCCAGGTCCGCACCGAACTGTGGTGCCACCTTAAGTAAGTGTGTTACTGCTGGCAGCCTTGTCAGAAAACTGAGGAATAAGATGGACTCTGAAAACTTTCTTCAAAAATATATGTCTCACAGTAATGTGACGAAGATCCGTCAAATGAAAGGAAAATTGTGGTTCTTTAAATCAACTGGCCTTGGATCAAAATCTATCAGATTTAAGTATCCTAGAAGTATTGTCTCTACCGAAAGCGGAACCTGCGGAATCATAGTTGTGCAATGTTTTAGAAAAAAAACTCTCTGAAACATTGAAACAGTACTGTTATACAAATGCAGTACCTCGAAAATAACAGCATCTAAAGTTTTTTTTCATTGGTACTGCCTCTTGCGAGGAATTGACAAATCCTACAAGTGTAATTCTGTCACGGAAAGTATTTTTAGCCGTTCAGATTTGGCTTAAAAATGAAAGTCCCCTCCTTCCCTGACAACTTTACTCGCACACATGAATGGTTGAGAGTTGTAAGTCACTGGGGCCTGGTTCTCTACGGACTGTTGAGCCACCTAATTTAATTTTATTTAATTTTAATAGAAAACAAAAAATATTAATTTAAAGGTCTCTGCAAAATGTCTTTAAGGCATTTCTGTCCCAATCGTATTTTCAATGAAAAACTACGAACAATGAAAACAGGCCAGGAACTTGACATTATTAAACGAAAACACAAGTGGCGGTGGATTGGACACACTACGAAAGTCAGTGGAAATACCTCAATTAAAATGACATAATAGTCCGGAGACCCAGAAGTAGCCGTTGAATAATTTGCAAAAAAAGGCAACTGTTGAAGGGAATTGTAACACATTCCTGAAACCACAAACGATAAGCTCTTAAATGGTCTGAGAGGATAATTATAGTGGCGACCCACCAATGAGTCAATGTTAGAGCCGTTTTGTAGGCAGGAAATTTGGTCTTTGATTTTTACTTGATAAAGTTTATTGAAATTGTTATGGAATGCTTTTCTAAAGTACAATATTGTAAAGATGGTCAAGTTGGGACGTTTGCAACGGATATAAATAACAGTTTTCTTTTCTATTGGTCTCCGGAACTACGGAAGCGGCTAGCTCTCCTACCGGGCTTTGTCCGGGACATATTGAAGCGATCCTGGCATAAGTCTGCGTAAAATGTCAATTGAATTGTTAATTTTATAGGTTGTCTCTATCTTCTTAAAAAGTCGGTTTGACTGTTGCACTGGTGAATGGATTCTTTGACAAAAATTTAAAAAAAATATTGACCTTAAAAGCTCCAAAAATAATATTAATCCGTTTTGCCAGGGAGCTGTGGATGGCTGCTCCTCGCCGAGTCAACCCGTTAATTTCGGTCTATGCCACTATGACCTGAAACCCAAATAAGAGTGACATGGAGGTTGTTGTTTAAACTAGAAAGTTCATCTTGACATTGTTGAATAGCCGGGATTTTGTTTTCGTTTAGGTCATACAAATGTATGCATATACATGGAAATTAACAGTCGTCTTGTCGGATTCGCAATAATTTAATTAAATTAAATGTTTAAATTTCTTTTTACTTGTCTTAAAGACTTGAAAACTTAAAACTAGTAATTGCACATCAGTTTAATTTTAAATTTAAAACCATATTTGATTTTGAACTATCTGCAATAAAACTACATTATGTATGAAATTCCATTTGTATATAAATTTTAAGTATGTATTAAATTGCTACTGAATTCAAATTCAAAGAAGTTTATTTTTATTTTATCTAGCCACTTTTCATAGTCAAATTAACCGCAGAATTATTATGCACCATAGAGTGTAGAGTTCCACATCACATAGTATCTTGATATAATAAAAGTCGAAAAGTCTTGTGATGTGAAAAGTGCCAACGAGTTACGAATTGAATGAATACATTTGCATGTTTTTCTTTTTTTTTCTATTTTAGTTTCCTTTTTAGTTTTTAAAAAGGATTTTCTTCTTCATTTTAACAACTGAGAATATTATATTCTGCCACTATAATCATAAAAATGGTGTCATAGCATCAGTGACAAGCTCATAAAAAACTTATTCGTCCGACAAAAACTTTTGGCGAATAGCTACTAGTTTTTCGTACGTATATTCTCATCTTATAAATATATAAATATGTAGGTATGCATGTATGTTTATTTAAAGGTCATCATTTCATAAAGATTTTTCTTATATGAATTTGTGTGTTTGAAGTTCGTGTACTTTGTTCCGGGATAGTTGCGATAGTTCGAAAAACTTTTGGATACTTCATTTTCTTTATGACATGTTGGCGACAGCCAAAAGTGAACCTTTGAATATTTTAACGCGATGAAATGTTTTCCTATAGTGAGGTTCAATCTTTTGATGGAACTGTATATACATAAGTATATGAAAAGAGTTGTCTGGTTTCTTTTTTGGTCATGTGAAAATATAGTAAAATATAATAGATTTTTAACTTCCCATAGGAAGTTATTGTAATGGCTCCGAATTGTCAAATTAAAAATTTTGACATTTCTCGACGTTTCAAGGTCGCTAGAGTCGAAATAAAAGATTTTTGGAAAGATGTCTGTGCGTGCGTGTGTACGCACGTTTGTACGTCCGTACGTCCGTACGTTCGCGACGTTTTTTTCGTCGTACATAGCTCAAGAACCAGAAGAGATATCAACTTCAAATAAATTTTGTTATACAGATAATAAGGCAGAAAGATGCAGAAAGGGCTCTCAAGAAATTTGTGTGGGTGGTTGTTTTACCATAGCAGTTTGAAAAAAAGGCGAAAATTTTGGTGAACCCTAAATATCTTACGATCCAAAAACGCTAGAGACTTGAATTTAATTTTATATAATATATTGTAACGTGATACCAAACAGGTATGTTTAAAAAAAATTAATAAAACGGTTTTTTTTATAAATCAAAAAAACTGAAAAAAAAAATTGTCACCTCCAAAATTTAACGACTAACATATGATTTCATCTCCAAAACAATTTTGAGCAACGGAGAATAATGTTTTTGACATCTGATAAAATTTTGAGAAAAATCTAATTGACAGTTTTTTTATAAAAAATAAAAATATAAAAAAAACATTACTCAAAGTTCGTAAAAATTAAATATTGTTTTCAACATTTTGAAAAATGTTGAGGAAAATCGAATTGAAAGTTTTTTTTACAAAAAAATAAAAACCGAAAAAAAAATAACAAAAGTTGGTAAAAAATGATTTTCGACTCAAATATCTTTTCAAAACTTTGTGATTTTGGCTTTAAGCTAATTTTATCTTTTAAAAAATATTGTTGTCAACATTCAGTAAAATTTTGAGAAAAAGCGAATTGACAGTTTTTGTTACAAAAAAAAAACAGTACTAAAACTTGGTAAAATTTTACTTCTTACTCAAAAACATTTCAAAAAAAAAATATTGTTTTTAAACTTTCTTTATTTCACAGAAAGTAGTTTTGTTTTATAAAAATCCAATATATCCATATCTCTCAAATTAATTACATTCATCCATTATGGGTAAAAATTTGTTGGTAATTTTAAAATTTTTAAGAATAATTCAACTGACAACTTTTTTAAACCAAAACCTACAAACTTTTAAGCAAGTAAAATCGACAGACGGAATGGGAAGTTATCAGTGTGGGTCGCATCCCAGCCTCTTTTTTCTTTAGAAATTAGGAAGAAGCTCTATTCACACTACCTGCTACAAACATTTTTAAAATATGGGGAGCGGACGAGTTATAGTGAACAAAGTTCAACTGTACAATTAAAAACTTAGTAGACAATATGATATAATATGCAGTTATATTTTTAGTTAAAAGTTTTTTCATTGTGAAAAGACAAACGCATGTAAAGTACGCTCAAATCTATAGTCCTATTTTATTACTATTTTGAAAACTTAATTAATTCAAGGTCGGTATGTTCATTATTTTCTAGGATATAGTCAATAAAACATGATTACAAAATGTAGGACCTAGGGCATGTACTTGCCTTATTTTGTATTAAAAAAAATAATCATAACAACTATATTCTGAGAGTAAACTGTACTTCAATTCGGATTCAAAAGAAATAACAAGTATAACCTAGCTTCATCACCACTGACATATTTTAGCAAAAGTTTGGTCAGTCTTCCACATCTCACCGAGTACAAAAACCAACTTCCATTAACTCTGATCTTCAAATTAAAAAAAAATCTATTAATTTTATGGTTTCGACAAACTTAATTAAAATTAATCTTTGTTTCATGTCTTTTTTTTCAAACAATCCATTTCTGTGCTATCTTCGTATATCCTTTTTGTAATAAACGATGAAGATGATGCTTTACCTAATTTTAAACGATAAATCAAGCTAACATAAAATGAAAACTTCAAACTGATACTAAAACTCAAAGAGCTCTTGCGCTGGCTGGCTGTCCGGCTAAGTAGCTTGTTATGCCAGCCAGTTAGCTTCTTTTTCAAACTTTATTATCATTACTAATTGAGTTTTGAGTTTATTTTTTTCTCCTGAATTAAACTTTTCTTTTTTACTTTTCTTTTTTGCTGCCAACACAGTGTTTGTGAATATTTATGGAGCCGAACAAGAGTAGAGCCGCTTTGAAAATAAAAGAAAGGCGCACCAACCAAGCTCCACCAACACCGACGACGACGTCATCCTTGTCATCGAAAGAATCCTGATTTCCATTGTAATTAACTTTGTAAGCGTAAAAGTTTATCCCCCAAAAAGTTTGAGAATAAGGACCAAAAAAAAAAACGCTCCACCAAAAAGAACAAAAGAATATAATATGAATGGGTAAGGGACAAGAGAGGTAGACAAAGTATAAGAGTTATCCTCCATATCTACCCTCTATCATCTTATATGCTCCTCAAAACCGATTCTTCCTTTAAGCAAGCTGCATCAGCACCCCCTTCATTTTCCTCGTATGCTGGGGACTATAGGAGGAGTATAAATATTAAGCTCTTCAATAATTTTCGGAAATTAACAAATGGGATTTATACCCTCTTGCCAATAGATACGTGGAATTATGTGTGTTTTTTCGTGTCTCCTGTGTTCCTTAACCTGCTCCTGCTCCTGTTCCAGCTCCATCAAGAGCACTGTCATGTGTGTCTATGCGCTGCTCCTCACCGGGGGAAATACGACGAATGGGGGTATTCTATTTCTAGGTCTCCTGGTTAAATATAGAATAGAAAAAATGAATCCAGAACTCAATCTTGTTCCACTCGTTTGTGCGAAATTCTCGCAAAGGGATTTGAGGATTTATGGCTTTTACGAGAACTAAAGAGAAATACTGATGGGGTGGTTGGAATTATGGTTAGGTATATAAGTACGCAGAAACGTAACGTACTTTTGTATTAGCACTGTGATGATATGGTGCGCGGGTGACTGGTGATGGTGGGAGTGGAAGTGGAATTGGAAGTGGCGTTCATTGTGGGGTAAAAGGGATGAACTTTTCCAATTATCTGTGTAAATAAAATTTAATGAATAGACTGTATATCATGTCATTTTTAATAATACATTTGAAATTGCCAATAAGTCATTGGATGGGTGATGGTTAGCAAGCGGTTGTAATACTTATATTTATATGTACTCGTCGTATACGAGTATAAAATCGTTGTGAAATGCAAGGCATGTGTTTTTAGAACAGAACAGCAAAATTACAAAATTTCGCTTGGGGAGTCGATTTATAATATGACAACGTGATGGGGTTAGGCAAATATTTAATTTAGCGATAACTTTCTCCGCTCTTTCAAATATTTATAAAACGTTATCAACGGAAAGTTTTTGTAAGCGATTTTTGCATAAACGCATAGTATGAATTATGTATGTCATTCCATTTTTCAAATATAGAAAGTCATAGAATTTTCCATAATGAGATGTATAAGTTATGCATTAGATGAATTTTATAAATTAGAATATTCGATGTTTATTCCCTCTTTGAAAACTGCAAGTCCAACAGATTTCTAGTAAAATATGTGAATTCATCCAAAAAGACTTTAGTAAAATATGTGGATTGTTTTTCGATTAAAAATGTTTTAATATAACCCTGCAAAATATGTTTGAATGTTTATTTTACTAAAACCGCGCATTTTTGTCGTTTAAAACGTTGCATTGTTTCGAATTAAACGATACTTTTTCCAATATTCAGATTATTAAGCGTACTGCAAAAAAGTTGTGGACATTATCAAAAAAAGAAGGTATTTTACATACTTTACACAAAATCTAAGCTTTGTTACCCCAATCTGGTCGAAAAAGAATTTGGACCGCTGCAACTTAACGAATTATTAAGACTTCAAAAAAATGTGTTTATTTTTCAAAATATATTCAACTCTTTTGGCATATTTAAGTATTTTGACAAGTATCCATTATTAAAAAAACAAAGTTTAAATTTGACAAAAATAAAGAAATGAAGAATTTAGTAAAATGTATGACCTCCTTTGGCTTCAATAACTTTTTGAAGGCATCTCGGTACATAATCCAATAAATTTTAAAGAATATCTGGAGATATCTCTTCCCAAAGGGAAGTTACTTCAGCAATTGCCTCCTCTCTGGTTTTATTTAAAGAAACTGTTCTGTTCTTTTGCGTTTCAAAAGAGACCAGACGTTTTCTATAATATTTAAATCTGGACATTGAGGTGGCCAGTCCAAAGTAGTAACACCAACATCCTTAAAAAAAATCATTACCAGCCGGGCTTTGTGGCATGGGGCATTGTCCTGTTGCAGGATGAATGATTTGCCAATAAGCATATCGCCGGATGGAAAGGTATTATCATTTAGGGTACTAACATATCTCTTGTTCATAGAGCCGGTGATAGGAACCAAGTCACCCAGTCCATTATAAGCAACACATCCTCAGAACATGACAGAGCCTCCATCTTGGCTCACTTTTTGACAAACGGGCCTTTTTTTGCCTTACTACCTTTGGCAATCTTACAAACAAATTATTTTTTGATGAAAGGAGCTTTCATCTGTCCATAGAACGCTTCTCCAGAACTCCTTTGGCTTATGCAGATGTTCTTTTGGGAAAACAGTCTTTTAAATTTGATTACCTTTGATATGTACGGTACGTCTTTAACTTTAATTGTCTTGAAATCTCCTTCTTTTAAACGTCGTCGGACAGTACGCTCACTAATTGGATTTTTGGCCGTCAAATTCCATTTATCTGCAGCAGATTGAGGCTTCACAAAAATACTTATGCCACACAAAAATTTGTTGTTTACATGCATTTTTATGAGCAAAAACAGAATGCAAAATGTAAATAATCCAAAATTTGGCATGCATAGAACTAAAAACATATTCTTTGTTTTGCATATTATTTTTTCGCCGTTATTTAACGATAATTAGCAAAGTCTAGGTTCAATAGTATGAAAAAGGTTTCGTCAAAATATAACACTTTTTGAATCTATCAACTGTACGAAAATAAGTATTATAAGTTTTCATTGCTACAATATAACTTTTTACAAAAAATACAATTTTTGAGTACTTACCCCCCCTTAAATTTCTTTGCACCGGATCAAAATAAATGGAAGGAGACCTTCAGGACGCTTTTTCATAAACATATTGACAGGTGATAATTCTACAATTATGTGACAAGTTTTCGTTGAATAACGTATTGAAAGGTGAGTTGTCATTTATATGCAACTACAATTTTGTCATTGTCAAAGTATGACAATTTTGTCGTGACCATTATCATCATCCAAAATTTCAAATGGTGTATGTTCATTTCCCAAACGGTTTTCCAAGTTATGCAGTACTGTACAAGTCCGAATAACCTTGCACGGAAATAGTTAAGGCAAGGAAATTTTTCCTTAAGAATGCCCAATATATTTTCTACAAGTCTCCTCGTTTCTTACCAGCTCTCAAAAATCTTTATAATGCTTCATATTGTTCAACTTAGTGTGGAATAACTGCTGTTAACAGCCAACTTTTTCGTCCATAACCGCTGTCTCCTAGTATTATATCATTTAGAAATGGCCTCCATCCATTTTCCCAGCGTCGTCTTAATGAGCTATTTCTGTCACAATTTCTGTCAAGAAATGCTGACTCATTATCAGTTGAAGCATAAATACTTATTAATAACCCATCAACAATGCCAGCAACACATGAAAAATTAGCAAAATGTCTAAAAGGTAAAGATACAATATTTTCTGAAGACTAGCGTATTTCTCTCCCGATTAGATTGCAAAATATTTTGACGCAGCGCTGAATGGAACTTTTAAAAACACCCTGTCCATTAGCAACTAAGCAGTACTGAGCTCCACTTCCAAGTCAGTATACAATATGGGTCTTAGCATCAAGAGTAGGTGAAGACCGATTTTTAACAAAATGTATTCTGCTGTTGTTTTGCAGACGCGAAATTTTTCCTCAAATTGATAAGCACTTAATGACGCTTAATAATTGTTTATTCTTCGCGTTCATCATCACTTTCGCTTGAAAACATTGTTCAAAAAAAAATGTCCACCTTACGACCGAAACTCAATTGCCTGTCACAATTTTCAACTACATACTGACAAAATTGTATTTTGTAGATACTATTTTTTCTATTTCATAAAAAAAATTGTCACTTCAAATTCTTCGGGAGTTTGTGACAGTTTTCGAAAAAATCCCTGACATTCATTGTCATGACAATTTTTTTATGATTCGAAATCTTGACAACTGTGGCAAATTCCTCGTCAATTTATAAAATTGCCAATTTTGTATGGGACAAAACTTAGACAATTGTCGGGTTTGTAATTTACAAATTGTCACCTATCTCACCAGTCAGTTTTTATGAAAAAGGGCCCAGGTCTAATATCGAATCGGAATGGCTGATTTGAGAAAGTACTTTTCATGACAAGAATTACTCTTGGAGCAATTTTCAATGAGTTACAGGAGGCAGTACACGCGACAAATACTCTAACTCATGGTGGGGCGTGGTTACTTCCTTATCTGAAACTCTCGCAACTGAGCAGTTATTAATAGTAGAGATTTGGCTTGTTCGAAAGCACGTTATCTTAGGTTTTCGTTATGACTAGTTCTGTGTCAAGAATGCAGTTTATAAAGCATTCGCTTTGGAGTCCTACTTTTCTTTCAGCCGTTCGATCATCGCAATTCAGCGTGCTTTCAGAAACCATTCTAACATCGCACATGCAGGTCGTGCGCCTGATCGGAAATCGATTTGTTTGTGGATAGACATGTTCAGGGTTACCGGTAGTGTGCAGAAGAAACATAATGGACCTTCCAGAACCGTCAGGATGCGAAGCCTTCCTCGAAAACCTGACTGCTATTGAAGCCCCACTAACCCGAGAAAACTTCATGAGCAGCCTCTGCATACAGAACGTGTGACTCTTTGGTGTGCAATATCCAGAATCAGCATTATTGGCCCAAGGTTCTTTGAAGAGAACGAAAGAGCAGTTACGGTCAATTTTGAACGTTATGTCAGCATGATTGTAGATTTCCTGATTTGTAATATCTGTAATGCGGGAGTGAGCGAAAATACAATCCATTTTCTAGGCGAATGTGAGATTTTGAGGAAAATAAGAAGGATATATTGGAGAGTCAATTATCTCAACATGTACGAGGTTCAAAGGGAAGGATGAAATTATTCGAGTTCTGTAAAGAACTTTAATTTTGCGAATATTTAATAATCAAATAGTTCTAACTACTCAAACTTTTTTTTCTTATTAAATTTAAAATAAAAATATTGTTCACTCAGCCAGACGGCTTTAAGTCATTGCTAAGGAATTGTATGATTGTTAACAAAAGATATATAATAAATAGACTTACAATTTAAAACTGAAAACTGAACTGCTTGTAGATTTTTTTATGTCCAAACTTAAAGAAATGAATGTAGGGGAAGTGTAGTTTCAAAAGGATGGCGCCACAGCTCACACGGCAAGAACGTCAATGAATGTTTTGCGTGAACAATTCCCCGAACAGATCATCTCTCTTAGTGGCGATCTTCAGTGGCCAGCACGAACCCCAGATTTAGCCCACAGTAATTTTTTCCTGTGTGGCTACCTTAAATCGTTGGTATACACTGATCGTCTTAAGACCCTTCATCATCGTAAAAATAACATTCGGGCTGCTTTCGCCGACATAAGCAGAGATATGCTAGAAAAAGTGGAAAACAATTTCGAATTCCAACTATCTCAGTGCATTGATGAGAGTGGTGGCCACCTTCGAGATGTCGTTTTTAAAACCAAATAAAATAAAATTTTAAATGTACTTCTAATACACAGACAAAATAATTAAATAAATATTGGCAATACTTTTTGTGTTATGATTTTTCAAAATAAGGAAGTAACCACGCCCCACCCTGTACAACTAATATTCCCGAATTTGTGTCTAAGACTCTAAACAAATTAGAGAAAGGTCATAACTAAGAAACTCCTATTACAGAGTTGTTTTCAGGTTCTCAGTCTCTCACACCATTTTTGGAAACTCCAGAGTTCCTCAAGGGAGCAACCTTGGTCCTTATTTGTTATTTGTCTCAACTATCAACGAAGTTATTAATTAAATCTGGTCTATTCTATTCGTAATATAGAAGTTATTTGCTACACTAAGTTAAGTTCTTAAGGGCACCTTGATCAGATAATTAACAACGCCAAATGATTCTTTGGTTGCACTAAACGTTGGATTAAAGAATTCTCGAACTCCTATGTCAATATATCCGAAAAAAATCCTATGTCAATACATCCCAATACTATACAACTCTCCTTGAATACGCTAGACAAGTCTGGTCTCCCCATCAGAACTCTCAATTTTAAAGAATACATACATAGAGCCTATACAATGCAGATTACTTCTTTTTGCACTCCGCATCTTATCAACATATGTATAAATAACGGCATTTTTGAACCTATTCTGTTCAAAGCTAACAACCCAGGCTATTAAGAGCAGTAAATTTGTTTTATATTCTACTTATTTTGTCTTAATGCTAAAGCACAAACGAAGATTTCTTTTTTGCAATTAATTTGACAAAATGGACCTAAACACAAATTTTTAACGATTCTTACAAAAAAATGTCGGTTAAAAAAATTGAAAAGTTTATCTTTAAAAATAAAACAAATTATTACATTTGAAATATGGTATTTCGCACTTTATAGGCAAAAATCTAAAGTTTTCTGTCTTGTCGAAAAAATTAATTTTTTGGCGTCTGTAACTTATAAGGCGCATACACTACACAAACTGTTTGAGCAAACGAATGTATTTTGTTGTTGTAAAAATGTTTGTGCAAACTGTTTGAGTAGTGTGTAGCGATGATGCGTGTTTGAGCAAGCGGTTTGAACAAAATCAAAAAAATTTCAATTTTCCGTGCCGGCAAAAACATGTTTGTGTGGTGTGTATTGAATTTTGCTCAAACCAATGGCAATTTTCATAGAGTAGACAATGAATAAACAAGAGGAAAAAATATTTTGGACTGAATTCATTGAGCTTTATAAAAGTTTACCGGTATTGTAGTGTGTAAAAATTAACGAATATTGCAATCGTATACTAAAAGCAAACGGATATGAAGTGTTAGTTGAAAACTTAAAGAATTTGATCCTGGCGCTAATCGCGAAGCTGTCGTAAAAAAAATAAATACTTTTCGAAGCGGCTACCGGGGTGCGACTTCAGAAAACAAAAAAAAGCGAAAAATCTGGAGCGGGAGCAGATGATGTGTTTCAATCCAATCTATGGTACTTCCATTTGCTAAGTTTTCTGGATAGTCAGGAGGACACATTAAAAGGAAAATCGACAATGAACGAAAGAGTTGACCATTTAACTTACTTAATTGTTAGATATATATATAACTTCGTTAAATAATTATTGTATTTTGTAAATTATAAATACAAAAATTATACACATATATGTTATGTATGTACATTTGCTTCTCTCTTTTTTTTTGTTTATTTCAGGATATTGAAAATCCGAAACAAAGGTCATTTAAAAGAAAACGGGTTTCCAATGACGATGACAAGTTAATAAAATTAGCTTGTGAGCACTTAAAAGAGAGCTGCAATGACACAATATCAATAGCAAAAGGATGGGCATCAACATTTTCTGAAATTGAGAACAAACAGCAACGAATGTATGCCAAAAAAATTGTTTCGGATATTTTATTTGCTGGGTCTTTTGGACAACTCAATGAAAGTGTAATCCGGGGGGTTCAAAATCTTTTAGACCTTTCAGTGAGATCTTCGACACCTATTAGGAGTGACTCTTCCATATCTTCTCCATTACCAGTGTCGTAATAAGTATTTTTTGTTCAACAACCACGGCCCTCGACCTCTAGCATGCGGACGTACTCCAATGCGACACAATTTTTTGATGAGTTCTCACAAAATATCGATTTGTGAAATGCATCCCTTCGTATATACAAACATAAATTAATTTTAATAAAATGAAAATAAAAATATACGCACTTTTATATTTTCTTTCAAAACTGTAATAATGGTCTCACAGAAAGAAATTTGATGCCTTCAAAAGATTCTCCACTTGCCAAGAACCGTAGTGTTAAAGATAGTCGATCTTTTGGTGAAATAGGATCTCTGATCAAAGTTGTTTTTTTAATAATAACTGGCGTAACTTTTTGTAACAAATCTGTAAAATTGGCTTTGTCCATGCGTAAAAATTGTTAAAGTCAACGCTGGGCAATTTTTCCAATTCATTTAACAAATTGGAAGGTCCAAAAATAGATCTTCTTTACACCAAATTCCTTTTTTTTTTGTTTTTTCTGTTCTTTTTTTTTAATAAACAAGGCAATAATTAAAGCTGCACAATGCTAAATCACTCATTGCTTCGTGTCCGTATGTATGTCTGATTAAGATAAAAAAAGTCACGCAACTTATATCTCTCAAACATGTTTGTGTAGTGTGTGGCAAAACTATGTTTGCTCAAACACACTTTTGAACAAACGTGTTTGCGTAGTGTATGGGCCCTATTAAGGAATTATTGAGATTTTTGGCATCAATGTTGTGTTTTATTTTTAAAGGTCTGCGTTTTCCTCGGACTACCACTTTTTTTTCAAATTTTTGTAAGTTTTTCAGTGCTAATTAAAATTGTTGCAAAACAAACAAAGGCGATCGAAGTAAGTTAAATTTTATCTAAAAGTAAAATATGATTATTAATACATGCTATATGTTTTTATATGTCTCTATAACAAAATTTAAAAATTATTGACTGTTTACTACCCCCTTTTTGTTCCTATCATGGGTAAATGTAAACACCAAAATATTGTAAAAGTGAACAACTTGGGGTAATTGTAAACATTCATTTTCAATGGCTTTGGTGTTGATCTAACAATATTTTATATCAAGCGTAAGCGTCAAAATACATTTTATCGTAAACGACAAATCAAAAGCTTACTGCTGGTCCTTCATACAACTTGTACTTGTAGTCAGTATTGCTTAAGTTAAGACATGACAATAGCCTTCAAGGCTGTATGTGTTACTAGCAAATTTGAATATTTAAGTTGTCCTTTTTATTGAAAATGTCGCTTACGATAAAATGGCGGAAAGGGCTCGATATCTAGAGGCAGAAAACCAGCACTTTCGTCAGACGTGGAGGACACTATATAGCAAGGTGCCTTATTTCAGATCTCGTGCTGGTTACCCTTGCGATAAGGATGATCTCCTAGGTCTAGGAGTCCTACAATGGTAGGACTAGTACCGTTTTCATTTACCCCATTTTTCTAGTTCTTCAAATTGCACTCCGTAGTTATCAAGAAAACAAGAAAACAAATACATATATTCCGATTCTTTACCGACAAATTTCTCATAAACAAATTGAAAAGTTTATCGTGAACAATAAAACAAATTGTAATTGAATTATGGCCCTCATTAACTTTAGGAGGGCACAATAAATACAGCCCTTAGACACCAAACATAGCACATTTATATAAACAATTATGTAGAAAATATTATGAACACAATTTCAAAGCATAATTTCTTATAGTTGCTAATGAACTGAACATTAATCTTGTGAACTTTTTTTTTAAGTAAAATTATATACAAATTATAATAGTTAACTATACAAAGTAAGGTACTTGAACTCTTTTCAAAACCTTTTTCAAACATTACTATATGCAAAATAAGTTCGTAAACGTTAAACTTTTTCGTTTACCTGCCATTAAATATATTATAAATATTTGTATAGAGTAAGGAAACATAATTCCTCGCACTTTTTAAAAGTCTTATACTTACAAACAAGACAATGAATCTTAAATAGGACCCCGTTCGCTCGTTATTCAAGGTGCGACTTTTGAAGATTAAATTTCCAACTTAACAGGTGTGCATAACTTGTTAGAAAAAAAATTCTTGATGTTATTGTTACAGCAAACAATAATCGCTGCCGCCACTGCCCGCCTTCCGTGCACCCCCTTCATTTTCGAGCTTCTTCTTGCCTCATCTTTATACCTATAGCATCAGAGCAGAGCGTTGTTTCTTAAGCTATATATAGCAAGGTTTATACTTATAACTTTAACATCGTTGCCATCACAGTCTATTGTTGCAATTTTAATTAAGCGCGGTAAATTACAATTAAAAAACTTTTATATTCCTGGGTCTATGGTGCTTTATAGAAAAATGAGATGACTTGACTATACTCCAACCAACAACAAAACTCCGACGACTACCGACCGAGGTAACCGCCTGACAATAACGTACAAAAAAGAAGCCACGAGATGAAGAAGAACAAGAACAGCAGAAAAAGTTTTAAAACTATGCTCCCTAAGGTGGTTTCCGAGTATTTTAGAATTACATGCCTCTTTAATCGAATTGCAAGAAGAAGAAAAAGCGATGAAGATGACAACGGCACGAAGACTACCGACCAACCCAATGGTGACTTGATGGAACTTTTACAAGAACGGATTAATCTACAGCTCTGCTCTGCTCTGATGGAAGATGATAATTATTATTCAAGGAAATATAATACACCTACCCTTAGACCATTCCCAATGAATATGAAAACGGGCACGGGGTAGTTTTACTCTCATAATAATCTATTAATTTTGAATGAGTTGTTACAAAAGTTTTAGGTCAAGCAAGAAGAGTGTCTTACTCTTTATGGCTGAAAGTAGAAAAATGTCATTGCCTTGTATAATTTTACGAGCATCAAGGGTGAAAAGTGGGAAAAGAATAAGAAATTATTAAAGGTATCCTGGTTAGGAGTTTAGGATTATTTTTTTGTAGGCACTGGAAACTTGGAAGTTCTTGCAGGTACTTAATAAAGACGAACTGAGAAGTTTTATTAATTTATATTTTGTAATTAAGACAATGGAAGGATGATGGAATTTTTCTTAACTCATTGACCGATGTTAATAAGGTAAGAAATTGTCAATTGACTTTGAATAGAACCTGAGATGTTGACAATTTGCCCAAGGGACGCAAAGTTAGGAGCGCACATTCGAATTTACTGTTACTTTAGTAGAAAAATGGTTTGTGAGCACATTGTGTCTTCATTTAAAGCAAGTACTCCCAATACACCAAACATTGGAAACGAAAACAAAACCTTTATCGTTTGAGTTAGTGTAGTTCCAAAATCTTAGGGTTGGCTTTTTATTAAGCTTTTATTATAATATAAGATTAACTATAAAAGATGGTGATATGCCTTCGCAATAACAGTTCCCAAACCATTGAACTGAGTTTTCCAGAATTTTCAAATTTGGAGTTGAAAATTCTCAATGTTCGAAAAAAGTGTATTTTTTCAAAGAACAAATTTGAAATTTGTATGTCTACTTTTAATTTGTATTACATTTTCTTTCTTTTTTTAAAAAACTATTCTAATATAATACAATTTAATGTTTTTTTTTTAAATTAATATTTTAAAAACCATTTATCATCTGTTTCACAAAGCGAAACGAGTTGTTACCGATTAGGGTTTCCCGTTTTTTAGCCATATTTCGCTCAGTTTTGTATACAAATTACATCACTTAACTCAAATAAATTGTTAAATTCCGGAACTACTTTCACACTCTTTAAGTCGGTTGGCATATATACTTCTATCTACTTCTATCATGTTACTATTACCTTTAATAATAATTACAACAGTGAAGGCAATACAAAAAAAAGACTCAAAAGTTTTCTCTCTCAGGAGCTGCTGATAAGACGTGTATTTGATCCGGTGACAAACATATTTCTTTTTATTTTTTGATCGATAAACGCATTCAACCTCGCTAGTTTTTGTGTCTTCTTGTGCATAAGCTGATTTGCTGTTTGCATAAAGTTCTTTTTGAGCAAAAGTGCTTACATTTTAAATAATATTTGCCTAAATAAATGTGTAACAAAAGAGGAAAAATATTCCTTTGCTTCCTTTGTGCAAATTATTTAACGAATCTTTAAGTAATTCTATTGACTCTGCTCTCAAACTTATTAAAGTCCAATACATTAACGTTTATCTAATACTTACCCATGCCTTCAAACCCATCTAAACGACCGCGCACTTTGAATTCCACACTCATAAATTCGCCCAAAAGCTTATCATCTCGTAAAATCCTAACACCTAAGAACACTCCGACATCAATAAAAATCATGAATAAGACATGGATGGATGAAAAACTTCGTCAACAAAGCGAGTTTATTGTTTCACTTCTGTCAAAAAAACTCGAATTCAGAAAAAAAAAATAACTGAAGAACTCGGCCGCGAAATTAATAAAATCAAAATTAGTGTCCAGGAAATAAATAATCGTGTTGTGATATTAGAAACTGCCATAACCGAAATTAAATCAGATATCGACTCTCTAAACACCGAAATTAGTAATATCAAAATATCACTAGCTAAAGTTACTACCGAATGTACGAGCACTAGATCTTGTTTAATTGAAAACTCTAATCAAATCAATAATGTATCAATAACTTTAATCACACCGCTGACGAAATTGCCAAGCTTAAAAGCTCCTTGAACGTGTATGAAAACCGAATTATCGCTAGGGACGCCTTTATTTTTGGTATTCCGTATTTACCTAACGAAAATCTCAAATCTATTTTCAATCTAATTTGCACAACAATTAACATTAAACCACCAACACTCAATAATATTTACCGCACTCGCCCAAAACCGAACACAAAAAACTCTGCGATTATAATTAAATTCAACACACGATTCGATAAAAATTTTGTGCTTACTTCGTTGGCGAATTACCGAAAAACAAACTATAAACACCTTTGCTTAAACGATATAAACCATGCTTTCGATAGCACTCTACTATTTTTTGTAGATTTTATGTTTTTTTGTGAAAAAATGGACTGTTGGATTTTTATAAAAAAAATTACTGAATGTAAATACAATATTTTTTGTGAGATAAAATATTTTTTGTGAGATAAAATAAGCTAGAAGCCAAAATTTTTACATTTGGAAAAGATATTTGAGTCAAAAGTAAATTGTTACCAAGTTTTAGTATTGTTTTTTGTAGATTTTTATTTTTTGTAAAAAAAACTGTCAGTTCGATTTTGCTCAAAAATTTGAAAACAATATTTCTTATAAGACAAAATTGGTTTGAAAAGAGAGTCGAAAACGTTTTTCTTCATTGCACAAAATTACTTTGAAGATTTTTCGTTCGTAAAATATTCGAGGTGACATATATTTTTGATTAGTTTCTTTTTATTTATAAAAAAAACCGTTAACTGAATTTTTTCCAGTAAAATTTAATTTAAGTCTCTAGCGTTAATTGTTCGTAAGGTATTTTGGGTTAACCAAAATGTTCACCTTGTTTTAAAATGCTATGGTTAAAAAAAAAACCAAACAATTTTTTGGGAGTCCCTTCAGCATCTCTCTGCATTATTACCTGTATAACAACTTTTTTGAAGTCGATATCTCTAATGGTTCTTGAGTTATGGAAGAAGACAAATCTTTTATTTCGACTCTAGGGACCTTAAAACGTCGAGAAATGTCAACATTTTCAATTTGAAAAATCGGACCGATTACAATATCTTCCTATGGAAGTTAATAAATAATAATGTATCTAGAATTTTCAAAAACTCTCTCAATATCGAATTAATTTTTGGAATTACAAAAAATGGACTTAAAGGGGGTCCAATTTATTCTCAACGAATCGAAAGAGGGCTCTTGGCCTTAAATTAAGACAAGTTATAAGATTAAAATACCTTGAACATGTTTTTTTTAAATCACACCCTCTTTTGTCAACTCATTAATTTTGAATGTCATGATTTACTTTTTGTTTTAAATTATTTACAAACTAACGACCGGAATTGTTAATTTTGAAAGTTAAATCGTTAGTTTAAACTTATATGTACATCAGTAAAAAAATATTTAAAAAAAAACACAAGCAGGTGAAGTTTCGAATTGAAACTCTGTATAACAAATTTTAAAATGGCAACAAAATTTCAAGTTGGTGCTAACTCAAGTCTTGAATATACATACATAGCTTCTATTCAAGGATGTAAGAAAGCCAAAGATCAGCTCATTTTGCAATACTCTGTATCTTACTTTGTATTTAGAAGTGTTAGAAAAAGAGATATAATCGACATTCTTAATTTTAAAAACAGCTGCATTTTTAAATTCAACAAGGCCTATGTCCAACTTTTAAGAAATACGAGTACTAGAACATTGCTTTTATTCTTTTTTTCTTATTATTTTTTTTTTAAATTAAGTTAAATTCAAATAAATAAAAGGAGGGTGGGATGCGACCCACACTGATAATTTCCCATCCCGTCTGTCGATTTGTCTTGCTTAAAAGTTTGTCTATATGTACTCGTATCAATTTTTACCAAATTTGCGTATACTATTTTTTTTAGATTTTATTTTTTATGAAAAAACTGTTGGATTTTTATATAAAAATAAACTGAATATCGAAAACAATATTTTCTGTGAAATAAAATAAGTTTGAAGCCAATATTTTTAATTTTTGAAAAGATATTTGAGTCGAAAATCAATTTTTACCAACTTTTATACACTTTTTTTAGGTTTTTATTTTTTGTCAAAAAACAGTCAATTCGATTTTTCTCAAACTTTGTCCTAATGTTGAAAAAAATATTTCTTATAAGTTAATATTAGTTAGAAGCTATTATCTCAAATTTTTGAAAAGATATTTGAGTCGAAAATCAGTTTTTACCAACTTTTGTTAATTTTTTTTCGGTTTTTAATTTTTTGTAAAAAAAACTGTGGATTCGATTTTTTTCAAAATATTACTGAATTTTGACAACAATATTTTTTAAAAGATAAAAGTAAATTAAAGATATTATTTCAAAACTTTACTGAATGTTAAAAATAATATTTCTTATAAGATAAAATAAGATTGAAGCCCAAATTTCAAGGTTTTGAAAAGATATTTGAATCGATATTCAATTTTTACCAATTTTGAGTAATGTTTTTTTTTATTTTTATTCAACATTTTTCTCAACATTTTATCAGATGTCAAAAACATTATTCTTCGTTGCACAAAAGTGTTTTGGAGATGAAATCATATTTTAGTCTTAAAATTTTGGAGGTGACAAATTTTTTTTTCAGTTTTTTTCAATTTATAAAAAAAACCGTTAAATGGAATTTTTCCAACAAATATACTTGTTTGGTATCACATTACAGTTTATTATATACAATTTAATTCAAGTCTCTAGCATTTTTGGTTCGTAAGATATTAAGGGTTAACCAAAATTTTCACCTTTTTTTCAAACTGCTATGGTAAAAAAAACCACCCACGCAATTTTCTTGAGAGCCCTTTCTGCCTTATTATCTGTATAACAAAATTTATTTGAAATCAATATCTCTTCTGGTTCTTGAGCTATGGAGGACGAAACAACGTCGCGAACGTACGGACGTACGAAATCATGGAAATGGTCTAGAATCCCACAGAAATCAGTAAATCAATTATTGTACTTATTCAACGATGGAATCGGAAAAATGACTTTCACAATTTTGACAGTCAAATGTTGTAATCACGAAGACTTTAATTCTGTATTCAACTCAATTCAATTGCAAACTTCCAAGTCGAATTATTAAATTTAAAAAAAATATAAATTTATTAAAATAATATATGCAATTGTGGTTCTTATAAGATATAAAAATTGAGATCAGATGTTAAAAGAGTGAAAATAGTCAAACCAAAAATTAATTAAGTCGATTCCACCCCGGTTCTAAACGTTCTGATTCCTTGTGAAATGTAGGAACGAAATATATGGCAAGTTTTGCTTTCGTAAAAAATTTCGACATCGAGATTTTAATCAAACATGACATTACGATGGTAGAGAAGTCAAAAAATGTTGTCCTACTATTCCGTCCGCCTATTCCGTCTGTCTGGGCCTAGTAGTAGTAGTAGTAGTATTGTTTCGATTGATTTAGAAATTAAGATTTTGAGCTGATCCTCGTCAGCGTTTTTTTTAATTGTTTAAGACTAAAAATTACAGAAATACCTATACTATTTTTTTTTTGAAAAATCGAAAATTCAAATTTTCTCCAAAACAAACAACAAACAGCCGTTATTTTGTTTTAAAGTTTTCTCAAGAACTAAACAACCGATTTCAATATTTTTTTCTGCACATTTCTGATTTTTAAAAAATATTAAATTTTTTTTTTTCGAAATTCGATTTCTTGAAAATAGATCATCAATTTTTACGAAATTGGAATATTGAACGCACAGTTGTGTTCATAAAAATAGCAGTGCTGGTCACATTTTGTTAGATGGTTAATTATTTAAAGAACGAAAATTCTTACAAAAAAATGAACATGTTACTTCCATCTACGGTCTTTCGTTTTCATATTAGAGACTTGAAGTTATACTCTACTTTTCCCGGTGAGCACCCATTATTTCAAACTCTATAGATATAGAGTGTTCATAAAAATAGCAGTGGTTTTGATTTTATAATAAAAAAGTATTAAAAACTTAATTTTTTTTATTTTTCGTTAAGTGAATATTTTTTACTATGTAAAGTTTTAAATATTTGTAACATACTAGCAAATAAAAAATTAATAAATATAAGCTCAAAAATAAACAATCAGACGGTCAAGACACTGCACCGAAGAAATTCGAAAATGCGTTTGGAGGGAAAAACCTACCAAAATATTCAAAACATTCTGCTGCTGCTCAGCAAAAATGGTCAGTAACGCCTTAAAATGGCAAAATAAACCGAAAACGCGAGGGCAAAAAAGGATGACTACTGAAAGAACTGACAGAAAAATTGTTTAGTTAGCAAAACAGAACCCTTCCATAGCCACTAGGAAAATAAGAAATGGACTTCAACTGTCTGTTAACGCTGTAACAATACGAAGACGTCTTTTATAAGTGAAGTTACCAACTCGAAGTCCACGTAAGGTACCATTCTTGACGAAAAGGCATGTGACAAAGAGAATAGAGTTTGATAAAGCGCATAGAGATTAAGAAAAAGACAAATGGAGGAATGTTCTGTGGAGCGATAAAAGGAAATTCGTCCTCTTTGGGTCTAAAGGTCGTCGAGAATGCAACCGAGTATGTGAAAATTCTCGAGGAGTTTATGTTACCCTATGCTGAATAGGAAATGCCGTTGGTTTGGGTATACCAACAAGACTATGACCCAAAGCATATGTCAAAAAATGCTAAATCATGGTTTGCGTAGAAGAAGTAATCCGTTATAGAGTGGCCCGCTGAATCCCCCGACATAACCCCATCGAGAAATTTGTGGTGGGATGTTTAAACCGCAGTTCATGAAGCAAAACCCAAGAATTCGAAAGAATTGTGGGAAGCAGTGGGTGATTTGTGGAACGCAATACCAGTCGAGAGGTGTCAGGTTTTAGTGGACTTGTTTCCACGTAGATGCGAAGCATCATAAAAAACAATGGTTATGCAACAAAGTACTAATTGTAAGCTAACGTTATTTGTATAATTTCATAAAACTTATTATAGTTTTTCTTAATTCTGGCATAATAGATATAGTACTTTGCCATGCACTGCCATTTTTATGAACAGCCATATATTTAAAACGGTTTTTACTGTGAGAAAGCTAACGGTAAAAAATCCATAGTACTTATTTTCTGTTATTATGAATAAAATATTTTAGTTTGTTATTCGAAATTTAATGAAATATATTATAACGTTGATATTGAAGGCCATTTTGTTTTATTTGGAGAGCATTGCTATTTTTATGAACACAACTGTACATAAATTTATAAGTTCTAAATAACCAAATGCCAAAAACATTTTTAAACTAAAATTGATAAATTTTACAGATTAATTAAATTTGAAGTGTAATTTTTCAACACTTCAAGATTATCTTTTATTGTATTTATTTTATAATTTATTGCTCTTATTTGTTTTTGATCAAAAACTGAAAACTAGATGATTTTTTGTCTTCTAGTTCTTGAGAAAAAGAATTTGTTCTGTCTTGATATACTGTACTTTGATTTTTCCTTCCGTAACTTCGTGCCTTCGGAGTCAGAGGCTAACAGTACTGTTGTTCCTGAATCGGACAAGGAATATAGTCTACCGCATGGAATCAATAGTGCCATGACTAACTCCGAAATAAGAAGATCATCGAGATATAAGAAACCCACAGTCAATCCAGATTTTCTATCGTTCATTGCTCGTGAAGTAGCAAGGGATCCTATGAAAACTGAAGAGGCGTTGTCAAGCCCCGAAGCTGATGCTTGGCACACTTCTTAACCATACGGTTCCAAAACTTAAGAACGATTTTTGCGCTAAAGGGCTAGGGATTGAGATTTGCCAAGTAAACATTGTTTATTTAATTTAATTATTTTTGTTTAAGTCGGAGTATTGTAATAGAATAAACTAAAAATGAAAGCAAAAATTAATCCTGAAATATCTGGTGCATCCGTTGCGATTTTGCTTTCTTTTAAATGAGCGCGACTTCCCTAACTTTCCCTAACTTTCTTGTGCTAATCTAATTTAATTACGTTTATCTGGGCCCATATCCTGATAGAAATATAAAATTGGAATATAGAGAGCGGAGTACAAGAAAAAAAACACGACTGTTGAAAGTTCAAAGGGCAACAGAGCGGAAGTTTTATTGAAATGACAATTGTAACAAATATGTAGGATGGGTTACAACAACTGAAAGGAGTTGCCAGTAATTTAATTTTTAGTTTATTCTATTACAATACAATCAAACCAATTTGCAAATAAAAATGTCTTTATTTAAAAATAGAAATTTTTATCAACAAACCTTATGCCAATCTTTTCCTCCACCAAACGGAGGTCCAAGAATGCTCAGTTCTTCTGCAAAACTCTTCCAAAAATCTTTGTCGTTCCTTTTTGATGAACAGAATACTCCTATGCCACTAGCCATATCGGGATTCGTTTTTATCAATTGCATCAGCCTAGCAAATTGATTTGTATATGTCCTTGAAAATATAATTTTTTATTTTCTTTTTTTATAACAATAAAAAAACTATTTGCAAAATCCTTTTTCTTTTATCACTCATTTTAACAACTAAACAAAAATAATGATAATTTAGCAATAAATAAATTCGAAAGTTTTTAAGCTCGCTTCGCTACTCTTAATTTTCTGGATAAAAGGCTTTAATTTTCTGGATAAAAGAGAATTGTTGATTTTTGAAATATATACTCTATTCCAAAATAAGTTCTCTTGAAATAATAATGCTTAATAAATATTGCGAAAGTAAATAGTGTTCAGAAGTTTTAATCTCGTTATTAATTGGTAACTTGTAAAAATTGAGAATTGGTTGTATTGGAATCACAATACCCGAAATATTTCGAGGGAAAGAAATATTCCTAGGGAAGAGAAATTACTCTTGAGATTCCTGATAGGGTCCATTAAATTTCCATTTAACTTCCTTAATAGTTCAGTACTCGTTGTATCAGAAATTCCATATGTTTCTGAGGTCATTTAAAACCGAAAAACGTATGATGCTATTTTCTCAGTTCCGCTTCATTGCAACGTTTGTTGCAATTTTTGGAAATTGGCTTTAAACTTGCCAAATTTAACTGAGAGTTGATTTTTTTATTTTGTCTAAACAAAAATAAATTTAAATATTTTGGGTAATGGTTAAGTTTTTATTTTTTTAGCATCTAAATGAAACCTCTTATTTGAAACCCCTATTTATAAACTTTTTGGAAGAGGAGGGTGCACGTACTTCGATATTAACTTTCATATTCAAAAATGAAACAAAAGATGTCAGCTTAGACATTTCGTTACTTTTCTGTGATTTAGAACTAAATCCTTTTAAATTTATTTGAAATATAAATAAAGTGTTTAAAAAATTGAACCACAAAACTATCAAAGTCACAATTTTGTACTGGGGGTGCATTAAAGCGTATACGCACTTTTCATATATTTTTGAAATTTTGACACCATTGCCACTTTTTGTAAGTTATATTTGTTTCAAATCTCTATAAATTGCTACCACACTGAGGTTATTCCTAACGTCGACATTTATTATACTTACGTACATTTCATATAAGCAAAGTGACTTGAGATTTAATTCCAGAATCGCGAAGGGAATTTCTTTTAATCCTTAATACTTCTTTAAGTTAAAATTTGTCTACTATTCGGAAACTCTGTCGAGCATAATTCTTAATAATCGAATCAGGAACAAAATTGCATGGCATGGACCCAACCTATCAAAACATAAAAATAAGAATAGAAAACATGTTTTTTTTTAATCGATCTTTAATTATTTAACTCTTCCTCATTTTAAAATAAAATCATTCATTTTTATCCTGTTTGTTTTATCTTTTACAATAATAATTACAATAATTGATTTCTTTTTCTTGTTTGTTTTGTTTTTCTTGTAGGTACTACATAAAAAATGTCTTTATCTTATAGCATTTTTGTTTTTTTTGTTGCTTAATTTGTTTTTTATATTCTCATCTAAATAATGTGTTTTTATTTTTAATATGAAATTCATAAAAATTATTTATTTATCTCTCTTATTTCTGTTTTAATATTTTATTTATTCTATTTTGCATTAAGAAATGTACAAATATTTTAATAAATATAATAAATTCTTTTACAATCAACTTTTTTTCATCATTTTAACATTTACAATCCTTAATCAATAAAAAAAGATAATAATAATGATAATTAATTATTGATGTATTTTAAAATATACATTATACAATAGTAATAATAATTAATACATAAAAAGAATAATTAACTACTTTTCCTTTCACATTTTCATACACAAGCTTAATGTACTCTATTTTTTATTATGTATTTTATTCTTTTGCGTAAGGATATTTTTAAACATAAATCGTAGTGCATAATGGGAATAAGCTTTTACAAAAAGTTCTATATAAATTCAAACAAGGAAAACAAAACTACACCAAAAACATATATTTTATAATCTGATCTATAAAAACAAGAATTTTTTAACAATTCGTTTATATCATCATTGAAACATCCTAGGGAAATAAATTCAAATAATTCGAACTCCTTAAAATAAAATAAATTCGCAAATCAGTTACAAACTAAAGTAAGTACTTAAATATCGATGTAATATGATTATAATTATTTAAAACAATATCTTAAACTTGTGACAAGAAATTGAAAAAGAAAAAGAATATAAGAGAAAAAGTTTTGTTTTGTAGCTTTTTGGTTAAAAATTGACACGAGTTCTTATCTGATTCTATTTAATTCTATTTTTGTATTCTGTTGTACTAAGGAAGCATCATTCTCTTAATAAACATAAATACAGAGTGCAAGTTTTTATTTGTTTACAATTATTAAAAAAAATATATCTTAATTGAGTGATCAAACAATTTCTTAAAGTATACATTTTATCATAGATTGGTTTTCTACGTTAAAAAAAAAGACTTTTTAAACGTAGAAAACAACCAAAGTTCTTAATTTGGGGATCTAGTTTTGAAAATTGGCAAAGGTTTTTTGTTTCATTGGTTCATTCCATTTGGAAATTCTAAGTAAATACATACTTTCAATATTTCAAATCAAGTGCACGAAAAGCCACATTTTAATCATCACCTTTCCCTAATATCGAGTCTGAGGTGAAGGAAATGGGTCTTGACATTAACGAGGACAAAACCAAGTATTTACTATCGTCAAATAGAGATGATTCACACCGTACACTTGGTCAAAACGTGACAATTGACAGGTATAACTTCGAGGTGGTAAACGAATTTGTTTATCTGAGCACTGCTGTCAATTCTGCAAATGACATCAGCTGCAGCGCCGAGATCAAACGAAGAATTACCCTTGCTAATCGCTGTTTCTTGGGCCTAAGCAGGCGTTTAGGGATAAGGCCCTATCGCGCAGTATCAAAGAGGCACTGCACAAAACCTTAATAATCCCACTCTTGGTGTATGGTGCAGAAACATTGGTCCTCTTCCAGGCGGATGAAGGATGTCTTGGTATCTTCGAGAGAAAGGTTCTGCGTACGATCTATGGTATGGTTTGTGTCGACAGGCAAAGTAATATCGGAGCGGAGAAGATATAATTCTGACTTGCCACTGGTCAAAAAGCTGAGTGTTCAACGCTAGCCTGGAGGGAACAAGAACCAGAGACAGGCCTCATCTCCCGTGGAGTGAGCAAGTTGAGGCCGACGCACGTCAACTAAGTATTCGAAACTGGAGGCAACAAGCTAGAGATCGAGTTAGCTGGCGAGAGTTATTACTTGAGGCCCAGGAGCACAATAAGCTGTAGCGCCAACTAAGGTTAAGTAAGTATTGGAGAACATTTCTTAAATATCAGTGTTGCATTTCGAGCCTCTTCTCAATTCTTTAAGAGTAATTCTTGGAAATGCCTAGATTTCACTTTCACGAGAAATTAAACCGATAGAAAATTGATTTTGTCTTATTTCACCTTTATATATTGAATTATTTGAAAATTGTCTTCGATGTCATTCATTTATGGTGACTAACGGCTACAGTTGCAGCATCCTATTCTTGTTTATGAAGTTTTCAATTACCAATTCGCACATTTAAAGCAATATGTTTTTAATAACTTCACGAACTATATCTTTTAGATCTTGAATTAATTGTGGAACAATAGCATATATCTTATTTTCAAAAATTTAGGTGGTCTCTTCAAGAAATAACACTCTTGCCGAATTTAAATTTGTTCGTTGCTTGCGTGGCACGTAGCATGCGTCGTCTTGTTAAAAAAAAAAACATATCGTCCATGTTAATATCTTTTCATTCCAGGCATACAAAATCTGCACTGCAATATTTGGACCACTTCTGTAGCGAAGTATTTTCCATATTTACTAATGGTGTAGTATTTCCTTTTCCAATGTGAAAAGATGACAATGGGCAGGTTCAGACGACATAAGGGACTTGAAAGTTAGGCAAGTTTGGGTTATCTGGTTGGCCAGCTGCCAAAAAATTATCTTCCAACTAAGGCAACTTAAATGGAAAGTTTACTTTAAAGTTAGCCAAGAAAAGTCTACTTCCATTAAAATGACAGTTGATAATTTTTTTTTCATTTAACTAAATCTGAACTTTATTACTCTATGATTAATTGATTTTCTGCACAACTTAATTAAATGCTTTCTGTAAAAGGGTTCCTTGTCAATTTGGAAAAGAAATAAGTTATATTTCTTTACAATACAAAAAACAAATCATGATGGAATTGTAGATTGCCTGAGGAGTGTTTTTAGATAGTAAAGTTTGTACTACGAACTTAAAGAAGTGGTTGTGAAGTAAAGTTCTGAATTTGAAATTCATGACCCTTGAAAAACTAACTAGTTGCCTTGGTCAAAATGTACGTTCAAAGAATTTAGGGGCCGTACTATGTAACTCGATTCTACTTTTGATTCTATTCGAAACTCATTTCCGATTCTACTTTCAAATCGTACTCCGTATGAAAGTAGAATCGGATGCCGGTTATACCAACTTGTTTTCAAAAAAATTGTACTTTCGAACGAGTAAGTATCGAGGAAATGAAGAACGGTACGAGCAAATAATAGAAGAATTAGAGATAATTTCAAAATAATGGAACTGAGTGAGAAATGGGTGATTTTTTGGCTATTATCTTTTTTGCCACACTTTTTTAAACACACGTTTCGTGTTTTGTTTCACTGTCAAAAATCATCAGTTTGGTCTATAATTTAACCATGAATAATCTTACAAACGAACAATGCTTGCAAATTATTGAATTTTATTACCAAAATGCGTGCTCTGTAAAAAAACGTCATCGCGCGCTTTTTTCATTTTATGGTCAGCTTAATCGACCCACTGAAGCGGCCATTCAGGCTATTGTAACTAAATTTCGCACCAAATTTAAATTGTTGGACATAAAACCACCAACACGCAGCTGTATCGGCCAGTGTTAATGATGGCCATCAATTATCGATTCGTCGCCGTTCACAGCAACTGGGCCTCTGTAACTCAACAACGTGGAAAATTTTGCGGAAGGATTTAGATGTGATGCCTTTCAAAATACAGCTGGTACCGAACGACATACTGCAATGTAAAATTTTTGGTGAATGGGCTCTTGGAAAGTTGGCCGAAAATCCACTTTTTTATCGAAAAATTTAGCGATGAAGCTCATTTTGTGGCATTATTGGACGGTACTTCTTCAAAGATGATGCGAATCGTAACGTAATTTTGAATGGTGAGCGCTACCGTGAGATGATATCCAATTTGTGTTTGTCCAAAATGAAAGAGCTTGACTTGCATGACATGTGGTTTCAACAAGACGGTGCCACATGAAACACAGCTTACGCAACAATGGACTTATTTCACGCTTGGAACCTGTCAATTGGCCGCCTAGATCGTGCGATTTAACGCCTTTAAGCATTTATTCGTGAGATACCGGCCGAAATGTTAGAATTAGTATGCCGAAATTGGACTATGCCAAAATTGAGGCAACATTTGCATGAAACAATCTTTAAAAATTAAATTATATGGACCGTAATCCTGATCGAAATAAAGATTTCATGCATTTTTCTCAATTGTATGTGTTTCTTTTGAAAAACTTTCCTATAGCTTTTAAAAAATCGCCCTTTAAACACGGTAGATTATTTGAACGCATTCTTATTGAAAATATATACTTTTGTTTTAGTTTTTTTTTAGGAGCTGTCTTCTTACTAAAGACGGATTTATATTCTTACTTTACACCATATCATCCGACATGACTACTTGCAGAAGAGTTAAGTTATCAGCAGCATTGCATTCTTTGGCAACAGGAAGTTACCAAAACTAAATCGGTGGTGAAAAGAACACTGGAAACAGCAAACCATGTCAAAAATACTTGCCTAAGTTTTGACTTCAATCCAAAGAGTCATGTGCCCGCTGATGATGAATTTTGAAATGAATGAGGAAGAGAAACGAAAGTCCAAATTCTAATTTTTGTCAAAAATCACGAATTACCGGTGTAATTGGGGCGGATGATGGGAGGTGGGACTTATATTCAACTGATTCGCCTATGAGTGAGCATCTCTTACACTTTGACAAAAAAAACTTGGCTTGCAAACATAGAGTGATTATTTTCCATTTTGTCTTGTTTTGAATCCTACTTTCAAGTTACGTAGTTCCTCGTTTATTCGAAAGTTCATAAGAATGTAGTTGGCACTACTAGATCTATTCGATTCTCGCTGGTTCGAAAGTAGTCAAATAGATACATAGTACCGATTTTTCGAATTCGAGCATTTTCATTGTAGAATCGAGTAACATAGTAAGGCCCCAGTTAACTGCAAGTGAAGTCTTTTATGTTGCCCAATGTCAATTGTGAAAAGATGACAGCTTCAAAAGAGCAGGCTATTTAAGATGAAACCACTTATTTGAAAACCCTATTTCTCTTTGCGTTTATTTAACCCTCACAAAATAAAAGACATTCTTGGAGCATTACAAAAGTTACTCCTTATTAGTATAAAAATTCCCAAATTAGTATGTTTTGATTGATTTGAAGCCCATTTCAGGGTTAAAAACCAGTCATTTTTTAAAGGAGCTTGTAAACAGGAAAATGGAAGAATTAAACTTGCTTATTTATATCCAAATAAGATACATTTTAAGATACAACAAAGCTAAATACACTCTGCATTTGAAACAAAAATTAGAAATCAATTCTATTTTCATGTAAGCCACAATCTATTCTCTATACTTTTTTACTTTACCTATTTTCTATGTAATATTTTGTTTTTATTTTTTTTTCATTTTGAAATTATCAATTTCTAAACAATCACACAAAATTCCTTGTTTAATTTTATTTTTTGTCATATAATTTTTTGTTTTGTTTTTGATAAATTTGTTCTTAATGCACTGAAACAATGGCACAGTGTGTTAAATAAAAAAGTTTTCTTTTTTCTTATTCTTGTTTTTGTTTAAATAAAATATATCTTAAATTATATATTTTTTGTGTAATTGTTGTTGTTTTTTTTATTTTATTTATTATTTTTAAAGTGTTAATTTTTGAGTCGTTGTGTGAGTGTAAATCTTCTCGAAAAAATATGTATGTATGTTTATTTTTGTCAATATAAAAATCAGTTATTCTTTTTTTTTGAAAACTAATAATGAAACGATTTTATTATAATGTGCGCAATATGAGCGTTTCATTTTATTTTTTAATAATTTTCTAAAGCATCAAAAATAACATCAATGTTTAGAAAAAATGTATAACAAGATTTTGATGCTATCATCTGTCATGTCTTGTATTTTACAGAATCACAAAATATTTATTTATGTACAGAGGATCCCACGACTAATCGGATACGGAAGATATAAATTTTCTCAATGCAATTTGTACAATTAGTAGAACGTTATTCTATGAAACATTGAAACTCAAATTAGTTAATTATTAAATAGTCTGTGAAAGTTCAAAAATTGGGAAATCGTTAACATTGTACAAGGGAGCCATTTTACAGCTTCTGATCTGCTAATTTCGCGTTTTAAAAATTTGGGCAGAAGTCATTCAACAAAAATCCCTTATTATCCTTCAAATCTTCCATTTTTGAAATAGACTGCAAAGTTCTTCAAAATCATAACCAAGCAGCATGTAAATAAGAATGTCTTCCTGAAATGAGCTAAAACTACGTATTTGTGTCTAGTTATTTAACCGTTATACATGACATCACGGTAGAATGTATTTATGACGGAAAGCAAATGAATAACTCTCTCGAGCTACTGTAAAGCATGGCGATGGCGGTGCGTCAGTCATGGTTTAGAGAGATGTTGCAAGTTCTGGAATTGTAACTAAATTTTTGTGAAATGAATCAAAAGGCTTATATCAATATTTTCAAGCAATATTTTGTGTCCAGTGTGAGTAAGCTTGGAATCTTGTACAGCTAGGTTGTTTGTAACTTTCATTTCAAGAAGATTGGAAAAAAGGAGCACTGAATTCAGCTCAAAATTTGTCTCTTGACTTCCCCGAAGCGATGCCTTAAGGAAGTTATTAAATCGAAAACATGCACAACAAAGAGCTTTATATTAGGTGTCCGATTATGTGCTTTTTGATAACTTAAAACCTTTAGGTTTATTTAAGGGTCACACTAAAATTTCGAAAAAGCGTGATTTGTAATTTTTAATTTGGAAAATGATTACATATGATTAGTTATATACACATAGTCCAAAAAAATCATTATACCAGCTTTCTCTTTGATGATTCGAGATAAAATATTTACTTTTACAATATATTAAAATCGGGTTTTTGAATATCACAATCACAATTTTTTTTTAATTTGGTAAAAAGTTGAATGTGGAAACTTGACCTTTTTCAATGTTACCACTTCGGTTTTAACATTTATTCCCAGCTCTTTATTTTCAAAAAAACAAAAAACACTAAAATTATGCTGTTTTACGGATGATGTTTCACAAGTCAAATACTATCAGACATTATATATAACCCGCAACTGTGTTAAAAAACGCCTTTTGCGGTGACCACTGTAACTTTCCCACTGATCATTTGAAATAAAATCAATTAATAAAGTTTTTGTATTTTATTTTTAACTGAAGGACTTGAAGAGTTATACATTTTTGAAAAAAAAAATATTAGTTGATGGAAAGTAAAAGTCTATATCCCGGTTGAAAATCTCTTTATTTTTTCTTTTTCGATAAAGAAATACCTTCTTACATAAGAAACTATGTAAAATGGATTCACTATTTTTTTTTTTTAAATATCGTGGTCGTTGCTTTGAGAAAAACACGGTTAAAGTTCAAAGTCTGGCATATACGACTCACAAACTCTAAACAGTTCAAAATTACCAGATTTTAAGGGATTTTCAGAGAAAGTTTTTCATAATGTCATACTTTGAGAATTCGTTGTAAACATAACATTGATTTTGAAAGTAATATTATATTGTCAACATAAAACTCTACAATATCTATACATCATCTTAAAGAAATTGCAGTCCAAAATGTATATTTCCTGCCTCCGATTAAGTATGGAATCCACTGTATAACAAACCAACAGAAAAAGGGAAAAAAAAAAACAATTTCTTATCTTAACTTATTTTTTAATAGACTATGATTATTTACAAAACAGTCTGTGGAAAGTTTAAAAATTGTGAGAAATTATGCAAATGGTATGTCGTTTTGTGTTTTTTTGGGTGTGTCTTATGTCTGTGTATATATATATAACAAAGTGTTTGCTTTTTTTAGAAATAACTATGAAAAACTATAGAAAACATCTCATTTATCATCTTGCTTTCTTCTTTTTTTCTTTCTTTTTGTTTAACCTAATGAGTTGTCCTAATAAAAATCTATCAAATACGTACGTTTATTTTTTTGTTTTGTTTTGTTTTTGTTTCTATGAATATTTTTCATTGTTGATTTGTAGATTAATCCTATGCTATTACATTACTATTTTTGTGTAAATCAGTTAATAGCTCTGCGTCAAGATCTTCTCCTTCAAGAAGATCGGTACATATTTCACCATTAATTGGGAAATTATTGGCAGCTGAAACAACGACTCCTGTACCATTTGTGGCAATAACTGCTTCGGGTGAGTTGCGACGACGTTCGCGTTCACGAATTATGTGTGGAGCTTCATTGAATTCATCTAATTCATCCATACCTATAAAAAAAAAAAAAACAATATTTTAAGTTCTCTCTTAAGATTAAATTCGTAAAAAAAAGAAACAAACCTGAGTAATGTGAACCAGCCAGTAGAAGATACTGACCAGAACGATTTGGCCACAGGAGTCCTGTCATAATACAATAAGCTAGGCAATCAGCTGAATTTGTTATGCCTAATAATAGTTTATCCCTCCACATTGAATTGACTTGTAATGCAACTACCGCTACAATTGGCAAATAAATGAACCACACCAAACTGGAGGCACCCAAATGTAAAAGAAAATCTAATTTCTTTGTTGAATGTTCATATTTCATTGTGTTGCGTAGTTCATAAAGGAACCACATCATGAAAGATGTCCTGTAATACAAAATTTTGTTTCATTAAAAAAAATTACCAAAATATATAAAAAAAACTAAGAAGAAAAAACTCACCGAAGTATTAGGACTATCCATCCAGGCCAAGTCTGGTATTCGTCAATGTCTGAAGTTACTTCAACTTCCGTCTAGAAAAATATATGCAAATAATATTTTAGTGTTTTTTTTTTTGAGGAAACAATTGAGTCCTAACTTTCTAATCAAAAATTGTTCCTTATTAGTTAAAAGACAAAGTAAATGGTGTTTTTTTTTTTTACTGCAGAATAAGTTTCGATGGTTGTTGATGAAAAGTATGTCAGCAATTTCTAAAATGAGACGAGGTGTAATAATTGAAGATTGTTTTAAGATCCAAGGATTTTTCCAGGTAAGAGTGCAAAACGAGGGAATCTTTGTTGGATTTTTTTTCATAATACTCGCACACTCAATGGGATATTACTACCTTTATTATGTAGACACAGTGTGAGCACTAGGAAAGGGAAAGAAGGGTTGAGAGGAGATGTCTGTGCACATTGGTTTGGAATTCCTGAATATTGCAATGGCTTGGAAAGACCGAGTGCGGTAAGGAAATCCACATTCGTGTAGTACGGCTAAAGAACGAAATCTCTGTACTTGACAGTACGACCGAAGTTGGGCTGGAGGGAATACTGATGAGCATTCCTAGAAGTGCGAGTATTAGGTTGAACTGTTATAAGAGGAGGAATGCAACTGGCTATTTATCTGGAGCATAAACCGTTAAAACAACGGTAAACAGAGTAAGACAAGAAACATAAGGACGATGTTCAAGCAACGTAAATGATCCTATGATGGTGTTATCACCAATTAATCTAAATGCTCTACGTTCTATACTGTCAAAGAGGCTCAAGTAAGTTGCAGGAACACCAGCCCAGAGATAAGAGTTACACTCAAGCTTTGAACGCATATAAGTGTTATAGATAAGGACATCGCCTTACATAACCAAAACATCTTGTGGCATTTTTGGCGACATCGCTTATGTAATCGTTCCTCAAAAGGTGGTTATTGAGGCATACCGAGAATATCGAGATGTTCAGTCATCTCGATGCAAGTCCCATTCATGGATAGTGGCAAAACAGGATTGGGTTTAACAGCAGAAATGCTGTTTAGATCGGAATTTAATGAGCTTATCATATTTTGTCGTTGCAGTTCCACATCCGAAGAAGAGGGATGTGAGTCTGAAAACGAATATGAAAAGCTAAGAGTACTATCGTCAGCGAAACAAAGTATTGGATTAGAAGTTGCAGACAGGAGATCATTAATAAAGATGATAAAGAGTGTTGGATATAGGACAGAGCCAAGGGGCACACCAGCATATATTTTGTGGTTTTCAGACTTGAATTAATCCAATACAACTTGTATTGAACGATCCGAAAGGTAATTACTAATCCAATGGAGGAGGGATTCATGAAAATCGAAAGCACGCATTTTCGATAAAACAACCTGATGCCAAACCTTATCAAATGCTTTTTAAATGTATAATGCAATAAATTTACTTTCTCTAAAAAAATGGTAAGATTTGCTCCACTGTACGATGAGATGAACTATACAATCACCAGTGGACCTATTACTGCGAAAGCCGTATTGCCGGTTATTAAGAAGATTCCGATCTTCGAGATATTTTTTTGAGCTGATAACTAATCAGCGTTTAAAAGACTTTGGAAAGAAGGGACGAAAGTGCAATCGGTCGGTAGTAAAAGGGTAAGGAATAATGTGTTTTTTTTGGGAATGGGCTAGGCTAGACAATTGCTATTTTTCATCCGCTCGGAACGAGACCCAAGGATTAGGACAGATGAAAAAGCTTAAACAGTGCTTTTGCCAGCGTTGAAGAATACCTCTTAAGAACAATAGCGGGGATACCATCCGGACCAGCGGATTTATGTATGTATGTTAAGATCTTTTAGGATTCTCGCCACAGTACGAGTGCTTAACATTCTTGATATATGGAGACCATATCTGTGACGCATATTCAAGTAAGTAGTCGCGTATGTGTTAGAATTCTTCAGACCGGCTTTAACATAACCTAATGCTTGGCCTTATGAAATATTTCATTAATTTGAAGTAGAAATTTAAGGTCACGGTCACATAAAAGTCCAAGATCCATTATGTTTTTTTATGAAATAATTATGAAAATAGTAAATTCGAGAAGTTGTTTTAAGATGTAATGATTTTGAACAATTTTGTATCTTCAGCATAAAGGGATATTTGATATTTGTTAATGTCCAACTTAGGGGACGCCAGAAATGGCTAGAATGGGATTGGAACGTACCGATCTAAACAGGACGTAGTATTAACGATTTTAAAGGTAAGATGAAATCAATTTCATATTATGATGTTATGTTATTTCAAAACTTGAAAAATAGTTACAATAGGTCCAATCTTGGAGAATGAATCTTTAAAATTTGATGGAGAAACTAATTAAATTAATTATAGTTAGATTATCATTGGATGTTTCATTATTGAAAGATGGACAAAGAGGATAAATACCCATATGAATTTAACTCTTGAATAGAAAACAGAAAGAAAGGTGATCGAAACGTTTAAAGGTTAGACTAAGTAAATATGTAAATATTCTTGGTAGAAAAAACTGTACGTTGAAATGAAGATAAGCACCAAAATACTTCGAATAGTCAGTTGGGCATTGAGAGCGTAGGATAACGTTTCACAGCTTGTGTCTTTTGTTACGCAGTTATCGTAGATTTCAATTGTACCCGACCGGGGATGAAGAAAAACCTCTACGGCGATAAGAAGGACATGCAACTAAATTTAATTGTGTAGGTCCTTCAATAGACATGTTTTTAAAATGAAATGAAACTTAATTAATTTGGATGAATTGGACTTTTTGAAAAACATACAAAATGCGATTAGAAGTGAGGTAGAACGTTAATACTGTGCAACGATGAGTTTAGGGCAGAGAGCGTTTGATGAGTTATTTGGATCGGCTCAGAACCGTCACTCAATTGACTGAGTTTTGAATCAGTTAAATGATTGACAAAATTTTAATTTCAACCGTGTCTTGTACAATCCATTGTGGGAAAGCTTGAAATCCACATCCTAATCGCGCGAATAGCAAGTTTATATGTTTATGGAGCTTGGAAGGCGGTAAAATCACATAAAAGAGGCAGACAGACGAACCAAGATCAACTTCGGACGTTCTTCATCAAATTTTGTAAAAAGGATAAGTCGAATGTATTTTAAATAGTGATATGTAGACATCACAAAGGGAAGCTAACGCACAGTGCGTTGAATTTATGGGAATTCGGGAAAAAAAAATAAAAAAAAAAACATAATTTTAGTAAGCATATTCTTTTCATATTTATTTGTTCATTTTATGGGCTTAAGTAACAGATACAAAGGAAACAAAAAGATGTTCTTCAATTATCTTCATCAGAAGAAGATGATTGGTCGTCATGATAATCAATTATATGTTTTTTGATATGAGTATCGCATATTTTGGGTTTTCTTTTAAATTTTCTTTGAGTAGAAAGGTACGGGTCTGACATAAGTAGCAAGTGGTTCATAACGTCCTTACAGTTGTTAACTCTTGAGAATTTTCTTGCATGATTAAGCCAAGTCTGGCGAAAAGTTTTATGCAAGCCTTTAAGAGCTTGTCCAATTAGTATGTGAAAACTTTTCATTACATCTATACTATGAAAAAATAGTTCGTGCAAATTACAGGGCATATATTACCATCTATAAAGATCCAAATACATTTCTCTTGTTTTACAAATGAGTATATTAAATTTATTGAAATGGATGTTAATTCCTGTTGCTATTACTCGTAAGATGATATTTAATTTTTGAATCAAGTTTTGGTCGATTTTTGTTATTTCGGAACTTTTCTGTGGATCAGAAAAGAATATCCGAGCAGTGTTAATATCGTTTGATTACCCAAAGCCTTGCTTCGGTTGGCCAACAGTTAGTCCCATTTTCGATTTGAATTGTATACGCTTCTTTTCAATCTGGAAAAGAATTTTTTTTCTTTTCGATGCACTAATCACAATTTGTATGCTTTTTTTTATTTTTTTCCAATTTTCGCGGCACTGTACGATGCACAGTGGAGAAACTGCGGACAAAACCTATTTTTCTGAAATAAGGATTTTTTAAAACTGAAAGTGTTTCTTTTAGTTAATTGTGTTGTAGAATCAGAAAATGAAATTCGTTTAAAAAAAAAAATGTAGACCAGTAGATTTTCGCTCAAAGTTTGTGAAAACTGATAAAATATTGGTATTCCTTAAATGATCAGTATATTGTTAAAGTTTTAAACAATTTTTTCTGCTAACATGATTGAAATAAATAAAAAAATCTATACCTACATATATGGAAACATATATAATCGGAAAAATAAGACAATGTGGTAAATAGAGTTTATATACATCTCTTTTTATCTAGCTTGCAATTATTTTTCAATTCTCTTTCCCTTTACCTATCCTCAAAGCCAAACACTAGAATATGTACCAAATAATTGTTGGTTCATAAAAAAAAACTCTCAATAGGAAGCAATATCGCGTGTTGTTTTTAAAATAATAAAACACGTGTCAAATTCAAACCCATATTTTTATCATGCGTCATTAGCTTTGTTATTGAAACTTACTGTAAATTAACTGTTACCTCTCAAAACCTTCTTAATTATTTCGAAGGTCAATCAACATTCGGTTTAATTCAGCGTTGATAGGAAGTTCACTTAGTCACGATGTCCGTTTTTTTCGATATCTCGTTCAGTTTTAGCTGATTTAATTTTGAAAAAAGGCGAATCCTTAGAACTGTTCCTAAATAAAACATATTCGAATATATCGGAAACACAGGTTTATTCTATTGTGAAAGAATACCATACACATTTTTTACCGAAATTCAATTCGCGATACCGTGTATCATTTTGCAAAAAAAGTGTTTTCCTTCATAAGAATCGTGATTGGTTGAAATGCATTTAAGAATCTAATCAAGACAATATTATTAGATCGCGGGCCAGGCTAGGTGGGAGGCCAGTTAAAGCATTTGAAGAATGTTGCAATCGCAGTAAGAGGCGTAAACTTCGTCAATTTCGGGATGATGTGGATAAAGTTATAATAGAAGCTGCGGCTTCGACATCTTCACCAAAGATTTCAGATTGTGATGCTGATTCTGCTCTTGCCTTGATCATTCAGGCAAAGTCGAGCAGTATAAGATTCTTCGAAAAGCTACGAAAGAAATTGGGCACGATATCTTCCCTTCATATAAGAAGGTTACCGAAGCAAGAAAAAAGTGCTACCCGGATAACTCGACTGCTACTGAAACTTCTGCCTGTGTTCCTTTGCAAGATCTATTAGATCACACATGTAAAAGAATTTTCCAAACTTTTGAAAAAATGACAATGGTGAGCCAAGACCAACATCTTATCTTGGACACCAAATGGGGATGCGATGGTGCATGTGGTCAAAGTCGCAGTATGCAAAACTACGAAGTTTCAATGGGAGGTGTTTCTAATGAACATTTGTTTCTTTTCTGTTAAGAAGTTAGAAAAGAAAAAGAGAAGCTGAACTTTGGAATCTCCAAGATAATGAAATTGAGTTCAATGGATTCTTTATTAAAATAAAACATGAAATGTATTTCACAATGATAGATGGAAAAACGGCACAAATTGTTACAAATACAACTTCTAGTAGCAATTGTACCATTTGCGGGGCAAAGCCATCTTAAATGAATGACATTGCAAAACTCCAGTGTAAACCAACACTAAAGTTGGGAATGTCATCTTTGCACTTATCATACAATTTAGCTTTCAAAGCTTGGAAAACGACCCCACTGACTGCGGGAATAAAAAAGGAAACTAAAATCCATATACAAAATCAGTTTCGAGAAAAATTGGGAATACTTGCTGACATTGTCAAACAAGGAACTGGGACTACAAACTCTGAGAACACCTCAAGATGAAAACCTTATTAAGCGGTTGGCAACTATTTTAGAGGTTATATGCTGCAACCATTATATCGATCCCGACATGTTTCATTATTACGGTTCACAAACTGCGAAAATGGCTATTGAAATAAGGAAATAATAGAGTCTTGTGCCTTACTGATGGGCTCATTATCGGGGGAGCCTCAAGAGAGCCGTAATAAGTAATATAGATTTTTAGCTCCCACAGTCGAAAATCATCACGAACCGCAACAAACGAATATGTTCTTCATATGTTTTTCATTTCATTTGACCCTTTCATTTCCCATTTAAGCCAGAACCGAAGTCGAAAAACTATTTAATTAGCGAAGAAGCTAAGCTTTTATTAATAGTAAATGAATAGCTGTTCGTAGCTTCATGACAATTTCAATACTTATTTCCCAATTTTACTCGAAACTGATACTGTGTGGGTTTTAATTTTTTTTTAATTTTTCACAGTCAGTAGGGTCGTTCTCCAGGTTTCGAAGGCTAGATTGTATGATAAATGCAGGATATACTTCATGAAGCGTTTTCTTCTATCATTTCAAAATATATTACATGTTTTATTTTAACAAAGAATCCATTGCACTAAATTTCAATTTCTCAAAGATTCAGAATTTCAGCTTCTACACGATATTTTTTTCTAACTTCTTCCGGAGTTTCTTTGAAAAAGGAAAATTGAAGAGCTGGTGAATGATGGGTTGAGGACGGTCGAAGATTTTTCCAAATTCTCTCCCACACAAGGTGCCCCTCTGAGCGAACGGTGGGCTGATTATTATTTTGTAGACATTTAGAGAAGGAAAAAACTCTTGGTTATTGATACTGGGAGTCAGGTGTCAGTTTCAACGAAAGCGTATGTAACAAAAGAGAGGAAGTGTTATTGTCTTAAGACTGAGTTAAGACAATAGATGGAAGACCCCTTACATTTTGATAATAGAAGGAGGTGTTTACGTGTTTGCGTAGAGTTTTCATAACTTGAAAAAGATAATTATACTTATAAATTCCTTAGTCTTATTACTAAATTTACTTACCCTATCCCAGATATATAGGAACACATGGAACGCACAATATGGTACCCAAATTGACATAAGAATAATCCAACCAGTTTTGCTAATTTGTTGTCTGGTCACTGCCCAACCTTTGGCCAATAACAATAATATTAGCATAAATGATGTCTGTGAAACAAAAAAAACTCAATTATTTAATTGAATTTTAACACAAAAACCAATGGTGCTACGTACCCTGCTAAAAATATCCAAAATATCACCCGCTGCCTCGACATCAGGTTGACCGATTCCATTGATCGCAAAATATATCAAATGTGTTGTTATAAAGGCCAAACTTACAAATTCACTAATTAAACTGATTGTAAAAAGTTTCGTAACTGGATGCTTCTGCAAACGAACTGCATATATTTGCATTGGTATCAGAATCAGATAGACCAGCAAAAAGATCAAATACATTTCGAGTAGATTTTGTTGATCGAATGAAAATTGAAAAGTCAATGGATGTGATGCTGATTGATTGGGATTGCCATTGACCAGACGAATGTCATAGTTGATTGTGTGGGCATTGCGAACGGTCAGAGGTACGCGATTGCTAAGTCGTGTGGGATCATAAGCGTGCCACTGGCATGTGGTTCGATTGCGATAGCATGCAACCATTGCCATATACCAGAATCTGAAACAAAACAAAAATATAAATTTTTATTTAATATGGAATACGTTTTCATGTGAAAAGTAATTATTAATAAATTAAGAAACATTCAGATAAGAAATTCAACTTTATTTCTTTTTTACTTTTTATCATTGTTTTCAGAATTTGCAATAAATTATTTTAAGGCATTGGTACTTTTTTTCTCTATTTGCACCCAGAAAGTCAGGTAAAAATGTTGATAATGATTTTTAACAAATACAGATGAATACACAACGAGCTTGTTAGCATGCCTGTTTTTTTTCTGTTTAGGCAGATATTTTATCAATTTTAGTAAAACATTGCGGTAGGAAGTTGATTTTAATATATTATTACGTTTCGATTGGTTGGGCAGCTACTGGTGTTATAACCAACAGCATTATGGATGGAAATTTGATGGTAAGTAATAACGAGTCACGGAGTTTTCAGCGATCATAGAATGAGTTCAAAATATTTTACTATCGATGTTTTTATAGAAAAATGCTTATTTTAGAAATGCCCTGTGAATTATTCTTTATTACATCTTTCCACCAGGAATATCGATTAAGGTGTAGATTGTCATCTTTCATTTAAATTTAAATTTGTTTAATTTTAATTTGTATGTTCACTTCTTAAAATAATGATCCATTCATAAAATGTTGAAAAGCTACAGTGCAGTCATTGTTTAATAACCTATTTAATTTTGTAATCAAAAAGATTGAATGAAGCCAGCTTACTAGATCTAAAGGGCGTTTATTGGTTTCGTGTAAATAAATAAATTGATTAACCTAACTATTGAGTAGCCTCAATTAGCATACAATCAAAATCTATAGCTGTTAGTTACAGAATAAGTTGCTATGTCCAAAACTATTCCTGTGTAGTCTTGAGGCTGTAGAAATAGCGTTTTCTTCAAGCTAAAATGCATAGTTATTCAACTTGACAAGGTAATTCATGAGACACAAATCAATAAATGTACTGTTTTGTTGCGGCGCGCGAACCGAACAATCAAACGTTGTTCAGGAATAAGTCTGTTTATTATTAATTGTAGTACTAGTGGCGTGATGGTTAGTGCTAAGGACTTTCATGCCAGAGGTCCTGTGTTCAATACCTGCCTGTGCAATTTTGCGAGGAATTGGTCAGGCTCAAACAACATAAGGGACTTCATTTGCAGTCAACTACATTTTTTGAACGCACATTTTGACTTTCAAACTTGGAACTTTATTTCACTAACTTCTACCGTCAGTTCATCGTCCAAAAAGTACTTAAAACATTATTTTCTACAAAACAAAAAACACGATTTTTTATTTTGTATTGTAAACAAATGGTACTTATTTATTTTACAATTTGACAAAGAACCCTTTTACACAAAACAGTAAATGGAATAATGCATAAAATAAATAAATAAATGAGGAATAAAGTTCAGCTTTCAGTTGAATGAAAAAAAAACATGATCAAATGTCATTTTGACATAAGTAGATTTGACTTGATAGTTAGGTACATTTTTCTTGACTAAATAATTGGAATGCAATTTTTGGCAGCTGGCCAATTAGATGCTAGAAACTTGCCGTACTTTCAAGTCCCTTATGTCGCCTGAACCTACCCATTGACAAGTCTTCTAATAGTAATTCTTGCCATGAAAAGTGCTTTCTTAGATTCGGCTTAAAACTATAGGTCCCCTCGATTCTTGACGACATTACTCGCACAAAAAAATGGTTGAGAGTTTTAAGTCATTTATTTATTTTTTAAAAGAATTGTTGCGCCACCTAATTTATTTTGTTCGTTTATTATTCAATGTCAAACAAAACTGAACATAAATCAAGTGACAGCTGTCAAAAAGACTACTTCCGGAGAAAGTATTGCTAGATTGGAAAACACATTTGTTATTATCCTACGAAAGAATGAATTTAATTAGGGTAAGTGCACTTTGCTCTTAAGACATATTGTGCAGTTTTATTGAGAAATGAATGAGGCTCTCAATTTTATAGTTCAAAGTTTAGCTTTTTTAGAATCTTGAGTATTTTAATGAAAGTTTTTTTTCTTTCTGGAAGCGTTTCAAATGTTTCCTTCTTTTCTGCATTGGTACTTCACAAATTTCCGGTATGTTACAAGGCCTACAACAAGCCATATGTTATAGGAAAAGGATTTTTAGGTATCTTTAGAATTTTTCCTATTTAAAGCTTCAAAGTCTTGGAAACATTTTTAGTCATAAACCCTAATTTAATTTTTGGCTGCCTTATTTTCTGAGTTCCTTTTCAGGTTTCATGTATTTTTAAGTAATCATTATTTTTTGAGTTTTGGGTCCGAGCAAGATCTCTGGAGTTTTGGCCCACATTTTTGGGAAGGATTCTACTACTTCAACACCAACATTGCCAGGTTCTCAATTGCTAAATTTGTTCAATGCATCAATACACTCAAACAGTATTTTCGAGCTAATAGTAGGAATTGAGGGCTTTATGTGTAGCTTGCTTATATCCTTGCTTTCCCACTAGCATACCCGCATTTAGATTGAGCTGGCACCACACAACCACAATCATAAACAAAATAAATGCCGACTGCGAGAACAGGGGGGCGAGCAAGAATTTGAAGGAATGCAACTCTTCAAATATCGTGGATCAGTAGTAGCAACTGATAACTACAAAGCAAACAAAAATATAACAATAAAACCCATTATAGTCTGTCAAGGTTCGTTAAATACAAAAACCTTAAGCACCTTAAAGGACTTCTTAGCAAGGTTAGGTTAGGTGAGGTTAACGTGGCTGCGGATTTAGAATCCACACACTTAGGCCAAAAGAAAGGACCTATTGTGATACCACATGAATCTAGAGAATTACTTCTTACTAGTCGAACCATTTTGAGCTTTTTATAAAGCGAAGAAGATATTTGATATCCATTTTAGCTAGTTCACTCGTCTAAGTGAAAGAGCAGGGCAAGTGCAGAGAAGGTGAGAGATTGTTTCCTCTTCTTCTTCGTACATACAGCTCCTGCAGAAGTCATTTAAGGCTACCTCAAGTCGAATTGCGTGTCTGCCTATAAGACAGTGTCCCATAAGGACACCTATTAGGGATCTAATATGAAGTCTGCTTTGGGATAACAAGTCTTTAGAGCGCTTTAGGTCCAGTGAAGGCCATATGAGTTTTGTGGCTGCGCATGTTGGTAAGTTGTGCCACCTAGAATTTGCTATCGCAAAATCTGTTTCTGAGACGATCGACAATCGAGGGCCGTTTGAGATTTGGTTGAGACACCGTTAAGAGATTTAATAGTAGCCTGACTGTCAGAGATGATGCGGATATCAGAAGTTGATATCACGTTTTCTCTTAGCCAGGAGATCTTCTTAGCAAAGCTCTAGGTAAAAGTTTTATAGTGCATTATTCTCACCGTATGTGAGAAATGTTTGCGAAATTTTCAGGCTTTGGGACAAAATCTTACAACCATGTGAATAATGAAAATTGTTAAAACACTGACTTTTTAATAAGAAGGTTCAGAAAACATACCACACACGAATCTTTAAGGTAAGGTTAATTACGTTCCAGTTAAGGCACATTTTTAAGTCAAGTATATAATATATAATTTAGGTAGAAAATTACAATTCTCAACCAATCCTGTGTGCGAGTAATGTTGCCAGGAATGGAAGGTTCCGAACGGATTATTTGAAAAAGCACTTTTCAAGACAAGAATTTCTCTTGGAGGATTTTTCAGTTCCTTGCAAGAGGCAGTACTCGTGAGAAAAATGACACAGGCAGGGATTTAACCCAGTCTGGCATGACGGTCCTTCGCAACCACCACGCCACGGGTACTAGTCAAATCTATTGGTGTAAAAATATGAGCAAATTTATTAAACTGTAAGCTTAATTTTATATTCTTTGCTTTATAAGTTTTTTTTCGTTCCAAAAATGAAGTCGACTTTTAGAGCAAAAAACTACATATTTTATAATTTAATTTCGATTAATTTAAAATTCTCGCTTAATAAATTTAAAAGTTGTTCCTTTTCTGAAAAATCTAATATATAAATTCTCCTTCACAGCGTTAGTTACATTCCTACTCCGAAACGGCTTAACTAATTTCAATGAAATTTTGCAAATACATTCGGTAGGTCTGAGAATAGGTTTTTATCTTCTTTGTTATATTCATAAGTGCTATTGTTTGATTGCATCAACATCGTTCACGGTGCAACAATCTTACGATAGTACTCAGTGACGCTATGTACATACAATGAAGCATTGATTGCTATTGAGGATCTTTGCATTATCATTGCAAACTTACCACTCAGTAATTTTGGCATTAATTCACCAAATTGAAATGCATCTGATTTAATAGAGACTGAATTGAATCGTGAACTGGCAGCGATTGTTGCTCGCAATGCCCCACTAATGAATGAAGATCAAAGAACCATTTTTGACCACATTATGCCCGCAGTTTCGGCAGAGAAAGGTGGATTCTTTTTTTTAGGCACTAGGTGGAACTGACTTCTTTCCTTATTTCGCTAATTCTTGTTTAAATATGATCAAGTAATGGTATCGCTTTGGAGGTTGCATCTTCTGGCATTGTGGTAACTTTATTGGATGGAGGCACAACAGCTCATCCAGTATTCAAACTACCACTATAAAAAACCAATCATCCACGGCCACAGTGCTGAAACAGTGTAAAATTATCATCTGGGATGAATGCACAATGGGACACATAAAGTCGCTGGAGGCGTTGAAAAGGACATTAAAAGATATAAAAAAGAACGACAGACTACTTGAAGCACTGTTTTACTGTCTGTCTGTTTTCAGAGAAACACTTCCCGTTATTTCGCGTTCAACGTACGCCACTGTTGAGTTTTGTTGAAAACGTATAACTGGAAGTAAAAATGAGTGTTCAAATGCTTCAAGATCCAGATATTTCCCAATGTACACAGAAAATATACAAATCATGAGGCTGGTAGAAAGAGCAATTTTAGCAGCAAAAAAATGTGTATTCTAACAAATTATATCTCAAGATACAACATTTGTTACCAGGAGACTTGGTGTCATATAAATCTATTGATACAGTTTGTGCTACCGAAGCTGTAACTTAGTTTTTTAACTTATTGGATTTACCAGGGATGCCTCCGCATAATTTACAACTGAAGGTTGGATCTCCGGTAACTTTGCTTCGTAATTTGAACCCACCACGGTTGTGCAACATCTCGCGATTAGTAATTAAAATATTAATGAAAAATGTTATCGAAGCCATAATTCTAAATGGCAAATTTCGGGGTGAAAATATATTATTACCGCGAATCCCTATTATACCCATAGATGTACCAATTTAATTCAAACACCTTCAATTTCCAATTAAATTGGCATTTGCAATGCGGCTTAGATTTGAGTACTTCAAGTTTTCACATGGACAATTATACGAGGCGTGCTCTAGAGTGGGCAAACCATTTGTTTGTTTGTATTGATGAAAGACGGGATCACAAAAAATACTGTACACTCTGTTGTTGCATTAAGGGAATAATATTGTTTTTATTGTAGTATAGTCATAATAAGCGATATGTATATAATTTTAAAGGAATTAATTTTAATAAAATCAAAAAAATTGTTTGTTGATTAGTTATTTTAATATTTTGTCATGTTTCAGTGCTCTCCCACTTATATACCACATCCTTACACAATTAGAATAAGTTATTTATTTCTATCAAAATCTATCTAGACATTTTTTATATGACAAAACAACGTTTGTCGAGTCAGCTAGTAATGATATATGAATGCATGCCTCTTTAATTTAATTTAAATCATAATTCAAAAAGTTTTCATTTTTCTATAAAAACATTTTTCTAAAAAAAAATAATGAGTGAAATACAAAGATCTTCAAATGTACATATTTATAATAATAATTAATTATATTCAAATGGCAAAATCCCTCTTCCGAGAATTAAATTTACTTTCAACGTTTCTTGATCTTGAATTAATAAACCCCAAAAAGTCTTAAACAATTAAATTCAAGTGACAGACATTTCCTATTTGACGATCAATTCGAATATTACATTCACATTTTATTTTATATCTTCTCTTTTGATCTCTTTCATTACAATCTCTAAAATAAGACAAGAAAATCTTGTCTAAGGTTAACGAATCGCTTTACTTTCCATCATTCATTTACAAATATAAATCAATTTTTATAAGCGTTCTTTTTAGTTAATCTTATCTTATTGTTTACTATAATACTTTTCAAGATACAAATAAATAAACATAATGTAGGTATGTAGATGGAAGATAATATTCTTCTTTTCTTTTTTTAAACTAAGTGCAGGTGATAAGTAAGAAATAAACTTAAACATTTAAATTCATCATTTTATGTACGACTGCCAATAAAAAAAAACAAAAAGTATTTCTATCAGGTCAGAGTGAAAAATTCTTCCCAAAAAATAATCACCAACTGATTTGTTTCTTTTTTTTTCGTATTTGCACACGTGTCTTTATGAACAAAATAAACTCTGAATCTTGCTTAATATTCTTAATTTATTCTTCGATTGAATAAAAGATACATATACGTACCAACATGTATCTTTATAGATTGTCTAAGCTCTAAGGGTTTATTTGAATGTTGTACACATAATTGTGTCTGGGAATTCCGTGTCATGAAATAATGTAGATCGACAACTTCTTTAAACCGAATCAATAATATTGACAAACTAAATAAAAATAGATAGACATTTTAGCATTTTAGCATTATTTGCTGATTGATTGTTTAGAATAAACAAAAATAAGCAAATCAAAATAGTTTTGGTTGAATTGGGAAGCATTGATGTTATTATTGAATACAACAGATTGGCTAGAGTTTCATTTAAAGATATTAAATAAAAGTTTGGATAAACAATTTTTGGTAAATTGTTTATTTTAAAAGTATAGATGTCGTCTGTCCACTATTATTAAGGCTCCTGCATATGTATTATAGTGGACTTGTCTTTAGTTGAATGTTGGTAATATTGGTGACTGTTTGGATCTTAAAGATTGAAGATTTAAGTTCTTTAAGAAAATACAATCATGTCTCTTAACTGCATTCACTTATTTGCTGAGTGAAGATTCCGGGACAGTGGGAAGTGTATAATTTATATAATCTATTTCTAAGACATAAAAACCAAGCTCAGTAGATCACGGTGGACAGGTCTTAAAGCGCAATTGGGCGAAATGGAAAGTCCTGTGTAGCATAAGTAGGCTATAAGAGCTGTGTCAGCAATGGTGTAAAATATGTAAATTAGGATTTATTTTAGTAAAAGAATGGACAGGTGTTAATTAAGGATGACCCCCACCCTCATTGCACTCTTTTTCGAATTTTGAAACAAAAAATTGCTACGATACGAAGAGAGATATGTCGCTCGGCTTATTTCGTAAAAGGAACTCCGATATCTTATATCATTCCTTTATGTTAGGAAGGAAGATTCTGAAGACCCTGCCAAAATTACTTGTATAACATCTACTAAGGGTGACAATAGGACAAGTTAATCGCATGGTAAAGAAGATAAAGGTGAGAATAGGTGCACATTTAGTACGGGGGTGCCTTCTTGAAAGTTTAAGTATTGGGAGAGATAGATAGTCTTATTGAAGGAGGCCAGAATCTAATCGAACTTCTGGGATAATGGTTGCAAATATTTTTTTTTTCTAGGCTTCCATTTAAATGTAATACAATTTTTGGAAGAAATCATTCATCACCCACATCAGGTAGGTTCAAGGTGCTGTAAGCAATGGTTGATTTTTGTTTTATATCGTGACACTTTATCGGCATTACTTGTAAAACAATGATGAATAGTGCGTAGGACTGTTATAACAGAAGCATGGGTCCAGCTCATGTCTGTGCCACATAAAAGTCGTGTATTTAGCGAGAGATTAGCAAATCCTTTAGAAATAATTCCCTTCACAAAAAGTGCTATCTCAAATGAACGGATCGGATTCTGTACAAAAACTGTAGATCCGTCGCATTCCTGGCATTATTCCCACACAGAAATTAAGAGTTTTAAAGTCTCCTGGCTCTTTTCGAGAAGTAGCGACACCATATTTTCTCTGACCTTATTGTCTTCTATGATTAAAGAAGCAGCTATGGACAAGTGTTTCTCGTTTGATTTTAGCACTTGTATGTAATGCAAGAAGAGGCCAAAAGCGGTACAAATATTGTAGCTTATATTTGTTCGGTACTTGGCTTTCGATATATTGGTCTCGGAATCATCATATAATATACAGTACTGTGCAAAACTTTTGCAACTACCACCGCCTCTCAAAAAAATAAACATTCGTATACATATATAAAAGTTGTTGCAATCAAATTATTTGTATTACTTTACACTTTTTTATATGTCAACTTATATGTTGTCCAGCCGCAAGTACAGCAGCGCTTTAACACCTCCTGAGCATAGAGCAGCAAGAAGATCCTTCCACATATCCCGATTTGTAATCTGCTCGATATGTTGGCAGAGCATTTCCATGTTTCAGAAGCATATAACAGCACTGATTTGACATTGGATTCGAAGAGTTTTATCTTGGTGCGTAACAATATTTTGCTAGAGTTCCACACAGAATAAAGGATTCCAAATGCACTACGGGCTTTGTTTATTCTACTGTTAACATACATCCAGGTCCGTTCCGCCATCCAGAGCTATAAAACTTCCCAGATAATTAAACTGCTCGACCTCCTCTATGTTCCCCTGCCTTAGAATAACTTGTGCTCTTTTGCCCGTGGTCATTACTTTGGTCTTATTTGCATTAATCCTTAAGCCGAGGTGGCTGGCTTAATTTCAATTCAATTCAATTGCACCCTTTATTATGATCGTCAGCATAATAAAGGGTGATTTTTTTGAGGTTAGGATTTTCATGCATTAGTATTTGACAGATCACGCGGAATTTCAGACATGGTGTCAAAGAGAAAGATGCTCAGTATGCTTTGACATTTCATCATGAATAGACTTACTAACGAGCAACGCTTGCAAATCATTGAATTTTATTACCAAAATCAGTGTTCGGTTCGAAATGTGTTTATTGACAAATTTTGTTCAGCGATGAGGCTCATTTCTGGTTGAATGGCTACGTAAATAAGCAAAATTGCCGCATTTGGAGTGAAGAGCAACCAGAAGCCGTTCAAGAACTGCCCATGCATCCCGAAAAATGCACTGTTGGGTGTGGTTTGTACGCTGGTGGAATCATTGGACCGTATTTTTTCAAAGATGCTGTTGGACGCAACGTTACAGTGAATGGCGATCGCTATCGTTCAATGCTAACAAACTTTTTGTTGCCAAAAATGGAAGAACTGAACTTGGTTGACATGTGGTTTCAACAAGATGGCGCTACATGCCACACAGCTCGCGATTCTATGGCCATTTTGTGGGAAAACTTCGGAGAACAATTCATCTCAAGGAATGGACCGGTAAGTTGGCCACCAAGGTCATGCAATTTGACGCCTTTAGACTATTTTTTGTGGGGCTACGTCAAGTCTAAAGTCTACACAAATAAGCCAGCAACTATTCCAGCTTTGGAAGACAACATTTCCGAAGAAATTCGGGCTATTCCGGCCGAAATGCTCGAAAAAGTTACCCAAAATTGGACTTTCCGAATGGACCACCTAAGAAGCAGCCGCGGTCAACATTTAAATGAAATTATCTTCAAAAAGTAAATGTCATGGACCAATCTAACGTTTCAAATAAAGAATCGATGAGATTTTGCAAATTTTATGCGTTTTTTTTTTAAATAAGTTATCAAGCTCTTAAAAAATCACCGTTTATATGTGGCTTATTTTATTTGGACTCACCGTGGGAGTCATCACATAGTCAATCGCCAGCAAAAACAGATTTGGTGACAACACATATTCTTGTCTCACTCTTGACGCACATCGAAGGAGTCAGAAAGCTGTCCCTTGTGCAACACAAAACACCTTGGGTTGTTGTACGATTCTTTAATAACAGCGATAATTTTCTCAGGGATGCCTCGCGCAATAAGCGATCTGCAGATGCATTCACGATTGACCCGATCAAACGCCTTCTCAAAATCTACAAACATTAGGTAAAGCGGTGATTGGTACTCAGATGATCGTTCGAGTTTGATTCGCAAGGTGTTGAATTGGTCAACGCACGATTGGTAAGTTTCACTCTTCCAGACAGCCTGCAGGAGTTTAAGCAAAATACGGGAATCTGCCTCAGGGTCTGCTTTTAGGAATTCTGCGGGAATACCATCAAGTCCAGATGCTTTGTTTTTCTTTAGATGATGTATCGCATTACTTATCTCTGCACTTGTTGGGGGACTGGTGTCAATACCCGTAGAAGATATATGCATGTTGTTCAATTGTGGATTCAATTCTGCATTGTGGTCATCATTGAGCAGCGCACAAAAGTGCACCTTCGATCTTTGTAGCTGATCTTCTACTGTCAACTTAATGTTCATAATCTTAAAGCACTGATCCACAGGCAAATTCTACAAATGCACGGCTTTTACAAAAACAATAATGATTTCAGATGTGCAAAACATTTGCAACTAGTGCCCATTTCTCTATTCGTTCGAAGCTTTCGCTTACTGCATGGAGAAAGACTTTCCGGTAACTCCGTTCAATTGCAAGGGTTTGGGAGCTATGAGAAAGGCGATAAGTTCATTTGTGGAGGAGAATAAGTATGAAAGAAAATTTCTGGTAGAGGCTAAGTGGCAGCGGGCTAGGAAAATTTGCGCCAAAACATTCCACAATGTGGGAATCGTTGTTCCAGTAAATAAAACCACAACATTCGGCTTTCGCCTCTTGATGGACAGCGATGCCAACACCAAGATGATCCTCAGTCCTTTAGACAAGCCAGGCCAGTCCTCAAAGGAAGAAATAAAAGAGATCGTCATGGAAAAATTGCAGCCCATCATAACAGCTTCAGTGATCTCTCTGGATGAGAGTGATTTTGGTACGAATCTGGAACTAGGAATTGACATTTTATACTCTGGTCATAAGGACTTACACGAAATCGTTCAGAATATTCTCAAACTCGCATATAAGTTGCTCGAGCGGCCACACAATATATGGATATTTGGCCAACAGAAGCAAATTCATAAGCTCAGTATTTTGGATTGAATTTGTTGTGAAAGAAGAAGAAAATGTTTTAAATAAAATTAATTTTTATTGTAACAGTTTTTTTTTGTTGTTGATTCTATGATATAACTGTGAGCGTTATAGGGAGATGCTAGCACAACTGCTTAATCACAACCTTCTTAAAAGCTCCTCCAGTAAAGATGAACTAGACCTTTCTGTAAATCATCTCACCGAAGCCTTAAATGAATCAATGAGATCTTCATGCCCTGTAACCATTTTAAAGGGTAAAAAGAAACCTCATTGGTGGCGTAAAGATTTAGAACCATTCAGAAAGATATATCGCAAACTCTTCAACAGATCTAAGTACACTAGATCTCCTTCTGACTGGGACTTATACAAACAAGCTCTGAAGCAATATAAAAAAGAATTAAGAAAGAGTAAGAGGTCTTCTTGGAGAAATTTTTGTGGTAAAATAGAAAATACTTCGGAAGCCACAAGACTCAGCAAAATTCTCTCAAAAAGTCCAACAATACCCAGTGCTTTAAAGACAGAAGCAGGCACGTGGACTATCACAGATGAAGAATCTATTAATCTGTTATTAGACACCCACTTTCCAGGTAGCTCTAACATAATCAATGACTTAACATCAGAGTCTTTAGCTTATACAAGCGATTTAGTTGATCTAATAACGCGGCAAAAACTGCAATGGGATATAGACAGCTTTGATTCATATAAATCTCCAGGCCGAACTACAAAAATGCTCAGACATGATTATTCCACCATTGGAAATCATTCTGACAAGCTGTGTAAGGTTGAGATATATTCCCAAAGCCTGGAGAATGGCAAAAGTAGTCTTCATTCCTAAAGCAGGGAAACCCTCACACGTTAACCCTAAAGATCTACGACCAATCAGCCTATCATCCTTCCTTCTAAAACCTTGGAAAGATTGATTAAAATTTACATCAGACATAATATAAACCATGTCTCATTTCCACAGCTCAACATGCTTACTCTAAGGGAAAATCAGTAGAATCAGCACTTCACTCGCTGGTACGTACTATTGAACATTCCCTCGAATACAAAGAATATAACTTGGTAGCGTTCCTAGATATTGAAGGAGCTTTCAACAACGTCAGTTACCAGGCGATCACAACAGCAATGGATAAGCTGAAATTAGAGAAGTCACTCATAGATCTTATAAGTCTCATGCTCAAAAGCAGGACAATAATTTCTAACATGAGAAGTTTTACTACCACCAGATCGGTGAATCGAGGCACTCCCCAAGGTGGAGTCCTTCCGCCTCTTTTATGGAACATGGTAGTAAACGACCTACTTACATCATTGGAAGCAGAGGGTTTCAAGGTTATTGCTTATGTTGACGACGTTGCAATATCCGTGTCTGGGAAGCCCCCCCAAGTTCTCTCGGAACTCCTACAAAATGCTTAAACAGGCTAACAAAATGGGCTAAGCAATGTGGATTGGACGTCAATCCACATAAAACAGAATTAATACTCTTTTCGAGACGATATAAAATTCCTCAGATTAGCCCACCAAAGATTAGAGGAACACCATTAAGCTTTTCCGACCAAGTTAAATATTAAGGCCTCGTTTTAGACAAAAAACTAAATTGGAAGGCAAATATTGATGAAAGAGTAAAAAAGGCTACTGTAGCGCTTTTTACTTGTAAAAAGGTCATAGGATCAAAATGGGGCTTCCCCCAAAAATAACCCACTGGCTATTCACTTCGGTAATCAGATCGATACTCATTTATGGAGCTGTCGTATGGTGGACCGCACTGGACAAGATGGTAAATCTAAATAAGCTCATCAAAGTCCAGCGGTCAGCAGGTATGTGCATCACAGGAGCACTTGATATCTTCTCCACAATGGTGGCAGCCAACACATGTGTGAGGCTTAGAGCCACCTCTCAATGGAACAGTAACAATACTAAACATACTAATATTCTAGACAGTTTCAGATCTATCCCAGATCGCTTAGACTATACCACCCCAAAAGTGGTATTCGGTAAAAGCTTTCATGGGTCGATTCCTTCAAGATCCTCCTGGGAAGAAGAGAGACCCCTGGAAGACGATGAGGTACACTTCTATACAGACGGTTCAAAGACCGATCACGGAGCTGGAAGTGGTATCTTTTCGGAACAACTGAATCTCAGTCTATCCTGTAGACTTCCCAATCAATGCAGTGTATTCCAAGCCGAAGTAATGGCGATTAAAGAAGCACTATCCTGGTCCAAAGAAAACGTTATATCTTGTAAGCATATACGAATCTTTTCAGACAGCCAAGCCGCTCTTAAATCTCTCGCGTCTATCTCCACAAACTCTCAAACACTCCACGATTGTCGTTCATCTCTGAATGAGATGACGGAACAGTTTAACATTCACCTCATTTGGGTGCCGGGCCACAGAGACATTCCGGGAAATTGCAAAGCCAATGAGCTCGCCAAAAACGGAACACTTCTGCCTCATGTTAGACAAAAACATAACATAGGAACACCACTTGCTACATGCAAATATCTTCTTAACCAATATGCTCTAGAAACAACAAATGCTAGATGGTCACAGAGTACCACCTGCCTAGCAACCAAGCAAATATGGCCAAGTATTGACTTAAAACGGTCAAAAAGCTTGATATCACTGAGCAGACAAAGTATAAGCTCCGCAATTGGAGTAATAACGGGACACTGCCTCATAGGAAGACATGCTCTGAGGCTAGGGGTCTACACAAATGACTTCTGTAGAAGCTGCACGGACGAGGAGGAAGAGGAAAGAGTCCAACACCTTCTATGTACATGTCCAGCACTCTCCATTAGAAGGAATAACTTTCTCGGTAATCCCTTCTTCGATAACACCAGTGAACTGGCAACGATTGACACAAAACGTCTCTCTAACTTTATTAAAAGTACGAAATGGTTTGTTTAAGTTCATTACTCTCCCATGAGTAACCTCATTACTGGTATCACAATGGACCCTTGAGGTCTACGTGCGTCAATGACATCTGGACAGCCACTCCAACCTAACCTAACCTATTCGACTGTTTAAGTCACCAATTATTAGAATGTTTTCACTATTTTTGAATTTTATGTTTTTGTTGGCAATATTAAATTAAGCACATTTTATATCTCATCAATCAGCACTTATAAAAATAAAATGCAACTGAATCATCAGCATTTATTTGAAGGCTTCGGCAGGTGGTTAAACCATGAAAAATTGAAGTGGGTTTAACTAAGAATCTATAAAACACACGAAAATGTTCAATAGAAATAGAATAATATCGTTGTTTTAAATAAACCTGCCTTTAAAACAGATGAGGCTTTTAAATGCTTAGTTCGTAGGTAGGCTGCTTTTCTTTTCCACGAATTATCGTGCTCATAACTTGTCATTGATTTCTACATCTCATAGCCTCCATATACCTGTTACGTAGGTACCTACCTGCTAAAACCAAAAAACAACACCTATTTATGTGCAATGTACATATTCATACACGGGAATCAAGGTCGACTGCAAGAAGTGAAATCTCTTGCCATAAAAGGACAATTAAAGAAATTGTAGTCGAGTCTACTTGCAGAGAGATGATTTACTTCCAAGATTAACCCAAGGTGACAACAGAAAAACACAAAAAACAAAAACCACCCAAACCGTCACGAATAGTCGATAATAGAAAACTCCCTTGACACATGAATGCAACCATGCAACACTTACCTAGGTTGTGTTAGATCACTTATGACATAAGTAAACTGATATCCAGGCACCACATTCGAGGGACTGTCCTCGTCGACACACAGCTCCCCCTTGGGACAGGGTATCTTCCTCAGGTAATCCGTCTTTGCGTGTGAATTGCAATCACTGTCATAGGCAAGATTCTGAATGCGGGCAAACATCCGCTGGCAAGCCATTTCACGATCATAATAACTCCGATTGCCATAGAACTCCAGAAAGCTCGAGCGGTCCAACACCGCCAGCGTGACGGGCACATTAAACGAATCCTCCGACGTTATATTCCCATAGATATACCCAAAGGAGTCGCGTTGCGAGTGTGTCTCTGCTTTCTGGAAGCCAAACTTCACAATAAACTTAAAGAACTCATCGGTGTGGAAGTCGCCAAGGATGCGTGTGGCCTCGCACAATGTCAGACATGATTCCAGGACAAAAAGGAACGCGAAAAAGTAGAAAATTTGTTGTGCGAATTGTGACATATTATTTATATATTGATATATTTTTTTTATTATTATTATTATTTTGGACAAGGATGTAGTTTCAGTTTCACTGAGATTTCTTCTTTTCACTAAAATTACTATGCTTATGCTTTAGTTTTGTGTTTTTGTGTGTTAAGGGGCGGTTTCCTCCGTGGAGAGGTTTTTATGTATTTTTTGTTTCTTTTTCTTTCTATTCTTTCTTTCTTCGTGTCCCTTCGTGTGAACTGTGACTGTGAACGTGAAGTGAAGAGGATTCTTTTCTGCGACGAAACGAACGAACACCAAACACCAAACACACGAACATGAAATGCAAAAGAAAACTCGCAGTCGGAGGCTCCCCCGAAAGTTGTTTGCTTTTCCTCGCGATAACTTTTTTTGGCAAAGATTCTATGCTGCAGATGTTTTTGTTGTTTGTTTTCTTTTTTACATCTTTTTTCACTTTTGGCGAACCATTATGTGCACTTATTTGAGAGCAAACAACATTTTTTAGAAAAGAAATAACAGAAAAGCAAAATAATACACTTGCTGCTGGTGCTGCGCTGGGATTTGTTACAGCCAAGAGCAAAGCAAGTGAAGTATGTGGAAGAAAAAAAAGAATCTCAACTCAACTCAATGGCTGTCAGCAGAAGTAGATGTCAAAAATTGAGCATATGATTGTCTCATTTACTCCTGTTTTGTTTTGATGGTGGGTTTGTTGGTTTGATGAACGTGGACGTGGTGGGTACAATTGTCAGTGGTGGGTTTAGGTTTGAGGTGATGTGGGAATTATTTATGGGATATTTGTGAATTTTGTTTATATGGCCATTTGTAATAAGTGAATACCGTTATTTTTGATAGTTGTTAATTTGTTTGTTAAAGCTTTTTTTCACCAAACCCAAAACTGGGGTTTCTACTTAATGTTTTCGAAAACCCGAAAATAGTTTTCACCGATCATTTACAAACAATTTAAATTTGTTTAACACCGGCTGTCAAATTTTGTATTGATGAAAAAAATGTGAATAAAATAGTATTGTTCTTCTCAAATTTTGTGTGAAAATTAAATTCAAATTGATTTTAATGTAACACTAGCTCGTCTAGAAAATAAGTTTCAAGGAAAGTCTTTCTCCAGGTAGTAAGGAAAAGCGTCAAAGATATTTGTGTTTACGAGTTCGAAGACGCATCTCTTGGAAACGTCATTACGAACTATGAGCAAGTCTTCCGGTTCCTCGCTTAACAAAGAACGTTTGAAATTCTGGAGGATCATACATCATAAAAGAACCGCCAGTGCCGCAAATAGTCACCAAGGCTTTTATTCTCGACGTTAGCAAATTTTCCCGCAATTTTTTCTGTTGCCACGCAGCTCTCCCAAAGTTTCCTATTTTCGTTTTTTGAATTTTATTTTTGTGGCCATTTGTAAAATGAAAATGCCGTTATTTTTTAATGTTGTTATTTGGTTTGTTAAGGAGTTATGAATATTCTTATGTTCGATAAAAATTCGATAAAAGAACAGGGGCTCTATTACGTAACTCGATTCTACTTTTGATTCTATTCGAAACTTATTTCCAATTCTACTCTCAAATCGTACAACGTATGAAAGTAGAATCGGATGATGGTTATACCAACTTGTTTTCAAAAATTTTTTTACTTTCGAACGAGTATTGAGTTGTTTGACAGTTAAAAAAAAAACATCAAATTTTTTGGCAAGCATAATGTAACAAAAATGGACATCGTTGGAATTTGGTTTAATTTGCAAGGAAATGGAGAACGGTACGAGCAAATTGAACGTAGAAGAGATAATTCCAACATTATGGAGCTGAGTGAGAAAAGGTTTGTACATATAGTATATACGGTAGAATATTTAAACCATTATTAATGAAAAATATATATCGTCTTTCTAAAGACGGATTTTTGTTCTTACTTAACACCATATTATCCGACATGACTACTCGCAGAATACAAAATGCTGTTCAAAATCGGCGGTGACAATAACGCTATACTTGCCCGGCAAACCATGTCAAAAATACTTGCCTAAGTTTTGACTTCAATTGAAAGAGTCATGTGCCCGCTGAGGTGGTAGATGGAACCCATATTCAACTGATTCGCCCGGCTAAGAGTGAGTATCTTTTCTTCAACTTTGTTACTACAAAATGTTCATTAGATCGGTAAATGCCCGATATGGAGGAGTATGTCATAATTCACACATATGGGCTCTTAGTGCTAAAAAAGCATATTTAAAACTGCGTTCCGAAAACGGAGAAACGACTTCATGGATCTTAGGTTAGTAACGTAAAAGTTTTGAAAGAAAATATTTAAAATTATGTACTTAAATCTTTTCATAGGAGATTCCGGATATCCCTTGGAGTCTTGAATTATCATACCATATATAACTGCAGCTGAAGGTTCTATTGATTTTTAACTTCCCATAGGAAGTTATTGTAATGGGTCCGATTTGTCAAATTGAAAATTTTGACATTTCTCGACGTTTCAAGGTCCCTAGAGCCGAAATAAAAGATTTTTAGACAGATGTCTGTGCGTGCGTGTGTACGTATGTACGTTCGTACATCCGTACGTCCGTACGTCCGTACGTCTGTACGTTCGCGACGTTTTTTTCGTCGTCCATAACTCAAGAACCAGAAGAGATATCGATTTCAAATAAATTTTGTTATACAGATAATAAGGCAGAAAGATGCAGAAAGGGCTCTCAAGACAATTGCGTGGGTGGTTTTTTTACCATAGCAGTTTGAAAAAAAGGTGAAAATTTTGGTTAACCCTAAATATCTTACGAACCAAAAACGCTAGAGACTTGAATTAAATTTTATATAATATATTGTAACGTGGTACCAAACAGGTATATTTTTTGAAAAAAATCAATATAACGGTTTTTTTTATAAATCAATAAAATTGAAAAAAAAAATTTGTCACCTCTAAAATTTTACGACTGAAATATGATTTCATCTCGAAAACAATTTTGTGCAACGAATAATAATGTTTTTGATATCTGGTAAAATTTTGAGAAAAATCTAATTGACAGTTTTTTTATAAAAAATAAAAATCTAAAAAAACATTACTCAAAGTTGGTAAAAATTGAATATCGATTCAAATATCTTTTCAAAAACTTAAAATTTAGGATTGAAACTTATTTTATCTTATAAGGAATATTGTTTTCAACATTTTGAAAAATTTTGAGAAAATTCGAATTGACAGTTTTTTTACAAAAAATAAAAACCTAAAAAAAAATGTATAAAAGTTGGTAAAAATTGATTTTCGACTCAAATATCTTTTTAAAACTTTGAGATATTGGCTTTAATTTACTTTAATCTTTCAAAAAATATTGTTGTCAACATTCAGTTAAAGTTTGAAAAAAATCGAATTCACAGTTTTCTTACAAAAAAATAAAAACCTAAAAAAAAACGTATAAAAGTTGGTAAAAATTGATTTTCGACTCAAATATCTTTTCAAAACTTTGAGATAATAGCTTCTAATTAATTTTTACTTATAAGAAATATTGTTTTCAACATTAGGACAAATTTTAAGAAATATCGAATTTACAGTTTTTTTACAAAAAATAAAAACATAAAAAAAAATGTATAAAAGTTGGTAAAAATTGATTTTCGACTCAAATATTTTTCCAAAAATTGTAGATATTGGCTTTTAACAACTTTTATCTTTCAAAAAATATTGTTGTCAACATTCAATAAAATTTTGAAAAAAATGGAATTGACAGTTTTTGTGCAAAAAATTAAAAACCTAAAAAAAAATTACCAAAAGTTGGTGAAAATTGATTTTTGACTAAAATAAATTTTCAAAAATTTTAAATATTTTCTTCAAACTAATTTTATCCTATAAAAATATTGTTTTCAATATTTGATAAAATTTTGAAAAAAATCGAATTGACAGTTTTTGTTACAAAAAATAAAACTCAAAAAAAAAAAACAATACTAAAACTTCGTAAAAATTTACTTTCGACTCAAATAGGTTTTCAAAACTTAAAAATATTAGCTTGAAACTTATTTTATTTTACAGAAAATATTGTTTTTGATATTCAGTAATTTGTATATAAAAATCCAATAGTCCGTTTTTTCATTAAAAAAAAATCTACAAAAAATAGTACGCAAATTTGGTAAAAATTGGTACTAGTACATATAGACAAACTTTGAAGCAAGACAAATCGACAGACGGGATGGGAAGTTATCAGTGTGGGTCGCATCCCAGCCTCTTTTTTTTTATATTATAAGCGCACTCAAGGGGATGTGAATACCCTTATGCTTATCAATATTAATAACAGTGCGAGCAATTAAGAAGGGAGGATGGGATTAGAAAGGAGATACCGGTGCACATTGGTTTTGAATGTCTGCACATTGTAATGAGTGTAACAGATCGCTAGAAATTGCTAGTCCACTTATACACATAAGAGGAAAGAGGAAACCACAATAGTGGGCCTCAGAGCTTGACTCGCTCAGGAAGGAATGCAGGAAACTTTTCAACCGAGCCAAAGCTGCAAGACTAGCCTCTCATTGGGACTCCTACAAAGAATCCCTAAGAATCTACAAGAAGGCACTAAGGAAATCGAAGCGACCTTCTTGGCGATCCTTCTGTGGCATGATAGAAGAAACTTCTGAAGCCCTTAGGTTACGGAAAATTCTTTCAACTAATCCAGCTATGCCAAGCTGCTTGAAAAATACAGACAGCTCCTGGACAAATTCAAGTAATGAATCGCTGAACTTACTATTGGACACTCTCTTTCCTAGTAGTTCTCTTACCGAAACTTGCAACAGTTTTATACGTTCAAGTTCAAATTCAACATATCCACAAGGTCTAATCACAAAGGATAAGCTACAATGGGCTCTCAACAGCTTCAAACCATTTAAAGCTGCAGGACCAGATGGAATAATACCAGCAGAATTACAAAAAGCTTCTGATATAATTGCACCAATCCTTGAGGCAATTTTTACCAGCTGTCTTTACCTGGTCCATGTTCCCTCGGCATGGAGAGAAGTTAAAGTTGTCTTTATACCTAAAGCAGGTAAATGCTCCCAAGTTAATCCTAAAGATTTACGACCTATAAGTCTATCATCATTCCTTCTTAAGACCCTGGAAAGATTGATTGATATCCATTTAAGGGCACGTATCGATACAAGACTTCTGTCTTCGTCTCAACATGCCTACTGTAAGGGTAAATCGGTGGAAACAGCGTTACACACTTTAGTACGCACCATCGAATATTCCCTCCATCATAAAGAGTTCACTATGGTTGCTTTCCTTGACATCGAAGGTGCCTTTAACAACGTGGACACATCTGCAATCACTTCTGCACTGACATCTCTAAATGTAGAGAGTTCGCTTCGGGAGTTAATTCATTTAATGCTTACTAGCAGAATAATTAATTCAAAACTGGGCAACTCTTCTAGCAGACGATTCGTTAGTAGAGGGACACCGCAAGGTGGTGTTCTATCCCCTCTCCTCTGGAACCTAGTGGTGAATGAAATCCTAACTAGTCTGGATGCGGAGGGTTTCAGAGTGATAGCTGTAGAGTTGTCGGCTCGGCAATGCACGCGCGATCTCATTCGGAATACCACTGACTCGTATCTTGATCGTACATGCACACGAGACGGCATAAACAAAGAGATTAAGAGAGACTTGATCATCGAGCGAACTCCACCTTCGCTCCATTCCTTGTATATACTCACCATTGAATTATTAATGACATTGACACAAATATTAGGTATACACTACATCTCTTCCTTTGTTTATTTTTTTTTATTTATTTTTTCTTTTAACAAAAATCTTAATACATTTTTTTTATGGTCATACCTTTGCCTTTAAGGTTTAATCTTCATTTTTTTTTTTTTTTTTTGTACTTTTATTCAAATTTACAAAATTTAAGATACAAACTCTTTTTCTTTTTTTCCAAAATTATAATAATTATTCTACTTTATTATTTATTGTTGGTATTTTTAATAAATTTAACAAATCTTACTTCAGTGTGATCATATTTAATTTCTAGTTTTTTGATTTTGATTCTTTAAACTTAAGAAAGAAAAAAAAATAAATAACTAAATTCAAAAAACTAATTCTTTCTTTTATCTACTTATTTTATTATTACGTTCTTTCACTCTCCTTCAATTTTCTTTAAATGAACAATATTCCTCCTAACTGTCTTCCCTGTGTGGTCGTTCCTAACCTCAATGTCTCCTTCATGAGACTTTTCTACCGTGTGCGGAGTTTCACAAAAGTTTGAACTTAGCTTATTTTGTCTATCCATGTTTTTTACATATACCTTGTCCCCTATATTAATATCTGGACTACTAGCTCTCCGTTTCTTATCAGCGTATTCTTTCCCTTTTTCTTTTTTTTCTCTGTCTCTATCCCGTACTTCAGAATCATGTACTTTGTTTTCTATTGATTCGAAGGCTGGAATTCTGTCTCTGTTTAATCTGTTAAAAAATAATTCGGAAGGTGTTTTTCCAGTAACGGAATGAGGAGTACTATTATACATCATTAAGTACTCGAACAAACTATCTTTAAGTCCTTTGCCTTCAATTTTTCCTATTTTCAAACGTTTCAAAATATCACGGTTTTGTCTCTCTACTTCTCCATTTTGTTGAGGCCAATAAGGAATGCTATTGAAAAGCATGATGTTACACTGTTTACAAAACTCTTTAAATTCATCGCTTATAAACTGTTTCCCGTTATCGGCTGTAATTGACACTGGGAAACCAAGCCTGCTAAAGATTTCACGTAACATACTTATGATGTTAGTGCTAGTAGTGCTTGTACAAATTTTTATTTCCTTATATCGACTGTAGTAGTCTACTACAACGAAAAGAAATTGGTTGTTATATATTGGTCCCATTAAATCCATGGCGACATCAACCCATGCCGCGACGGGTAGCTCACGCCTCTTAAGTGGCACTGGAGGATGAGGCATGGCAACCATTGTACATCCTTTGCATGTCTTGATAAGATTCTCCACATCCTTATCTATTTCTGGCCACCATACCTTTGTTCTTAGCCTACCTTTCATAGCAACAATTCCTGGGTGACCTTCATGTGCAGCGTCTAGGACATGATTTCTCATTAGTTTAGGAATGACTATTTTAGTTCCTCTTAAAAGGATACTACCGTAAAAACATAGTTCGCTTTCAAAAATTTTATATCTTTTCACAGAATCATGCCAGTCGCTCTTATAAATGCCATTTTTTACCCTATTAATTTCAAGGTCAGTATCTGAAAACCTACAAATGTCTTGAATTGAAGTAGAAATGGGTGTTGACTGTTCAACTATTTCACGCACATATAAATCATCCTTTATTGGAATTGCATTGGAATATTCACATAAACGGGATAAAGGATCAGCTATATTTGTTTTGCCCGGCTTGTACATAATTTGGTACTTATACGACTGAAGCCTTAAAACCCATCTTTCAACTCGGGCGCATGGCTTGGATTTAGGGCCAAAAATTATCTCCAATGGCTTATGATCAGTTACCAAGTCAAATGTTTTTCCAAACAAATATATATTAAAATGTTCTACAGCCCAGACTAACGCCAGAGCTTCTTTTTCCGTTTGGCTATATTTACGTTCACAATTTGTTAGAGTTCTGTTTCCAAATGCTATTATTCTGGATCCCTTTGAGTTTATTTGTATCAAAACTGCTCCCAGACCTACTGGACTTGCATCAGCAATTACCTGTGTTCTATCGTTGACATCATAATATCCTAACGAAATAGTTCTTGTTAAGGATGATTTCAGGTCCTCAAAAGCTGAACTCTGTTCTGTTAACCAAAACTCTTTTAACTTTACGTTTTTATCGAATCCTTTTCTTAATAGTTTTTTAAATGGTTCTGTTAATGTGGCTAGATTGGGAATCCATTTACCAACAAAATTTACTAGCCCTAATAAACTTTGCAACTCCGCGATTGTTGCTGGAGCTCTAAATTGAGTTATACCTTCTATGTATTTTTTTAAAGGCTTGACCCCCTGCGGTTTTAGCTCGTGTCCCAAAAATTCAACCTGCTGGACTTTATAAATACATTTCAGATCGTTTAATAAAACATTATTTTCCTTTAGAGTCATAAGAACTAATTTTAATCGTTTGTCATGCATTTCTTCGGTGCTTGCAAAAACTAGAATGTCATCGATGAAGTTGATAACACCCTCACATCGAATAAGCATTTTTTCTATAATTTTTTGGAAGATCTCAGGGGCACAAGTTATGCCAAACATTAATCTTTTATATTGATATAGACCTCTTGGTGAAATAAATGTTGTAATATATCTTGAATCGGGATGAATTTCTACTTGGTGGAATGCGTTTTTTATATCGAGTTTAGAAAAATAGTTAGCTCTACAGAATTTTGGCAAAAATTGGTCCATCGTGGGTAAGGGATGGTTTTCACGCATAATTGCGGTATTTGCCCGTCTCATGTCTACACAAAGTCTTATTTCGTTATTTCCTTTCAATATAGGAACTATAGGCGATACCCATTTAGATGGAATTTTAACTTCTTCAATTATATCGCAATCCAAAAGCTCCTGAATTTTTTGTGCAACCTTTGTTTCCAAAGGAATAGGTATCCTTCTGCAAGGCTGAGAAACTGGTTTTATAGATTCGTCGATAGGAATTTCTACCAAAATGTCTTTAAATTTAGGAAATGCTTCCTTTTGAATATGATTTACTTGAAATCCTATTTTCAGCACTTGCAGAAGAATAGCTGTTTCTTTTCCTAGCAAATTATTTGTGCCTCCCTCTATAACATAAAATGTACCTATTCTCTTAATATTATTAACCTCTATCTCGCTTTCAAATGAACCTATCACCACTAAAGGATTTTTACAACCGTATGCTAAGAAAATTTTATTTGGTTTTTTTATTTGATTGCAAACTTTAACTTTTTTAGTTTTCATGATCTCCCAGGTCTTATCAGTAAGTAAGTTGTGTTTGCATCCGGAATCTATTATTAACTTAATAGGTATTCCTCCTATTCTACATTCAATTTTGGTATCCTCATCAAAATGAAAAACGTACTCTTTTTCTTCCTCTATGTTATCAATTTCCCCTGTCCTTAATCTTTTATTGTAGGCTGGATTGTTTTCTGCTTTAAATGTAAATTTTCTCTTAAGTCCAATTTTAGATTTACAGTATTGCCTAAAATGACCTAAACGACCACAGGATAGACACTTTTTAGACCTAGCCCAACATTTAATGTCTTCAGAAGAGTGTTTTTTACTACCGCACCTACTACATGAGTTTAATAATTCGTCTTTTTTAAATCTATCTTGATAATTTAAATTTTTTCTAAAATTTTCGTTTTTATTCTTACTAGTTAATTCGTTAATTTCTTGGGTTTTTTGTTTATTTCCATATTCTTCTATCTGGTGATTCACAATTTCAAGTGTATTAGCTTCTGATATTATTTTTTCTAAGGACATACTATCACCAATAGTCAAAATTTTTTTCCTTAATTCTTCTGATAAACATTTTTCTGTTATTTGATCTATGATGTGCTCTTCTACTTTTTCAAATCCGCATTTAATTGCCTGATTTCTTAATCTCACTAAAAATTTTTCAAACTTCTCATTACTATCCTGCTTAATTTTTCTGAACACATGTCGTTCATAAACCCTACTGCTTTTTGGTAAAAAGTAACCATCCAATTTTTGAATGGCTATATTAAACACATCGTTATCTTTAGATGGGTTAATATTTGCTCCTGGCAAAGTAAAAAAAATCTCCTGCAATCCAAAACCCCCCAAATGAAGCAAAGTTGCCCTCTTTTTAGCTGGCTTGTCGATATTTGCCGCTTGCATGTATATGTCGAGAGCTCTCTTCCATTTTCCCATCTTATTCCCACAGAGGAATTGTCACCATCGACCAGGAAGTTTTCAAGGTTAGGTAGCGTGTTCGACATCCTTCTTTCGGAACTACAGATTTACCTTGATAACAAATTAAATTGTAAATCACTACCATGCATTTTCAATTAAATGAAGGTACATTTGTACCATATTATTTCAATAAAATTAAGACACATTTGTGCCATATTAAATTATTATTTCAATAAAATTAAGACACATTTGTGCCATATTATTTATCAATTTAATGATGGAACCTTTGTACCAATTTTCAATTAAATGAAGGTACATTTGTACCATATTATTTTCAATTAAATGAAGGCACATTGGTGCCATATTATTTTCAATTAAATGAAGGCACCTTTGTACCGTTTTTTAATTTCACTAAATAGTTTTTTTTTTATTTTCCTACAATGAATTGGTTGTAGTGCCAAGTACATACATATGTACTTAACCTACAACTTTTTTTTTATTATTATTAGCAAAACAAAATCAGTTATATTTAGGTACCTACTAATCATGTGATCTGTTTTTTTCCTTCCCCTTTTTATATATATGTATGTATATATGTATTATAATAAGTATATAATCCTATTCATTTATAATATTTTCGACTTACCAACTGTATTTATGAGCTAGTTAATTCCACCGTTAGAGGTTAGAGTACTGTTGTATAAACACGACCGAAAGCTTTTTTTTTTTTTATTAATTAATATTTATATAAGCTTGTATGAATTTTGCAAAACACACTTTAAATAATAAATTAATTCAATTCGCGGGTTTTTAAACAATTTTTTTTAACATATTTTATACTGGGTATGTACATATATTTTTTCCCATTATCGCGTTTCACTATTTAATTTTTTCTTGATTTACCACTTCAATTCATAATTTTTTATTATTTATTTTCCGCAATTTTATTTTACTGAATAAAAAACACTTCGTTTATTTCTCCGATTATCGTTAACAATTCACTTTTTTCCGATTTTCCTCGTCGCCATTTGTAGAGTTGTCGGCTCGGCAATGCACGCGCGATCTCATTCGGAATACCACTGACTCGTATCTTGATCGTACATGCACACGAGACGGCATAAACAAAGAGATTAAGAGAGACTTGATCATCGAGCGAACTCCACCTTCGCTCCATTCCTTGTATATACTCACCATTGAATTATTAATGACATTGACACAAATATTAGGTATACACTACAATAGCCTATGCGGACGACGTTGCTATAGCAGTTTCAGGAAAGCATCTTAATATCCTAAAAGAACTCTTACAAAATGCCTTGGACAGACTAATACTCTGGGCTGATCGGTGTGGACTGGGTGTTAACCCACACAAAACCGATCTGGTCTTATTTTCGAGGAGATACAAAATTCCATTTGTCAACCCTCCTTACATTAAAGGAATCCAAATAAAATTCTCAGACGAGGCCAAATAGCTAGGTCTTGTCTTAGACAAAAAACTAAATTGGAAACGTAACGTACAGGAAAGAGTCAAAAAAACTACTGTAGCTCTCTTTTCTTGCAAAAAAGCTATTGGTAATAAATGGGGTTTACAACCCAGAATCACGCATTGGCTATACACATCGGTAATCAGACCGATTTTAACGTACGGTGTGGCAGTATGGTGGACTGCTTTAGAGAAAGGTATAAACAGGGATAAGTTAAATAAAGTCCAACGTTCAGCCTGCCTATGTGGACACCTTGCTAGTACTCGAGTTCCGGACGAATATAGGCTTTATAGATTATAGCCATTTGGGGTAAAAAACTTCTTGCATCTTCGGAGAAAAAATAAACACTTAGCAGCATTTTTGGCGATGTCAAATATGTGATCACTCCACAACTAGTGGTTTGTAATGCACATACTTAAGACTGAAAGCTGTTCGGTCTCCTCGATGCAAGTTCCACTCATGAATAGTGGCATAGGGGGAAGGTTACGCTTTTGTGACAGTAGACTGCATTGAGTTTTCGAAGCATTAAATTCTACACGGTTTTTGATTCCCCATTGGACAATGCTGTCAAGATCAGAATTAAATGAGCTTATAACGCTACCATCTGAAGCACAAGGATAAGAATCTAAAAACGAATATGGGAAGCTGAGGGTACTGTCATCAGCGAAACAATAAAGTGGGTTAGAAGATTCTATCAAAAGATCATTTATAAAAATAAGGAAAAGAGTCGGAGACAAAACGGAGCCCTGGGGCACGCCAGCGTTTATTTTGTGGATATCAGATTTGAACCCGTTCAAGACTACTTGAATTAAACGGTCCAAAAAGTAATTTCTAATCCAACGAAGAAGGAATTCATCAATACCAAATGCATGCATTTTTGATAAGAGAGCTTGATGCCAAACTCTATCAAATGCCTTTGAAATATCAAGTGCAATAATCTTACTTCTACAAAACGATGTAAAGATTTGTTCCACTGTTCGGTGAGATAAACCATGAGATCACCAGTTTACCTATAGCTATTAAAGCCATACTGCCGGCCATTAAGAAACTTCTGTTCTTCAAGATATTTCTTAAGCTGAAAATTTATCAGCGGTTCTAGACTTTGGAAAGAAAGTGCAATTAAACGATAGTTAGATGGTGAGGAGGATTCCTCTTTTTTAGGGACAGGCTGGACAAATGCAGTTTTCTATCCACTAGAAAAAAACCTGTAGAATGGGACAGATGGAAAAGCTTATGCAGTGGTTTTTCCAGCGTTGAAGAACACCTCTTCAGAACAATAGTGGTGATATAAATTCAATGAAAAGCATTCGATTTCAAGGTCAATAATCAAACGAGTTGTTGGTATCCTGAAGGCAAGGTTTCGATGTCTTTTGTCAGCCAGAAAAAATTACATTATTCGCCCGAGAAGGTAGCACAAATTATGAACGTTTGTTGTGCACTTCACAACATCTGCTTACAGTTCTGAGTCCCATTAACTGAACCTATTCAAGGCATTTTTGGAAGAAACTGGCAACTCTATAAACTTGGAACAACATTCAACTAACAACGACCAATATTTAAACATAGTTAAAAGAACAAGAGATAATATTAGAAATGAATGTATAAATTAAAAATGTATTTTCTTTTTATTTCAATGAGACAACATAATGAACAAATTATGTACAAGAAATTAAAGCTGATTGAAAAACTTTCAAATTATATATATATACGAGTATTATGACAATTTACTTACACTTTGACAACAAAAACTTCGCTCGCAAACACATTTGATGAAGATTGATTATTTTCGATTAAGCCTTGTTTTAAATTCTACTTTCGAGTTACGTAGTTCCTCGTTTATTCGAAAGTTCATAAGAATTATATTTAGCACTACTAGAAGTATTCGAGTCTCGTTGGTTTTAAAGTAATCAAATAGATACATAGTACCAATTTTTCGAATTCGAGCAATTTCATTGTAGAATCGAGTTACAAAGTAGGGCCCCAGTTTGGGTTATGAGGTTTTCAGGAATACTATCAAATCTATATTACAGAACAAGAATTGTACTGTGCATTAACAGAAACATTATCGAAACTGTTTACAGTAATCACTACTGTGAAGCGGTCGGTATTAGTGTTCGTGTAATTTTTTAATAATAATGATCCAATTAATTTTGTTCGAATATGCATACAATTAATATAACAACTACTAAAGAAGGAACTGTACGTATGATTTTTGCAAATGGTGAACTTCTAAAGTAAATAGTAACCAATTTGCCTACAAAATCGTCTTATTAATAACGAGATAATAATAATATTTTACATGATATACAGGTATGGTTCAACATTTCATTTCACTCCAAATTAAATTGATATCGATTCAAAACTAAGATTAGAGTAAGTTTTAAAGTTCACTGTTACCGTTTTATTTTTTTCCTGCTTAACATTACGATTTTTGTGATTTTTAGTTTTAATTATAGGAAAAGAAGTTGAACTTATTTTGGTAATGGACTTAATTTATGAAAAGTTGCAGCGTCCACATCATATTTTAGTAAACAAACAAAGCACGATAAAACGTCGTTTAAAACGTCTGGATATTGACAATGAATAAGGACAAGTAAGAAAATACAGTATTGAAATTTTATTATATTTTTATAAAGTGTACGAACCCCATAAACACAGTGAGTACAATAAGAAAAGGGGGATATTTTTTAAAAAGAGATACCGATGCATAATGATTTATTTAGCCGGGTAAAGTATTTCACATTCGTGTAGTGCGAATAAAAAACAATTATCTGCACTTGACAGTATGTGCGAATAATAACAAACATACGACACTGTGGCAATACTCGAAAGATGCAAATTAATTTAAGTAATTATAACCGATAATTTCAAGAGCTCCTTTTGAATTCTGACGAAATATGAAAAACTTCTAGAATTTTGTACGAAAAAAAACCTTTGACTACTAAAGATGAAAGGAAGTTTCTGTCAAAATAAAAATAGGATAAATTTTTACAAAATGATGAGATTTTTTTTCCTTATTACGCCTTATAAAATCTAGATATTTATATTCAGGTTTGTTCATATATGGCATGTGATGTGATACAGTCTTGCACAACAATGAAAATGGTTGCGTTCAGCCTCGAGTTGGATACGCTATTCTGGAGGGAAATCACCCTGTCTCACTCTCTGTCGCACTTCAAATGCATCGGAAAGCTGTCCATTGTGCAAAACGAAACACCTTGCGTTGTTGTAATACTCTTTAATTATCGCAACAATTTTATGAGGAATGCCCCTAGCAACATGCGATCTCCAGATAACATCACGACCAACGCGATCGACGGCCTTTTCAAAATCGACGAACATGAGGTAAAGCGGCGATTGATACTCCGACGATTGTTCGAGAATAATTCGCAAAATGTTAATTTGGTCCACACATGATCGACCACTGCGAAATCCCGCTTGATGCCTCTTGAGCGTAGAATCAATCTTAGATTTTATCCTCTCGAGAATGATGGTATCCATTAACTTTGGAAATCCGGACAAAATAGTGATTCCGCGCCAATTATTCCAGTTCTTAAGATTCCCTTTTTTTGGTTGCTTGACGATTACCCCCTCCTTCCATTCCCTGGGAAAGGTTTCGTTTTCCCAAACAAACTTAACAAGTGGCAACAAAATACTGGCCGCCAAGTCGAGGTCTGCTTTGAGGAATTCGACAGGTATGCCATCCAGCCCAGCTGCTTTGTTGTTCTTTAAAAGATGTATCGCGGTTCTAATTTCCGTGCATATCGGGTCAATATAAATGCTTCTGGTAGATCTACGTATGTCCGGCAGTTGATGATTTGCATAAGCGTTTACATTTGTATTCTGATCATCGTTCAGCAATGTACAGAAGTGCTCCTTCAATTTTCGTAATTGATCTTCTATTGACACTAAAAGACTACCGTTCGTGTCACGAACAGAATGGTTGCCAATATTTTGTTGGCCTACAAGATCCTAAGTGATTTTGTACACCATCCTCGCGTTACCTCTTCTTGCAGCTTCCTCATCGCTTTCTCCCAATTTGTCTAATCTGGCCCTTCTATCTCGTCTCACACTGCTCTTTACTCACTCCGTTTTCCGATGAGCATCGGCTTCATTATTTATACGAGTATTTATTTTGAGTGCTCTGCGGTGTGTAATTTTGTCTCAGGTGTCTTGGGATATCTACAAATCCTTATCTTTAGATTGTACCTCGGTACCGTTTCAGATGCAGCTTCAATAAAAACTCTTTTAACCGTGCCCCACAACGTCTCCACGGGAACATTTGCGTTTAACCCCCCATTTGACGCCTTGTCGAAAAGAGCATATGCAAAACCACGAAACGTATTTGGGTCACTAAAAGCGATTGTATTAATTTTTGTCTGGTTGACGTGTCTGTACGTCACCGATAGCAGCTGTTCAGTCGAATTGTCGCTAATAGCAGATGATTATCGCTTCCTGCATCTGTACGTCTCTCGTTCCTCACATAACAAAGTGATTTCCTCCATTGTTGTTGTATTATAAAATGGTCGATTTGGTTTTCTGTTCGACCATCAGGGGATACCCAGGTAACTTTGTGGCAGGTTTTATGTGGGAAAAGGGTTCCACCTACCGCCAGCTGACGGGCATTAAAAAAGTCGACAAGCTTATCACCATTGTCATTTCGTTGACCCATGTCGTAACTCGCTCAAGGCATGTATGTGTCTATGAGTCTTAATATTTATAATGTTATAACAAAATAATTCTCAGAGAACTTGGATTGTAAAGTGGCAAAATATATTTTTTAAGTATATTCTTTTATACTTTGATCACAAAAGGACTGTTTTCTCATCAATACAAATTTGGGTGATATTCACATTGGGCTCATTTTTATTAACACTTGACAGTTAAAAAGAGATAAGAAAATGAGGCAGACATTTTCTTTAAATTTTAAAAGTCAAAATGAATTGCCTTAAAAAAGTAAAACGTGAATAAATGGACAAATTTGAGATAGGTATGTATTTTTGTTAATTACCTCTTTGATTGATTTTCTTTATTTTTATAAACATTATTTTAGAAATAATCTTATTTTTTTATGCATTTTTTTGAAAAAAAAACAGGAATTCGTTCTATTTAAAATTCATAGAGGATTTCCGGATAACATACGTACATATTTAAAGCTGATCACATGTCCCTAATGAGCCCCTATAAAGGCCTACCCACATTGAATATGGTTTTTGAATAACTCAATGCACTCCAGCACTAGCACTATTCCTTTTTCTATCCGTGTTTTCTATTCTAAATTCAATTAAATAAACGAATCATGTAACCCAGATACCACACCAAAATTGACAGAAGATTACGTTAGGTAAAGGTATGTATACATTTAGCATATTTTCGGTCAATCGTGCAAGCATGCATGCATTAAACGTAGATTTACATTTATTATTTCAATCTGAAAGCTTGCATATTCGTTACAGCTATTTTATTGGCCATGCAAAATTACTTTGTCCACTCCTTGTTTAAGTGCTATGCGCTCTCCTTTTCTATTTTAAATCACCGATTCATGAGAAACCAAATGGATTTTTCCAAAGGATTGCCATAATTTTCTTAAAATGTTCTTTAAGTAAGTTCTGTTTGCGAGCAAGCCTACAAAATATCCAATTAATTACTATAGATTATTATAGTTTCTTTTTCGAAGGACACAAAAACTTATGGCAATCCCATAACGGAAGAAACAAAACGGCTTAATTGAGTAACAAGAAAATACGTCGCTCTATATCTTTTGAGGTCAAGCCAAATCATATAAAATTTTATAACAATGAGTAATTGGAAACCACACTACCTACAGATATAACTAGCAAAGTTTTGACCTTGCAACAATCCCAAAATTGTTTAAACAATGTAGGTATCTGAATCTAAGTTCAAAGCCTACACAGTCTTGTGACACCCATAAGTCATGTATGTTAGTGACTACGTTACGTATTGACCGATGAAAAGGAAAGCATCGATGACGACAGCTACAATATTTTAACAACGGCGATAACTTTCCACAACTCCGCACCAGCCCTTGAAGTTTGACGTTTTATTACGTTTTATAGCACGTTTCCTCTTAAATTGTAACTTATTGCCTTTTTCTATTGTTGTAAATATAATTTCTAGGGGAATTCCATATCCATGTATGAATGTCGACGAGCAATTTAAAAATTAACCTCCATTTCATTTGGCGAGTCAAAAAAGATTCAAATGGCACAAGTGGTCGCAGGAACCTACTTGTTTTTCGTTAAGTAATTTTACAGTTTTTAATTCTAAGGTATTCAACAATTTTTCAGTAGACATGACAGAGTATAATTATAAAATGCTAACGGAATTCTTCCCTTAAATGTGTCTCAGATTTTTGACAGCAAGTACGTTAAATTCTTAGGAGAAATTTGGTTTGTTCCTAATTTTCGTGAACTCAAAAATGTCTAAGGCCTTAGGAATATAAATTAACAAAATAAAAATGATGTTTGAGGGTTCAGTCGATCAGATCTATAATTTGCAATGACTTTTGTTAACTTCCATCTATAAAGATAAACTTGATACCTTAGTTGATACCTTACAGTGCAAAAAAGTAGGCTTAAATATTTTAAAGGATATAAACAAAGAATTATCTCTGTTTGTTTACTTATTGCGTTCAAAAGACTTTCAGTTCCTATTAATTTTAATATATATCAAAATTCATATAAAAAATATATATAAACAGACCTTTGTACAATCGTATGACGTTTAACTTTTTTATATTTCTATTGAGACTTCAAAGAATAATAACAGAGTAGAATATAATGAGTAGAATTATAATGTGTGAATCTTACTTAATTATTTACTTAGCTCTTCAGACCTGTTAAGTCCGTTGGGAACCCCATAAGGGCTTAAGGGGCATAGGGTCTCTACTACGCCTACTCGCCATCTATTTACGAAGGTTTTGTAGCTTTCTTGTAATGGCTGAAGTAACATTTCAGGTTCTGCGCCCATAAAGAAACAAAGATTCGACATTTATGCGAAACATTCGTAGCTATCTTCTTAAGCTAATAGAGTTAATCCTCCTAATTCTCGACAGCATACCGAACTCCTCTTTTGCTTTTTCGATCCGACAGATGACGTCTTTTCGGCCAAACCTTCGACGGAAACGATACTTCCAAGGCATTGAAAGCTTTTCACTTTTTCAACCGGTTACGAGGAAATATTTATTTGAGAGGATGGTTGGGTTCCAAGGCTGATCATTTTTGTTTTGCCGGAATTAATTTTCAGTCCCATGACTCCTGCTTCTCTCCCCAAACTTCTTGATATTTCATGGAGATCCATGAACCTTGAGAGGAAGCAAACATCTTCCGCGTAATTTGTTGATTCAACGAAGGTTTTATGAATTATTTTTGGGGTGCCAGTTGTATTACTTACTTACTAATTTAAAAGGTGGCGCTACAGCCCTGTGTGAACTAGGGCCTCACCCAACAAACTTCTCTATCTATCTCGGACTTTCAGAGCCGGAGCGTTGGTTTCCATGCGCTCTACGTGACCCCGCCATCTCAGTCGTCGGACTTTTACCCTTCTGGCTAAGTCTACTTCGTTGTACAGCCCGTACAGCTCGTCGTTCCATCTTGTCGTGCAGGCTATTTTTCCCGAATATTCCACCAAAGATTTCTTCCCTTCCTAGCTTGGCATTAAAATCGCCCAGGACAATTTTAATATCGTAGCTAGGGCACTGCTCATATGTTTTGTCTAAGAGCTCGAAGAACATATCTTTGGTGTTGTCGTCTTTCTCTTCTGAGGGGGCGTCCGTACATATCACGCTAATGCTGGCGAATTTAGCATTGATGCACTGTTGGTTTTCTCGGTAGCAGTCACCATAGTAAGTGTCGCAGTTTTTCATAATCTTTTTGCCCGGCCTATCCCATCGTATTTCCTGGATGGCGCTGATGTCTGCTTTATAGGAGTCTTGATTCTCCGCTAATTCTTCGGACGCACGTGGTCGGTTAAGGTACCTAACATTCCACGTGCATATCCGATGTTCGTTGTCCTTAATTTGTTTGCGAAGGTTGTCAACAGTAAATCCGTTCGTATCCAAGGATTGTGGGTGCTTCGCAACTATGATGTTTTTACGTAGCCAGGAAGTCATTCCGACGACACAACCCCCAACCTGTAGGGCTAGATCCTTAGTATAACTCCAAGGACGGGGACCCGGATAAACCGCTCTTTATAGGCCTGGGTTTCGTATAAGTCGTAGAAATCCTATAAGGTGTTCACTAAGTAGTCCTCCGCTGCCATCTGGATAAATAGAGGTGCCTTATTGGATATAGAGTGTCATATCTCAACTCGTTTTTTATAAACATCAAATCATGGACTTTGGAGATATGTCAATATGACTTTTGTATGTATTTTGCTAGCTGTCACTTTTCGTCAACAGATCCTATTATTCATCCTCAGGCGAAACTATTCAGTTTTTTGTTGGTGTTGTTCTTTTTATAGCTGAAGGAGTCCAACTTTTGAAAGTCAAAAACAAAAACGTACCCTTTAAGAAGTAACTGCCAAAAATGCTATACTTATATTGGAATTTACCCTTGATTTTGTATTTACCAATTCTTTTTAAATCAGCAAAAGGTGCGTACGATGAAATCTAAGAAATTTTTTTATACATAGTAGGTACATATAAATCCTTGACCTCATTTTTAGTCTGGTTTGCTTTAGCTTTAGCCAAAAGTGTAGGTTAGTTTTGGTGGACTTATATTTCTTAAAGTTATGACGGGAGAAACCCTATAATTATTTTCCATGCGATTTAAATGTGAGTTTTTTTTTTGTCGCGGAAGGACTAATGCGTGAGAGTAAGAAGTTATTGCTTAAATTCTAATCAGGCCATAACACCTAGGACCTGAGTCAGTAGGTCAAACTAAATAAGGTGAAATGATTTGTATATTGGATTTCATCGTCGTCGTCGTGATGATTTTTTTTCCTTATTTTAAACACGTGCAGAAGCAATATAGTTATAGTACCTACCTACGATACGATGATGGTTTAGGCTTGGAATAAATATTATACAGAGGTTGATACTTGGGGACTATAATTAAACATGCTTTAGGCTTTGGGGTATAGGTATTGTGAGTAGTATATTTTTGATACCGCATTTTCATTAATTTAAGCAACACTCTTGTTGAAATAAACCCATTAACTTTTGGTGGATTTAAATAGGAAGATATATACAATACCTAATACATATTCGTTTTAATTACTCGAGATGGCATTGAAGTCGTCAAAAATTTAGTTGAAGGTTACGAGTACATTATTTAAGAGGTAATGTACCTTTATTAACTATTTGCTCTTGACTTCCTTATAAGTTAAATAGGTATAGTTAGATGTGTTTGAATTTATTTTTGAATAAAAAAAAAACACAAAACGAACATTTATTTCCTTGACGCAAAATAAAAATTGAATAATTTATAAGGAATAATACAGCTCTGATAATCTTAAATAAATTCAGGAAAAATCAGCTTTTTAGATAACCCTGAATTTTAAAATCAACCATAAAAAAGGTTTTTAATGACATTTATTGCCATATTTTTGGCTTTTTGTCACTAACACTGTTGATACTGTGTCTCAGCCTATAGTTTTTGATGAACTTCCTTCGGATCATAACCTTGTACTGTTATAAGTTCTTCATCTTTCGGAAGTAATAGAGGAAAATTATTTTGATTTTAAAAATACTTACTTGTCATTTTTAAATCAGAAATAAAACTTAAAACTAAGAAATAAGCCTACGGACATAGACAATGTTAGAACGAAAGAAGGTGTTGACTTACTTGTTTGAGATTTCTCTGATCAAATTCTTGATCTCTTGAATCTTCTCAATAGATTCTTCTATACCGAAGCTACTAAAAAAGCATCAAATTAGTAAAATTCCTGATTATATTCTTGAATACATTAGTGTCAGAAATGGTTTTAAAAGACAGTGGCAACGATATTGTTTGCCAGTACATTGCCATCAGTTAAAATTTTGAAATATACTCATTTCTATGGAAATTCCAAAAAATCGAAACATCCTATGGTACCAATCACTTAGTCAGTTACAGAAAAATGATAAACCTTTTTAAAACACTGCTAAGATTATAAAAAAAGACCAGATTAATTCCTGCACTTAAAAATTCTAATGAGGTCCTTTATACCGATATAAAGTGAAAAGTCGAATGCTTTCGCTGAAAAATTCAGGAAAAATAATGAAGTATATCAACAGCTTAGTGATTTATGTACTATAAGTTTGGTAGACGTTGCCTCTTATAGAATTTTATCTTCTATAACAAAAACACCCCTGTTAATGATGTCCCAGCTATAATAAAGGAGATGCAAGTACGGAAAATCGATGGACTTGATAACATACAAAATCTATACCTCAAACATTTAATCAAGTCAGGAAGAAGGTTAGGTAAGGTTAGTGGCTGTCCAAGATAGAAGCGGGCACACTTAGGCCAGTTTAATGGCCTGTTGTAATACGATATGAATCTTCAGGCTTCCTCATAAGCTCAATGGAACCAGTTTGAGTCTCTTACGAAAAGTGATAGGCAGATTATTATGATATAATTTAGATCGTTAAAGAAGAATTCTACTAGGTAAAATTCTTGTGTTTTCGATCCAGAGCAGGGCATGTACAGAGAAGATGAAGAGTAGTTTTCTCCTCTTCCTCGTCCATACAGCTTCTGCAAAAGTCATTTGAGAATACGCCTAGTCTCGTGGCGTGCTTTCCTATTAAACAGTGTCCGGCTAGACACCTATTATCGAGTTTATATGCGATCTGCTTAGAGATAGCAAGCACCTTGAACGTTTTAAATCCAGTGTTGACCAGATGTTCTTTATGAACTGACACTTGGTGATGTTGTTCCACCTGGTGCCTGCCCTCCTCACAGAGTCCTGTATTAGCAACAATTTATAAGTAGCCATTAGTATGCCAGTACTTGGTGGTAGACCGTAGAATGGGCTGCACTGTTCCTGGCGAGTTCATCTACCTTACAGTTACCTGGATTGTCTCTATGGCCCGGCACCAAGCAAAGGTAATTATTAAGCTGCTGTGCCATCTCCATTAGAGATGATCGACAGTTATGGACTGTTAAAGAGTTTGTAGAGACGGACTCCAGCGATTTGATTTGAGCGATGATTTGACTATCTGAGAAAATACGGATATCAGATGTTGATATCACGTTTTTCTTAAGCCAGGACAAGAATTCTTTTATCGCCAAAAGTTCCGCCTGGAACACGCTACAATGATTGGGAAGGCGGAATAAGAGACTTAATTTCAGTCGGTCAGAGTACAAACCTCCACCAAAACCTTCTTTTGATTTTAACGCGTCTGTATAGAAATGGATTGACTCGTCTTTCAGAAATGTCCTATCCTCCCAAAAAAATTTGGGAGGTACAGAAATCTGGAAAGTTGGGGGATGGTGTAGTCTGTGTGCTTTAGAATTGATTCTAAATACCTTAGACTTACGGAGTAGCCAATGTTGTTGTTAGTCCACTGCGACACTACCAGGAAATTGAGTATCCAGTAGTAAGTTCAGCGATTATTTACTTGAATTTGTCCAGGAGCCATCTGCATTTTTCAAGCAGCATGGCATCGCTGGATTAGTTGATTCCTTAGTGGCTTCTTGTAAATTCTTAAAAATTCTTTGTAAGAGTCCTAGTGAGAGGCTAGTCGTGCGGTTTTGGCTCGGTTGGAAAGTTTCCTGCATCCTTTTCTAATATGTATAAGTGGACAACCAATTTGTAGCGATCTGTTCATAGCTGAGGTAAGGTCACTGACTTTGTTGTCAAGTTCGTTAGCGTTAGAGGAAGGACTAGATAGTCCAGGTTCTAGTAAACTCTGTAATGAGTTCCTGTATGAAGCCCAGTCAGTTTTCCGATAAATTGGAAAAGTCAATGGACTCGGGTTATCATCCACATTGATATTGAACTGGATATATTTATGATCAGAGAACGAGTGTTCTTTGGATACTTTCCAGTCCATGATCATATGGTGTATAGTATCTGAGACAAGAGTTATGTCTAAGACTTCTTCTCCAGTTTTAGTTGTGAAGGTTGGTTCATTTTCAACATTACTTACAAAGAGGTTAGTACCAAGAATATAATACGGTGGTATCTTTGTCACTGAAATGATGAAGTAAAAATACATTAATGCTACGTTTCATTAGTATACAAGAACTAGATTCAAGGCTAGAGGAGCCAAGGATTCTTTATTGAGTTCCATATTGGCACTCCTATAAAGACCCTTCACTTCCTCCAGCTTGGCTATCTTCCAATTATCGTCGGAAGAGATGAGGCCGTTTTGGTGTCGGTTTGGCCCTCTCAAGAGACATTTCGCGTTTAGACGTGAAGTCTTTATTGCTGCAGCAAGAACACTGTTAGCCCATTCGACGCCTTTGTCTATATAGGCTTTTTGAGAGTTTCCCCTTTCCATTTGTGGATGTACTCTCATTAGTAGTGGTAGGGCCAGTTTTCACAATCTTGCCAAACGATGATGTTGTATACAGTGATTACACCAAAGCCTTTTATAAAATATCCCATAAGATAATTTATCTCAAACTTCAAGCCCTAAGCTTTCCACCTATCTTTATAAACGGGATAAGCTCCTACCTTGCGAATAGAACTTATAGAATCCTCTTCCGTAACTCAGTCTCCAGTCCCATACATGCAACTGTTGGAGTCCACTATTAAAAATTAAAAAAACTCACATATCCTAATGTTTGCGTATGACAGGAAAATGTTTAAGATTATCTCAACTCCATCTGATTCCTTATTTTTACAAAATAATTTAAATATCTTTTTTGTTTGGGGCATGCATACTTTCCTAGTGCAAACAAATCCCATCCCATAGAGTAATCGTAACGTAATCGATTCTATTAGAGAATTTCCGTTCCCAAGCTAATAGATCTCTAGATTTTAGTTTAGTTTAGTTTATTCACCAAACAAAGTTACAATAAGTACTTTAATGATTATTAGATAATATAAAACATACAATTTAAAATTTTAAACATTACAACCAGTAAAGTTATTTAGAATTAACAATAAATTTGATTTAATTAAATATCTAATAACATTGAAATCAATCATGTTGCAAACAGTATTTGTTTCTCTTAAACACCTGGATATTGGTTCATTGTAAGCATACACAGTTCTATGACATGGAACATTAAAAAATGGTTGGTTTCGAAGCAATCTCGCAGGAACATTAATCCCAATTAGAGCTAAATTTTGTGAACAATCAATATGATTTGTGACTATGTCATTAATGAACATAACCTCTGTATACTTTCTACGATTGTTAAGAGGCAAAATACCGAGTAGTTTACACCTCGTTTCATAGTTAGGAAAATGAAGTCTTTTCATTTGGATCTTTTCGATTCTAAATGAATGAAGAAAATATGGGGGATTCCAGATTACACTGCAGTATTCAAGATGAGACCTTACAAACGCAAAATATAAAAACTTTAAGGAGTATGGATCGGAAAACTCCTTTGAGTTTCGCAATATGAAACCTAACATTGAACTGCCTTTAGCAAAAAAAAACCTATATGCTTTACAAACTCAAGTTTTTTATCAAAAATCACAACAAGATCTTTTTTAAAGGATATAACGGACAATGGCATATGTTTGATTTTAAAGATAAAATTAATTGGACGATGGTTTCGAGAAAACGTTAGGCTTTGGCATTCGAAAATGTTCAAATGTAAACAGTTAGCTAAACACCAGTCGTATAAAACATCAAGATCTTGTTGCAGAAGAAAACAATCATATTCAGATTTATACAACGATATACCTTAACATCATCTGCGTACATCAAGCACTTTGAATTTAAAAACATATCAGTAATGTCGTTTATAAACAACAAAAAAAGAAGAGGACCAAGATGGCTTCCTTGCGGGACACCCGACGTAGCATATACCGGTGCAGAAATAATGTTATTTATACGAACGTACTGAATACGATCCCTTAAGTATGAATTTACCCATTTTAAAAAGTTTGAGTGAAAACCTACTTTATTTATCTTCATAAGTAAAGCAACATGATTGACTCTGTCAAAAGCTTTAGAAAAGTCAGTATAGACAACATCATACTGATAACCTTTCTCAAGTGCATTCAACACTAAATTACTAAAATTAGTGAGGTTAGTTGCAGTGGATCTACCAGCTACAAAACCATGTTGGTATGGTGAAATCATTGCTTTAAGAGAAGGAGTTAATTTTTCATAGACTAACTTTTCAAAAAATTTGGGAATGGTTGCAATTTTACAAATTGGACGATAGTTTGAAACATCTTGCCTACCACCTGATTTGTAAATAGATGTGATTGTTGAACGTTTCCAAGCATTTAGAAACTCGCAATTTGCAAGTGAACGATTGAAAATAATTTTTTAAAAGAACAGCCAATGCATTCGCACACATTCGTAAAATGATTGGTGAAATTCCGTCAATATCACGTTGCTTATCACCCTTAAGCTTAGACAACGCTAACTCAATCTCAGAAGTTTAAAAACTTAAGCATTAAGCATTAGGTAAATTAGGACAACTGTCTAAATACACTGCCTGAAAATGTTTAGCCAACAAGTTACATACAACAGAGATGTCAGTTGATGTAATGCCGTCATGGCTCATACGGTTGGGAATGCCATTTGATTGTTTTTTATTATTTATAAACCTACAAAAACTTTTGCTATTTGTTTTTAAATCACACTGAACACAAATAGATATTGATTGTAAAGACATTTATTTAAAGTATCGAATTCTTTTTGTAAAATTCGATATTGTTTATATATTTGCTTGTAAACCTTATTTTTTAAGTTATTAAGATTTATGATTCTTTTATGGAACCACACAGGTTTTTGTTATTGATTTTCTTAATTTTGGGTATATATAAGTCCATCGCAATATTAAAATGGTCATGATTAAATATAACGTTAAAAGGAATTAATCTATTCTCATCTTCATCGTATATTCATTTAACATTTGGCAAATTAAAATCTCCTAAAATTATTATTTTTTGATTATCTTTACGATTTTTTAAGATTAAACGACAATTTTCTACATGAGCTTTGTATAACTCAAGAGAGCTACTTGGTGGAATGTATTATTAAGAGATGTTTTATTAAGAGATAGTCAAAAGAATTTTCCAAACCCTACGTAACTAAAGCGTTTTACATTTCTCTAGTCCGTCCTCATCTTGAATATACATGCCACTGAAAATGTTCAGAGACGTTTCGTTCGATTTGCCTTACGTGGCCTCCCCTGGGATGATACATCCAACTTGCCTTCTTATGCCGATCGATTTAAACTGATAGGTTTGTAACCCTTATATATTGGACGCAAAAACGCTGATATATCATTTGCTCAATTGTTAATGGGTTATAAAGATTCCTCGGCACTCCGGAGTGATATTCATCTTAACACCAACCCTCGAAATCTGCGATCTGTTTCCCTTTTCTATATCCCTCATCACCGCACTAATTACGGGCACTTTCAAACAATGTCCAGAATTCTTCGACTAGATTTTGACTTTAACATTTCCAAATCCCATTAAAAAGATACCCCTTACTTTTTCTCTTTTTGAGTCCGCATTTCTCGTCCCTTTCAATTTTAAGTCTAATAAAATTAAAATTGTTAGTTCTTGTGCGTTAAAGAGCTTTAGGGCCAACATGAATTAATGTTGAAAACTGATAACAAATAAATTAAATATATGTTTAAAAAAAACTTTGATTTTATCAGCTTTTTTACAAAAATATTTAAAACCCTAAAAAAAACGACTACGTCTAATGGTATCGTACAAATTAAAGTGTGCAGCTTTAAGAAAAACCTCTTATAAGGATAATTATCGACAGGTAACTTTTTAATCACACCTTAAGAGTTCGAAGAGAACACTTAACGATAGCATTAAAAAGCCCGACATTCTGTATTTTGGTTTATCAAAGTGTTTTATCAGGGTGTGCTAATATCGTGACCAGAAACTGAAAGTAAACAATTAAATCACTTTGTTAAAAGTAGCTTCGAAAATGATTAAAATACGTCCTCATGGTATTCACAAAGGAACATAGTTTACTTCTAGAAAAATCCAAGAGATTTTTTTTTTGGTACAAAACGTTACATGCGAGCATACATACAAAACATTCAGATATTAAAAGTACAACGAACTTTTTAAAGAGTGTGCTGCGTACCTAATATATGGCGTTCCTGTTGCACGCGAGTAATAACTTTTCGACCGCACTTTTCTAACAACTCTTATATACAGAACTCCAGAGCTCTCTGATGACGGTAATTTAAAATGCAAAAATGTCCATAATCAAAATCCTCAATCTCTATATGTGCCGAAGTGATTCTCAGCATGTTTCTAAAGCATTTTTCAATGACTAACTATGTGCAACTATATACGTACGTTTGCCCCAGAGCGATTTATAGCTCTAAGCAAAAGACTGGCTCTAGCAATTTGAAAAGGAAATCTTACCGCACTAACATTTTAATTTAAAGTTTAAAAAAGGGTAGGCACCTAATGAAAACAAAAAATACATACTTTGAATTGGAAAAAAATTTATATGAAAAAACATTTTCATTAGTTGCAACAATCACCACCATATTGGAGTCGGGTGCAGATAAGTTCTTTATTTGAATACTCAAATGGTCACCTCCAATCAGTAGGCCTCCTTCCGCACTTTGTCGCTCACTGTCTGACAGCGAAAACGAAGTCAATCCAACCAACATGATGCCAAAAACTTTAGAAAAACTCGTACTCGCACTCGGACGCTGACCACGCGATCCTCGTATAAAAGCAATATAGTGGCTCCATACAAATGCATGGCTAACGTTACTGCACGACGACGGACATTCCGATTATTGTTGTATAAGAATTTAGTATTGTTTCAGTGGAATTTGTTGTTGTTGCTATTTTATAAGTAAGTAAGCGAGTAAAAGAGCTAAACAGAAAAAAAATAGCACTCATACGCCATGTGGTACCTTTTGTACTGTAGTCAGGCCTATCGCCATATCCATTTCGAAAAGTAGGTAAAACTCTTCGCCATGGGTCAGTAAACCTACTTCCGGTTGACATAAATTCGCCCTGGACATGAAAAGTGTTTTCTTTTCAAATACGAGTACTAGTACATGCTGCACCGAAATGTTTCTTTCTAGCCATTCATATAGGCTCGCGCTATAGGCTACTCGCCTTACTATAATATGCACAAGGCTACTTTCTTTCTTTCTTTTAAAATTTTCCTGCAAAACTGAAAAGGATTATACACTGTGGGATTTTTCGGGCTATCACATAAAATGTTCCCGACTGACGATTACTACGACCAGCGACGACGGCCATATTGCTTTAAAGTTTCTATAACGTTCCTGTTAAGACTTTTATTGTTGTGTATTGTATGGATTTTTGTATAGAGTTATAATACGTGGAAAAGGAAGAGGAGAAACCACTAAGGAAATTAATAAAATTGCATTTTTGAATAATGAAAAAGGATAACAAATCTCCTTAATTTCAGTGTTTTGTGACTTGGTTTCAGTTTTACATAGAAACAATATTCAGGTATTCGTATTGTGCTGAAGCCGAGTGAGCTGCTTTATTAAATTTCTCTGGAATTAATTAAAATTTAGCGGGAATTTTCTATATGCTGGTGCTTTGGATTGCAGGCAAATAAACATTGCAGTTTTCGGAGAGATCCATATTGAAAATCAATAAAACTGTTATAAAAATGGTAATTTTATTTTTTAATGTCATAAAATAATTTTTTTATCAAAGTTGTGAGAGCCATGTTAGGATATATTAAATTTCGTGATAAAGGATAAATGCAAGTATAGAAAAATCACGGGCACTTAAAGATTTTAAGCAAACATACACTTCCGATAGTAGAAGTTTTAACCAATATAAAAAGGTTATTGACAGAGATGGAGAACCTTCATACTTTTAGTTGTGGTTTTTAGGATGTTCATACATTTTCTGAACTTGACTCTCAAATTTCATTAAGAGAATTTGAGAACACTTTTCGGGTTATAAAGAACAACAAAGCTTAGGAGAAAAACTCAAGCTATACATTGTGGATTTTTTCAACTTGATCAATAGTAAACATTTTGTATTAGCCAGTATTAAAAAAGCCATTATATTTGATATATTTAAAAAAGAAGATGCAATACAGGTTGAAAAATATGGGTTAATTTCTATTCTTGACAACTACTCAAGTGAAGTGATAAACAACATTCATCTACATCTCAGGTGTAGCAAATTTCTCTTGGGGTTGGCTTTTCAATTGGTGTTGGTAGATTTTTGCGCCCCGTAGCGACCATTGTGTTAGTTATTATTCAGTTGCTTATGCCAACACATTATGGAAAGTTACACGATTGAACAGCACGTTCAAATGATAAAACTTAACGCAAACGTTGCGCGTATTGCCCCCTTTTTACGGTAAACGTGGTGATCCTTTACAGTCTACTATTCAACGTTTGGTGGCCATTGAGACGACCGGTTTAGTAAACAATCAGCCAACACCCGTAGGTTCAAGGAACGCAAGATCGACCGAGAACATCGTTGCGGTGTGTGAAATTGTACACCTGTAAAAGATTCAGCTGACCCAGGAGCTCAAAGTTCATGACCATAGACAACACCGTTTGTTTGCTGACCGGGCTTCGAATCATTTGGAAGTGGCAGATATAAGATATTTACAAAACTCTTGAAAAATAGAATGGCACATTGGATTGAGAGTCAAAAACTTATTCATGAAAATCAATCTGGTTGTCTGTACTTCAGAACATTGCTGGCACATTCCTAAAACAAAAAAAGAAATTAATCGCATTCTTCATTGATTTCAAGGCAGCCTTTGATAACATCGATCGAAGAGCTCTGTTCTATAAGCTCTATAATACTGGAATGAGTAGTAATGTTGAAAACATGTATGAAGAAAACCGAGCAGCAGTATGGTGTGGAATTGAGACTTCGGAGTGGTTCGCAACAAATATGGGAGTAATACAAGGCTATTTCTTAAGTCCTTACCTGTTTTTGTTGTTTATCAATGACCTCACAAACTGTCTACCAGAAGGAATAGAGTCTGCCGGGGTATTATATAAAGCACTTTATTGCAGGTACTCACCCGAATCATTACAGCTGATGATAAACCGCCTTTATATGTACTGTCGATCTTGGAGTTAAACGGTTAACCTTGGAAAGTCAATTGAGAACCAACTGAAGTTGTAAAAAACTACAGATACCTTGGTATGACGATTACTAGTAATCTCAACATGCAGTCACATCTAAAGGAAAAACTTGTAAAAGCAAAAAGTGCAATATGTGCTGATGTGCTGCATGGAAAAGATGTTTTTCAAATAAATTCGTTGACCATACCGTTAAATACAAAGTTTTCATTGGAGTAGTGGAATCGGTGATGCTTTATGCTGCACAATGTTGAGGACACAGTCAACATGAAACCTATATTAAAAGAATCTTTCGATTACCAAGCACAACACCCAATTCTATGCTGTTAATCGAAACAGGCCTTTCACCATTATTTGTTAAAACTTTGAAGCTCCACGTAGATTACATATGTATACTGAAAGTTCTTGACATGTCAGACGAAAGACTTCCCAAAATTGTTGCCATGCAAGCTATTCAAAGAAGAAATTTATGGTTTAGGAAACTTGAAAGTGGATGAACAAAATAGGCTAGATTGTATAAATATGGCTACATCTTCGTTTCATCGATCGTTGTACAGCACCCTGAACCATTGTGTGAAAAAAATTATTCAGCAAGCACAACAGCCAAGAACTAATATCGGCCATCTTTAAAATGAGGGGAGAACTCATAAACTTACATACTAACAACATAAACATAACTTAACTACATACCACATCGTTCGGATTTTCCGATCTATTGCTGTCTTTACAACCTCGCATAGCGAGAAGATGTAATTTTGGTTGTTAAAAATGCACCTCGTCACTAAAGATGATTTTTCGGCCATAATTGAGGTCAGTGGTCATGATCTTTGAGCTCCTGGGTCAGTTGGATTTTGTATGGGTGTAGGCTCAACTTCCAGCAAAAGATTTGACAGATGTCATCAAAACAAAATGGCCGCCACGGGGTGCCAAAATCTACCCAAGCCAATCAAAAAACCCTTTACAAATAAAAACATGGATATAAGCAACAGAAATCCATACAAAATTTCTTTTCTAGATAATTTTTGGCTCAATGAATTAAAGTATCTAAAATATTACAATAAGTTTCTAACTGCAATAAGAATTACTTAGGGTAAAACTCTCGGCGGACCTGTTTTTTCGGTAGTGTTAACAAACTACAATCTTTAATTTTTAGAACATTAATTCAAAACAGGTTATTTTATCTTGCAACAGTAAGACCCTTAACTGAAAAAATGTAGTTTCCTAAACATTTTTGTAATAAATTAAAGCAACCAAAAGAGGAGTGATAACAGTTTTGCACATGTTTTATTTATATCGAACGATAATTGTACCAAAAGCTTTCGGAAAGGCGCCTCAAAATGTCGCACAGCTTATATCCCGATTGAATAAATGGTGTGATTTAACGCCACTCAACTATTTTTAGTGAGAATTTGTGAAATTGCTAATCAACGCCAATAAGAACCAAACTATTGACTATATGGAAGACAAAATTCACCACGTTATTGCTGATAAACGGCCAAAAATGTTTGAAAAAGTCGTCAAAATTAGACTTTCAAACTAGAGAACGTCCCACCCAGCCGTGGCAGTTATATGCCAAAAATAATATTTTAATTATAGAGCCAGAAGATTATCTTTCAAATAAAGCAAATTATATGTCAATTCAACAAAACTATTTTTTTTTTAATTTCATTTCAATTTTCTGTACTTAAAAAAAAAACCGTTTATATAAAAATCGAGATAAAAAATAACCTTGGGAAAACTTGCTAAATAAACTTAAAAAACACGAAAGCATGATGAATTTAAAGAAGAAGGTGAAATTGAAGTTGTATTTTTGATGATATGCATTTTTAAATTTTTTCTTAACAGATCATTTACCAAGTTTCTGTTCCGTAGTTCTGACTTACAAAAATTATATATATTTTCATTATTTTTCATACTTAACACATATTCAGAATATGCTTTTGAAAAAAACCTTTCAAAAAGTAGGATATAACAAACTTCTTCCTTTAATGATCTCTGTGTATATGTGAATTATTTTAAATTATAAATTATCGTGCAATCGCAGTGAAATCAGTGAGAAACAATTTATCTAACACATTAAGTCACAAGTCATCAAACACAGAAAGTGTGCGTGTTCGTGTAGACATATCAATGATATGAAATGTAAATCACTCAACATAAACATTATCCTTTTGTTTTGATATAATATGTAAGTAAATTATTACACTGCTCAATCATATTAGAAACTGTTCTTTAACATAATTTGTCTAAAACCTCCTTTTTTTAACCTCTCAAAGTTTACCAAACCATCTCTTTTTCTGATTCATAAACTATAAAAAACAATAACAGTCACTGAGAAAATTTCTCCGAAAAGGAGTATTATAACTCTCCATTGTATTTTCTTGAGTCCTTTTCTTTCTCCAGGATCTCAAGTTTTTAAGAGTCTCAACCAATATTATCCCCTAACATACCAAAACTACAAAAACTTTATTGGCCATGTTATGTGTATACAAACAAACACTGGTCAGTTCAACATACCACCTCAATCTCAAGAAAACACAGCACATCACAGAAAAACCCCCAAGGATATAGCCTGCGGTCTTTACCCTTGTGTATACGTACACAAGTCCGTTTTTGTTACCGGCAAAAGTTTCGCAATCAAAACACCTTCACCGCGATACAAAACCAAACTAAACCTAACCGTACTGTTAGCACGGAACAAGGAGAAATTCAATTAAGGATCAAGTGTAAGGATTTTTGTAAGCCAACTTTTATCCACCCCAAACTCCAGTCAAGATATTTTGCATAATAACGTTGTAGTAGAACTGGAAGTAGTTTTGCGTGCTAGCAAAGGCAAAGGACTCAAAACAACCAACGAACGCCAACACTAGCAGCAGCAGCGATAGAAAACTCCATTCGATTAGAGACAATTCCAACTCAGCCGTCATCGTCAGCATAATACTCTTCTTATATTACGAGTACACCAAACCCCTACAACCTTAATATACAACAGGTCCTTTCAATTCTCATCGTCTTGGAGTCGCGTCATCGGTCGACGGTCGGCATCATTTGTTGTTGGCCCGATTGCTTAACCTAGTTAGAAAAAAGTGTTGGTAAGGTACAGTGATTTGGCAAAAGTTTCAAGTCAAGATGGGTCGGGGGCGAAGACGACGGACGACGAACGGCGAGTAATGTGAAGTCCGTAACACATTTTAAATTGGAGACTTGTAGTCCTTAACGATGATGGGGAAAAATTGGGTGGCTTACTGTTAGGCCTAGAAAGTATAGTTTTCGATTGCATATTTAAAGAAGAGAGAGCGAGCCACTTTTGGCTTGTTCACTTGTGTGCGAAAAGGGTCTTGGAACTTGGAACAGTCAAAACCGTCACTTCAATTGAGTTTTAGTTTGTAGCGTTACGTTGGCGGGGTTGCATAAAATTTCTAAAAAAGCCTTTTTCGTTTGTTCCTTTATAGTTGGAGTAGTGATGTTTTTGTGTTGTGGGCTCTTTGGAAATAAAATACCTTATGAAAATTTTCTTTGATTTAGGGAAGAAAAGAGAAGTTATTTAAAATAAAATGCTGTGAAATAAAAAAATGTGTTCTTTTTAAATGATTAATAATAGATTTTAATGTTTAAGATAAATAAAAATTAACTTAAGTGTTTTTTAGATTTTTAGTTTGAAAATCATGTTAAAAACATTATTTTTGTATATAAAAAATGTGCTATGTGATTTGGTTAAGTGAAAAGAATTTGTGAAAAAAAATGTTAAAACCATTGTCAGAGCGGATTATTTTTTGGATTACAAAACCTTTACTTGGATATACGTTTGTTGGATTATTTTAATGGATTTCACTGAACTAAGTATTTTCTAATTTTAAGTTTTAAAATGGTAATAGTTTGAAGTTGTTAATTCATTGAACTGTCATCAGAAAGTTATCGTAAGCTAGTAACACTTTTCGATTTAGTTTCGTAGTAAATTCTTGAACGGTGGAATAATTTAAACAGATAAGTTTCTTTAGGCAATAAAGCTTTTTAAAAATGTTGTTGTCGCAGTTCCATAAATTCCTTTACTTATCAGGGAGATTTCCTTTTATATAGTTTCACACTTAAGGCAAAGTATTGGTTTAAAAAAAAAAAAGTTAGAAATTTAAAATTTAAAAAAAAAATTAATTTAATTAGATTTTTCAAAAACGACTCTGACGTTTTTTCCATCTATGTAGCTATATATGTATATATTTTTAAATTTAAAAAGTGTTTCTTTTTTTTTAATTTGGTCTTTTAAAAAACACTTAAAGTGGATTAATATCATATGCATTTTTTCGAAGCATTCTTAAAAACAAAAGGGGCTGGGATGCGACCCACACTGATAACTTCCCATCCGGTCTGTCGATTTGTTTTGCTTAAAAGTTTGTATATATGTACTCGTATCAATTTTTAACAAATTTGCGTACTATTTTTTGTAGATTTTATTTCTTATGAAAAAACGGACTGTTGGATTTTTATATAAAAATTACTGAATATCTAAAACAATATTTTCTGTGAAATAAAATAAGTTTGAAGCCAATATTTTAATTTTTGAAAAGCTATTTGAGTCGAAAGTAAATTTTTACCTACCAAGTTTTAGTATTGTTTTTTTTTTAGAGTTTTATTTTTTGTAAAAAAAAACTGTCAATTCGATTTTTTTCAAAATTTGTCCTAAATTTGAAAACATTATTTCTTATAAGTAGAAATTAGTTAGAAGCTATTATCTCAAATTTTTGAAAAGATATTTGAGTCGAAAATCATTTTTTACCAACTTTTGTTAATTTTTTTTTCGGTTTTTAATTTTTTGTAAAAAAAAACTTTCAATTCGATTTTTCTCAACATTTTTCAGAATGTTGAAAGCAATATTTCTTATAAGATAAAAAAAGTTTGAAGCCTAAATTTTAAGTTTTTGAAAAGATATTTTAATCGATATTTAATTTTTACCAACTTTGAGTAATGTTTTTTTTAGATTTTTATTTTTTATAAAAAAAAACTTGCAATTCGATTTTTCTCAAAATTGTATAAGATGCCAAAAACATTATTCTTTGTTGCACAAAATTGTTTTGGAGATGAAATCATATTTTAGTGGGAAAATTTTGGAGGTGACACATTTTTTTTGGTTTATAAAAAAAGCCGTTAAATGGATTTTTTTTAAAAAATATACTTTTTTGATATCACGTTACAATATATTATATAAAATTTAATTCAAGTCTCTAGCGTTTTTGGTTTGTAAGATATTTAGGGTTAAGCAAAATTGTCTCTTTTATTTCAAATTGTTATGGTAAAAAAACCACCCACGCAATTTTGTTAAGACCCTTTCTGCATCTTTCTGCCTTATTATCTGTATAACAAAATTTATTTGAAATCGATATCTCTTCTGGTTCTTGAGCAATGGGCGACGAAAAAAACGTCGCGTACGTATGGACGTACGAACGTACGTACACACGCACGCGCAGAAATCTTTCTAAAAATCTTTTATTTCGGCTCTAGGGACCTTGAAACGTCGAGAAATGTCAAAATTTTTAATTTGACAAATCGGACCCACTACAATAACTTCCAATGGGAAGTTAATAATTTTAATGGTGGATTTTTCAATTTGAAAAAAGAAATTATATGGGCTGAAATATGAAATCAGATCAGAAAATAGTTAAAAAGACAGGACATTTTTAAAAATTAAAAAAGAAATGTGTAGTCTTTTAGTCTCGGTATTTTTGAAAAATAAAAGAGAAAAAAGAAAATGTGATTGCTTTAAGATATTTTTGATTTTGTAATTGTTCGGTTGGTTCAAAATAATTGTTGGTAGGTATTACATTTTTTCATAGTTTTTTGTTTAACAAAAGATTTTATGGAAAACAAATTATTTACCATTCAAATCGATTTGAGTTTGTGATAACCCATGTTTTTTTTTAGAAATTGACGAAACCAGTCGTTCAAAATCGACTAAAATTGAACATCTCTTTCTGCCATGACGAACATACAAGGTGCAATGTTTCTCTTTTTCATATCTGACTGATGTGTTAACTTATAATCGGAATAAGAAATTGGCTTTCAAATATGAAAAAAAAAGTCAAATGTGCTCCCAAAAGATTTTCCTTTCTTGCTTAGAATATTATATTAAAATCGTTGCCAGTTGACACCATTTTCTAAAACACAAGCTTTGGAATCTTCAATTTTTGTGATTGATCTACTTCAGGCAAAGACTTAATACAAAAAGCTTGTTTACGTGCAGTAAAGTATAAAAACAATCAATTCCATTAATACATACTTCCCTCACATAAAACTTTTGGTTATATGAAAGAAGCAATTTATATCGTTTTGTTGACAAAACATAGTGTGAGCAACCGCACACCACTTGTTTTACAACTACATTTATTACAAACAATTTTTGTTCGAACTCATAATTATTAGATTCTGGAATAATCTAAACACCTAAGAAATGGCATTTTAAATTTAATTTAATTTTAAAATGTTTTTATTAAATAATCGTTTAAAGGGAAGCTTTAATTGCTGTTTTCACGAAGCTTTAAAAAGACAACAAAGTTGTACATACTGTTTGCTATACGTTTTCAGGATGTTCTATGCTGAATATAAGAGGGTTTGACTGTTTATATGTACATGTATTAAAATTTAGCAGAAAATTGTAATAAAAAAAAACGTTCGTATTTTAAAAAGGTACAAAACATTAAGAACAATATTTATTTCTTCCTTCTTAACACAATCGAGTCGAACATCAATTTCTAACAGTTTTTAATTGTTCTTTTCTTGTGAAAAAATGTCGATTTGATTTCTCCAAAAAGAATCAACTACACTCAAAATTTAATGTCATTTTTTTTTTCTGTTGATTCCTGAGATATTTTACTCGAAAATCAATTTTTACACATTTATTTCTTATAGGTTTTAATTTTATATAGAAAAAAAATATTAATATTGTTATCTAAAAAAATTACTTAATGTTAACAACAATAATTTTAAAGTCTATAGCATCATTGATTTTATTACGTTTTTATTTTTTTTGTGAAAAAACAATGTCTCCCTCATTTTCCTAAAAACTTTATTAGTTGCGAAAAACGTTCGATGCATGCAACTATATGGAAAAAATATATTTTTTTTGTCGTAAAACAGTCGAGATGTGAAATGTGTTGTTCAGTATATGTTTATATACAATAAGTGAAAAACACAAAATTTATTATTTTTTAACTTCCCATAGGAAGTTATTGTAATGGGTCCGATTTGTCAAATTGAAAATTTTGACATTTCTCGACGTTTCAAGGTCCCTAGAGTCGAAATAAAAGATTTTTAGAAAGATGTCTGTGCGTGCGTGTGTACGTACGTTCGTACGTCCGTACGTTGGCGACGTTTTTTTCGTTGTCCATAGCTCAAGAACCAGAAGAGATATTGATTTAAATAAATTTTGTTATACAGATAATAAGGCAGAAAGTTGCAGAAAGGGCTCTCAAGAAAATTGCGTGGGTGGTTTTTCTTACCATAGCAGTTTGAAAAAAAGGTGAACATTTTGGTTAAACCTAAATATCTTATGAACCAAAAACTCTAGAGACTTAAATTAAATTTTATATAATATATTGTAACGTAATATCAAAGAAATATATTTTTTGAAAAAAATACATTTAACGGTTTTTTTTAAAAATCAAAAAAACTGAAAAAAAAAATTGTCACCTCCAAAATTTTACTAATAAAATATGATTTCATCTCCAAAATAATTTTGTACAACGAAGAATAATGTTCTTGACATCTGATAAAATTGTGAGAAAAATCAAATCGACAGTTTTTTTTTTTTATAAGAAATAAAAATCTAAAAAAAACATTACTCAAAGTTGGTAAAAATTGAATATCGATTCAAATATCTTTTCAAAAACTTGAGCTTTAGGATTTAAACTTATTTTATCTTATAAGAAATATTGTTTTCAACAGTTTGAAAAATGTTGAGAAAAATCGAATTGACAGTTTTTTTTACAAAAAATGAAAACCTAAAAAAAATTAATAAAAGTTGGTAAAAATTGTTTTTCGACTCAAATATCTTTTCAAAATCTTGAAATATTAGCTTCAAAGTTATTTTATTTCACAGAAAATATTGTTTTCGATATTCAGTAATTTTTATATATAAATCCAACAGTTCGTTTTTTCATAAAAAATAAAATTTACAAAAAATAGTACTTAAATTTGCTAAAAATTCATACGAGTACATATAGATAAACATTTAAGCAAGACAAATCGACAGACGTGATGGGAAGTAATCAGTGTGGGTCGCATTCCAGCCTCTTTTTTGATATTCTTTGGTGACTATTTTTATTCTAAATGATATCACAGGTGCTCAATTGGGTTGGGGATTTTATTTGGTTTTTTGACATTGTATACCAACCAACTATTCTGTTACAATATAAATTATTCGTGAGACCCATTTTTTGAACACTTGACAGAATATTCTCTTTGGGTATATTAAAGTACTTAAATATTAATAAAGTGTTTATTCATCTTCTCTCTATGTTAACTAAGTTCCAACGCCGGAAGATGGTATACCTCCCTACACATGCTTCACAGTAGGTTTTAAGTTTTTCGTATTCAGAGCAGTATTTAGTTTTCTCCAAACCATTTGACGACCGTTTGAGCCAAAGATGTTAAATTAACTTTCGTTCGTTAATGGAAGTGATCCCAAAACGAATTCTGCTTTCCTACGTGATTCATTTTGTAGTCCATTCTAGTTGTCTTATTTGCTTTTCGTATAAACGGCTTCTTTCAGATTAGACGACCCCAATATCCATTTTTAGTCAACAAATGTTTAGTTGTCTGTGGACAAACATGAATTCCATATTTTTTTTTTCAATTTACCGATAGTAATAGGAGTTCTTTGGTAAGGGTGCTCTGCGATAGTCCTTACCAATCGCTTATCAGTACGATGATCAAGCTACAGTTTTTTGAATGTGGATGAACGTGGTCTTTTTACAATTTTTAAAATTTCGTTCAAAGTCTTTTTGCTTTCCATTAAAATTGTCTGGTTTCCACTTTACATTCTTTTTTGTATTGAGAAAACAAAATAATCAACTCTAAAACTATAACAAACATTTTCACTCACGATAAACGAACGGAATTTCGCGAACGAATGAAAATTTTTATAAAATTTGGTAAAAGGGTGAAGTCGGAAACTAATTTGTTTTCAATGTTACCCCTTTGGGTTTTACATTTATTCCTAGTACTGTTTTTCATAAAATGAATAATGCGAATATTTTAAGTCTATCATTATTAAAAAAGAAATAATATAGTTATGATTTTCAAAAAAGGTATTTTCCACTTATGCAAATTTGTTTAAAAAATCAAAATTTTCTATATTCTTATAACTTTTCAATTCGACTCAAAAAATGTTCATCAATAAAAAGATTTCCTTTTACCACGCAAATTTTTGTCTACCCTTTTTGAAAGTGAAAGAAATATCAACTCTCTTTTCGTTTATTTCCGAAAAATGTATTTCTACCATATTTTTTGAAGTTTTTCTCAAAGCTTTTGCAGAACACTAAATTTGTTTAAATTTTTAATTTAAAAAATTAAACTCACCATCCATATTCTCAAAACGATTAGTTCAAGAAATTTGGTTGAATAATATGGAAGAACTAAAGAGGTTTTTGATACCCTTTTAATAAGAGCATTAGAAAAGAATGAAACTTTCAAATTGAGTCAAAATTGATTTGGAATTAAACACAAGAAAAGAAGCAACTTTTTCTTTAGTAAAAGATGAGTTAAAACTTTTAAAAAGACTTTTTTATTGTTTAATGAACATTGTGTGAATAAATGAATTATTATATTAAAAGATATTACTATACAAACTTATTATTTATCAACAAAGTAATTTTTAAATCAAGTAATCTAAACTTTAGAGAATATAATATAAAGCTATGAATTATGCACTGTTAACAAAAAGTTTTAAACTTACAATAATTTCTAAGACTTTTTTTTGACATTTCTTTGGCTAGACTTTTATAATTTTGTGTTAATAAATATGACAAAAATACAGTTTTGATGTTCATCACCCAGCATATGCCACAAACAAGGCTAAAGCTTAAGAATTTTGAAATAACATTCTGTTTAAAAGATTTCATGTTATATATTTACATAAGTGGATATATTATGTACATTTTTACATCTAAACTAACTTGTTCCGTTTTTGCGTCGTTGAATTCGATTTATTGCTTGTATTTGCGACACTTTGAGCTCTGACGTTCTAAAAATATCCTTGCCTATAGACGCAAACATAACAATGACACCTCTTTTTTGCTGACGTTTAACACTTTAAACTGGCTCCAGTCAATCAATTCGGTATAATAGTTGAAGTTCTTGACAAATCTGAAACAATCAGCTACAGACTACAGACTTACGACACCAAGTAACTTAGAAGCCTCGCGAAGCGAACTTAAAAGACTTAAATTGTGTATTATTGTTAGAAATCACTCAAACAAAAAATCAATAGTAAACAAGTAGTTTTTGTGTAAAGTTATGTTTATATCAACACGAGGCGTGTAATAAATTTCTGAAAATTACATTAATTTTATTTTTGCTGTTCAAACATCACTTCAAGAAGGAAATATTCTAAGCAATTGGCACGTGTTCGTTGTTCGCGGTGGTTATAGGTACGTATACTCAATCTAGGAGGTGCATTTTTTAAAAACAGAAAATTCAAAACTGGCTTGAACAACTTACTCGTACTCCGTGTACATTTCGGAGAACCTATTCTTCTTTGTTTTCTGTAAGGGACTTTGGAGTATTGGCATTGTAACCGGAAGTAGGGAAAATAGTGGAGAGTTTATAGTTTTTTTCAGTGTTGTTTTTTGAGGTGGCTGTTTTGTTCGTTGTTCGGTGGGGGTGTGTTTTTAATTTTATTGTGGACATTTTGTTAGATTTATAAAAGATTTCAATATATTTTATAGTGTCAACAGGGAAATCCTCGTAAATCAATTTGAAGAGGGTTTTTGTTTTGTTCTCCTCTTTTTTTGCGTTTGATTTTGGTGTAGTTCCTTGTTTTCCAATTGTGAGTCTCATTTCAACGAAATACAATTGTTTTTTTTTTAGTTTATGTAAATTGAAACTTAATTGACTAAGGACTGAATGACTAATTGGAATTGTTTAAATGAGGTAGGCAAGGCACCTACTGCCAATGCCTGTCAGTAAAATTATTCATTAGACGACATAGAGTCTTAAGGGCTTAGGGTTATGTTGAAGTTACTATAATGGCATTGGCAGAGCTTATTCCTTTTTTTGTATTTTGCCATGATACGTTGAAAAAAACGGAGCTTGCTTTTACTGCTTTATCTAAGCTATTGCATACAAATTGGTAAGCAGTATTTTGGTTTTCTTTTACTTGAATATTTGTGTCAGTTTAAGATTCATTGAATTTTGGTTTTCAAATAATTAAATACAAAAGAAAAAGTTAAAAATTCAAGATATATTCTGTCGAAAACAGTAGTTTTATGAATTGATATGTAATTATGTAACATAATTTTAAGTTTAAAAAGTATTTATTTTTTTTTTTTCAATTTTAAAAACAATCAAGGCGAAGTGTTTGGTTAGCAATAGCTTAAACCGAGAATGGGAAAAATTCAACTTCTTTTTATTTTACTTAAAGTTACTCTTTTAAATTCAAAATGAGACTTAGAAAGAGCTTCAGAAGCAAAAATTTGAAAAAAAAAGTCAGCTAAGTAGTTTTAACATTATCTCCAAAAGTGTAAATTCAAGTTTATGGTTTATACCTCACTTCAAATTGTACTTTTTGAACTTTATTCTCACATTCGCAGTGGAAAAAGAATTAAATACACCTTTATTTGATACCAAAATAAATTAAAAATATATGTTCATGTTTCTTAGTTTTTTAGAAGATTTCGTACCAATGTTAGTACATACTATCTGAAACATTTTATTTTTACTGTTCTTCAAATTTTTGTTCTCTATCAACAAAATTTATACGAATTTTATGTTTTAAGCGTTTTTTGTGGTCATTTAATATAAAATGAAAAAAAAACTACTCAAAACTTCAACTTTTTGATTCTTGTTTCATATGATTTGTTTTCTTAAAATAAGGGGAATGTGCAACTTACAAAACTCACGATAGAAAAAATTGGTCAATATTTTTTAAAATTTTTTTTTAAATGCCTCCTTTTACTTGCGACTTATAAGAACTATATGGCAAGTACTGCCTTCGTTAAAAAAAATTGAACTCGAGATTTTCATCAAACATGACATTACGATGGTAGAAATATCGAAAAATTGGATCCCTCGATTCCGTCCGTCTGTCTATCCTCGCCCTACAGCTAAAAGCATTGGGTCTATTGATTTCCAATTTAAAAATTAAATTTTTAAGCAAATTCGCTTAAGGCGTTTTTTTTCATTTTTTCAGGACGAACGATAACAGATATCACCACACAATTTTTTGGGTACAAAATCAAAAATTCACAAACCGATAGGTTTTTATTAAATTTTCTCTAATATTTGGCTTCTTACATTATAAAAATACTTCTATTTTTTTCTAACGTTTTCTCAAGAACTAATGAACTGATTCAAATATTTTTTCTGCGAAAGTTCTTATACTGTCTCAATCAAATTTGATGATCAAAATGTTAACGTTTTAAATTTTGATTAAAAAAAATATTAAACCTTTTTTTTTTTAAATTCGATTTCTCGAGATGGTTTATAATTTTTGTATAAAATGAAAATTTTAAACTGCAACTGAAATTAAAAAATGTATATAAGTATGTACATATAAAAACCGGATGACATTTCAATTTTTGAAAACACACTTTTTTGTAGGTGTATTTTTAAATCTTAAAGTACAGGAAATACTTTTTTGCTGTCTCTTTGAATGGATGAGCAATCGTTAATTTTATTTTAAGTTCCTAATTGAAAAAAAAACTTACTTACAGTTTTTATGAAAATTTACATGACAAAAAAAATGATCAGATATTTTGATGATTACTACTAATTTTTCTGAAAACCACATATCTACATCAATCTAGATCAATGAACTCAATTCGTAAAAGATCAAAAAAAAAGAGGCTGGGATGCGACCCACACTGATAACTTCCCATCCCGTCTGTAGATTTCTCTTGCTTAAAAGTTTGCCTATATGTACTCGTATCAATTTTTACCAAATTTGCGTACTATTTTTTGTTGATTTTATTTTTTATGAAAAAACGGATTGTTGGATTTTTATATAAAAATTACTGAATGTCGAAAACAATATTTCCCGTGAAATAAAATAAGTTTGAAGCCAATATTTTTAATTTTTGAAAATTTATTTGAGTCGAAATAAATTTTTACCAAGTTTTAGTATTGTTTTTTTTTTTAGAGTTTTATTTTTGTAAAAAAACTATCAATTCTATTTTTTCAAAATTGTATCGAATATTGAAAACAATATTTCTTATAAGATAAAATTTTTACCAACTTTGAGTAATGTTTTTTTTAAATTTTTATTTTTTATAAAAAAAATATTAATTTGATTTTTCTCAAAATTTTATCAGATGTCAAAAACATTATTCTTCCTTGCACAAAATTGTTTTAGAGAGGAAATCATATTCCAGTCGTAAAATTTTGGAGGTGACAATTTTTTTTTCAGTTTTATAGATTTATAAAAAAACCGTTAAATGGATTTCTTAAAAAAAAAATATACTTCTTTGATATCACGTTACAATATATTATATAAAATTTAATTCAAGCCTCTAGCGTTTTTGATTTGTAAGATATTTAGAGTTAACCAAAATTTTCACCTTTTTTCAAACTGCTATAGTATGGGCTCACGCAATTTTCTTGAGAGCCTTTTCTGCATTATTATCTGTATAACAAAATTTATTTGAAGTCGATAGCGCTTTTGGTTTTTGAGCTATGGACGACCAAAAAACGGTGCGAACGTACGTACACACGCACGCACAGACATCTTTCTAAAAATCTTTTATTTGGAATCTACGGACCTTGAAACGTCGAGAAATGTCAAAACTTTCAATTTGACAAATCGCACCCATTACAATAACTTCCTATGGGAAGTTAAAAATGTTCGCACATATAGTTGTTCTTCATTGTTTACTTGATTGACCAATTATTTAATTGTATAAATTAAAACAAAAAATTCAATGAAAATCGATAATTTTTCCACATTTCAATATTTGTATTTTCCAACTCAGTGTCACTTGAAAATTAATTTTTAACTTCCCAACTAAGTTTCGGAAACTAGAGATTTGTGCATAAATACTGTCTAATTAATTTACATTGGTCGCATAAACATAAATGTAAATGCTTTTACGAGTACTTGTAATTCAAAAGAATGCTTGAACTTAAAAAACCCTACTTTCAATATTGAAGCTTTTAGCGTTTCAAAATTTAAAGCAAAAGACTTGCATATACTTTTTGTATTATACTAATTATTGCCAAAACATAAAATGTAAAGGTTGATTAAATTTAAAGGGACGATGTGGATTTAAAATAATTGATATTGGTATAAACCATTATTTCGTTAGCTGTGTGGCAAGTGGCACCCTCTTGTTAAAGCCACATATCGTCCACATCTAAACCTTCCAATTTAAACCAAAACAAATTCGTTATCATCTCACGAATACGAACAACATTCACAGTAACAATTACTATTGGATTATCAATCGCCCAAATGCAGCAATTCTGCGTTTTGACGAATCCACTGAGGTGAAAATGTGAAGATGAATTTCTTGGAAAATTAATCACCCGCTGTTGTCCATTTTTTGCCAATATTTAGATAATTGACGACGCTCGAAATGGTTAAAAGGTTTTTGCTAATGAGTTAATACACCTTGTAAATGCAAGTCTTTATGCATAATATTCATCAACGACGAGGGCTGAATTATTGATTACTATGACGAGCTGAGGTGGATGTCTATCACTCTATCATGAACGGTTCCGTGAAATAAGGTCAAGTTAAATAAGACCAACTTTCAAAACTTGGCCTTACTACACTTTGCAAAAATGAAGTGAAAAAAGGCCAATTTTCAGCAATTGATCATATTGCACTCTGACAAAATGGAACTATTTTGAAAAATAAAACTAACTTATTTTTACGGTGAGGTATGTAACCCCCCTGCTAGGACACACTATACGATTTGGGCTAGGTGCGAGATTTAGTGCATGAAAAGTTTCTTTGCTTTAATGGCAAACAATATCGTTGAAAGTCAAATAAACCGAATTTGGCTTTATTTCACATTTTTTTAATTGTATTAAGACCACACTTTACAAAAGTGAAATAAGGCCATTTCTTGAAATTTAGCATTGTGTTGTTCACATTTAATATTAAACACTAAAATTGTTCCTACCTTTACAAGTGTAAACGGAAGCTTATTGTCATATTTTCAGTTTTTTAACTGAAATAAAGTCGTATTTTTTCTTTTAAATTACCACTTTGGTTGAAACCCAATTAAATCCCCTATTTTATTGGATAAATGATTCCTTGGTCAGCTCTCTGTCAATGACGACAAATTCTGTAATGAAAAAATATCTGAAATATCATGGTCGATTATAAATGTCATAATTCAATAATTATCTCCTCATTAAAAGGTAAAAGTGATTCCTCCATCTTGCTTACTTCAAAACAATAATATCATATCAGTTACATATTACATTAATTAATAAAAATGTTCCAACTACGCACTGTTGAAGTTTAATTACAATTTTAAATCATTGCATTATTTTTGCTCATTTCTTCAATACTTGGACTTAGACTTCACTTTAAAGTAGTTGAGTATGTGAGGTGAACTTAAGCTTCATCTATTCACAGTTTAATGCATTTCTGTATCTTTTACGTTTTTCCCATTTAAATTGAAGATGATAGTTTGCAGATGAAGAAACGAACAGAAAGAAAGTAAAAATGTATAAAATGATGATTGATGGTTTTCCGTTAGTATTTTTTTTACTAAATATCATTAATTGAATTGAATATAATTACCTTTTTTCTTGAATTGTTTCGGAAAGAATTGTTAATTTAATTCGAAAGTAATGAAAAAAAACAACAAGAATAAACAATCACGAAGCGTTATACATTATGGGTATATACAATTGTATAGTAGCGGTATACATGCCATATGTACTCAACTCAGATGCAATCGAATTGGTATTGAAACCGTGACCATACACAACAACGTTAAAGATCAAAGAAAAAAAATGTGCTACCATCTTCAACGAAAAAAGTGTCGTTGTTGAGAAAATCGTATTTTTTAAAACATTTTTAAATTATTTATTCATAGAAATTAATTCAACATATTTTCAGAATTAAGGAAAACAAAATACTTCTGAAAAGAAGATAGAATCAAATTCTAAATTTCTTTTAAAAACTATCCAAATAACTTCTTTTTTTAATCATGCATGACCATACTCAATTTTAACAGATACAAACTAAGTTGGTTTTTGAAACCCTTTAAATTCAGAACCAATCAAACCAGGAACTTCTGATATTTGGAACTTAAAAAGTGGCAAAATTGTTACTTATTGACTAGCACTCATTTAAATTGTATTTTATAATTTAGGGGACATGGTATCAACCTAAATAGTTCCTTATATAAGGTATACATAAGGTATATCACCTATAGTGTTAATTCAGTTTATATATAAAATATATTATTCTTAATATTTCTACATCAATACATCATTTAAATGACCACCACACGAATTGTTGCAAGCATCGATTCGTTTGAGATCATTTTCGACCACTTTTTGACACATATTAGGCGGTATTTCAACCATAACTTGACGAATGTTGTTTTTAAGTGCTCAAGAGTTAAAGGTTTATCTGCATAAACACGGTCTTTGACGTAGCCTTACAAAAAAAAGTCCAGCTGTGTCAAATCGGATGATCTTGGTGGCCAGTTCATATCGCTAAGACGAGAAATTATCTGTGGCATGTGGCACCGTCTTATTAAAAACACCGCTGTCTTCAATAGCAGGTAAAAAAAAGTCGGTTATCATATGACCATAACGCTCCAAATTGAGGTTGACAGTCGTTCCTTTTTGTGGAAGTAATGGCCTCTCTTCTATTACTTAAGGATTCTCAGAACCCCAAATACGAAAATTATGTTTATGAACATACCCACCGAGTGATAAATGAACTCCTTTTAAGGCACGGTGTGTGGTTGTGGCAGAATCATTATTTTATTAATTTATTTCACCTACCAGTAAGAAGCTCCACAGATTACTTTAGAATTATTTAGGTAAATAAAGTAAACATTTAACAATAATAAAATTACATTTTTATAAATAAGTACCATAAATCATTTTTGAGTTTTATTTTGGAAAATGAAAGATCAAGATGTCCATTTATTTTATTGAATTCCAAAACTGACCATGAAATTTGTTCATTCATTCCGTAGTTTGTTCTATGTCTCGGTTAAAAAAGAAGGTGTCTTTCCCTCAACGGTCTTGTTGGAGCATAAATAAAAATTAAAGACAGTAAGGTAGGGCATTTAGTATGGTAGCACATAATATCACGCACAAAAATTATATCATGAATAGTTCTTCGAGATTTGAGCATCTGCAGACCTAGAAGGCTTCGCCTCGATAGGGAATTTGGACAGACATTTCAATGCATTTAATAAAAAACATATCTTGTAAAACGATTTTGGACCTTTTGAATTCTACTAAATTAGTAGAAGGTGTAGGGGTTGGAAAAATCAGTTGAATTTCCTAACATAACGACGATGGCATCAACATGTGGAACAAAATAAAATTTTGGGACACCTGAAGTACATCTAATAGGTCTTGAAGTGTATTCCTCTATTTTTACTTCTTGCACTCTACCAATTAGGAATGAGCCGATCCACTGAAGTAGACTTGAGTGTATGCCGAATACTTCAAGCTTACGAAGCAATATATTGTGACATACAGAATCGAGGGCTTTGCTGAAGTCAGTATAAATAGCATCAACTTGGCTTTGGGTTTCAATAGATTCAACTACGAAAGAAGAAAAACAAGCTAAATTAATGACGGTCGATCTTCCAGAAATAAATCCATGTTGGGCACTACTAACATGTTCCTTCACAAGAAAATCAATTTTTATTTCAATTAGACTTTCTAAAAGTTTAGGAATGGCAGATAACTTACAAATTCCCCTATAGTTTTCAACGTTGTTTTTAGAGCCCGATTTAAAAATTGGGATCAAGAAAGATGATTTCCATTCGCCCAGAAATATTCCGGAAGACAAAGAACGGTTAAAAATAATAAGCAGAGGTAGGCAAAGAGAATTAGAGCATCGTTCTAAGACAATCGCAGAAATGCCATCCACACCAGGTTTAGCGTTTGGTTTGAGACTTTGTAATCCTTCTAAAAAATCATCAGAATTAAGCTGTATTGACGCAATATCCACTTTGGGCTGATCATAAAAATGAATGAAAGCATATCCCTGAGCGTTAGAGTAATCGGATTCAAAAAACTGAGCAAAAAGTTCAAGTGTCTTACTAACCTCAGTAGATTCTTCACCTTCAAAATTCATAGAGTTGGGGATCGCAATTGATTTCCGTTTAGAATTAACAAAAGACCAGAATCGCATTGGGTCGCATTTTAAGTTCACTTCTGCGTTCATGACATAATTTCTATGCGAGAATTTACTGAGAATAATGAATTCTTTACGAAGCTTACAAAATTGGATTTTGTCATTCAAATCGTTGGCATTTTTAAACTTGTCAAAAGATTTGTTTTTTAGATTTTTAAGGTGAGCCAGCCACCTATTATACACGGAGGCTTTGAGACATTCTTTTTCAATCTACCTGGAACAAATAAATTGAAAGCATTATGTAAAAAGTCCGACAATTAAACATATTCTTCAAGTTTAAATTTAAAAATTCAGTTTTCCAGTCGATATTTCCAAGGTAGTTATCGAGTTCAACGAAATTGGTTTTTAAAAAGTTATAAGATTCTAAATAGTTATGATCAATTTTAAATAATTATATAATTCAACTTTTGTTGTAGGTTTAAACAATTTATGCCTTGTGCGATAATTCTTGTATGTAATTTAGAAGAAGGGAAAGAGAAATTTAATAATATACTTTCAAAGGCGTGGTATCCGCCCACATGCATTTAATGAAATAAGATTAGATTGAACATTTTATTTCTTAAAATCCAAATAAAAACAATAAGATGAAAAGAAATATGTGACAAAAATATTTTTATAAAAAATAGAGTTATTGCCACTCTAAGAAAAATTTTACATTTATTAATTAAAATGGGTGGGGTGACCCTTAAAAGAAAATTTAAAAAAGAAAGTTAAAATATCATACATTTATGTAATGCATACAGAAATTAAATTAAATTGAAGTTAAACATTTCAAGAAAACATCAGGTAGATCCATTTACAAAAAATTCAATACTTTCATTATCAAGACTAAGGAGCCAATATTTAACTTGTTTTATAAATAACAAATGAGAAGTTTGCATCCTGATAGAATGGGGGAGTCTATTAAATATCCGACATGAGGAAACATTATAAAAATTTCTAAAAGCGGTTGTTCGATATAGCGGTATAGAAACTTGGTTTAAAAAATTTCCAAGTATAATATAACTATCAATTATTCTAAAATTAAGATTACCTGATCTCTTAAAGAAAATTTTTAGAACTTTATAACAATACAAATGTCTCACTTAAAGAATTTTCAAATCTCTAAAAAGTGGAAAACTAGGGTACAGGCGAGGCTTACCACATATTTTCTTCAGAACACTTTTTTGCAAAACTAATAAAGGTTGTATTTTGTTATAATATGAACCTCCCCAACAAGAAATTCCATATTCTAGTTTCGAATGAAAAATGCCATAATAAATTTTAAGTAGCAGTTTGGAAGAGCATACTTTACGCAAAAAGTAGAAGTTTCTAAGAGTGCACCGAAAATATTGTCTAAGATTCTCTGTGTGGTTATAAAAACTCATTCTAGAATCAATTATTAATCCCAAATACTTGAATTCATTAACTATTTCTAATTTGAAGCATTTATCACTACAACTCATGGAATCCGTAAATTTTGTGGAAGTAACTATAGGATTACAGGTGCAGTTAAAAAGCTTGAATTTTGGACACTCAGTAGCGTGGAAAAAGAGATCAGCATTAACAATCTTTCTGCCAGACAAACTAAAAAACATTATCTTGGTTTTAGAACTTATTATCAATTTGTGCTCTGCAAACCAGATTCTTAACAAGCTGAGATCCCAATTTATATCCGATATAAGATTCAGACAACTATCTGTACCATACGATAAACCAACATCATCTGCAAAGGCTGTAAGAGAACCCTTAAAAGGCAAACTGAATAAAGAATTAATGTATACCAAAAAAAGTATTGGTCCTAAAACCGAACCTTGTGGAGCTCCCAAATCGAATGTCTTTATATCACTCCTAACACCATCAAATTTCACTCTTTGGGCTCTTAAATTTAAATAAGATCTTAGCCAATCATTAATGAATCCTCGAAACCCAGCACTTTCAAGTTTGCTAACCAAAATTTCGTGATTAACCATGTCAAAGGCTTTTGATATGTCAACAAACAATCCAGCTGTATTCTTTTTTCTATCAAGACTTACAAATATTTGAGAACAAAAATGTAACAACGCATCTTCGATTGATTTATTGCTTTGAAAACCAAATTGAACATCACTGAAAAATTTTGTTCTCTTTAAAAAGCTCACCATTCTATTTTTTACAGCTTTTTCAAAAATCTTACTTATCGAAGGCAAGAGTGATATAGGTCTATAGTTACCCAGATCATTAGTTGCTCCTTTCTTGAAAAGTGGCAAGATATTGGCACATTTAAGAGCTACCGGAAATACTCCAGAAAAAATACTTTTATTAAAGATATGTGCCAAAACATCAATTATAAAACATGCTACATTTTTCAAACAAACATTTAAAATGTCATTTATATAGAATACTTTTGATTCGTTTTCGTGTTTTCCTTTAAATATTATATTTTCTTTTGTAATGTTAAAATTGTTTGTCATAAATTTATCAAAGATATTAAAGATGTAAAGAAAAAAATTCTAAAAAAGAATAGAAATAATAACGTTTTTAACATCTGGTAAAATTTTGAGAAAAATCGAATTGAAATTATGTAAATATGTAAATAATGTAAGCTTTAAACTGCAAATAAAACTAAACTTGAACTTGAACTTGAAGGCAGAAATTGATGCGTATAGATCTAAGCTTAAACCTTATTTTAGCACAACAGTAATATTTATTTTACATAAGAAAAAATTAAACTTAATATTTATTTTATATTAATAATAAATAAGTTAATTACCAATACAAAACACAGTTTAAAGAGCCAAGTTCTACATCAGGTATACAAACAACCTGAGTGTATAGGTCTGCCATAAAAATATATTAAATTTGAAACTCAGAATAAGCAGTGTGATATCGATAACAACTCACATTAATAACTTTTAATTCTTAAGAAAATGTTTCTATAAATCGTATAAAAATAACATACGCCGATTTCAAAAACTAAAAAATAAAATACAACACATCTAATGAAATTTTCCTTTGAATAAGTACATTTCCTTAACATATTTCCAAATGTTCTTCATTTTACAAACCTAAGTCCGTATAGCATTTATGCAAACTGTGTTAGAAAACCCATAGCATAGCACTTTAAGGCCTAGATGCCTCACTGCACTGCACTACCTAATGCCTATGAACAAATAAGTTTTTCTTTAACTAAGGCATCGTTCTACGTCTTTGTCTTCACCGCATATCGTTGGTTATGGTAAGGCTTTAGAGTAGAGAGAAGTAAAAAAAAAGTAACTACCTATAGAAAATGTGCACGCAAAATTGTCGATTTTAGTGAATGAAGTGCTGAAGAGTGGAAACATGCTCATTTTATTGGTTGCAAATTGTTAAGAAAGTTAGTTAAGTTTTTTAAACGAGACCTCTGACAGGTGGTTTTAAAGTTTGCCGTTCATTTGGATTTAAATTAAAGCCTTCTCAAGCTAATTTGAAAATTGAATTCGCGAGGTAAAGTTTATAGTGTTTTGTCGAGTGCTGTTTTGTGTGTCCGTTATTTTTTGTTCGTAAAACAAAATTTAAAGTATTACTTAACCAGTTTTGTAATAAACTAGACAAATATTATTTTCTAACAAAGAGACATCCTTGTTCTTGGGAGCATTTAAATTAAACACAAAGTCTGGAGAACAAAAAAAAAATAAGATCCCTGAGTGAGATTTATAAGTTTTTAAAATAAATGATACTTTAAACTAAGACTATAAGGCTCTAAGAAATAAAGAATTAAATAAGCAATCTTTTAAACAATTACTTTAACTTTTTATTACAAGTGAATTCGATTAATTTTGGTTTAAATGGGGCAGGATATGTGCAGCTTTAAAACATTTTAAAAACTCTGTTGACAATAGTTAATATTTGGTCTTTAAATATTCCATTTTTTGAGTTGTGAGAACGCAATTAATAGTTGTTTAGCTTTGAAAAAAAAATAAAGTTTTAAACTAAAGTTTTTAAAAACAAATTTTTCTTAAGCATTTGTCCTAGTTTACTTCCCATAGGATGTTATTTTAATTGGTCTGATTTTAAAATGTTGAAATTTCTCGATGCTGGTCCCTAGAGTGGAAATAAAAGATTTTTAGAGAGATTTATGTGTGTACGTATGTTCGTGTGTCCGTACGTTCGCGACGATTTTTTATCGTCCTTAGATCAAGAACCAGTAGAGATATAGACTTCAAATAAATGTTGTTATACAGACAATAATGCAGAAAAATGCAAAAAGGGCATTCGAAAAAATTGAGTGGGTGTTTTTTTACCATAGCAATTTAAAAATATATGTCTCTCGAATCAAAAAACGCTAGAGACTTAAATTAAATTTTATATTATATATTGTAACGTGAAACCAAACAAATATATTTTATGGAAAAATACTATCAAAAGTTTTTTTTATAAATCAAAAAAAAAATATGTGTCACCTCGAATATTTTACTAGCAAAAAATGATTTTATCTCCAAAATAATTTTTTGTTACGAAAAATAACGTTTTTAACATCTGGACAAATTTAGAGAATTGATAGTTTAAAAAAAAAAATATAAAATCATTACTCAAAGTTAGTAAAAATTGAATTTCGACTCAAATATCTTTTCAAAAATTTAAGATTATGGCTACCATTCAACATTCAGTAAGGTTATGAGAAAAATTGAACTGACAGTGTTTGTTATAAATAATAAAATCCTAAAAAAACATTGCTAAAACTTGGTCAAAATTTAGTTTAGACTACAATATCTTTTCAAGAATTTAAAATATTGGCTTCAATCTAATTTTATCTCACAGAAAATATTGTTTTCGACCTTCAACAAAATTAAAATCTATACAAAATAGTACGCAAATGCTATTAAAATTAGTAAAAAAGGGGTTTCGACTAAAAATCTCGTTAACAAAAATAGTTTTTGAAATCAAACTATTTCATAATATGCATTTTTAAATTTCTAAGAATTATTCAATTGTCAACTTTTTTATAAAACACGAAAACCTACGAATTTGTTAAGCAAGAAAAATCACCAGAGGGGGTGGGAAGTTATCAGAGTGTGGGTCGCATCGCAGCTTCTTTTTTTTTAATTAAGTTTTGGTGCTGGTCTTCGATTTAAGCTAATTCCTCGAATTTAAAAAATATTGAAAAGAAATATTTTATACTTAGAAAGCCATCACAAATTTAATATAAACAATATCTACTTCACGAATATATTAAATATTTAAATATGATACCTCAAAAACATGAAATGGTAAATTGATTTTGGTAAATAAAATCACAAACCCTTAAGAAAAAATAATAATTTTATTTAAAGTTACAATATCTTGTCAAAAAGTGTTATAAAAAACTGAATTAAGAAAAAAACAAAATCCAACAATTTTAAGTAATTTGTTTTAAAAATTTCTCAAAAAAATAATCATGTATGAATAATTATATTAAGAATAACAATTCTTAAAAGTGCATAAATAAAATTTGGTAAGTCGATTTGCCTACTTTGGACATAAAACTATCAAAACAATATACTCAACTGGGTCCCACGCACTTGTTCATACCCAAAGGATCTTTTTTTTTTTTGGAAAATCGTTTTTCTTACAATTAATTGTTATATAAATTTTGTCGAAATATTTAGAAAAAGTTTTTGGTATGCAATTATAGAGTGCTTGTGAATATAAGATTAAATTTGAAAAAAAATTTAAAATTTAGACAATATTAGAACTTGTTGAAAAACAAATTTATTAAAATCTGTTGAATAGTTTCTAAGAAAATTTAAAAACAAATAAAGATTTTATGGGGTTTATCCTTGTGTAGCAATATTAACAAATATTTTTTATTTTCAAAGGAGAAAAGTTAAAAAAGTTAGAGAAAATTTCATGAAAATCTATTTTGGGCAAATTCAAATTTTCAAGTTTTTGCACTTTTGAAAAAAAAATATTTGTATGAGTATTAATTGTATTATTGAAAAATAGACGGACAGAATCACCTGAACCATTTTTTTTTTAAGTTCTATGCAATTATTTCGTGTTTGATTAAAACCTTGAATTCGAAAATTCTTTAGAAATGCCATTTATTAGATCTTATATATCGAAGGTGAAAAGGATTAACTAAAATATTGAATTTTAAAAACTAGATTTTGTATTTTTTTTAAACCGACTAAGAAATCGTTGGACCTAGTTTTGTGGATTTTCTTTGTAATGTACTTTAGCAAATTATTAAAAATTTAAGTTTTATTTTTTGACATTGTAAACTACTTGGGTGGAGATACAGAGAGAAATGCAAGATTAACTTTAATTGGCGTTAATATATAAAGGGTGATTTTTAAAAAGCCATAGGAAAGTTTAAAAAAAACACATAAAATTTATAAAAAAAATCACAAAATCTTTATTTGAATCGATAGTACGGTCCATAAAATTCAATGTTTGAAGAATATTTTATTCAAATGTTGACCTTGACTGCGCCTCTAATAGTCCATCTACTAAGTCAAATGTTGGCATGCTCTTACAAACATTTCGGCCGGTATCCCACGAATAAATGCTTCAATGTTGTCTTCCAATGCCTCAATTAAAGCGGGCTTGTTTGCATAGACATGAGCTTGAACATAGTTCTACACAAAGGCGTCTAAAGGCGTTAAATCGCACGATATAGGCGGCCAATTGACCAGTCCCGAACGTGAAATAAAATCATCACCGAACTCTCCTCTCAATAAGTCCATTGTTGCCCGTGTTGAGTGGCATGTGGCAACGTCTTATTGAAACTACATGTCATGCAAGTCAAGCTCTTACATTTTGGGAAAAAAAAGTTGGATATCATCTCATGGTAGCGCTCACCATTCCTAGTTACGTTAAGGCTAGCATCATTTTGAAGAAGTACTGAAGCAATATTACGTTGCAGTAAGTCGTTCGTTCATTCTTGCACTAGCTGTGTTTTGAAAGGCATCACCCCTAAATCCTTCCGCAAAATTGTCCACGTTGTTGAGTAACAGAGGTCCAATTGCTGCGAACGGCCGGTGCGGTGACGGATCGATAATTGATGGTCATTATTATCACTGGCCGATACAGCTGTTTAAACCAGTGTTTTCAAAAAGATAATAGCTTAAAAATCACCCTTTATAAGGCCTCATAAAATCGGTTATTAAATTTGTTTTTAGGAATTCCAAACAAATCGTACATTAATCGCAATTTTTAAGACAAAAATGAGTTCTATGCAAACTTTAAGCATAAAGCTTAGGCCTCCAAAAAAATAAATTAATTAGCTCTGGTCGATGTTGTAGACTGTGGTAAAGCAGCCATGTTGATTTGATAATGTCTAACATTTTTTGAATTTTAATTTTTATAAATAAGTAGCTAAGTAAATAATTAATATACAGATAATAAATCACAATGTCCCCAAATCTGTTTGAGAAAGCTTAAATATTCAAAGTTGAAAAATGCTCTTCATTTCTATCTTATCAGTTTTAGCCGCTCTACCCTTTCAAGCAAAGACAACTGATTATTATAATAAAAATTATACATTTAAACAACTTGAACCCCTTTAAATCGTTTCAATAAGGAAAAAGACCGAAATAGCCCGATACTCTAAAATCTACACAACCCAGAACTTACAAGGATTAAAGTGACAAGGCAATTTCGTAAATACTTGTTCCGGTGAATGTTAATGTACATGTACTGCACATGTATCGAACTGAGCTTGTTTATTCTATTTTACAAATAAATTTAATTTTAAAATATTGGTTTTTAAAATAAAAACCAAGGGCCTATCTCACCAAACACTTTTCTTTTCACTTTGCAACTTTACAAAAAAATAATATCCTGCAAAGTAAAAGTTGCAAAGTATTTCACAAAATTTTCAAAAGAGACTTTTTACTTTTCAAATTTTAAGAATTTATTTGAAAAGTTTAAAGTAAAAGTGTTTTAATATTTTAAATTACAATTTGTAATTAATTCGTATTTTTAAAAGTTTCTTAAAATTGTGTTTATTAAAATAAAATATATACACACAAAAAAGAGCATTGTCAGTTGTATCTATCAAATTAGCGTAAATAATGCAAAATAATATGGTCGATTGGATTGGATATAATAAAAAGTTTCCCCGTCTTGAAAGTTGTGAAAAATGAAAAGCTACATAAGAAAATCCTCCTTGAAAACAGGAAGAATCTAGTGGCCACCAAATGGTATTAGAGAGAAATTCATCAATGTTAATATTTGGCACTCGATGAACGGTTTCATTGCTTATTCTTGCATGTATGCAACACCGTGTTATTGAGCCCAAAACATGTGTATTTCTTAAGTTATTAAATTGAGTTTATTTCCAATTTTAGACAAGACAAATTCGATGGTAATTTTCGTTAATCAAAAACTCTCTTTTGTCGAAAAAGCATATCTGATATCGAAGTTAATTTTTTGTTTCACTACATTAGCCACTATTATTAACTTCTTCGTTTTCCCAATATTTTTCAAAACGATAAATTTTTTTATAAATTATTTCACAATACCTTTTTTATTTTGCTTTAAGTTTTCAAATTACATTACCCCTGTTTTTTTGGCATTCTATAAATAGTATAGTAGAAAATTCCCAATAAAACGCATCAGCAGTAGACTAATTTTTGTATTTAAAATTGGTACAACTGAATGAAGATCTGCCAGAATAATAATAAAAAAAACGCCAATAAAGAAAGTTTTGTGAAAATCAAAAGTTAAAATTAACTTCAACAAAAAAAACTAACTTAAACTAATAAAATTGACAATTTTCAAAACGAAATGTTAAGAAAACATTTGAAAATTGCATTCTATGAAAAAATTTCATTTAACAATTGCTTCAAGGAGAGAGTTTGTTCGTAGACTACTACATTAAAATGCGGTTTTGAATCGAGCTTGAAGCTCGACGCAATCCTTTATACACCTGAATCTAGTTGAAATGAGCTTGAGCCGAGTCAAAATTTGCGAAAAAAACCTGTGTGGAGGAGCTGTTTTTTTATAAAATGCATTATGGTACGTTGTTTGCATGTTTGTGTACAAAAAATATAGTTTTGTTTTCATAAATTTTTTAAAAAAAAATTGAACATGGATTATTATGTTATGTTATGGAGGAATTATTCAGTTTTTCATTATTTAACACGAATCAAACTATCTCACTTGCACTTCATAAGAAACACAATTTGCATTTTAGGAAGTTCTGTCAAACTTAATCATTTTAAATCTTCTTGTGCGGTGGGAACACCAAAAAGATTTATTTATTCTAAACTGTTTAAACCTTTGATTTAAACATAGCAAAACTTAATTATGTTTTCTATAAGCGCAGTTAGACCATTTTTAATAACAAAACTAAATAATGTCAACAGTAATAGATTGATTTTTTTTACTAACATTTGAGAACAAAATCAAATAAGATCCATTCGAGACTCGTATAAATGTCAAAAACCGATATGTAGTAAGATTCTACTCTAACTTTTATCGGTAGTATCCATACTGCGGTTATTGTTTTTGTTATTCGTGTAAGATCCTACTATACTATTGATAGATTTTCCAACAAAACACGGGTATTGAAGGATGGCTGCGATGTGGATGGATTTAGAAACTTCTACAAAATTAAACAGTTTTGAAACTAAGATAAATCAACGGGTTAGCCCCGAAATTTCAAAAATGTATGTTCTTTATAAAAGTTCATGTATCGGATTTTTCAATAGGAGTGATATCAATGAAATTCTTTATTCCTGTGAAAGCACGTTCGAAGCCATTATGTATGAAACTCAAGCATAAGTGCAGTATCTGCTGCAAATATACGTTCTATATTCGTACGAAGTTCATCAATCGTCGCTGCCCTCCAGATCCATCCAATTGCGTCAATTTAGTCTTGTAAGGATTTAGGCCAAGTTCTTTTCGCAAAATTCAACAAAACAAAGTCACAGAGATGACCAACGCTTGAGAACGACGTGTGAATGACACATTTGCGCTTTCTGCACCTGAAGCCTCAGCGGCAGCAATATTCTTGACACTTCGGGCACTTCTTTGTCTCACTGACACGGAACATTTTGTACTTTGCCTGTGGATTGTATTTTTTTCACTAGACGCTCAATTGTTGACCTGCTAGGATGGTTATGACAGCCATAAATTGGACGTAGCGCTCTTAACGTTGACTCGTTGTTGGCTCAAATATCTTTCCATCATGAAATGGCAAACCTTACTGAAGACGAAGACAAAATGTCAAAAGAGTGGCAAGAAATATGGCGTCGTATGACGATCTAAGATTGCAACGTCCTTGTTAAAAAAAAAAAAAACAGTACTAACAATTATTTCTATTTGCATATTACTGAAAAGCTTTTAAAATTTCTAAATATAATTTGCAAAGTTTATTGTTTGATGAAACAAAAAGAATAAATACTTTGCAAAATAACAAAACTTTTCACTTTTCAGAAAAGACCACTTTGCAAATTTGGGTTTTTTGAAACGTATTTTACAAAGAAAAAACCACTTTTTATTTCAATATTTTTCTCTTAGCTAATTTACGTTTGTTGAAACGTAATTTGCAAAGTAAAAATGCAAAGTGTTAAGTAAAAAGTGAAATAGGGCCCAGATGTCTTATTATAATGTAGAAAATCTAACGTCCCCTACTTTTTCAGTCATGTTAAATACGCTTTGCTTCTCTCAAAAACTTCTTAAAACTTGTTTCTATTCCGATCTATGGGTTTTCAATATTTCTAATTATTATTTTTTCAACTAAAAATTTAATTTTATTATATCAAATGGAACAGACATATTTGAACAAAATATCAACCATATTGAGTTTTAAACTTTAAACAAATTTACAATTTACAACGAAACGAAACACAACATTAAACAGCTCTTTAAAGTCACCTTTTTTTGAATAAATTTTAAAATTTATTGATCTTTGCAGGTTCGTTATTCTCGTTATACATACAATATGCATACGTTTAACCCCACTTATTCATGAAAGAGCCAACAACTAAACACCACAAGGAAAAGTGTATCCTCGAACCTTACACATATGTATGTAGAAGAGCGCAAAGGTGAAGGAAACAAATAATTTCCAAGTGGAGAGTACTTATAAGAAAGGATATTCAAATTAAATGGAGAAGACGTTGAACCGGCTACTTTATATTATATACTCGTAGTGTCTTGTATTTTGTCCAGACAACAATTTGTGGTATGAAAACGAGCCAACAGGCATAACAACAAAAATTCAAAAAAGAAACATGACTTCTTTGAATTTACACTTTTACTGCTGCAGTTACTCCAGTTGTTGTATCATGTACATGACTAACTGACCATTGAACAAAACAAGGATATCTCAAGGATTCTTTATATACACTCACTCGTTGTCGTTGCAGTCTAATCGAATATATACAAAGTTGCCTCTCCTTTTCTATTTCTCTCTAACTTTCAAACGCAAATCGTAAAAAACGTCTTTGTTTTTGTCTTGTTTTGGTTGGGAAAAAAGATACGACCGACCCGGTCATAACATAAAATTTCACCGATGTTCAAATTGTTTTTGTATATATGTAAATTCCTGCACATGGCGAACCGCTGCAAATCGATAAGTCGATGTATACAACAATTGTGGCTTGATGTAGCCGGTTAACCTAACAATACCATAGAACCCGCTTAAGTTCGATAGCTGCCGGTTAATATATCGACCACAAAATTTATCAGGTGAGCTAATTTTGTCACTTTTGAAATTTTCTTATATTAATTCTTAGTTTTACTTTTCTTCAGAAAACATCTTAAATCCATCATCTCCTTGATTGGGTGCAATATGAAAAAGTCACCACCATCCATCATCCCGTTAAACTACGACTACCAAAAGATGTCACCGTCTTCCACATCAAATGCAATGCCATCAGAACACCAGCAGAGTGATGCCAATACGTCATTTTACGACAATCAATATCAAAGCCTATTTGGTGACCCTGTTCCGCCAACGCCATCCGAAGATTATTTTGGACATCTCGATGGCAGTTTGTATGGCAGCTTTAGGAGGGATTCATATGCCTCGGCGATAGCAGATGATTTCAATAGGACGATAACTCTGGCAACAGATGGTGGGAGGAGATTATCAAGACTGTTTTCACAAATTCCAGTAACTAGCACAAATGTGGCCTTAAGTAGCCCTAGACTGGCACCAGACATACAAATTCTTCCAGATAGTGGGAGTGGTCATTCGAGTTCAGATCCGCAGGCATCACCAAATTATGGACTCTTGAGGCCAGATGATGCAACGCGGCCAGCGTTGGATGAAACATACGTGCAGAGTACTCAGGATATAGAAAGTAATGGTGGAGGTGGTATTCAGGATTATATGGAACATGGCCCGACGGCACAGGACGTTATCCGAAGGATATCGGATTTCTCGGAGGACTTCAAGTCTAATGTTGGTTCCTTAAGGTGAGTGCAACAAATCAAATACGTTTGATATTCGATACATCTTTTCTAAATATTCTTGATAAAAAACACATAATTCTTTAAAATGAAGGAAAACAAAAGAGTTGAGGTTCAAACTTTGGGATTAAATAAAATAATTTTCAGTTGAACAACGTATCAAATTTAAAAACAAATTATTTGTTTTACCTTCTCAGGGAATCACCACCTGAAGTACCAGAACCGCCTTCACGATACAATCGTCAAATTTCCAACGAATCTTACTCCAGCACAGAATGGTTTAAGCCCATTAATTCGTATCCTGAATTTACAAAAATGCCAAAAATGCGACCAAGTTCTAAGAATGTCCTCTCGATTAAACATCACGAAATGCCATCACAAGTTTCACCAGTAGCAGCTATGATTCATGACTCAAATGGCTCGAGTAGTAGTGAAGATCAAAGAAAAATCGATGCAATTCCTGCCAGACCTCCGGATCCTCAACCATCACGATTAAGATCATTACATCGTCAGTCAAGCTCTACAGACTCGATATTGCCAAGTAATTTGCCTCCTATTCCACCACCACCACTGCCACCAGCACCAGCGCCAGAAACATGTTCTCAGTTGCCTCCTGACCCATCAACGTCATCAGTCTTGGCACAACCAGTATCTCGATCAAAATCACCGATTATCGTAACTGAATCCATCACCACCGGAGCTGACTATAGGTAAAGCTTTGAATTTATAAAAATAGACTCAGTTTTTTTAAAAAACATTTTTTTTAGAGTAACTGCTCCTCGAACACACAAGAAACCCTCTTTTACGATAATTGCCAGTCTTCCACAGCCTTCCCTCGATCAGAGTCTTCAAAAGCCACCGTCGTCAGGGCTTTCACCTTTTCGTGGACATGGATTTAAAGAACCATCTGAAAATCTTCCACAAGTGATGTCTTCGGAAGGCTCCCAGAAACCAGTAGCCATGCCAAGAATGCTCCATCGAAAATCACTTTCATCGACACATCTCAAGCTTCCTAGTATAACAGGTCCTTCAGGAAAACTTCCTGGATCTGATGACTCCCCACGGCCATCAGTTCAATTCAACATGAGTGGCAGACGGGCCTCAATGCAATTGACAAACCACAAGGGAATTCTCCAGAAAGGAAAAGAACACTCATCCTCATCGCAAGACACTCCCTTGTCCGCAAAACTAGATCCTTTTGCCAGGGAAAAGAACGTTAGAAGCTGTGAAGCACTGCCACTCATAACCGATCCCTTTAGGACATCGATACCAAGGCTGAGTGCACCGCCAAGTGCACCTACAAAACCAATCATCCCGAATTTAAATCCAACAAGAAAGCAACGTGGACTTCTACGAGTCATCAATAGTGCTGACTCGAACTCACGAATTCCAGTTCGATCAAACTGGGCGAGTATGGATGACTTATCGACTCAGAAAAAGCCAATTTTATCACCAATTCGGGTTCAAGTTCGACGCCGATCTAGCTCGACGTCGCCGGAAAGAAGAAGTTCAACCCAAACCGAACCAAGAAGTTCTATTGCTTCCGATCGAAGAAGCTCCAACTTGAGCACGGTGAGAACGTCAGATTTTAGCTTTCGTCGGAATTCCCTTTCTCCAATTAAAACTCCTTTGACAGGAAGAAGGAAATCCATATTCCAGTCAGGAGTGACATCAAAATCAACACCTGCGTCGCCTTCAAAAGCAAAGCGTTCATCAAGAACTCCTCGCAAAATTGCTAAGCCCAGCACACTCTCTCCAATTATTGGAACCCCAAATAAAGATCTTCCTCCTACATCGCCGGCAAAAGGTAACCAAGCTCTTTCGATGTCCTTATCGCGAAGAGAGTCACTTTCCAAAATTCCAGTTCTTAACAGCCCGAACGGTGCCCCAGCTTCAAGGTCCAATTCGAGATTAAGTTCACAGGGAAACTCACGATTAAGTTCCAGATCAAGTTCACCTTATAAGGACTATGGACCAAGCACACGAGTTCCTTCCAGCCGTTCACCATCGCTACAATCTCTCAGACCTGAATCAAGACTGACATCGAGAGGCGGATCACGTCCAGTTTCAAGAGCGGCTTCGAGCAAGGCTCCTTCTCGATCTACTTCGCGAGCCTCAACTCGAGAAATTTCAAGAACTGCATCGCGGGCGAATTCTCGAGCCAGTTCTCGACCCAACTCCCGAATGGACCAAGCCAAGGCAATTGCGAACTCTCGTTCTAATTCTCGACTCAGCATAAGGAGTGAAAGTCCGATCAAAAGTCGAACTACTAGCCCAACCAAACCGAATCAGAGAAGCAAATCTTCATCCCGTAGTCCTCCTCCGAGGAAAACGCGAAGAAAATCGATAAGTCCTGGCAAAACCCGAACCCCAGTTGGTCAACGTAGGAACTCGAATTCACGTATTCCAGCTCGCATTCCCACCTCCAAATCACCACCAGGAATAAAGCCTAAAGCAGCAACAAGAACGAGTGAGCCGAAAAGAGCATCCCCCAATAGAACAAGTGTTCGTAAATCACCGATAAGTGCCAAAAAGCCAGTTTCAAGCGGTTTTCCGCGAGGCAGTACTAAAAGTAGTACTAAAAAGAGTACGAAAACGAGTACAGTAAGTCAAACGAAAAAGACAGCAACGGACGGAACGAATGTTCGACGGACTCCATCTTCTGTTAAGAAGTCCACAGTTAAAGCTTCAACTCCTAAACCAGCTTCAAGTCCAACAGGTCTAAAAAGTCGTCAGCCAAGCAACCTTCAATCGAGTAACCTTTCAAAGACTGACCATAAACGTGAATCTTCAACAGTCCGACAAGCTATCATTGCAGCGGCGGCGTTGAAACGAGAAGCTTCTTCCATGAGTATGAAAAAGGGTGAAATTAAAGTTGATCAATCTTCTACTAATCAAGCTGAGTCCCAGGCATTTGAGACAGCTCAACCAAAAGATGAAGGATCCAAGGGCCCACCGAAGACTCTCAAGCGTCAACCCTCCACAATGGCTTTGCTTACAATCGGATCGAAGCTTAGTCTGTTAAGAAAGCGTTCCGATAGTAACCTCAGCAAAAAGCTTGATGATGCGAAAAAAACCGCTGCTAGTGGGGATGGTTCAGCAGCCAATGGCAGCGATGCAGGGGCTGATGGTTCAACGAATGGTAAGCTTGTAGCCCTGACAAAGCCAAATGTTATTTCAATGACTACCGCTGCTATTACAGCTCATCCAGTGGAAATAAGTACTGTCCTGGCAAATCAATTGCCAAAGACAAGTAGTTCTGGGCAATTGTTGGCAGGACAAGAAGACATGGCTCTGCCAGCGGCCATATTGGAGAAATCTCAAAAAACCCTCGAGAACATACAGAAGACCGTTACCGAAGCAACTGATGAAATCCACAAGACCATCAATGAGAACTTAACTGATTTGAAGACATTGGAGAGTGACATGGGCAAGATCTCGGAGGAGCTAACCGGTTCACCATTGTCTTTGGAAAAGTCTGACAGCCTTAAGACGGTAATTGAAAAGCGTTCGCCAAAAAATGCCGATGGCAAGACAAAAGCATCAGACAAATCCGGTGGCAGTAATGTTGATGATGCCTTTGGTGAAGCGGTACAGAAATCTCCGATTCCTGCAACTCATCCTTTTGATGCAACAGTTACAGTTATCAATCCATCAAAGGGAAATAATTCAAAAGGTGCTTCAGGAGCAACAACCAGTGCCAGCGGCGGATTAGCTGTAGATGAGGATTTGGCTGAAAGGGTTAGTGAACGTGCTATTTCTGTGTTGCCAGAAGTTGACTGTGAAAGTGCAAATTTGCAGAATAACGATGCGGGATTGATAGAGGATGTGGATGTCATCAGTGGTCACTCTGGAGCTGGAAAAGATTCCAAAAACACCAGCGCCCCCCAGAACTCATCTGGTGCGAAAAATGATCAGCGTGGAGGCTTGAGTGGTGAAGAGGATATTCAAAAAGAGTAAGTTTAAAAATACATTTGTAACAACATTTTCTTTCTATTTTTTCATACCTTACCTCTAATAAGAAAATGATGAAGCTATACATATTCTTCATAGCTGAATATGATTTTGTGACTTATTTTTAATTTCAATAATTTTCCTTGAACAATACACGTTAAATGTAAAACGAACGTGGCCTTATATTTTCTCATTGTGTTGGAAAGATATGTATGACTGGATCTTTCTTGAAAGGAACAAATTAAATGTATACCCAAAACCATTGATTCAGTCCCTAGGTTCCTTAGTTTTTTTTTTCAGACAAGTTTTGGCGTCTTTGTTCATCCGAAATTCCAAACCATGTAAATTTGAAATTTTTGGGTTCAAAAGAAAAGGATGCAAAATCAAGGATCCAATACTCTGGCAAAAACCGATAAATTCATCATGAATTTGTTTTAATCTTAATTAGACTCACTGGTTGTTATGCGTTCCCTAAGAAATTTGGAATTTCATTTTAGGAAGCTAAACCCTTTGTATTAACATAGATTTTAAGACATTATTTCTACATATTAATTGATAAAATGCAAATTAGCGTTCGCGACTTAAATTGCGATAGTGGTGCAGTTGGTTAAATAAAAACGTTTGTTAGTTACAATTTCATATATGAGGTTAAACCCTTCTTAACTTCCATTTATTTTAAGAAATGACCTTTACAATGTAATTGAATGCTGCAAAGCTTTCGCGGCATTCTATGCTATAAGGAAGTCAAGGGCTTTCGGATGAGACCAATTCACAGTGTCTCATCATAAAAGTCTTAAAATGCAAAAAAAACGTGTTTTCGGCGAACTCTGCAGGACAAATGCGACCACCTACTTGTCTGTCGAAACCATGTTTCCCTCCCTATTTCAATTTTCGTGGCAACTTCGTGCTGACAGATGAACGTTTTTGTTACCACCATTACTAAGTTAACCTTCAACTTTAATGTCAACTGGTTTCCTTTTACTTCAAAAATTAGTCCTAAGCTAATATTGTGATGTGTGCAATGGATTCGTAAGGGTCAAGTGCAAAGTAAAAAAATTCGGGTTGAACTTGATACCTAAACGCGTCGAAAGTCGTTATGAAAAGTCTGTATTATTGCCTTAAAAAAGCTCGTATTTTTGATGAGAGTTATCAATTCTCATCCAATAGAAAATATTTTACATCGTCAGTTGAAATTTCAGTTCAAATTTCGAGAATAACGCGCATAAAGATCCAAACAGGGCATTTTATACCTTGCCAAGGTAGACTTCTGCAATGCGCAGAGTATAAAAGACACAGTCATGAAATGTTGAAGAAATATTTAAAAATGTAAATGTGTGTTAATTTCTCAAAAAATTAATTTATTTATCACATTTTTTTTTTTTCAAATATCGCTAGACCGGTTTGACATTTAAAATTATTTTTTTTATTTTAAATTTAAAAACAAAAAACTCTTATAGATGGAAGTGTTTCAAAAAGAATAAAGAATGCAAAACGTATGGAGCTTTCAAATCAAATTTTTTAACTTATTAAGGTCAGAAACTTTCATAGAAAGAACTAGCAAAGATATTGTCAACCTTCAAAGAATGTCTTCTTACAAACTAATTTTAAATCAATTACTAAATAATCGTAAGGAAGAATGGAATAAGAGGTTTAGATCAGTTGAGTAAAATGGGAAGCTGTTTTGGAATATCCTCAAAGTAGTAAAATTTAAAAATAGAAAAATTCTTTTTAAAAATTTAAACAATTCCGCATCTACCTTTTTCACAGAAATTGAAAAAGCAAACGCACTTGCTAAACAAATTTCGGAGAATCATTTGGTGTCTCAAAACTTGGGATAATTAGAAACTATTTGTAAAGTCTTAAATAAAATACAAAATCTGGATACTCCTCACGAACTTACACCAACGTATGCATATATTTTGGAAGAGAGTATCAAAAGAATTGTTAACTGCTTTCAAAAACGAAAGGTAGAAGTCTTATAAAAAATAAATTAGGTGGCACAATAGCCCGTAGAGAACCAGGGCCCAGTGACTTACAACTCTCAACCATTACTGTATGCGAGTAATTGCAGAGATGGAGGGGACCTACAGTTTATATGCCGAATCCGAACGGCTAATTTCAGAAATCACTTTTTCAGGACAAGAATTACTGTTGGAGAATTTGTCAATTCCTCGCAAGATGCAGTACCCGTGAATAAAACTTAAGGTGACACGGGCAGGGATCGAACCCAAGACCTCTGGCATGACAGTCCAACGCACTAACCATCATGCCATGGGTACTACAGATAGGAGTCTTAGACCAAATAAAAAATATCTTTTTGAAAAATCTGCCATACATTGGAATACAATTTTTAACATTTCTCATCAATGTGTGTCTTAAATTACAGTATTTTCTTAGAGTTTGGAAAAAAGCAAAAGTCGTACCTATACTTAAAGCAGGAAAATAATCTGAATTACCTTCAAGCTATAGACTATATATATGTAGTTTGCTCAGCAACATGCTTACTTAAGGTGGCGCTACAGTCCAAAAAACTTCTCCATCTAGCTCGGTCCCTAGCTAGATGTCTCCAGTTTCGCGCTCTAAGTTGGGTGAGGTCACCTTCCACTTGTGCGCGCCACCTGATCCGCGGTCTTCCTCTACTGCGATGTCCTGTGGGTGCGGATTCGAAGACTTTCCGGGCAGGAGCATTGTTTTCCATGCGCTCGATGTGACCCAGCCATCTTAGTCGTTGGACTTTTACCCTTCTGGCTAAGAGTACGTTGATGTACACTGTACAGCCTGTACAGGTCGTCGTTCCATCTTCTCCTCCACTCCCCTTAGATGCATACGGGACGTTAGATCACACGAAGAACTTTTCTCTCGAAGCGACCCAAGGTGCTTTCATCCGCTTTTGTCATAGTCCATGCTTCTGCACCGTATAGCAGGACGGGGATGATAAGGGTCTTATTTAGCAACACTTTCGTCCCTCGAGAGAACACTTTACCACTCAATTGCTTTCTTAGTCCAAAGAAACAGCGGTTAACAAGAGTTATTCTGCGTTTGATCTCAGCGCTGGTGTTGTTTTCTGCGTTTACAGCGGAACCTAGGTAGACGAAGTCCTTGACTACCTCAAAGTTACGTCTGTCGATTGTGACGTTTTGACCAAAACGTTGGTGTTGTATGTCCTTTCTAGACGACAGCATGTACTTTGTTTTGCCCTCATTAACCGTTCAACCCATTTTCCCGCCTCTGCCTCAATACTCACAAAAGCCCCATTGACATCACGCTGAGTTCTTCCGATTATGTCAATGTCACCAGCATATGCCAGTAATTGGACAGACTTTTGAAAGATAGTGCCTCTAGTGTTGAAGTGTGAGCTCTGCACTATTCTTTCAAGCACGATGTTAAAAAAATCGCATGACAGCGCATTACCTTGTCTAAAACCTTTTTTGACATCGAAAGGTTCTGTTAAGTTGTTTCCAACCTTTATGGAGCAGCGTGAATTCTTCATGATAATCCTGCAGGACCGGTTTGTTAGGGATGCCAAAACTAGACATGGCTCTATACAGCTCGTCCCTGTAGATGCTGTCATATGCGGCCTTGAAATCGATGAAAAGATGGTGGGTTTCGATTTGGTGTTCTTAAATTTTTTCCAGGATCTGCCGTAATGTGAATATTTGATCAACTGTGGACTTTCCTGGTCTAAAACCACACTGATAAGGACCTATCAGGTTGTTGACGATGGGCTTTAGACGTTCACATATTACGGCAGAAATTGAAACCCAGCACATCAGAGGCGGCTTCTCTGATTGCATCTTGGCAATGTTGCCACTGGTTTTCGATACATTGTGTTGGCGGCAGAGAACTTCTAGAGAGGTTACTTGTAACTCGGTCGGAAAAGGATTTGGTGATCTCTGGCGATTGTAGCCGTTCGACGTTGTACCTTCTCCCAGCACCTCCCTGTTTTGCCTTGGGTCTGGAAATCCAAAGTGCTACCTTGGCTACAACGAGGTAATGGTCCGAGTCGATGTTAGCCCCTCGGAAAGTTCGTACATCCATAATGCTGCAAGCGTGCCTGGCGTCGATCGCAATATGGTCAATCTGGTTGACGGTAGATTGATCTGGAGAAGTCCAAGTTCCTTTGTGTAAAAAATTCTGTATAACCATGTTGCTAAGACTAGGGTTGCAGGACAATAATTAGGATGTACATTGATGGAATATTGGAATCATATATAAAATATTCTGTTTTGATTTTAATGTTCCTCAGGGTTCAGTCCTTGGACCTTCTTTTTATAATATACATATGTCAGATTTTCCAAATCTTCCACAATGTAGATCAGCTATTTTTGCTAATGACACAGCAATATTAACATCGCATATATTTCCTCTCAACATTGAGACAAATTTAAAAAATGCTATTGAAATATTGGAGAAAAATAATAATAAATGAAAGATAAAGCTGAATACTGACAAGCGACCAATCAAGCGAGAAAAAGAGTATCTTTCTTTCTTACCATTGGCCAGCTTCAAGTTAATGGGACCCTTATCAAATGAAAGCAATCAGTTAAGTATCTGGAGCCACATTAAAAAACTACAAACTTCTCAGAATAAAGTCCAACAAATGATGCTTTACCTTCTTTGGCACCATTCTACATACATATGATTTGCATAGAAGAACGAATGTTGAATTAATTTCTTACTATCCATAAGCTTATAAACACTCGTAACTTAAAAAACAATTGTGATATTTCTGAAAATTTTCTTATAAACGTGCTATATGAAATTGTTGTACCTAAATATTAGTAGTTAATTTTAATTTATTTCGTTATTTACTTTAAATTACTTCTATTTATTAGCTATTTATTAATTAATTAATGATTTCATGGTAAGTGTGTTGGACCGTCATGCCAGAGGTCTTAGGTTCAATCCCCGATTGTGCCATGTAAAGTTCTTTTCACGGGTACTGCCACTTGCGAGGAATTGATAAATCCTCCAAAGGCGATTCTTGTCATGAAAAGTGCTTTCTTAAATTATCCGTTCGGATTCGGCTAAAAACTGTAGGTCCGCTCCATTCTCAACGGACTGTTGCACCACCTAATATATTTTTAACTTCCTATAGGAAGCTATTGTAATCGGTCCGATTTGCTAAATTAAATATTTTGACATATCTCGATGTTTTAAGGTCTATAGAGTCGAAAAAAAAAGATTTTTAGAGTGACGTCTGTGTGTGTCTGTATATGTACGTTCGTTCGTTCGGGAAGTTTTTTATCGCCCATAAGTCAAGAACCAGTAGATATATCGAATTCAAATAAATTTTGTTATACAGCTAATAATGCAGAAAGATGTAGAACTTTTTACCAAAGCAATTTAAAAATGTGGTGAACATTTTAGTAAACCCAAGTTGATACCAAACAAGTATATTTTTGGAAAACAATCCAATTAACTTTTTCTTTTTATAAATCCCAAAAACTGAAAAAAATAATCGTCAACTGGAATATTTTACGAACAAAAAATTATTTGAAAAATTTTGAGAAAAATCGAATTGACAGTTTTTTTATAAAAAATAAAGACCTAAAAAACATAACTAATAGTTAGTAAAAATTGGTTTTAAACACAAATACATTTTCAAAAATTTAAGGTTATCCCTTCGAACTAAATTATCTTATAAGAAATATTGCTTTTAACTAAATTAACTAAATGCTTTCGGTTAAATTAAAAAAAAATCGAGTTGACAGTTTTTTTTACAAAAAATAAAACCCAGAAAAACTTTATAAAAATTTACTTTCGACTCAAATATCTTTTCAAAAATAAAAATGGTTGCTTCAAACTAATTTTAACTCACAAAAATATTGTTTTCAGAAATCGAAAATCAAAATATAAAAATCCGACCGTCAGTTTTTTTTATAAAAAATTAAAATCTACGAAAAATAGTACTGAAATGTTACGTAAATTGGTAAAAATTGATGAAAATCTGGTGAACAAAAATTGATTTAGAAATCAAACTAAATATATGCAAAATATTACTTGTAATTTTTAATTTGTTTGAATAATTCAATTGCAAATTCTTTTTAACAACCCACGAAAACCTACAAACCTCTTTAGCAAGACAAATAGGCAAAAGAGATGGGAAGTTATCAGTGGGGTTCGCATTCCAGCCTCTTTTTTTTATTGATGAGCGAGCGGTTTGATAATTTGATTTAAATAAGTTTTTTTTTTATTTTTAGTTTGAAGTTATTTAGTGATTATAAATACACATCTTACATTTGAATCTCGTAAATGTTGACCCTTATTGCAATATTGAATTCAAAAAAGTTTATGTTTTTAAAAAATCCAAACAAAAATTAAACATTGAAGATTGTTAAATTTTCTTTAGACATCAAAGAATCTTGTTCAGAAAAAAAGTATGGAAATTTGTTAATTAGTTGCTAAGAAAATTTAATAACAACATAACGGTTCTATGGGGGATAACCTTCTACAGCAATACAAAACCGTTAAAAAAAAGAGGCTGGGATGCGACCCACACTGATAACTTCCCATCCCGTCTGTCGATTTGTCTTGCTTAAAAGTTTGTCTATATGTACTAGTATCAATTACCAAATTTGCGTCCTATTTTTATAGATTTTATTTTTTATGAAAAAACGGACTGTTGGATTTTTATATAAAAATTACTGAATATCGAAAACAATATTTTCTGTGAAATAAAATAAGTTTGAAGCCAATATTTTTATTTTTTGAAAAGCTATTTGAGTCGAAAGTAAATTTTTACCAACTTTTGTTAAATTTTTTTTTAGGTATTTAATTTTTTGTACAAAAACTATCAATTCGATTTTTTTCAAAATTTTACTAAATGTTAACAACAATATTTTTTGAAAGATAAAACTAGTTAAAAGCCAATATCTACAATTTTTGAAAAGATATTTGAGTCGAAAATCAATATTTACCATCTTTTATAAATTTTTTTTAAGGTTTTTATTTTTTGTAAAAAAACTGTCAATTCGATTTTTCTCAACATCTTTCAGAATGCTTAAAACAACATTTCTTATAAGATAAAATAAGTTTGAAGTCTAACTTTCAAGTTTTTGAAAAGATATTTGAATCCATATTCAATTTTTACCAACTTTTGTTAATTTTTTGTTCGGTTTTTAATTTTTTATAAAAAAAAAACTGTTAATTCGATTTTGTTCAAAATTTTACTGAATGTTGACAACAATATTTTTTGAAAGATAAAAGTAAATTAAAGCCAATATCTAAAAGTTTTGAAAAGATATTTGAGTCGAAAATCAATTTTTACCAACTTTTATTAATTTTTTTTTTAATTTTTATTTTTTTGTAAAAAAAACTGTCAATTCGATTTTGCTCAAAATTTTACTGAATGTTGAAAACAATATTTCTTACAAGATAAAATAAGCTCGAAGCCTAAATTTCAAGTTTTTGAAAAGATATTTGAATCGATATTTAATTTTTACGAACTTTGAGTAATGTTTTTTTTAGATTTTTATTTTTTATAAAAAAAACTGTCAATTCGATTTTTCTCAAAATTTTATCAGATTTCAAAAACATTATTCTCCGTTGCTCAAAATTGTTTTGGAGATGAAATCATATGTTAGTCGTTAAATTTAGGAGGTGACAAATTTTTTTTTTCAGTTTTTTTGATTTAGAAAAAAACCGTAAGATAGATTTTTTTCAAAAAATATATTTCTTTGAGATCACGTTACAGTTTAGTATATAAAATTTAATTCAAGTCTCTAGCGTTTTTGGTTCGTAAGATATTGAGGGTTAACCAAAATTGTCACCTTTTTTTTAAACTGCTATGGTAAAAAAACCACCCACGCAATTTTCTTGAGAGCCCTTTCTGCATCTTTCTGCCTTATTATCTGTATAACAAAATTTATTTGAAGTCGATATCTCTTCTGGTTCTTGAGCTATGGACGACGAAAAAAACGTCGCGAACGTACGGACGTACGGACGACGGACGTACGGACGTACGAACGTACGTACACACGCACGCACAGACATCTTTCTAAAAATCTTTTATTTCGACTCTAGGGACCTTGAAATGTCGAGAAATGTCAAAATTTTCAATTTGACAAATCGGACCCATTACAATAACTTCCTATGGGAAGTTTAAAATTAGAGACTATTTTCTAAAAATCTGTGGGGCCGTTTTTGAGAAAATTAAAATGTTTGATTTTTGACCACAATATTTGGTGGGTCTACTGTTCTTTTTGGTTTTAAAGTTAAAAAAATGCCTAACAGGAATCTGCTTAAAACCACGATTTCCAAGTTTGAACTAAATCGAAATATTTTATGAATGCGAGACTTATAACACATTACTTCAAGTTTTAAAGAACACGTATTAGAAGTTAAAAATTAAGTTATAATATAAGTATAAGCGTATCCCAACCCCTTATTTATTCATTATTATCACAAGATTTTGGAAGTTTAGTGAATCTACTGTGCTTAAATAGATTTTTAAGTCTTTTATATTGTAAACAGTTAGAACTTAGGTCCAATTTTACTGAATTGCTCACTAAAATTCTGATTTATGTTAATATCCTGCTGTTAATCGACATTTATGCCATTATAATATCTCAGAAACAAAACAATTAAATTATTTGGTATTAAGTCCAGCGAACAGAAACACCTCTATTGCGTGCAATTTAGCTGTATATGTTTTATTCATAAAAATGTACTTTTCATAAAAATCCCACATGCCATTCTTTCGACAACTTCATAAATTTTAATTGAGTTCCTTGTCAAAATTCTTAAAACATATTAAAAAAAAAAAGTCTGAAATATCAAATCAAACCAAGCAAAAGACTCAAAGCCCGAAAGTATGTACATATATAACTTTGCATGTGACAAGTTTATTAAAATTTAAATGTCATGTTAAAAAAATAATTAAAAACGGAACTAAGCTATGACGCTTTGTTTTGATTTATTTCTGAAATTCTTGTTTAAAAACCAAAAACATATTCACTTGAAAAATGTTTGCCTTAAATGAAAAGCAATTGACCAAATTGTGTTTTAAAATTTTCTACTGTTTGAATTTTCTTACTTCAATTTCATCGATTCAAATGTGACTGACAGTACATATTTCTATAGCCTTTGAAATATCACCTCAAATCACTTTGGTCAGAAATTTAAATGGAAAGTCCTTTTTCAAGCAGCAGCAAAATCCCAAGCTCTGAAACCCTTGTATAGGGAATCACCGTTTTTTCCACTTAGTTCAAATTGCATCTTCTATTTCTTGTTTGCCCCCCCAAGTGGATCGAACGATTCCCTTGGTGGCTAACCGCAATATATTTACCACCCATAAAACCCTTAAAATCTCACCCCGATTACACACCTCTGTTCAAATTATCATAATTTACCTCCTCGAGTTATTCGTTTTATTAGTTCCGCGGTATGGCCAAAGGTGGGGTTGATTGCAAGCGCGACCCGACTTTCTGTGTATGTAATGTTTGGCCTACTTCTCGACTAGGGCATGGCTAAAGGCCATATCGTCTTTCGTCTTTCTTCTGGCCAAAGTATTCATAATGCGTCAATATCGAAGGTGCGACGACGGCGGTGGCGGTGTTTGCTGTTTACCGAAACAAAATCCCAGCAATATTTCTCCCCCAAAGAACCCGACGACGACGGTGATGGCCAGCAGAACAATTTCGTGCCAAACGAAAAGTCAGTTTGAAGTGGACAACCAGCGTGAAAGGATTCGTGGGATAATTCCGTGAAAACGAAAAAACAAGTTTAACCCAAAAAGACAACAAAAAAAAAACAGAAACCAAAACATGATTCAAAAGAATGGAAAACGTAAAAACTCGGTGGTTTTTAACATCGATTTACCAAATGAATTCGGTGACACCGAAAAATACTTCTTTAGGTAAAGGCTTGTGGTAGACGAGACGCCCAAAAAAATTTCCTTTTCGTTTTCGTAGTTTTCGTAGTTTTCGTACACAGAGTTTTTAATTAGTTAAAGGTGCACGCTCCGCGTTAAGTTGGTCACCTGGTTAGGGTCAGTTTTAACGGTTAGATTGAAAAGATATAAATTTTGTGCTTTATATTTTATTTATTTTGTTCCTCATTTGTTTTTGTGCAATTTCCTAAAAATTCGCGTGTTTATATTAAATTAAGAGTCTTTTTTATTCTTTAGTGAATGGAACAGTGAATGTTATTTGTATAGGCCTTGTTTCCTTTCCTGTAAGTTGGCCTAAAGTAAAAAGAAAGCTTACATTTTGTTCATGGGATTTTTGCTCCTTATTTTAATGGTAATTCCGGTTGGAATAATGTGATACGTTATTGAATTTTGAAATGATTTATGTTTTGAACTTGGAAGAGTTGTGGATTTTGTTTGTTTTATTAAGTGACTTGTCGCAGTTTAAATAAAGATTTCCGTTCCCTTTTTTAGTAAATTAATTTAATAGATTTTGTTTAGTTTTTTAGTTTTGTGATACTACTGTGATATAAATTTGAATTTAAGTGATTTTTGAAGTAAATAAGTGTTCCAGTTTAAATTTGAACTGTGTAAGGCCTATGAAGGAAAAGTAAAATTAAATTCTTAATGATAAATGAATAAAACCCATACCAAAAATGTCGTCTCAAAAAGAAATTAATTAAGCTTGGATGTTTTGCTTTTGAAAAATGTCATTTTGGAAACATACTTGACTTGTTTGCCTTATTAATGAATTTAATTTAATTAAATTCTATATTCTTTCTTTTGAAAACTCTGAAAAAAAAGGTAATTTCAAATAAGAAGTTCATTTTGCTTGACTTAGCATCAGTCAGTATTTTTACGCGAACCTATAAACTTGAAAAATAAGAAATTCTTAAAAAAAAATTAAAAAAAGATACATTTTAAAACAAAATAAAATTTATTCAACCTATTGGGTTTGTGTCCCTCTAAATTCTGCCATATTTTAAAATCATTTCATGGACAAAACTGGGTATTTATAAAGTGATCTTAATTATTTAACTCATTTTGTGTTTCGGAGCTTGTTTGAATGTACATATGAAGTTCAAGGAGCTTACAAACATTTATATTAAACAATTAAAGTGTTTTCAAGTTGAGTGGTTTTTGTTCAGTTCAAAAATATTACTCCCCTAATCCGGGAAAGGAAGTTCTTATCCACATATCAAAAAATGATTTGAATTGGAACATCCAAACAATACTAAACCAGGTTTTGTTGTCCAGAGGTCCTTAGTTGAATGTTATTGCAAATTTTTACTTATAGCGCAAATAGTAAAGGTCTTAAAAGCTGAACATATAAAAAAGAAATGATAATAACATTCTGGCCCAAAATATATAGTGAAAATGCAAAATTACGTAATCCTTTTGCAATTACAGTGCCTTTTTGTAAGTTTTGATAAGGCTTAGAATTTTAAAGTTGAAATATAATGTTGAAAATAAAATATTTCTTCAGTGATCTTGAAAGGTTTTTCTTTGTTTTTGTATTCAATTTTGAAGTCGATAGTAATAAACTATTAAGTCTCCACCCTCAAATTACTTATATAATCCTAAATACAGAATTTTATTGATAGCATACGGTGTTAAACTTAAATCCTGCTCTAATTTCTGGACATGCATTAAGTTAGAAAATGTATCTATTAGTATTGCCTTTTTTAAAGCTATTCCAGAAGTTTTTGGAAATTAATTAAATTCTGCAATTACTTAAAGAAAAATAAGAGGCTGGAATGCAACCCACACTCATAACTTCCTAACCCCTCTGTCGATTTGTCTTGCTTAAAAGGTTTGTAGGTTTTTGTATTTTGCTAAAAAAGTTGTCAGTTGAATATTATTCTAAAAAAATTTAAAATGTTTGCATATGATGGAATAGGTTGATTTCAAAATCTATTTTGGTTAAAGAGATTTTTATTCGAAACCAATTTTTAATCATTTTAGTAGCATTTCTTAAAAGTATTTATAAATATAATATAAAGAAATATAAATTGAATGAATGAAATTAATTTGAAGCCAATGTTTTCTATTATTCATCAATTTTTACCAATTTTGCGTACTATTTTTCGTAGATTTTAATTTCTTATGAAAAAACCAACTTATAGATTTTTATAAAAAAAAAAAATACTGAATGTTGAAAGCAATATTTTTCATAAAATTAAATTAATTTGAAGCCGATATCTTAAAGTTTTGAACAGATATTTGAATAAAAAATCAATTTTTACGAATTTATTGTTTTTAGGTATTTATTTTTTTTTTAAACTGTCAATTCGATTTTTCTCAAAACTTCATCGAATGTTGAAAACAATATTTCTTACAACATAAAATTAGTTTGAAGATCATATTTTTAAATTTTAAAAAGATAATTGGATCGAAATCTGTTTTTACCAACTTTTATTAATTTTCTTAGGTTTAACTATTTGTAAAAAACTGTCAATTCGTTTTTTTTTTAATTTTACTTAATGTTGAAAACAATATTTCTCACAAGATAAAATTAATTCAAAGCCAATCTATCAAAGTTTCTAAAAGGTATTCAAGTCGAAAATCAATTTTTACCAACTTTTTTTTATTTTTTTCTGGTTATTTTTCATTACACAAAATTATTTTGGAATAAAATTATTTTGTTTTCGTAAAATTTTCGAGGTGACAAATTTTTGTTCAGTTTTTTTGATTTATAAAAAAACCGTTAACTGTTTTTTTTTTAACAAAAAAATATACTTGTTTGGTATTACGTTACAATATATAATAAAAAATTTAATTCAAGTCTCTAGCGTTATTGGTTTGAGAGCCCATTCTGCGTTATTATCTGTATAACAACATTTATTTGAAGTCGATATCTCCCCTGGTTCTTGAGCTATGCACAACGAAAAACGTCGCGAACGTAAGTACGTGCACACGCACGCACAGACATCCATCCAAAAATCTTTTATTTCGACTCTAGGGACCTTGAAACGTCGAGAAATTTCAAAATTTGTAATTCGAAAATTCGGACCCATTACAATAACTTAAGTTAAAACTAGAAAGAAAAACTTGAACCTGGATCACCTGCATCAATCAACAATTTTGAAAGTTGATTTCTTTTGAATTTTGCAGCCGTAGAACAATTTTAGTATATATGAACTAAACGCGAGTATTGCATTCAGAACACATTTCTAATTTACTTCTAATCAAACATGACATTAAGATGAAAAAAAAATCGCAAAAAGTGAGTCGAGCAAATCTTGATCGGGCTTAAACTTGGAAAATAAGGTTTTACGCAAATCGCTTAAGGCGTTTTCTCATTTATTTTATGACCAACAATATTAATAGCCCACATACAATAATTTTACTCAAACTTCGAACATTAGATTTTCTAAATAACGGCCCGATATGTTTTTATTTAATTTCCTCTAATTCTTTTTTTCTTAAATTTTGCGGATTTTTTTTCTAAATACGATATATCTACAGCGCTTTTCAAAAAATATATAAGCTAAGGTTTCTTTGATTTTTTTTAAGATGAACTTATTTTGCATATTTCTAAATATCCTTCTTGCATACAGAAGCAAGTTCGTTTTTAAATCTCACTTTTATTGTATTTAACCAGCTTTTGTTTTCATAATTAATTTAGGTTAAATAAAAAATTATTCCATGTTTATGTCTCTAACCCCGTTCTTTTAGTCATGTTTGTTTTTATTTCTTCTGTTCTTTAAAAATATTCAAAAACAGAAAGAAAAGTGGAAACCTTACTATGAATTAAAGGAATTCGATCTGTTATTTTTGAAAACTGTTTTCTTATAAAACTTGCAGACGTAAAACAATTTCAGGATATATAACTCAAGATTTTAAACAAACATGACATTAAGATGATAAGGAAGTCCATAAAAGTGGGTCCAGCTAATTTTGTTCGTTTTGAACTTGAAAATTAAGGTTTTACGCTAACCGTTTTAGAGGTTTTTCTCATTTAAATATATCCTGACCAAAATTGTTATTTGATTTTTACTTTTACTGCATTTCTGACTTAATATTTTTAAAAACAAACTTATTTTGTAAGTATATTTTTAAATCTCAAAATAAAGGTAATATTTGTACATAGACTTATTGGATACAGGAGCAAAATCGTGTGACAAATCTCACTTTTAAAATGTTATTGCAGCTTTTGTTTGCATAAATAGTTAAAGTAGCATCACATGGTGACGGTTATCACCATTTTTTACAAAACATTAGAAGCAAGTCCCTTAAGAAAAAAAAATTATCCAAGGTTTCTAACCCCTTCCTTCTAAAGTCATGTTTTTTTTTAATTCGTATGCTTACATACATCAAATATTTTTTAAAAATCTTTATTTCTGTGGTCAGAGAAAGAAAAATAATACAAATTTACGCCATTTGACAAAGTTCTAGTCTCTAAAGTTATTTAAAAATCCTTAACTCGGTTAGGTTCTAATTCATTTCTTTGGCGTTGGAGTTCTGATAAACTTAATAATTATAATCAAATTTTAGAGTCGAGAATATTAAAATTATGTTTAAAAATATTTGTAATTCTTTGAACGATTTAATGATCAGAAAATATTGTTTGTTTTTTTATAATTTCGTAATTTGCAATAATTATAAACTGTTAGAAAATATATTTCGGACAAGTCCAGCTCACAAAAAAGACTAGAAAATACACATAATAAGTATATACATATATGTAAGTATATGTATAATATATGTAGATTTTAAAAAATGATATACAAGTTTCAAATCCTTGTTACTCTCATTAATTTTTTTCCCAACAACGCACTCGACCCCTTTACCCTCGCCAAAGTAACTTCAATTTTATGAACCTTCCAAGATAGTCAAAAGAGCCAAAGACCCTGTTTTAATATCTATAGCAAAATTTTTGTGAGACAATGTGCCAAAATTTTCTAATTTCAGTTATGGGTGTTAAGTATTTTTTATTTAAATACGTAAATCCATCTGCGAATGTTCTATTCCTAAATACATTCTATTCCCAATGTTTAAGGTTGTGAATCTACCTCAAACAAAAATTTATTTAAATTTCATACAATCAATTTTTCCTGAAAATTTGATTCACTATAAATTTTGATAATAAATATTTGTTTCTAATGTTTTAAAGTTGCTTTAGTTGAACCCCTTACGTTCCTTACGTTCAAAATCTTTCTATGAAAATAATTTTTACATTTTTCCTAATATTACAGTTTTTTCTGCCATCTGTTGGTGCTCGCTATACTCCCTTAAGATGTAAAAAAAAGATTTTCAAAATAACCCCCAGCTTTTTACTAGGAAAAATTGAATATTTTTTGAACCAAGTAAATAGACACATTAATTAAATTAAAATTGTTATTGGGTTGAACTAAACGCACTTTTTGTTAAGTTTGGTAGTGAGTACTTTCACCTATACTTTTGATCATTTAGTGAATTTTTTCTGGTATGAATCCTACAGCCTTTTGATTGAGTTCAATTTAATCGCGCTCTAACTTTTTTGGAAAAATAAAGGATCCTTTGTCTTCAAACTGATGATCAATCTCAATAATTGTGGGTACTAACCATCCTTAAGTATGTATAGACCATAGAAATGCTAATTTTGCTCCTCTGTTCAAGCTTTATGATCACCGATTGAATGAGTGCGTTATCATGTTGGCAGGCCAAGATTATGGGTACAAATATGTTAGAATATTTATTAAAATTTATTTCCAAGATTCCCTTCTACCCAGCTGGTGTAATTTTTGATTTAACGAACCTAATTTCAACAATTCCAGAATTACTTTGAAGTTTTAAAAACCATTTTATTGTGTCAAATCGTAGAAATAAAAGGTTAACCCATCAAGGCCATCGAAATTAAATTGTTTTCCAGCTTATTTAAGTTATGAAAAACTTTAATCTCATAAGTTTTTGTTGTTCGTCAAGTAGCGGTTTTTTCTAATATTTATTTCTTTTAAAATTGCTCGAATTTTAATAATCCTTACGATTGTTGAGAGACTTCTGTTTAAGACAATTTTGTATTTTTACCCTAAAATCACAGATAATAAATTAACTTATAATATTTATTATCTGTGCTAAAATCAGAAGAATCTAATGGACACAATATTGCAAGTTACCTCTCTATATGTCTTTAATTTTTAATTTTTTGGTGTCTAAGCAAGTGGTTTTTAGCTTTTGAAACGCTACCCATTATTTAAATTAAATTTTAAAATTAAAAATTGAATTTCAGGGAAAACACTTAAAGTGTTGATTTAATATATCGAGTATTTGAAAACGCTCGTAGACAACGACTAAATTTTCGCTGTACTTATTCAGTTGAATAAAAAAATAAACCCTACTTTAAGTATAAAACACTTGAAGTTTTATTTGGATAATATGTTTGACATTTTTTCTAAACATCGTAAAAGAGTAGTTACAGTAGTTACAATGAACAGATGGCACGAATACCGCAATATTTGGAAAAAATGTGTAAGGTATTTTGAAAAAAGTTTGTGCGTATTCAGTTGAAGCGGAGTGTAGCAAATTTTTGTTGTATGAGAGTATAAAATTAAGTCAAAATATGATTTACGAAAAGTAACACAAATTCGTGAGAAAAACATTTAAAGATTGTTTCATATTCTCAAACAAATGTTCAAACACTTTAGAACAAGGCTAGAAGTTATACTGACTTTTAAACAATTTAGCCACAGTATTACCTATTTCAAACTTCACGAACTTGGTATTCCACAATATTTCTCTGCTTAAATTAAATCTTAACTTGAAAATATAACCTAACATTTGCAATTTAGAAATTATCTTTTTGTTGCTTAATCTGGTGTTCCCCACGGAATGCCTCTTGGTCCTATTCTTTTACTTTTCAAAATAAATCGTAAGTGTATTTGATTTTCCAGCACAAACTCTGTTGCTTCTTTAGTTTTATTTAGATGTTAATTTCTTTTAACTAAAAAAAATTACATAATGTTTTATTGTCAATATGATACACTTGGTTTTATGAAACTGTGGACAAAGGACTCTGTTGTTTCTTTGCTTTTAAGGACTTAGCTCTTAATTTCTGTTAAAAGACAAAATTTGCACATCACATTTTACTGTCAATATGTTATGCTTGGTTTTATAGGACTTCGGGCAAGAGACTTAGATGATCCCTATGTTATTACATTATTAGTTGCCATGGTCATATCGTTAACCTTGAATATGCTTCACAAGGATTTACTTACTTTTACGGAATTCATAAAAATCGTATTAAAGCAATTCAACATAATTGTTCGCTTTATTGTAATTTAATGAATTAATAACAAGTAACATATGCGCTTGTGTTTGACCTTTCGAACCTAGAATCACTTGCTTGCAATTAATTAATTACATTCTAAAATTCTGAAGTGTAAGAAAAAATACATTTTATGAGCGATAAACCCCAATAACAAAATGGCAATATTAAATTATTGTAACTTTTAACTTTTTAACCAAAAACCCAAGCTCATTGTTTTTATAAATTCGAATTATTTTCTCTTTTCTTCAACAATCTTGCTAGTGCATGAATTTTAAGCCAAACTTTTTAAAATTTGAATTTAACTTTTAAATTTCAAAATTATTTTGAAAAAATTGCAGTTGTTTTTTCTTTATTACAAATTCTAAAATTAAAATTTAAAATTTCTGTATTAAACTTAGAATCTGTAATACAGAAAAGATTTCAATGTTAAAGTATTACAAAATAATATTAAGTATATTAAAAATAATTATCGAAATTTATTAAAAAATAAATCGAATACGGTTTTTATTAATAAATGCCATTTTTTTAATAAAATTTTAATTAAGTGCGCAAGTGTAACCTTAAAAACATAAAAAAGGACCCAAACATTCTAAAACAATTACTATTCTAGTACTTGTAAAAACTTCGAACATTTTTTCAAACAAACCTTCTCACTTCAAATGAAAATTCTCTAATACCGGTCTTTAATATTCCTTTCATTTCTTGAAATTAAGCTACAAATAATATTAATTCGTTATGTAATTTCTTAATGTCTTGAAATTATGCTACAAATAATATTATTTTGTTAGGTTAACAAATTCCTTTGAACATTTTCTTTGTTTACCATCTTGAAAACAAAAAAATGTCCTTGTCATCGTCCTTATTATGACTCAATTTACCTTGAAAAAACTTCCGACAAAAAAAAACAAAATAAAACTCAAGAGAGTAGCCCTGTATAGTACGAGTATATATGTATTATGTAAAATCCCTGACGTTAAACCCTAAACGGACACGGTGTCGATATAATAACGCCATAAATTTCCATATTCCATTTATTGGCAAGGTAAGTCTTATGCGCTATATGCCATGCCTCTTGTGTCCTCTCCTATGCCATAACCGTATAACCGACACAAAATGGTCTTGCTAATTGTAGGTCCTTTATTTTTTTGCATTTTTGATTTGCAAGTCAAGGCGTTGCAAAATAATAATAACAACGTTCACATATGTATGAATGTGAAAATTAGCATGTCCCTCCTTAACTTATAAGTCCTTACCTTATAACTTCTACCTTTTACCTCTGTCTCCTCACCTTTCGTCTTGTCCGCAATCTACAAGACTTTTTCTGTTAAACAAAAACCAATTCAAAGGATTTCCTTGCATGATGGCATTTGTTTATTGACAAGGATAGCAGAGCTGAAATACCGAAAAAAGACTCAACTAAACTAAACCTTCATGTCGTGATTTAAGTTAAACGAACAAAAAAAATTGGAGACTTAAGATTTAGAAACGAAAACAGTCAATGATATTGGCGGTCGATGGATAGTGCCGCCAAACAACGACGGACAACAATGACGACGACCACACCCTATAGCTAACCTAACCCTAAGGTCAACCAGAAAAGTACAAGAGCAGCGACTTTCATCGAATTCACATTTTTTTGTTTTCTTGAATATCTTGAAACTGTGCCAAATGCAAGAAGAGTAGGTAAGGTACATAGTTTTTGACTTTACCTACCGCTACCAATATCGTCGACTCTCGGCCAAGGAAGTAATTCATCGCCGACCTGTCGAGATAATTATCGCTTAAACAAGGAGAAGTTTCAGTTCAAGAATATGCAAATACTCGTACAATCAAATTATCCCTCAGTTAGACTGCTGTTAAATGCACTTTACTACCTTTGACCTTTATAGAAGTCTTGTAATAATTGTTCAATTGCCTCGCCCTTCTTCAGGGTGTATGGCGCATAAAGCTTGATCGTTTTGAAGGTGCGTATGGTAATTATGGGGCATAGCTGACTGTAATCATGTTGAACCTAATGAGATTTGCGTATCGCAATGCAAATTGTTTTTGATTAACATGCTAAGCATTAAAAGGGATAATTTGTTTTTATTCAATTTGAAAGAAATTGACATTCTAAAAAATAGTGATTTGACTAACCCTTAAAGGGCAAACAATTGTTTCAAGAGAAAAACTAATGAGATTTTTTTTAAAATGAACAACTTGTACTATAACTTATTTTAAATTTGTGTGGTAGCTTTTATGCGAAGACTATAAAATGTTTTAAAACTGTTTCGAAAGCTTCTTTAAGGACTTTAAAGTACTTGTATATGTTTTTTTCATGTTCCATGAGCGTTTCCCTAAAATATTTGTTTCCAAGTTAAGAAAAAATCTCCCACATTGGCACTGTCTTGAAAACTACTGGTGTAAGGGTTTTTATCTAAGTTAATCTCTTCAATATCTAAAGTATTTTTTTTAGAAGAAATCATTGTTTTTTCACCTAAAAACGAGAGTATGTTTCATCGAAGTGCTCAACCATGTTTAATACATCTTCCCAACTTTTGACTGTCCAAAAATCCTTTCAAAGATTTTGCTTAAACTTCACCCCTTCGTTGTGCAAAATATTTGATCGCGCTGTTTTCAGAAGAAATCATTGATTTTTGTCCTAAATATTAAAAATATGTTCCATGGGTATGTCCCAAAAATGTCTGATACAAAACTTAACGGAAATCCCCCTCTTTTGAACTGTCTCGAAAACTACTTTAGGAATTTTGATCAAACTTTAATTCTCAATGTCCATAATAATTTGTTTAGAAGAAATCATTGTCTTAGGGCAAACAAAATGAGAAACTTTTCGATGAGGGTTATCCAAAAACGTTTTCTATTTCCTTTCATGAATATCTGTTTATAATAACTAAAGTCTTAAGTTTTCTTATAAATCTTTAAAAAAAACTGTTTGCACGTTATTAACCAAGACTCCAATGTCAATATATACCTTCGATGTTTCGTTTCAGAGCTGGCAGTCAGGACCCTCTCGATGAGGAAAATGAAAAGTCCAAAGGATGTTGCAAATGTGGCAAATGCAATTGTTCTCCTTGTTTCTGTATTCCCTGTCGTCGTTCTCGCTGTTGTAAATGTTTTAGCAAGAAAGACAAAGATCCCGAAACAGCTGCTTTGGCTAGCAGTGTAGAAATGGTTGATGAAAAAGTCAGCTGCTGGAAGAAAATGAAGTGTTGTAAAAGAAAACCAAAAACAACTGATACAACCGAAGAACCTATGCGACAACGAACAATGGAAACAATCAGTGAAGAACCATCGGAACGACAAAGTAGTCATGTTTCGGAAACACCAAAACAAGGTAAATGTGGACTGTGCATGAGAAGGATATTCTGCTGTCGGTCGGTGAACAAGGTCGAGGCTGCTAAAGATGATGTGGAAGAAGTCAAGAAGTGCTGCTTCTGCATACCATGCAGGAAGAAGAGACCACCACAAGCTGCTACACAACCTGCCTGGGAGGACCCGGAAAGACCGATACAACAGGCTACTGAAGGAGCTGCACCAACACCAGCCGTAGCAGTACCTGAAGCTCCGCAAGGGTGAGATTTTTAATTCTAATTCGTTTTTGTCAAGTTTCCAACAATGTTTCGTTTACAGTGGCTGTTGCTCGAGGTTTTTCCAAAAGCTTAATTGCTGCAAAAAGAAACAAACTGCAAGCGAAAGCAGACGACCAAGCATGAAACAAGGACCTCCAGAGGTTCAATTTGATAATTTTTCCATTTATTTTTTTTTAAAAGAATGTTTTTAATAATGTGCGTCTTTCAGGAAACACGTCGAAAACTTCACGTGGACTTGGTTGAGTTCAACTCAAAGATGAAAGGTGCAATTCCAGTTATGCCTCTGTATCTGGCTTGGTTCTGTGCAATTTGTAATACTCTTTTTCCAGGATTAGGTAAATCTTTGAGCTCTTTTACAATTCTTTAGAGAAATTAAGTTTCCCCCGAAATATTTACTTCCCTCGAAAATGTCTTTTATATCATCAATAGCTCAGCAATTTTTCTTGCAATTTGTAACCAATTCCAGAAAAAAATGTTATGAACTTTTTTAAGCCAATATTTTGCAGAGTACTTACTATGTCTATTTTTTTAAGGAATTTTTATTCGAAATAACACACCCGAACAATTTATTTGAAATTTAACGTTCTTTTTCGTTTGCAGGAACTCTGCTTTCAGGATTCTTTTGCATTTGCGTCGGAATTCCTCGCTTTAGCATGTACGATAGTGCCAAGGCTCGTTTTGGATCTCTCATTATCAATTGCATTGTAGCAGTGGCTCAACTCTTTTGTGTGCTCTTCTGTTTTGTTGGTTGGGGATGGTCCATTTGGTGGGGTACTATAATGCTTAAAACTGCAAGTAAGTTAAAAAGAAAAAAAAATATTTGGTCATCTTTGTTTATATGGTTTTTTCTTTTTAGGAAAATTGAATAAAATTAGAAAAGTTGAAAAACTTGAAGAAGAAGAAGAAAAACGACAAGCTGAGATGGCTGCTGCAGCTGCAATTACAGCTGCTGCTAATGCTACTGCAACTGATGTTGAAGCGGCAAAAGCTTAAATTGCAAGGATAAAACATTTGGTTTAATTTACTAAAAAAACATAAAAGCTTTTCTACATATATCAATTCTAAATTAACCTACTTACCAAAATGCAAAAACAATCTATTTGTCAAGTTTTTTTTTCAAGAATGCAATCTTTTTTGAATGAAATCTTTTACGAAATCGATTTAAAGATTGAATTCACTGAATTCACTTTGAAACAAAAAATTGCAATCAATTAATTGCATTTAAATAATCGCAAAATCTTGTATGTCAAATAATTGCAGTCAAATGATTAAAACGGAAAATGAATGCAATCAATTTGGACGAAAATTGAATGCAATCTTTTTTATGTCAATCGATTCAAAGGAATTCAAACTTAAAGTTATATTCAGTTATTTGTCAAATTTAATTCAACCGTGATATTAAAGTATTCAGATTTAAATTTGCATTACTTCAAGAATTAGTTATAAAGATTTCTTATTATTCATATTTCATGAAGTTAACGACTTCTTTTGGAGTTGAGTCTGTTATAAAACTTACAAAACTCTCAGCTCTAACTAATACAAAAAAAAAAAACACTACAATCGGGAACACTGGGGATTTTGATTAAAGCTTATAAATTCTTCTCATTTTTACTTTAAACTCCCTTTTAAAAAAATATTGATGGTATGAATATTTATATTACTCGAGTCTAGTTTGAAACAAATCCAGCTTTTAGATCATTAAAAAAAAAACTATTATTTCACTTTCTTTTCACGTGCAAGTGCCTTAAATTAAATAGTTCATTATTATCATCATTACTTAAGGAAAATAAGATCTGGACAATAAAAGTTTCATTAAAATTATTTATGGACAAATTCTTGTGAGAACTTATTTTCCTAAACTCACTTAACTCTAAGCCTATTTTCGAAAATCAAAATCTCTGTTACTATTGACCTTTTCTTCTAAGGAATCATTTACAACTTTGTTCATTTATTTTGTCCTAAGTCAGGCCAAATAAAATCTCATAAATAAGCAAATGACTTGAAACTTTGCCCTTTCCGATTCATAAAAATAAGAAATGATTTTCATGTGACCAAAGTCTATTAATCTAAATTCACTAAAAAATGAATAACAAATTCTATTATCCTTCATCCTTTCTTTAATGATGTGTGTTGAAAATTTATTAAAAGATATTGAAAAATTGTACATAAATTAAAAATTACTTAATTTAAGAAAAAAATTAAGAAAGAAAAAGTTTTCCATATATGCTTTAATGTAACTAAGCTTCCTTTGTAAATAAGTCGAATATTTTTAAACACTATTTCAAATAAGCTTCCCTTATATTTAAAAATTTTTAAACTTACGATGATAAAGTTAAGAGAACAAAAAAACAGATAACATTTTTTTAGATGGCTTCCTATAGACCTGGGCGAATACCTATTATTTAAGATAGCTATATCTATGTATGTATATTGACTAAATGCAAACAAAAGTATATACATAAATACATAATTTTTGTACTTATTTTTAGATTTTTCGTTGAAAAAAAAAGAAAACAATTGAAAGACGAATAAATTGTTAATTTGTTGTAAGATTTTTTGTAAATAAAAAAATATAAATAATAAGAATAAAAATGTAATCAATTTTAATACACAAGTCGTAAGTGTTATTCTTTTTTATTTTAAAGAACTTGTAGCTAAATGTTTAACAACGTCAACTGCATACAATTGTTGAGATAAACACAACTCTAAAAGTAAAATAATTGTAAGTAAAAAAAGACGTAGTCTATGTAAATTCATTTAGTATGTATTTTTTTAAATTTATTTTTCAAAATAAGCTGGGACGCGACCTTCACTGATAACTTCCCAACCTGTCTGTCGATTTGTCTTGACTAAAAGGTTTGTAGGTTTTCGTATTTTTCTAAAAAAGTTGTCAGTTAAATCATTCTTAGAAAATGAAAAATGTTTGTATATGATGAAAAAGTTTGATTTCAAAATCTATTTTTATTAAGGAGTTTTTTTAGTCGTTATCCAATTTTTAGCAACATTTGTAGGATTTCTTAAAAGTTTTTATTTCTTATATAAACAAATGCAAATTGAATAATTGAATTAAATGTCAATATCTTCCATTTTTCACGAGATATCGAGAACCGAACATCATTTTTACGATATGATCGTACTGTTTTTTGTAGATTTTATTTTTGTATGAACGGCGGCCTATTGAAAATCAATTCTTACCTACTTTTGTTAATTATTTTTTAGATTTTTAATTGTTTGTAAAGAAAACTGTTAATTCTTAAAAATTTACCAGAAGTTTTTTTGTTTTCGTTGCACGAAATTGTTTTGAAGACAAAATCATTTTTTATTCGTAAAATTTTCGAGGTGACAAATTTTTTTCAGCTTTTTTGGTTTATAATTTTTTTTTTTCAAAAAATATACTTGTTTGGTATCATGTTACAATATATTAAAAAAAAATTTAATTCAAGTCTCTAGCGTTTTTGATTCGTGAGATATGTACAGTTAACCAAAATGTTCACCCTTTTTTTGACTGCTATGGTAAAAAAAACCACCCACTCAATTTTCTTGAAATCCCTTTTTGTATCTTTCTGCATTAATATCTGCAATAACAACATTTATTTGAAGTCAATATCTTTTCTGGTTCTTGAGCTATGGACGACGAAAAAACGTACGGTTGTACGGACGAACGCAACACACAACTAATATGGATTTTTAAATTCCCATAGGAAGTTCTTGTGATGGGTCCGATTTGTCAAATTGAAAATTTTGACGTTTCAAGGTCCTTAGGTCCAAATAAAAAGATTTTTGGAGACATGTTTGTATGTGCGAGTGCACGTACATTCATACGTCCTTGATTTTGGGAAGTTTTTTGTCGTCCATATTTCAAAAACCAGTTCAGATAATAAAAAAAAAATGTTGTTATACAGATAATAATGCACTTTTTTTGGCTAACCCAACAAATCGCACGACAAAACTATTGTTAGCGACTTCAATTAAATGTTATATTATATATATTCTAACGTTATATAATTTTGAGGAAAAAAAAAATGAAATAAAAAAAATAATTGTCGCTTTTTCATAGCCAAAATAATTGCATACAGAGAAAAACGACTTTTTTGAAATCTGGTAAGATTTTGAGAAAAATAATATAAAACCTACACAAAATAAAAACCTAAAAAAACATTACTAAAAGTTCGTAAAAATTGATTTTCGACTTAGATAAATTTTCAAAAATTAAAAAGTGTTGTCTTCAAACTAACTTCAAAATATTTCGACATTCAGTAAAATTTTAATAAAAATCAAACAGTCATTTTTTTCATAAGAATTAAAACCTACACAAAATAGCACGCAAAATTGGTAAAAATTTTAGGAAAATTAAATCTGCATTTTTTTATAAAAGAAATGCTACTTAAATTGGTAAAAATTGGGTTTCGACTAAAAATTTAGTTAACAAAAATAGATTTTGAAATTAAACTATTTTATATATAATATGAAATTATTTATCTAAAAAAAAAATGTATGTATATTTTGTTAATGTTTTAAGTAAAACAAACCCACAGACGGGATGGCAAGTTATCAGTGAGGGTCGGATCTCAGATTCTTTTTAAAATGTTTGCTGTCAAATTCTTCGAATTTAGAGTTGTCAAAATTTTGCTGACCAAAAACTACAATTCCAAATCTTTCAAACATTTTGAGACAGTCCTAACGGGTTATACATTTTAGTTTCGAATTGGAATTCGACATATGTACATATGTCAAACTAAGTTGTTCAACTAATTTTTTTTTCCAGTTTAAAGTCTGATATTTACGAAAGTGGATCGCTTAGCTATCGCACAACGTATACAAATTGTTAAACCCTACTACAAAAATGTTGATTCTGCGACGGCCACATATCGTGCTTTACGAGTAAGAGGAGATTATGGTTTACATAATCGTCCAACAACACAAGTAACTGGCACAATTTTGAAGAAATTTGAAAAGACATACAGATATCGTAAGGCCTGTGCATCATCGTTTCGCTTGTACCACTTCTGTAGTAAAAGTGTTATTGAATTAGGACTGTCTTACGGCACATTATGTCGTATTTTGCATTTCGATCTACACCTACATCGTGCATATAAAGTTCAGCTCATACAGCAACTGAAGCCAGCTCACCATTCACAACATCCTCGTAGATACGTCGAGTAAGTGCTTGAAATTGACGTGGACGGCGATTTATTTTCTTTAGTGACGAAGCACATTTCTCACTCGGTGAGTATATTAATAAACAAAATTATCATATTTGATGTTCTCAAGTAATTGAAGAGAAGCCTTTTTGCACCGGGAAGTGTGATTACACCTTACTTCTTCGAAAAACAACGATGGAACGACTGTCAACCTCAATTCGGAGCGTTATGGTTTGGCTGCTATTGAAGAATACGACTTGGAGAATATGAGCCATTATGGCTTTATTGCAAGAGATATTTCCTGACCGCGTAATTTCTCGATATCAACTGGACACCAAGATTATGCGATTTGAAACCGCTGGACTTTTTTGTGGGACTACGCGGAAGACCGTGTTTATGAAGATATATGTGCCTTTAACTCCTGACATTTAAAAACTAACTTTCGTCAAGTTATTGCTGAGATACCGCTCGATAGGTGTCAAAAAGTAGTCGAAAATTACCTCAAAAGGATCAATGCTTGCAACAATTCACGTGATGATGTAGTTTTTTACACATAATGTCAACGTTTAATCTTTAAAATAAAAAAGATATGTCATGAAAAACAAATATTTTATATGTATTTTATTTATGTTTACCTTTGAAACCGCTAAATGGACAACCTTGTAGTTTTCAAAGAAGTATGTTTTAAAAACCTGTGGTCTATTTCACCAAATAACAATTACAATCACAAATTTGTAATTGTAAACTGCAATTACAATTTTGTAAACTGATTGTCTGTTTCACAAACTATAAAATTCAATCGAACAAATTCGTAAGAAAATAGGGGAAATTGGAACTTCCAATTACAAAAAAAAAGCTGTTCACCGTTTGATTTCCAGACTTGTAAACTATAATTTTGTTTCACAAATTTGTAAGTCGGCGGACAGAGATCAGATTTAGCTATGAATAACCAACATACAATTTTTCTTGCAAGCTTAATACGTGATCGATACATTTTTTTTTTCGTCTACGTATATGTTGCACGAAATGGTCACTTAGATCACTATTAGTGCTCCTATGCCTACAACGACATTCTTAAACTGGAGACAATATTCTTATTGCAAATTACAAATTGTAATGAAATCTACACATCATCTTTCTATTGTAAGAAATTTTCATAAACTGAACAAAATTGTAAATATATTTGATTTGGTGTAATAAAAATTTACAAAAAAATATATATTTTACAAATTTCTATTTGTCAACTACAAACAAAAAGAAATTTCAAAAAAAAATAACTTTGTAATCTACAACTACAATTTTGTAAAACAATTATCTCGTAAAACAGAAAAATTCAATTTTTCTACAAATTTGTTAAAAAAGCACTTGTAATTTACAATTTGTAAGTTGGTGAAACAGACCACTGATCCAATAGTAAAATGTTGTCTATTCCAATTCAAGGCAATATAATTCTTTGAAAAATGTTGTTTGGTTTGTGTGGAACAGTGAAAGTGATAATATTTTTAACCTAATGAAAGTAAAAAAAGCTTCGAAATTACAATAATTGTTGAAAAATTGTTAATTATGTAGTTTAAGTATCAATTATTAAAACGGGGCGCGATAACTTCAAATATCAGTAGGAATATAATGATGGCTATCGAGAATGAAATTTCCATGAGAACTTTTTCAATCGTCGGAATTTGGATTTATTTTTTATTTTATTTGTCAGCTCAAGTTTTGCATATTGAAATGAGAGCCAAAGTCTGAACACCACATTTTAAATCTTGATACAGTTTTTATATATCAAACCTACAAAATTATTAACTCAACTGTATTATGAGTTGCTCTTAGAAATTATTTCACCCGAAAAATTTTTGTTCGTTCGGAATTTTAGAAGCTATCATTGGTTGACAAAGATACGTTTTTTCTTATTACGTTGTGGAGTCAATTTTTAGTACATATTCCGAATACGAATATTTGTTTAACTATTTTCTCAGTTTTTCACATAACCTTTATACTTTTTTAATATATTTCAAAAACCTCATATGATAGAATTGATGAGACCATTGACTTGTTACAAAAACTAAAATTACTTTCATTCCGTTTATCTTTTGTTCTGTTCAAATTCGTTTTATCACAAATTGTTTCGCGTTTCTTTTAGATTTTTGTAAGACAGGTAAAATCTACCACTTTATCAAGATTTTTGGAAAATTTTGTATAATACAAATAAAAATTCAAGTTAATATTTAAGAAAGGGATTATAGATTTGGAAAATCATCATTAATATAATTAAAAAAAATAGCTACTTTATAGATTAACATAGTTTCTAAAAGCCTTTTATGTATGTGTTTTTACGAATTTTAAAAAGTAATATATCGAAAACGTGACGTGATACACATATTTTAACGTTTAGTATAGTTAGATTTCGAGCGAAATTTATTGATTTCATCGGAAACCAGTCATCTTCTGCGCGAAACACACATGCCCATGTTCAGCATTTCACTTATTGTGATTACACTTTGCGAAAGTGAATTTGTTTGTTCCACAATTCGTTGTTATGAATTGGATTTTCGAACATAAAAATGGATCTTCTGTATTTCTGTTTGTTCCATTTTTTGAACGCATTCAAATCACATTTTTTTATTTCTGTAAATTATCGTTCAAATAAAACAGTTGCAATTAGTTTGTTCGTTTTTTTTTTTCGTTTCCTTGCAAAATGTAAGACATAATGTTCTTCCAATTTCTGCCATAGAAGATGGAATTGTAAAACTTACGGGTGTCTACAGTGCTATTGATTGCATCAAAGGAACCTTAACTTTTGGTGGATCCTTTAGCGATCTAGCTCCAAAAGAAAACAACACACAAAATATTGAATCGCCCGGAAGTTCTTGCGCTGAAAATGAAGCGCAAAAACACGACAATCGATTTTAGTTGTTATATTGAAGAAGATTCATCAGAACATGAACCACAAAACCCAAGAAAAAATGTAGAATGGCCAGATAAAATGTTTAAATACGTGGACGATCAAAAAGCTACTTTGAAGACGATTACAACAAATATGACTTAATCCATTGAAATATCCTATTAAAACTAGCCTAAAAAGAACTTATAGTGCATTTGAGAAACTTTGCGATGTTTTAAAAGAACAAAACGCTGAGCATAAAGGTTTTAAAACGGAAGCTTTAAGGCTTTATGCTGAGAAGAACGAAATAAAGAAAAAGCGTCTTGAAATAGAAGAGATGAAACTTAATTTAGAAAACTAAACTTGTAAGGATCTCTATTTTATTATTTAAGTACCCGAAGTACCTTTTTGTTCTTTTATTATTTGAATAACCGAAGTTCCTTTTTGTTTTTTAAGTATTCAATAATAAAAAAATGTTGATAAATAGTAGACATGTATTTAATTTTTATTTATTATTTTGTTGCAATCAAGAAAACATAGTTCCCTTCTTTTTTTCACTTAAAATAGCAAATAATATTGCATCCATCTTCTCAACAGCAAACATTTTACTTCAGAAACAAAATAAAAATGTATGATCCTTCAGCTCTGACGTTAGTTCGAAGCAATTTCGAAATCGTCCGAAATTGTAACGTGATTTCAATTCACTTTTGATCGTAATTCTAAACATGAGCGACAGATGGGAAAAAGTGAAATTGAATTTCTTCGGGTTTTAACGGACCTGACTAATTATTAGCTCCTTTTTTAGCTGTTATGACTCAAATAAGTTAATATAAAAGCTTTATCCCTTAAATATCGTAATTAGGTAAGGAAAAAAATAATAAATAAAACATTATTTTCTTAAATAGAACCAAGATTATCATTTTATTAAATTAAAAAAAGAAAAAGAAATTAGTTGATCATTATTATTACATTGTTTTTTGTTTTAATTTTTATAATTCGTTATTGTTTTTTTTCTTTGTATTTAAATTACACAGGATTTAATGTTTTTTTGTTTTATTTTGTTTTACATCGAAAAAAAATCACTTAAATTCTACCTACTTATTTTCGTATTGCAAATAAAACTAAATACATACAAACAAAATCTATTCTATAAAAATAACTAATAAACATCTAAACTTAATTTAAACAGAAAATAAAAAGAAAATAACTATAAAAACTATTACAGTAGGTACACAAACAAAAAAATACTACATTAAAATAAATATACATTATAATAATATTGATTCGTGATATAGATTTTGTTTTTTTTTTATTAATTTCTTTTAAAATTATTGAGTTTGAAGAAAAAGTACATATACAAATTATGAAATGAACAGAATTCTTCGAAGAAAAAAATTTACAAAATAAAGCTATAGTTTCTTTTTTCTACTACATAACTTAACAAAAATATTTTTAATCTCTAAAAGAAGTTATTTTTGAAATAAAATTGACATTTGCAAGGAAAAAGAAAAGATGAAAAAACAAACAACTTTCAATGTTAAGGATTGCAATAGGATCGGAAGAAATGAATTCGAAACAAAATGGACAGATTTATGATTTAGATTAAAGTTATCGATTAAAAAAAAACAATATTTTTCAAGCTTGATCATAGAATATCATTGTTATCGTAATTGTTTTTGAGTAAAAAAGTAAATTCACAAAAAACAAAGTCAGTTAAGCTTCGTCCGTTGAATACAAAAAAAACTACGACTTCCCATTGTTTTACAATGAATATGATATCCATACGAAAATGTATCATTTTTTACAAAAAGCACGTCGGACGTGGAATTAAAAAAGTTCATCTAGCACAGTACTTATAAGCTTTAAAATAAAATTTAAGTCCAACTAAGATCAAAATTAACACAGGTCTAAAACATTTTACCTATTTTATTCCACTCATTCAAACCATGTAGTAATACTTTTATGGAGGTTTGTCATTACCTGGATTCAAATAGACATCGGATTGGGTAATATTTTGAAAGTTTTAAATTGATATAGTTATGTCAGAGCACTTAAGCTTTTTGAACACAACTTAGAACTTTAGAACTCAATTTGAATAATACACTTTACAATCGATGAATCGATCTTAAAAACCTGACCCGGTGTTATTATTTGAATACCACACAAAATTTCATTCTGGTTCTTTGAGTAGAAATGGCATTGGCTAAATTATGATTCAACATATTTAATTTAAAAAAAAAAATCTTTTGTTTTTATTGCAAAGACTTTACGAGATTAAATTATTTTAGTCTTTGATTTTTGGTAATAATTTATTTTGTTGGTGTTCGGTTTTATTTTTTCTCTTAAATAACTAACGGACGTAATGAATTTCAAATTCGAATTATCATTTTTTTATTGTGTCAAAATTGTCAATGACTTCAATACCTAATTCCAATTTTTCTTAAATCATTTTTGTGTTTTTTTTCTTTCTATTATCATTTCATTTATTTATTCTTCCAAACTATATTCATACCATTTCATTTTTCAATCCCTCATTTTAATATTTTATTTATTTATGAAAGTTACACATAACTCACATTTAAATGTATAAAGAAAAGTATTTATCAAAAACAAAATGAAAATTTAGTTTTTTCTTTTGGTTATGGTTTTATTTTATAGGAATTTGAAGTTAGATAATGATCAGTATTGTGCTTAAAATTCGCTGATTTTGTCTGGTTTTTTGTTCAAAGCTTGATGAAGGTTTATAACCTTCACATTGTTAACTCATTGTCATTTTAATTTATTATTAATAAAACTATTTTGTTTGTTTGTTCTTTACAAAAGAATTTTAAAGAGAAGTAGAAAATGAAAGCAGAAATAAAATTTCCATATAAGTATATACGTAGTTCCTTGCAGTCGTGAGTGGTTTGGATTGTTAAAACATATAATATTTTATTGGATCACACACTTTTCTTTGCCACCACTGATGTCCACTTGCTCCAGGTCACGTTCAATTTCATGATCATCTTCGATTCTGAAAAAAAAGAAGAATTTAAATGAAAACGAGAATGATTCCAGAAACCTTTAATTTAAATAATTTGAAAACTTCGGAAAGTGTTATTTCTGAAAAGGGAATTTTTACACTTACGCAATTTCCTGATTATGAAGACGTTGCACCAATTGATCACGTTTATCAACAATAGCCACCAATTCTTCAAGCAATAGTCTTTCTTTTTCACGTTGTGCTTCAGATTTACGCCAATCTTCAACAGATTGAGCTGCTCGCAGCTCTTGATTAAGAAGGGCATACTTAAGTTCTAAGTCACTTTCTTGCTCCCTATTTAATACAAAACGAGAAATATATGTTTTATTTATATGATAAATATATAATGTTGATATAGTTAATAAAAATATTTTTAATAAACTTACAGAATATTAAGTTGCATTTGCCGCCTAAGTAAGGCGTTTTTCTTATTTACTAAAGTAAACCACTGCGACAAAAGTTGTTCTTCAGTTTCTTCCGTATCTTTAAAATAAATTTGATTTTTTTTAATTAATAATTGATATGATTCATATTTGTTTTTATTTATGTTATTAGAAAACGTTATGGAAAAATTTGAATGATTAGTAAATGTGAATAAATCTGCAGCAGCAAAGCGAAGCTTTGGTTGAACTTATTTTTGTTGTATTTTTAAGTTAATGAGTAATTACAATTATATGTAGTTAGTTTTTGTTAATGTACTTGCACTTATTTATGGATTATTATATTAATCTTTTTGGTTATTTATAAAAGAATGTCAAACGTCTCATAAAAATTCAGGTTGCAGGATAATTTTAGGAACTGCAAGAATTAAATTTAACTTTACAAATTTTACTATAAGGTTTTTAAGTACTTGCACTACTTAGAAGCTTCAATCGATTTGAAAGGAAAATAACTTTAAAGAGTGAAATGCTCGTATAGAGTCTTAGCTTTAATGATATTGCTTTGGGTGGATGGTTGAAAAGAAACAGACCCTTGATTTTTCGATCTTACAAAAATTGCTCAACATTTGTACAGGGTCCGGCAAAAGAACCTCCCGTATTTATAGATACAACTAGCTGACCCAACAAACGTTGTTTTGTCATATAAATAATTTGTAGAGAATATTTTGCTAGAATAAGATAACTTATTGTAAGTGTGTAAGGATGTAGTATATAAGTGGGGGAGAGGTATAGAGCACTGTAAACAGTGCCAAAATATTAAAATAACAAATCACCAAACAAATTTGTTTAATTCTTTAAAATTATATACGTAGGTATCGCTAGTTATGACAATTCTTAAAAAAAAACAAAATCAATTCCAACAGAGTGTACAATATTTTTTGTGATCCCATCTTTCCCTAATACAAACAAACTGGATGGTTTGCCCATTCAAGAGCACGCAACGTATAATTGTCCATAAGGTGCTCAAATCTGAGCCGTAGATAGACATCGTTTGGATTTGAGATTTATTGATAGTCATTGCAAAGCCAATCTAATTGAAAATAGAGGCGTTTAAATTGAATTGCCATCTGCGGGTATAATAGGGATTCGCGGTAATAACATATTTTCACCTCGGAATTTGCCATTTAGAATAATGGCTTCCACATTTTTTGCTGCTGAAATTGCTCTTTCTTTCAGTAACTCATGATTTGTATATTGTCTGTGTACATCGGGAAATATCTGGTCAATGATTCATTCAAAAGTTAGCCGCATCGCTAAACAAAATTGTTTGCGAGAAAGTCTAATATTTGAAGAGAATCTAGCAGAAATCAACCGATAATTTTATGCATGCAGTTTCATTTGTAGTAACTTTTGTTTTGAGAATGTTTCAGACGATGGATCTCTAAGCATTTGAACACGCATATTTACTCTCAGTTGTACTTTTTCAACATTCGCCACAGTGGCGATGATTTTAAGCACGCGTTGATTTCATCGGTGTGCGTTAAACGCGGAATAACGTTAAGTGTTTGTCTGAAATCACCTAAAAGAAGTAACAGAGTGCCGCCAAATAGCCTGTGATTGTTTTGTATATCTTTCAATGTCCTGTTCTACACCTCAAGCGAATGTTTCCAGGCCAGATGATGCAACAGTCAATGCGATACCATTACCTGATCGTATTTTAGCAGAAAATTGGCGAAATAAGGAATGTTTTCCCAGTTCCACTTGGTGCATCAAAAAAAACAATCCACCTTGTCCTGCCGATACTGCGGGCATGATATGGACACAAATGGTTCTTTGTTCTTTATTCATTAGTGGAAATTGAGAGCGACAAACGCTACCATTTCTACAGTATTCTATTGTAGTTCACGTGTGTTTATTAAATAAGATGCATTTTGATTTGGTGAATGTATACCGAAATGACTGGTAAGTTGGCAATGATAATGCAAGGATCCTCAATTGCAATCAATGCTTCATTGTACATAGCGTCACTGAATACTATCGTAAAATTGTTGTACCGTCTACGATTTTGATGCAATTAAACCATATCATTAAGGAATGTTAAAAATAGGTACAAAATTATCCTCGGACCTACCGAATGTATGTATATGAAAAATGTCATTGAAATTGGTTAAGCCGTATCGGAGGAGTATGGCAACTAACACTGTGACGGGGGAATTGTATATATTAGATGGTATTCCGGGTATAGATAGATAGAGGTCTACATGTCGTTTTTAGTAATCATAACGGAGTGGGACGGTGAACATCCGTAATGGTGGTTCTGCGATTATTACTCAGCGAGCATATCGCATTCGTCATGATCCTTTTCCAGATAGAAAAACAATTCAAGTTTGGTTATCAAACTATAGAGCAACGGGCTTTGCGCTAAAAAGAAAATCGTCTGGCCGACCTTTAACCGAAACAACGCCGGATAGTGTGGCACGTGTAAGTGCCACTATCCAGTCTCCAAGGCGTTCAGCAATTAAACATTCAGCTGTCTTGGATTGTCTGATAGGAGTGTAAGACGAATTTTGCACAGACATCTTCATATACATTCCTAAAAAATAATGATGATTTTGAAGACATTCTTCAAACCATTCCCGTAGGTGCTGTTTTAATTTCGTCTGACGAGGCCCATTTCCATTTATCGGGTAGTGTAAATAAACAAAATTTACGATACTGGGCAATAGAAAACCCTCAAAAAATTCATCAACGACAGCTTCAAAGTCCTTATGTGACAGTTTGGTGTGCTGTTGCTAAATTTGGTGTGTTAAGTCCGTATTTTTTTTTTTTGAAGAAAATGGGCAAAAAGTGACAGTTAATGCAGATCGCTACTGCCACATTATTGAGACCTTCCTCCAAGCAAACTTAAATCACTTTACTAGGAACCACAAAGAAGTCTTGTTTCAATAAGATGGAGCCACAGCACACACTTCACGGCGTTCACTAACAATTTTGAGAGAGAGGTTTCCAGGGCATCTTCTTTCTTTACGAGCAGACATTACCTGGCCACCCCAAGGTCCCCCGATTTATCACCTTGTGATTTTTCTCTTTAGGGCCAAGTCTACACTTATCGCCCAACATCTTTCTAAGCACTTAAGGAGGCAAGGACGAGCAATGGAAAACTTCCGGGAAAGGCTTAGTAAATGTATTAATAATATTTAACGGATATAATGTTTAAAACTTAGTAATTATTTTATTAAATGTAAAATGGCATAGCATTGAATTTAAAAAATGTTTCTGTTAAATTGTATATTTATTTGTCGTTGCCTTTGAAAATATGGGAGATCTTTTTGCCGGACCCTGTAAGTACACACACCTGTACATTTTCTAAGAAAAATACAAACATGTGGGACATTATATAACTCAGCTAGGTTCGAAAGGTTAAAAAAATGACGTTCTTTCGCTTGTAAAATGTCTACAAATGTTAAAAAGTTCTTACAAGAAATGTCTGTTTTGGCAATAGAACACATGAAATTGCCACCTGCATATTATTCAAAACCCAAAAATGCGTTCTTTAATTACGATATTTTCTAGATTGAAATTCTGAGTTAGCCTGATTAAAATTCAAACTTTTTGACACAATTTAAAACAGTTTATAGATTTAAGTTTTTGTTTTATTAAATTTTTTTTGGATTTAAATTCGACTTTGAACTCAATTGTTTTTAAATCCTTGTATAGGATTTAGTATGATTTTTAGTTAGTTTTCTTACAAGCAAGTAAATACCAGTCTTAGTTGGGTTTTTGTATTTCTGTTTCAATTATTAAGGTCACTTTCATTCTTCTTAAAGAGCAGATAAATTTCTTCTTAATTTATAATTTATAGTTAGTAGTTGGTATTGGCATTAAAAAGGTTTTGTTTAAAATTAATATAAAATGAGATATTTATAGGTAACTTTGGATCGTAAAGATGAAATATATTTATTAGATTAATTAAGAGTTTTACTTTTGTTTAATGAATAAATAAAAGCGGCGCTACGAAAATATTCTAAAGAAGCTGTATATCGACAAATTACTTATTTATACATAATTACTAATAAATTATGGTTATGCAGTCAGCCATTCAATTAGGTATGTTAAATTAAATTAACCTAGTTTACGAGCGCAACTCAGCAAAAAAATTGTTTAATCATTTATCAAAAAAACTTGGTTTAAGAAAAAAGAAACTTTGAGGTTTTTTTTGCTTAAAATTTTACTGACCGCATGTGCTGCGACTTCTTGAGCGTCGTCGTTTTGATTTGTTACCAATTCCTATATCACTAACTTTTAGATTATCACAACTATTAAAAAATGAACGTGATGAATTTCGATTGAAATCAAAACTATTACGTTTGTTTTCTTTTTCATTTTCGTAATTTTCATCGTTGTCACTTTTACATTCATCATCGGAAAGATCATCGTCACTTATGTCATATTCGTTAAGTCTTATTCTAATACTACCACCACTAGGACGACGTAAAAATTTAAGAAATGCATTTTCATTACTTGGATTACCACCCATGACTGCACGCAGTTTCTTCTCCAAATTGCTGGCTTTTTGATCGATGGCTTCTTGTTCGCGTTCCAGCGCTTCCAATTCCGATTCGATATAAGAAAGTTTATCAACCTTTAAATAAATCAAAAGAACACATTAATACATTTCAAAATGATGAGGGTTATGGAAAGAACTCACTCTCTTTTCACTTTTTGGTGAGATCCTATCGAGGACCGAGTTGAACGATTGCAACGGACTATTACCATTTCGTTCGCTTAATCTATGACTAGGGCTCAGCTTATAGCTGCTATCCTCCGATGACTTGAATATGTCCCGGGGAGGTGTGATTTTCTTTGTTGGCGATAGTGGTGCTTTTGGGGAACCAGCCCCACTGCCACCGTTTTGACAGAACAAAAATTCATCCTTGATACGCACCGGCGAAGATGTTGGCGATATAGTAATACGTTTCGTGGGTGTTGTCGGACTTTCGCCATTGACTGTTTTCGAACGTGTCTCGGCTATAAGACGACGAGCATGTTCCAGCAAACGTTGTTGTCGTTCATCCTGCAATAAGAACCCAACAAAAATGTTATTAACAAATGAAATTTGTATAAATTATTCTAAGCTGCATTGTATTTTTTACGGTGTGATGCTATATGCTATGCAATTAAGCCAATGTTGATTTTAGTTTGATTTTATGTGAGTGATATTATGCGTACGTTAGAAATAAAAAATGTTCCAAAGCAAAAAAGATTTAGGAATTTAAATTAAGAAAACAAATTTAATTAAAATTTAACTTAATTTACTAAATTTCCAAAAAAAAACAGATATTAGGTTATATATTTATATTTTTTTTTACTTTATCGCTGTGATGATGGTTTTTACTTACGTTGGTGTCATTCTTGCCATTTTCACGGGTTGTTACTTTCAATCTTTCAATCATGAGCTTAGCTTTCTCACTCATTTCCTTATGTCGAGATAAAAGTTTCTACGGAAAGTTTAATTTTTGTTTTGTTTTCCAAAAACAAATTGGAAACAGAAAAACATAACACACAACAAAAACGGAAAACATAAATAATAAGAAAAAACAAAATTAATAAAGCAAATTCAAAATAAATTATTGAAATTAAAAATTTATAGTAGCGGAATAAATATTTTAAATAAAATGTACTTTCTATTTAAAAATATAAAAAATCTAAATTTTGTACAGAGCTAAAATTGCAACCTCTAATAACTCACTAGTCAACAAGGCTAGCAATCAAACTATACTTTTCTTAAGGGTTTTGAAATGTGTATATTGAAAAGAAATCTAAAAGTGGCGCTAGAATTTTGTGTTTAGCTTTTTATTTCTGACACTCATCTGAAATCAAGGTGCAAATGGGTCGCGGAAAATCTTTAAGCGAGGAAGAAAAAGGCAATATGGAAGCATTTTGGGAATCAGTCCTAAGCCAACGACTTCTAGCAAAGAAAATTAAAAGAAGTCAAAATTTGGTAAGCAGTTACTTGCGAAAATGACGGTGTCAATTGCAGTTTAGCTACGGTAAAATGCGTTTTTTAAAAGTGCTTTTCATTTGAAAAGAAATAAAATCAGATAAAACCACCACTTAACGAATCTAGGAAAGAAATTCGTCTCCGATTCTGTAAGAAATACACGTCGTGGAAGTCAAAGTGGCAAAAAGTGATTTTTTCAGATAAGAATAAGTTTAATTTAGAGGGCCCTGACAGCAATAATGATAAGTTTTATGACTTTCGAAAAGAGGAGCATTATTTAAGTCGGCTGCATAGCTCTGAAGGTAGTGTTATGGTTGGGGAAGCTTTTTCCTTCTACGGAGCCTTGGAGCTCCAATTTCTTACATCGAGAATGAATGGAAATTCTTATAAAGGTGTGCTTGAAAAGGCCTGTTTGGACCAATATCGTGGACATTCCAACATGATAATGTCCCTATCCATACAGCGAGGAGAGTAAGGCAGGGGATTGAGAGTCAAAATGTGGAGATGCTGGTGTGGTCCCCATACTTCCCTGAGCTAAACATAATAGAGACTGTGTGGGAACTTCTCTTACGTAAAGTATACGAGTCCGGGAGGCAATTCGAGGACAAATATTCATTAATCTTAGCCATTAAAAGAGCCTAGTTAGAAATTTCGCTTGAAATTTACGAGACAATATTAAAAGAGGTGGCAACACTCATTATTAACTTCTGTTAAATAATCATACAATACAGAGGGGTAAAATAAATCTTTGAATTTAAAGAATTTGTATTGTTTGATTCCATTTCATCCGTTTAACCTATTTAGTTTAGCTACCGTGGGAGAATAACAGTAAGCTTTAAGACAAATTTGTTTCTTCCAAAACAAGCACATAATGATTCTCTTTCATTACATATATAAAAAAGATGGGCCATTGCAAATAGATATGAACGGAGATCATCAGTGTGGTGAAAATATTTGTGAACCTACTCAGATGAGAGGCAGTGTATAATGAAAAAAGTTGGAGCCAGAGCTATACTATTGCGGAATAGTATTTAAGGCGAAATCACTTCAATATAAGTTGAAACAGTGCAAGCTTCATGAAACGTGTAAGAGTTTAGAGGACATTGGTTGTGTATGAAAGCCATTTCATACAAAGTGATGACAATGCTATAGGTGCTGGTAGTGGGAATATAACTTCAAACCTATATCTTCTCATCCGATTTCAAACAAAATATTGGGTCAGCAGTGATGCTGATGATGCGCTGAAATGAGTCCGAAACTCGGAGTACTAATATATAAAAGTTAGCAACACAAAAAATGGAAAACATTAAGGAGTATAAAAAGCTTGACGTTTCATTGTGATAAAGAAGTTTGGTGCCGTGAAATAAGGCCAAGTAAAATTGCACTATAACAAAGTGAAATAAGAATAGTTTTCAGCAACTGGTCATATTGTACTTTGATAAAGTGAAATAAGTCAAAATTATTTTAAGAAATAAGACCAACTCATTTTTACGGTGAGGTATGAAACTCATTACTTGATTTGTGGTAGGTGCGAGGTTGAAAGTTTCTTTGCATTTATTGCAAACCATACTATTGAAGGTGAAACAAAACCAATTTGAATTGATTTCACTTTGTTTAAGTGTGTCAAGAACAACAACAACATACAAATGTATGGTTCGCCATTCGGGAACGTTAAAAATATTGCGTATAATCTAATAATTATAAAAATTCTGCAGCGCGTCTAATAATATGGCCAGGGACTGTACACCTAACAAAATTACAAAAGTGAAATAAGGCAATTCGTGAAATTTTGACTTAATTCACGTCTGCAGAGGTATATTTCATCAAATTGACTTCAGTGAAAACTTTGGAGGCGAGATATTCAAATAACGGGCAAACGAATCTTTTGGAAAACTATTGTTTGTTTGCGTAATAGAAAAAAAAACTGAATTTTGTTGACTAGTGTTTTATTTAAAATATTTTAACATAACTTTAAAAAAACTAATTATCTTTTCTCATAATTTAAAAAAACGCTCCTAACAAAAGCAAAAAGTGTGAAACTTCTAACCCACTAAATTGTTTCGCGAATGACAGTACCCTCAGATTTTCATATTCGTTTTTAGATTCTAATCCTTGTCCTTCGGATGTGGAACTTAAACGGCAGCGGTTGATAAGCTCATAAGCTCAATGGGGAATCAAAAACCGTTTAGAATTTAATGCTTCGAAAACTCAATGCTGTCTCCTGTCGATAAAGCGTAAACCACCCCCAATGCCCAATGCCGCTATCCATGTTCGGCACTTGCATCCAGGAAACTCAGTACTCGTTATGTATATCACAGATCATCTCTTATGGAATAATCACATATTCAATATTGCCAAAAATTCTGCTGAGTGCTTAGAATTTCTCAGACGGTGCAAGAAATGTTTCACCCCTTCTGATCTGGCTGTAATTTACAAAGGATTCATTCGTCCAAAATTTGAATATAACTCTCATTTTTGGGCAGGTGCCCCTAAAACAAGCTTTGATCACCGCCACAATGTGTTTAAACTTTAAACATGTTAAGGGTATTAATAACCCCTTGAGTTCCCGTTTATTATTTAAAAAAAGCTATACAATGGTTGGCACCGGAATTCAAACGACTAACAAGATTAACTGGGATCTACTTACTCTATAGATACCGATATACAGCGATATCGTATGAAGAATCAAAGTCTACACCTAAAAGCATATTCTATTATTTTACTTTATAAATTGGAGTTCTATCGCTTCCTATGCCATCTAAAGTTTTTGTTTTTCACGGGTACTGCCTCATGCGAGGAATTGACAAATTCTCCTAGAGTAATTCTTGTCATGCAAAGTGCCTTTTCAAATTCGCCGGTTGGATTCTTCTTAACTGGTAACATTACTCGCACACAGGAATAGTTGGGAGTCGTAAGTCACTAGGCCCTAGTTTTCAACGGACCGTTGTAGAATGATAACATTACTCGCACACAGGAATGGTTGGGAGTCGTAAGTCACTAGGCCCTAGTTTTCAACGGACCGTTGTAGAATGATAACATTACTCGCACACAGGAATGGTTGGGAGTCGTAAGTCACTAGGCCCTAGTTTTCAACGGACCGTTGCGCAACCTATTCTTTTTTTTATAATAACCACACACTCAAGGAGATATTACTACCCTTATCATGCAGAGGCACAGTGCGAGCACTAGGAACAGGAGAGAGGGTTTAAAAGTAGATGTCGGTGCACAATGGTTTTGAATTCCTGAATATTGCAATGACTAGGAAAGACAGAGAGTGGTAAGGCATTCCAAATTCACGAAGTACGGCTTAAGAACGAATCTCTGTATTCGAAGTTGGTCTCGAGGATATACTGAAGAGCATTCTTAGAATCGCGAGTATTACGGTTGAACTGTTTAAGGGGAGGAATGCAACTGGCACTACAGCATAAGCCGTTAAAATAACGTAATAAGGGAGAGACAAGAAACATGACGACCTTCAAGCGAAGTAAATGAACGTATGATGATATTATCACCTATCAATTTAAATGCTCTACGTTCAATACTATCCAAGAGATGGGAGTTATATACTTTGGACGTATATAAGTTTTGTAGATAACAGCCAGATCAGAATCAGATCAATCGTTGCAGTTCTCCATCCGAAGAAGAAGGATGTGAGTCTGAAAACGAATATAAAAAGCTAAAAGTACTATCGTCAGCGAAACAATGTATTGCATTAGATCACAGAGAGAGAGATTCCGTAAGAGATAGACGTGTTTTCAAGTGTTCTGAGTGATTTAAAGGAAAAAAAAAACTAATAATCTGATTTAATTTATTTAACAGCAAAAGTTTACAAACTTTGAATTTAATGTGGATTCAAGTTGCTGTTTAATATGGAAAATACTTGCAGAAAATGTAAAAAAGCCATTCGCGGAGAAACGGGAATAAGATGTGCGGGCGTATGCAATAAAATTTTCCACGTCTCGGCGAGTTGTTGTGGTTTCGATTCGTATACCGCGAACGCGTTAGAGACTTGCGAAAACATAAGATTCATATGCGGGGACTGTATTTTGTATATTCATAATGTCGATTTCGCATTAAAAGATATGTCGTCGGCGGTTGAAAAAAATAGTGAATATTTAAGGGAATACAAAAACGAATTTGAAAGTGCATTGGACAATAACAAACGGGAGATTATGAGCTTATTGCAAGCTATTGAAGAGGGATATACTAAAAGAATAAACGAAATGATGAATACCCAAACCATGTGTGAAAAGAGTGTAGAAGAGTTAAAAAAAGTGAATGACTACAGTAAAGCATTTAAAGAGCAAAGCGATAGTATATGCAGTGATCTGAAAAAGATGACAAGTAATAACAGCACAGTAATTGAAAGTGTAAAGGAGATGAGAATTGATATTGTGAAAGAAATAAAAGGCAGTGATAAAAACAAAGGTTCATATGCTGAACAATTAAAGAAGTCAGTGGGAGTGAGTGCACCAGTTGTATTGAAGCCTAAGGCAAAGCAAGAAAGTGAGAAAACAAAGAATGAAATTAAAGAAAAAATTAAACCATCGGAGCTAAATGTAGGAGTGAGTGCAATGGTAAACAGGCAAGACGGCGCGGTTGCAATTCGATGTGAAAATAATGAAGCGCGATCAAAACTGGCAAACGAAATGAAAGAGAAAATGAGTGACAAATATGATGTGCATCTGCCGAAAATGCGTCTCCCTAAATTAGTAATTGCTGGATTGAGTGAAAATATGGAAGGAGACAAAATAATTGAAGCAATAAAAAAACAAAACAATGTTATGTGTGACAATGTCAAGTGCATCAAAGTGTATAAATCATTTAAAAACAAGAGGTTTTATAATGCAATAATTGAATTAGACGGTAAAAGTTTTGAAAGTGTGATGAATTTAGGAAAATTAAATATTGAGTGGGATAGGTGCTCAGTCTATGAAAGCTTATCTGTACTTAGATGTTTTAAATGTTGGGGATTCAATCATACATCTACTCACTGTAAAAAAAGTTGCCAGGTATGTGCAAAGTGCGGAGAGGAAGGTCATTCGTTTAAAGATTGTGTTAATGAAAATAGAAAGTGTGTTAATTGCCAAAAAGCAAAAGATAAACTTAATTTAAATGACATTGACGTTAACCATGATTGCAGAGACAACTGCTGTCGTACGCTCCAACGTAAATTAAAAATTGAAAATGAAAGAATAATTTATTAGCAATTAACACCATCTGTTAAGTGTTTTTGTTTAAATATCGGGGGAATGAAGCAAATGAAAATCCAACTGCATCAAAGAGCTGTTTGGACAAATAACACCGGTGACTGGAGTATGTATAGACTCTATAGAAACAGGTACGCGACTGAACTTCAAATGGCAAAAAATAATTTCATTGCTAGAAAGATTGATCAATCAACGGATCAAAAAACCATGTGGAGAACAATAAAAAATCTAGTCCTTAATCAAGAGAATAGTGAAATAGAACAAATAATCTGTGATAGTGAAGTGATTAAGAATAAGTCTGACATAGCTAATAAGCTGAATACATTTTTTGTTAAGAGTGTATTGGAATTAAATGACAAAATACCATTTGAACATTATAAAAATTTAATAAATATAAACCCAGAAATAAGTTTTAAATTTAAGCGAATTAATATGAGTGATTTAACGCAAATAATGAAAAACATGAACAATAAAAGGGACTTCAATGGTTTGTCAACTAAAATGATGTTGTGTACTATGGACATTATTGGACCTTGTTTTTTGAGTATGATAAACGAATCTCTTCGTAGTGGTGTTTTTCCTAGTTCCTGGAAAGAATCAATTGTAGTGCCAATAGAAAAAGTTAAGGGGACTGTTAATCCGGCTGAATTTCGGCCGGTCAACATGCTTATGACGGAGAGTAAAATTCTTGAAAAAGTTGTACATAATCAGCTGCAGAATTATATGGAAGCCAATCATTTCTTAACGGATTATCAGTCTGGATTTAGGCAAAATCACAGTTGTGAAGCATTACTTAATCTGGTAATTACGCAATGGAAAACCGATGTTCACGACAAGAAAGTTATTGTTGCGGTTTTTCTGGATCTACAAAGGGCATTTGAGACAATTGATCGAGATATTATGCTGAAAAAACTGAATCGATATGGTATTAAAGGAGTGGAACTACAATGGTTCAAAAGCTATTTATCAAACAGAACTCAGAGAACCAAAGTGTCAAGTAATTTATCAGAAGTTTTGGATGTAACGCTGGGTGTACCTCAAGGAGCGGTGTTGGGAACACTTCTTTTTATAATTTACATAAACGACGTGGAAAATGTATTAAGACATGCGAAGGCTAGGCTGTTTGCGGATGATACATTGTTATATGTGTCTGGAAGATCTGCAGAGGAGTGTATCGATCAACTGAATGCGGATTTAAAAAACATTGAATCTTATTTTAAAATGAATAAATTAAAGCTTAACACTTCAAAAACAAAAGCTATTATAATTAATGGAGAGTCTGTACAAAATATTATTATTAATGAAGTGGCAATTGAAAAGGTTGAAGAAATGAAGTATTTAGGAGTTATTATTGATAAAAAATTAAGTTTCGAAAATCACATTAACAATATATGTAATAAAATTGCTAAGAAAATAGGATTTTTCCAAAGAATAAGAGGTAAAGTATCTATGAATTGTGCAATTAAAATTTATAATGTAATGATCAAACCACATTTTGAATATTGTTCAACAATACTGTTTTTGGGTTCTAGACAAATGTCAGAAAGGTTGCAAAAATTACAAAACAGGGGAATGCGCTGTATTCTCATGTGTAATAGGTTAACACCGATACAACTTATGTTAGATACTCTAAAATGGCTAAACATCAACCAAAGAACATTAATGAATGTACTAATGTTTATCTTCAAAATGAAAAATAATATGTTACCTAATTATCTTTATAATGAAATAGTCTATGTATCTAATGTGCAAACACATAATTTAAGAAATGGTGGTGATTTCAGGCTACCATTTTTTACAACAAGTAGATCGCAGAATATATTGTATCATAAAGGTTTTAAATTATTTAATAACTTGCCTTTTGACTTAAAGTCAGAAAATAATTTTATTGTTTTTAAAAGAAATATGATATTATATGTAAAAATGAATTATATTTAATTAAAAATATTAGTTTTTATTCCTTAAATTAGTTTTAAGTTAAAGATTGTAAAAAATAGCAGAAGCTAAATAAAGAATCAAATCAAAATCAAAAAATTAGATGTTGCAGAAGTCATTAATAAAAATGAAAAATAGTGTTGGAGATAGAACAGAGCAGGGGCACACCAGCATTTATTTTATGGACTTCAGATTTAAACTATCCAATACTACTTGAATTGAAAGATCCGAAAGGTAATTACTAATCCAATGAAAGAGTGATTCATAAAACCCGAAAGCACGCATTTTCGATAAGAGAGCCTGATACCAAACCATATAAAGGGCTTCTGAAATATCAAGTGCAATAATCTTACTTTCTTCAAAACGATGTAAAGATTTGTTCCACTATTCGTTAAGATGAACCATGAGAACCAGTGAACCTATTGCTACGAAAGCCGTATTGTCGGTAATTAAGAAGCTTTCGATCTTTGAGATATTTCTTGAGATGATAATTAATCAGCGTTTATTCGTCCTTTGTTTTATTTATTATTTCAATCAAGTATTAAGTCGTGTCCAGTGGTCACAGAAAAGTAATGCCGATTACTTAAACTATGGCCAAAAGTAGCAGGAGAAACTATCAATACCATTCATAGAAGTTTCTTTTTTTTTTCAAATCGAAATTAGGGACTACATCTAATCTTCCATTGTTTCCCCTTAATTCTTACTTACAGCTTTTTTGGCAAGGCAAAGAATTAAAACAAAAGTTAAACTCAAATTAAGGCGCGTAAACATTATTTATTAAAAATAGTAATTAAATATTGCCACCTGTATGAAATGAATATTTAAGTGATTGTGAAGATTAACCCAAGATTAAAGCATTATGGATCCATGATCTTTTGTTTTTAAAATAAGTAGGTAATGATTTTAAGCGAAGCTATGAGAATGAAAACGATCCCATAATGTTTAGATTTGTGTTGAGAATGAAAACAGTATGTCCCATAATAAAGCAAAAACTAATAGTAGGGGGTTATTATCTAAGTCCTAAAATCAAGAAATTCTAAGGGCGGTTTTAAAGTATAGGAAACTAGAAACCAACTAAAACTCACTCTATTATCAAGAATATAAAAGTATGATTAAAAAATTAAAATAAAACTGCACGAAATGAGATTTTCAAAAGTAAATGATGAAAAATATGTATATATTCCCTACAAAGCTTTACTTACATTTGCTGTATTTGGATCCAAAGCGGTGGTAACAGTGGTACCCTGCGTTGTTGTTGTGGTTGTCGTCGTCGACGACATATTCGTATTCGTGTTTTGACTTTCATTATTTTCGTCTTTCTGTTGTTTATTAGTCTTTTCAACTTCGTCTTCCTCGTCGCTACCAAATGGATCGGTAAGTTCACGACGCGTCATTAGAGCTGGTTTATCTCTGTTCCCACCACCATTTGGTGTACTAGTACTATTGTTATTCAAAACTCCAACTGATGAATTGTTATTATGTTGTTGAAGCGAATTTATAGAATTCCTATCTTTGGCAGGTGATAAAACTTTTCCAAGTAGATTCTTGGAACCAGAAAATATTAAATTCTTGACGTCTTTTTTCGATGTCGGTGACAATGGAGGTTTATCGTTTTCATCATCCTGAGAACCTTGATGCATAAGGTGTGACTTTAAATGGCTTAAATTGAGTAAGTTCTTTGATAAATTATCAGATTTATAATTGCCAATGACATAGCTCGATTCATCACAAGTCGAACCTATAATACAAAAAAGATGAGATCAGACATTTGTTTTGTTTTTTCGTGATGATGAATGATTTCATACCAATTTGTTCAATGTGCAATTGTTTTCCAGTAAAATGAGCTCTCAATTGATGAAGGTACGTCATAACAGCCAATTTATCTGGAACGGCCAACATGCTCATGTCGCGAGGCTCAATTACACGGGGAATACCCAATGATTCGGCAGCATCGAACGCCATTCGACAGTTGCCGACTACATCATGGGGAGAGAGTTTGGACATATCACTGGAAAAAGAACAATCAAATTAAATAAATAAAATATGGTTAGTAGATGATTCCCGAGACTTCGAGGGACTACTTTAAGTAAATTGGAAACATTATATGACGCCAGCAGGCCTGCATCAAAGTTATGATAATTTTATTCCTAAACAAAACAATGGAAACACATAAAAACAACGGGTTACCCATTGAGTGAGGCAAAAAGAAAACACACACTACACAAAAAAAAACTAGAAATGCCCATTTGAATAATAATACTCACATCAAATGTGGTTCAAAATGATGAATTATTGCACAAAAGGCAATGCCATTACGCCAGCTTGTCGTCAAGTTTGTAACCTTAACATTTGAATAGTCCTTAGTCACCTCTTTGCACCATTCAAGTAGATCCTGTCCAGGTGTGTTCTCCTTGAGAATAATTTTCTCAACAGTTTTATTATTTGTCGTAGCCGTGGTGGTATTGGTTGTAGCAGTAGTACCATTCTCGTAGCTCTTCTTTAAATTCAATGGTTGTAACTCAGGGCGTTTTATTTCTGTTCGATTGTTAGCCTGAGTTGAATCATCGATTGCCACAGGTTGTTGTTGGTCTTCGATTTTCTTTGATTTTTCTGTGAAGGCCGTGACTATTGGTGTTGACGAGGTATCTTTTTCCTTATCCTTGGCTTTCTCCTTGTCATTGTCCTTTTCCTTTTCACTAGCAATAATATTGATCTTGATCTCTTCTTTGGGCTTCACCTGCTGTGATTCATCGTCCTTGGATTTCGTTTCGATTATTGCAGGTGATGCTGGAGCAACTAATTTAGATGCTGGTTGTAGTTTATCGATTTCTACCTTCCGCAATTTCTCAACTTTGAATATTGAGTTTGATTTACGATCTGCAGAATCAGCCAAGGGCTTCTTGGATGCTGAACTCGTTATCGTTGGTGCAGCAAAGATAGATCTACTTTTCGGCGGTTGATCTGTCGCGGTTGTTGTAGTGGTTGTTGTTTTTGGCTTTTGTTGCTGCTGTGATGTTGGTTTTACTGAGCCCACTGCTGCTGTTGGTGGTGATAATTCTTGGCTGGAATCAGTGGCTGTAACTAATGGCGCTTGCTGATGCTGTTGCTGTTGTTGTTGCTGGGTTGGTTTTGCTGTAGGAACTTCTGTTACAGAATTTCGCGGAGGTGACATGGCAGCACTAGGCGTTTGCTGCATATCATCATCGGTACTTTGTTTGTCAGCATCGTGTTCGAAATATAGGCGGGTCGCTTCAGCTAATGGAGTTGGATCTTCAGATAATGAAGGAACTATAACAAAAATCAACCATGAATATTATAAGCTTTTTGTATGGAATGAATTTAATTTACCACTCATTGGCGTCGCAAGATCAATGCAACCATTTAAACTGGACGTAAGTTGTTCCAATTGTTGAGTAAAATCGAACAAATGTTCAGATATTTCACCAGAACTCTCTAAATCAGGAATATCTTCCAAATCGTCCAATGGAGCTACATCACAATTATTATTCACAGACATAAGTGAGACAACGCTTTGCATGTCTTCATCTCTGTAAGTGTACAAAATAAAAAGAAAAATGAATTACAAAGGATTCAGAACATCAAATAAAAAATGATAACTTACGTGGCTTTGCCTTCGCGCAGGAACACACAGCTTATTGTCAATTCAAGTTCGGCGGAAGTGATTTTACGCGACACTGGCTTCAACGATAGTGTGACACTTTGTTGAGTTGATTCGACACTAGCATATTTTCGCATATTTATGCTGGCCGATGCTAGAACGCGTTTCTTCCCCAGCTGAGTTATCTACAAAGAAAAAACAGAAAAACAATAAGAATCTCATGGAACTATTAAATTTTTTTTTGTAAATGCCACCATGAAGTTTTAATGGTGTTCTTTTAAATGCACTTCATTATTAACAGATGCTTAAACTTAAAGACAAAGTCTACACTGAAAGCGGACACGAACGAAACATACACCCTGTTATATACGTACCTAAGAGTAGATATAAGGTACCTCCACAAACTGAACATAAATCAGGGTAACTGCAATTACCAGCATCATGTGCGAGGTAAAGTCAAGCCATTGTTACAGAATTATGTACCTCTCTATAGTATAATACTCCGTGAGCAAAGCAAGCAATATTCCAGAATATTGAACGTGACATCCTTAATTCAGAAAATCCTTGCCATAGCAATTGTAGAAGATAAAGAATGGGGCGGAGGTTAAACGGGTGGATTGTTGGAGGGATTGTTCTTCTTGCTTGGATAGGAGCCAAGTAGTTAAATAAATTTTACTCAATTTGTCGACACCCCCTTTCAAGGATGTTGTATACATATTTTTTTTGTTTTTGGAAAATGAGATCTCCTTGTCTTATAATCACAATAAATTGATTTGGCATTAAATAGAGAAGTGGTATTAATGGCTCAAGATTGTGATTATTCCGCCAATAAAGTATTTTATTTTATTAAATTTCGAAATATCGTTCAAGGCAATAATGTGGTGGTTTGTTTGACAAGATATTATTATTTTTTATCTTTTTCTGTTCTTTAGTGAGGTTTGGATTTTGTAAATTAGAACAGAATTAGGTACATTTTTATGAATATTTCTTCATTTCTCAAGTGCAGACATTCTTAATCTTAAGTCACGTTTATTTTTTAATAGAAAAAAATTATGAATTGTCTTTTCCAATTAACCACGACAATGTTGAGTGCAAGGAGGGTAAAATATGAATTTTATTATATTATTTGCTGCCAGCAAAAAACACTTGTTCTTAAAAGAGAAAAATAAATATATTGGATCAAAGAAGAAACTAGGCACCTACTCGGAATTTTATACATATATCTTTGAGCTATCTTTCAATTTAGCTTAAAGCATTTAATATCTAGAAAAATGTCGACAAGCTGACGGCCTACATATGTAGTGAGCCAAAAATGATATTGACGCATTTTCTTGTTTCAGCAGCAGTTCAAGACCTAAATCTTTTTGAAGGTAATAGGCACGTATTGTTTATGGATTTTATTTTTTTGAAAAAAAATTATTTTTTTGATTGTCTGCTTACATATGTATGAACTTATACGGCTTTGACATGAATGCATCTCGAAAAAGAGGATACACTGAGAGAAAATAAAAGAAAAAAACAATTAGGATGAAAGACAGGACAAGTGACAGATGTCAAAAATGAAAGATGTCAAAAGTGTAAAAAGTGACACGTGTAAAAAGTGACATACAGTGAGTGTCATTAATATTCGGTTTTTATTCTTAAACATACTTTTGGTGTTTTTTTCGTAGTAAAAGTGGTATTTAAGTTTATTATTTGGTTATTTTATAAATTAAAATTAAAAGAAATGGTGCAATCACTTAACTGCATTAAGATATACGGTAAAAAACGCAAAAAGGACACATGTAAGCGCTTCATTAATATTCGTTTATTTGTTTTCTTTGCTGAGTTTGACATTTGCTCCGATTAACAGTTTGTCTATTCAAGAGTACCGTTAAAAAAAGTGTCCACTAGCCGTTTGCATACATTTTTTTAAAATGATTTAGTGCAAGATCGTTTGGTTTTATTTAAAAAGTTATTCATGGGGTGTAAAGAAAAAAATTCAAGCCTTGAAAAAAGAAACCTTGTTATTTTTCGCCATAGTAAAGGTGAAACATTAAATAAATTGCTGATATTTAGAGTTAGTTCGGAGGTATAAAAGAGAAGGACGGATCGAACCAAATAAGCAGATGCGTCAACAAAAAAGTTAACAACGAAAGAAAAACGGCTTATAGTAAAAAAAATTAAAGCTAATCCTCGTTTAAGTGCACCAAAAACTTTGCAAGAAGTGTTAATGGAATGCAAAAAGAAAATATCGGCATCAACGGTACGCCGAACCATAAAGACAAATGGCTACAATGGTCGTGTTGCCAGAAAAAAAAAACCATTTATCAATATGAGGCAAATTCGGATCAAATTTGCGAGGTAACACAAAAATAAGGATGCAACTTCGTAGGATGATGTACTATTTGCTGGCAAGAGTAAGTACAACGTCTTTGGATCTGATGGAAGAGTTATGGTGTGGCCCAAGCCCAATGAACAGCTTAAAAGCAGGAACACAAAGCAAATAGTGAAGCATTGAGGCGGGCACATCATGGTTTGGGGGTGCATTTCGGCAAGAGGCATGGGCAATTTAGTATTCATCGGCAGTATATTGAATAAGGAATACTATTTGAGCATCTTAAAAGAAAATTTAAGGCAAAGTACTGAGAAAATCGGCATTTTAAGGAATTTCAAATTTTACCAGGACCACGACCCGAAGCACAAGGCGCATGTCGTAAGAGAATGGCTTTTGGAAAACTGTCCAAAAGTTATCCAAACACCTCCACAATTTCCAGACCTTAACCCAATCTAGAATTTGTGTGATGAATTGTGCAAGACGGAGTTCGCTAGTTTTTAAGCTTTTTCAACAACTTTCTCGATTTTTCAATGTTTTATATTTTACAATTAAAAAAGTCATTTGAAGTTTTCTTAAGAAAAACTTTCGAAAATCCTTATTGAAAGAACCATAAACCAGAACCGGCCAAACATATGTTGATGTGCGAGATCTTGCAAATAATGCATTTTAAGAATGGGAATAGCTTACCAGAAATCGGCCATTTATCAAAAAGAAGTCAGTTAACGGTCCAATACGTCTTTAAGCATTATAAAGAAAATTAAAATAAAACTAACGCTTACTTAAGGTGGCGCTACAGTCCGGTGCTTCAACCAACATGCGTCTCCAGGAAGCTCGGTCCCTAGCTAGCTGTCTCCAGTTTCGACAAGTTGATTGAGGTCTTCACCCACCTGATTGCGCCACCTGAGTCACGGTCTTCCTCTACTGCGCCGTTTCTCGGGTTTCGATTCGAAGACTTTCCGGGCTGGAGCGTTGATGTCCATTCGCTTTACATGACCCAGCCATCTAAGCCGTTGGACTTTAATTCTGCTAACTAGGTCAGTGTCGCTGTACAGCCCGTACAGTTCGTCTCCTCTATTCTCTACTTGACCAAAAATCACTCGAAGAATTTTTTTTCTCGAAGCATCCTAAGACGCTCTCATTTTTCGTTGACATGGTCCAGGCCTCAGCGCTATAAATGAGAACCGGAATGATGAGTGTCTTATAGATGGTGATTTTAGATGCTTGAGAGAGGACTTTACTTCTCAAGAAGAAAACTAACGCTAGCAACATTTTAACTGACGAAAAACCCCAAAATTAGCTAAAGAGGATAATGGTGTAAACATAATTCGTGAGAAGCCGAATTTCGATCGGGCGTTGTCGGCCGAACACGGCCGATCGAACCAAACATATAGAAATGAGAGAGCGCGTACACAACTAAAAGCGGCATCATCCTATAACGCCCGATAGTAACCGATCAACCGACATAATAATGGATTCTTTGGTCAATTTATACCATAAAGTTTACGAAAAAAAAAATATTTTTTTTTTAAATATATATAAAAAAAGAAAGAAAAATGAAATAATTGTATTCACAATAGGCCACCTCAAAAACTTATAACAGAAACTTTGTAAAACAGCTATGGGCCGAAGTTTTTTCAGAGATGGAACTGACTGTTCCGGATATAAAGAAAAAATGGGACCAATTTCAAAAACAGTACACTAAGTGGAACGCAGCTTGAAGATCTGATCTGAAAACAAAAAGCCTTGTTGGGTTTACTGGGACTCACTTTTATTTTAAGCAAAGCAAATCGGTGCCTATAACTCAAAATCAACGTTTTACTTCTCAAAGCTTTGGGAGGTTTATGAAAAGAAACATTGAAAAATTTGATGGGTTGTAATTTCAAATCTTCAGTTCTTTTCTTTGCATAAATATTTTAGTAACCCATATACTCCGACGACGACGTCTTATACGTTGACGACTTAAATGTTACATTTCTTTGAAATATTCCATTAAAAAAATTATTGTTTTTACATCTAAGCTTCACAAATTCAGACTCCAGACCGATAGCGTCCGCCAAAAGAGATTTTATTTGAATAGCCTGCTATTTTTAAAAGCTGTTATCTTTTGACCTCTCCCGATATTCTCTGCCGCCAACACAATGGTATCGGTAACCAGTAGCAACATTGTCAAAAAGCAATCAGTGAACCCGCCTCTGACGTGCTGGGCTATAAGCAGCCACCAACAAGGAACCCTTGGTTTGATGAGGAATGCCGGCAGGCAAATACAGCCAAACAACAGGCACGCAAAGCGGTGCTGCATAGAAGAACGAGAGCTGGTCACGAGCTCTATCAGCAGAAGAGGCGAGAGGAACACCGAAGGAAAAAGAGAGAGCGTAAGAAGCGTGTAGTTGAAGATCTTGAGAGGTTCAAAAGCAGGAATTAAGTTCCAAAGCTTTATAAGCAGGTGAAACGAAATTCACAAAGACATACATAAAGCTCGAACCGAAGGCTGCAAAGACGAAAGTGGAAAGATCATAATGGAACCGCAGTCAATGCTGAGGATATGGAAGGATCACTTTTGCAGGCTGCATAACCGCGACGACGAAGCGAATGCCGCTGTCATGCAGGATGACCCATTCAACATAGACGACGAAGCCAACAATCCCGTTCTCCCGACTTAGACGAAGTAAAGATTGTTATATCTGAGCTGAAGTCAAACAAAGCCGCTGGAGCAGATGACTTGAATCCCGAGCTCTTTAAAGCAGCTGGAGATAATTTGGTTATTACCATGCACCAACTTATCTATAAGATATAATCGGAAGAAACCATGCAAGATGAATGGAACCTCAGTGTTGTTTGCCCGATTCTGAAAAAAGGAGACCCATAAAATGCACCAAATATAAAGGAATCAGTCTACTTAACATCGCCTATAAAATCTTCTTTGCCGTAAAATGTGAACGTCTAAAGCCCATCGTCAACAACCTGATAGGTCCTTATTTCGATGTCGAAAAAGGTTTTAGACAATGTGATGCGAACTTAGCTTGATGTCTATGTGGCTTTTATCAGTATTGAGGCAGAGGCGATAAAAATGGCTTTAACGTTCAATGAGGCCAAAACAAAGTACATGCTGTCGTCAAGAAAGGACTTGCAACACCAACATCTTGGTCAAAACGTCACGATCGACAGACTTAACTTTGAGGTAGTTAAGGACTTCATCTACCAGCGCTAAGAACAAACGAAGAATAACTCTTGCTAACCGCTGTTTTTTTTTGGGCTAAGAAAGCAATTTCTATAAACAAAGCCGTTAAAACAGAAATAAGTTTCATCGCTTAACACAATTTTCCGGACTGACTTCGTGAAAAGATTTAAATTTCCACAATTGGAAAGCGTTGTTTTAACGTTAAGCGATCCATGTTAAATTGTCGAACCTTAGTGGTGACAAATGTTACTAAGTTTGATATTTGCAACTGTCAAACGATATCAAATAACCATCACCCAAAAGGTCTTTTAATAAATAGGTGGCGCAACTGTTTTTAGAGAACCAGGGCCTATTGACTTACAACTTTCAATCAATGTCTTCGAGTAATGTCAGCGATAGAGGGTACCTACAGTTTTTATGTCAAATCCGATCGGCTAATTTGAGAAAGCACTTTTTGTAAAAAGAATTACTCTTGGATGATTTGTCAAGAAGCAGTACCTTAGGCATTACAGTTTTAGGCAGTAACCATCACAGTACGGGCACTGTTTTGTATAACTTGACTAATAATTCAATTTTGACATAACTTTTTGCTTATTACTTTACTACATATGAACGCACATAACTAATTTTAATACAATCATTTGTATTTTTTTAAACATGAATTGATGGACTTTGTTTCATCTCTATTGAAAAGTATAACGTAGGTCAAGTTAAAAACGAGATTATAGTTGCAAAACAAGTTGTTTTTTTTTCTATAAAAATATATTTTGTTAATGACCACTAATCATTGCTAATACAATCATTAGAACATTGTATGCATAGTTGCAAGTATATGACTTAAAAATACAACTTGCCTTTTAATTAGTTGCAAAAATCATTAAAACGAAGTGTTTGAAGAAAAAACGTAGTAAAAATCCTATAAATATTTCTTTTTTTTCCCTCTTTTTATTGTGCATGTTTTATAACAAAATAAGTCACGCTATACGGTCCATCAATTTATTAACTTACTTTTAGTGCGCCATTTGCTTCAATGACCCGCAATATGTTGCGAAGCCGAAGCAATATTGTCCATTAAAACGCTTTGTAACACAACAATGAATGAAACTAATATATTCACAATGCTGACAACGAGCGGTGTCATTTTCGTGGCTATTCATGCTGAATTTAGCTTGAATCTTTAATTTATTTATTCTAATTTATTAGTAGCAAAAATGCGCTTTTTGAAACAGTGTTGCCATCTTATTTGTTTGTAACTTTTTAACCATTTTAAAGCAAAGGTAATGTCATTCATAACAGTCAAGTCCCTTAAGGAATTTCTAAGTTTTCGTCAGTAGATGAAAATCATAATCTAGTACAATCATCTACTTACTATCCCATGTGCTGTGTGAGGAGATGAGACACAGTAGTAGTAAAACACGCTAGAGGGTGTTGAGATATATTTCTTTAAATGACAGTTCTTCCTATTTCTAGATTAGGTAGGTAGAAATGGCGATCTCAAAGCAACCTAGCCTGAGATCCAATTAGCGCTGTAGTGCGCCGTTTTGATACCAAAAACTCGTTTGACCTTTGATTGAAAGGGATAGATTGATAGAGAAGCTTCATAGCGATTATTTTAGAGCCTTTTTGTCGCATTGAGAAAAAAGATTAGGTCTCTAATCTTTGTCTCAGATAGCTCATCAAGTTCTTGAAAGAATGCTTTTCCAAAGTATTTCATTCTAGTGTTTGCCAAAGCAGGACTTTTGCAGAGGAAATGGATTATGGTTTCACTTTCTCTTTGGTCACTACAGCTACGGCAAAAGGTGTTGTAAGAGATACCTAACTTCTCTGCTTGAACTCCTATATAGGCCAATGTCCGGTTCAAACCGCAACAATCCTGGCTATGTCTTGCCTTGGCCTGCATACAAGATCGTTTGTATGTGTTTTGTTATAGGTGGGCCATATCTTCCTAGATATAATGCAGTTGGGTAAATTGCTCCACCTTCGGTTTGATGCAGTTTGGTAGAAGGAAAAGATTTTACCCTTCAAAGCACCAAGAGGAATGTTAACCATTTCCGCAAGAGAGCTATGAAGGGCCGATCCTTGCCTGTCTAGCTCGTCAGCCCGTTCATTTCCCACGATACCACTATGGCCCGGAACCCAGATCAGGGTGACACCGAGGTTAATATTCAGGCTCGCAAGCTCATCGCGACATTGCTGGACCAATTTAGATGAGGATATGGCCAAGCTAATGGCTTTCTAGATTACTAGATATTTATTTTAGAAGTGTCACCTTACCCTTGCATGTTATATTCGGATTTGTGTTTTGAAAAAAGCGAGTAGCGATTATAATGCGATTATAATTCTCACTCGATTTTTCAGTAAATGAAGTCTATTTGAAGTTTGTAATTTGACACATGTAAATTTGTAGTAGATTGCTACTAGCGAGGTAAATTCTGCAAGTTCCATTTGAACTGGCGAGTAAAGTACTCCCTACCATTCAGGAACACAGGTAAATGAGAACTAGAATGACAACTTTTCTAAAAATACCAAAAAACTCAGCTCTGATTACATCAAAAGTTTGTTTGACAATACAAAATTAAATGACAAAAACTTGACACAATTTGTACAAATTTTGGCTTGTTATTTGCAAAAATTATATCAAAATGAAACAATGACATTTGTCGCCATTTGCAAAAATTAGGTTACATTCACATCATGACATATACATTTTCCCCGACTGTTATTTTACAAATTGGCAACCATGGTCTAAAAAGGCATTAAATGGACGCCGCACCGCCTTCTGTTGGAGGCACCTTGTGTATCGGTGAGGCACATTTTACACCCCACTTTCCTTCCGTCTCATTTTGTGTTCTCTCCATATTTTGCTTTTGACAAAAATGAAAAAAAAATACCTCCAATCGTTGCTGTCTGGAACTTTGGTTATTTGTTTAATATGCCCAGCATCCCTCCACAACAAAGTGGAATCGTTGAACAACATCAGATGATGATGATGATGATATTGATAACTGCTTTCATCGTAGCTGTCGTTGCCGTTGTCGAGAGCTGTGATGCTATGCTATTACTTTCAATAAAACCCTTGAACTGACGATAGAGATACAGAATATGGTTAGGGAGAATCGTTCGTCGCATTCGGTATTAGTTGGTGGGCGGCCAAGGGAATGACAATGAACCAAATACCGCATTATACAATAATATGGTGTCGTCGTTGTCGCCTGTCTCCCGTCACTTGCTATCCAGCACCGCAATCCCAATACGCGATGGCGGCGCGGCGGGCGCCCCCTTTGTGATTTGTATGCTGGAGATTTTCAAAAGGAGTCAATATACTGGAAGGTATTAGATGTGACTGATATTTCTGCATAGAGGAAGCAAAATTATAAATCTACGGAATTTGAAATGGCAGACAAGAAGAAGCGATACTGAAGTAACTTTAACTTAAAGAAGACATTTTATCGTCTAAAATGAAAGAAATCAGTGAGGCATCTAAATGGCGTTTTGAGTGTTTAAAATACTCGAACATTAGCTCAAACTTAAGCTCGTGCTCTTTATTTTTCGGATTGGTATTTAAGTGACAGTAATTAAATGAACTATGTTTCATTTTGTAGTCTATACGGGATAGAGGTTGGAGGTTGTATTATATATCAGAGTAAGACTAATTGAAGACTATAGAAGCTGCATACTGAGTTAAAATTGAAAGCGATATAAATGTAGGTAGATACTCTATCTAGATAAAGATCTTTACCAATGGAACCCAGACAAATGCAAAATAGCTTAAGTTTTGTTTTGTTCCTTTTTTTATTTTGCGATAAATTTAGCATAAGCTTAGTTCGTTTATAAATGTGGAACACTTTTCTAGTAAGTACTCGCTTGATGGTGATTATTATTATCCCACGGGGGATTTTGATGGATAAATTATGTTTATTAGCTGCAGATAAACTTTGAAATCTGCGTGGTGTGGGGGCTAAATTTAAAACAGTTGAAACTCTCGTTACCGATCCATAGTTAAGAAACAGAATTCATTTAATTCATAATCCATTATCAAAAATTAATCCAAGATTATACAAAAATCTTTCAACATTAATGATATATGTATTAACATTTCTTTCATCTCTGGATTTTTGTCGAAGAATTACATTAAAAACACCTAAAACATATATTTTTTATTTAATCTTACACTTTTCATTTAAAATAACTCTTAAGTGAAAAAAATGTGCTGAACGCTTTCATTTCGGTTTTGTGCGTTCACCCACGCAAATGATTTTTAAGTTTGTGATAATGTCTAGGCAACTCCAAAAAAAGAGGCTGGGATGCGACACACACTGATAACTTCCCATCCCGTCTTTTAATTGATCTTGCTTAAAGTTTGTAATTTTTCGTGTTGTGTTAAAAAAGTTTTAATTGAATTATTTTTAAAAATTTAAAAATTACCAACAATATTTTTCATATAAAGAAATAGTTTAGTTTGAAAATCTAGTTTTGTTAAATAAGTTTTTAGTTGAAACAAATTTTTAAAATTTCCTTAATTTTTATGAATTGAATGAATGCAATTAATTTGAGATATATTAACAACCGAACATCAATTTGTACCAAATGTTCGCATTATTTTTCGTAGATTTCATTTTTTATGAAAAAATGGACTGTTGCATTTTTATAAAAAAAAAAAATACAAAAAACAAAAATTTTCTGTGAAATAAAAAGAGTTTGAAAACAATATTTAAAATTTTTAAAGATTTTTGAGTCGTAAGTAAATTTTTACCAATTTTCAGTACTGTTTATTTTTAGGTTTTCATTTTCTGTAAGAAAACTTTCAATTAGATTTTTCTCAAAATTTTACTGAATGTTGACAACAATATTTTTTTAAACAAAAGTAGTTTTAAGCTAATGTCTCAAAGTTTTGAAAAGAGAAATGTCAAAATTTATATTTCGTAAAATCGGACCCATTACAATAACTTCCTATGGGAAGTTAATAATGCAATTGTCTCAAGCTTTAAATCTTCACGTAAGTGAAGTTTTTAAAGCAATCCATGAAAAACTGACTCAAGCGTAAGAAATACCGTGACATTTCGCCATTTTTCTTTAGCCTGAACTTAAACGAACTATCAAGTACTTTCTTCAACCACACATTAAGAATTTGGAATGTTTTGCCCAAGTCTGATTTTCCCCTTTCATTCTAAAATGCCTAATTTGAAGACGAAATTGCGATGTTATATGATAACTTAAATTCTTCCTTATTTTCTCTCAATCAAAAAAAATCTTATTCTAAGAGGCCGACAATAAGTGGTAACACTGTTTGCATTGACAGTTGGTTTGATAGTTCTCAGTTGTTTTAAAATGAAAGTTGATTTGTCAATTTCTCATGAATAAATTTACGCTCACGGAATATCGCTTTCAAATGATTTGAATTTATTCTTATTAATTATGAAATAATTAAGCACATTTGATAGTGCTTACAGTTTTACGGTTTATTTAATAATATCACACTATTTTAATATCAAGAATAGAACTAGATAACATTCAAAGCCGATAAACCTAAAACCAATCAGGAATCAAGTCCGGTTTATTTAAGTTGGAGATTCTTTGTTATGGAAAACCACAAACAAATTTTGAAATTCCTTCGTTCTTCCACAAAGCTATATACATTCTACAGTAAAATCATATTCATAGATTATTTCTTGTCTTGACTTAATCTGTTTATAGCCCAAGACTAAAAAATTAAGCTTGTAACCAGTTAGGACGCTTTGTTATAGAAAATGCAAGCGTAAGAGTTTCAAGCGTTTGAAAATAAAATGACTTATAATGAAATCAAAACGTTTTTAAAACTTTTAACCGGGTTACCTGATGGTACCCGTCTATCGAAGAACCCGACTAACCTATTATCGTGGTACCCTGTTACAGGACAAAAATAAAAAAAAAGCAAAGAGGCCAAAATTGCGTTGAGTTTATTACGGCCTAAGCTTTTTGACAACACAAAAATTGATCTTTTGTCAAAATATCGAGTCTTTCTAGCAACTGTATACACTTGTATGCGCTACGGTGCTCAAGTTTTTGGATACATGGCTCTCGAGGAGTTTGAAGCATTTCAAAGACATTTTTTCAAACGCTTGTTTAGACTACCAAATTTAACACCAAATTATGCTGTTTACGTGGAGTCTGGGGTAACGCCAATATATACTCAAAACCTCAAAATGAACTCGGAATAAGAGTGATGAAGAGGGATGAAAGAAGTTTCATAAAACCATCTTGCTAAGACTACTGCAATCTAATGACACCCCTTTTAAAGAATGGAGTCAGCTAGCTATCTCCTATAAAGCTACCTTAACTTTATTGGAGTCAAATGAAGATGAATGGAGCTCTATGTTTACAAATGTTACTGCCTGAATTGATGAAAGAAATTACAATCAGCATTTTTCTAAAGCATCGTAGGATACTAGGAACCTCAATCACCAATTACCATCAGAAGGTAACTATTTCAATAATGAATTATCGACCAAAGCTATAAGTTATATCTTTAGAGCACGAGTTGAAATTTTAAATCTTAACTATGTGCCTCATCGAGCTGATCTTCCACAAATTTGTAATTTATGTAACAGAAGAGAAATAGAAGATATACATGATTTTATTGCGGTATGCCCGATATTACAGGAAATTCGTCGATTACATTCAAATGAAAGTCATCTCACTGTAAACAGACTTCAAAAGATATTAAATGGTTCGCTAGGATGGTCCACCCTATATAATTTCTGTAAGCACGCCTTACATTTCCGAAATAGTTTCCCAACATAAAGTCTAATTATTCGGCCAGTTACCATTATTTAAAACTTTTTAATTTTGTATTTCAAATCATTTTACAATTGATCGTTTTTATGTTTTAAATCATATCAAAATTGTTAATGATTGCTTATCAAGTATTTTCTATTGCTTAACTAATTTATTTAATATAAGAATCCAACCAAATTGTTGTATAATTATTATTGTTTCAAGTATTGTACTTTTAATATTTTTCTTGTATTATGAAATGTCAAATCAGGCAGACGGCAAAATTGTCAAGTCCTTATTCTTAAGTAAGAATTATTGTTAAACTTTAATAAGAAAAAAATAAAGAATTTATCTATCTATCTATCTCTATAAAGGATTTTTTCAATTGGTTCGGAATGGCGGCCATTTTGTTTTGGTGACATCTTTCAAATCTTTTGTGTATTATTTCTTCACAGTCGAGTCTTCAACGTTTGGTGACCAAATTTGAGATGACCGGTTCAGAAAACAATGAGCCAACATCCGTACGTTCAAGTATAGCAAGATCGGCCGAGAACATCGCTGCGGTCCGCGAAAGTGTACAGCACAACCCAAGTCAGTCTTTTCTTGCTCAAGAATTAGGCCTTTCGCAGATTTCAACTTGGCGAATTTCGGGCCTACACCCGTACAAGATCCAACTGACCCAGGGGCTCAAAGTTCATGACCAAAGAAAACGCCGTTTGTTCGCTGATTGGGCTTTGGATGAATGACTGCGTTTACAAGCAAAAATGCCGTATATGTAACGACAATGATACCAACCCACGCGAGGTTCACCAGGTGTTATCTAATGCATCCTCAAAAAGTTACCATTTGGTGTGGATTTTGGGGTGGTTAAGTAATCGGTCCCTACTTTTTTGAAAACGACGTTAGTAAGGCGGTCACCGTAACGATGATAACTAATTTCTTATGGCCCTAGACCATATGGACCTAGACGACAGTTGGTTCTAGCAGATCTATGCGGGATAGTCATTGAAAATTGGACCATTCCGATCCGTGCCACCGTAAAAAGCCGAGGAGGGTATTTGAATGTTGTCATATTCCACACTTAATGGCATTCATGTTTATATGTTAAAAAAGTGAGTTTAAACTAATAACATTATGTCGCATCAAAATCAAGATCAAGCTCTACTAAAAAAAAATATATCTAAAGTCAAAACCGCTTTTCGGTTTTAAGATGGTTTTAATCGAGAGGTTTAACAAGTTCACAATGAAATGCACTGAATAAAATCCCGGCACTATTAGGCTAAGGTCTGTTTTACAATTGAAACACTTGGACTTATTTTAAAAAAAAATGTTTTGAAAGTACAAAAAGAGATTTGTCATGAACGCATTAACTAAAGAAAAACAAATACAAATTGATTTGGCCTACCCAAGTTGCATCGTTCTTAGATTCAAGCTACAATAATCTTTAAACTGAAAGATATGTATTTAACATCAATTAAAAGTTTTTCACTTCCTTTAACAAAAAACACCCTTTACTTGATTCCGAAATAAAGAAGTTTCACTGTAAATATGGTTGCAAAGTTTGCGGTAGGTTGTAGGTAGATGTGAAGTAATATTTATTTGCACAGTTGAATCATATAGTCATTATGCGGAAACTCACTGGACGGACACACGGAAATTGCTTGTGAGTTTTATTTGTTTGTTCCAAATTTATTATTAATTTTAATAAATTTAAACTAAGATAGTATCAAGTGTTTTCATTTATGAATATTCTACTTTGTGAGTTTTTATAGAGCTATTAAAAATAATCAAGTTTATTCTTCGGATTCATGCTGCAGTTTATTTCCGGCTTCTGTAAGCCGGTCTCTGTTTTATTAACGATTTTTAGCATTTGATTGGACTTTGCTTTATTTTTAACTTATTGAGGCGTTTTATCAAGATGCTTCAACCTTTTTAATGAGCTTTGAAAAGTTTAAAAAAAAATACTTACATCTTCAATAACAAACGTCCAATCTTTATCCTCCAATTCGTGTGTCCTTGGATCTTTAAACAATGTCACAGAAATTGAATGATTATCAGGAACCGGCCATGATATATGGCCTACAAGTGGATTAACCATGTCCGGTTCCCAAGGCAGCGGTGCCGATGCAACACGTCTCGATCGTCTTGTCCATACAACAGATAAATTTGACGGTCTCCTAAAAAGAAAAACAAACAAAAGAAAACAAATTAATAAACTGTCTGCACATGTTTATGGTTCCAACAAAAACAAATTTAATAATTTTTCAAAATTTACAAATTTTTACTACGTTGTATTTTTATATATGTAAAACTTGTTTACATCAATTTTGCATTGCGAAAAGAAACATGAAAACAAAATAATAAAAATAAAATCACAAAAGCCACCCAAAGTGGTTTTTATTAATAGAAAAAATTCATTTTTAAATTAAGGAAAAACCATAAACATACAAAATTACAAAGCAAAAGTATTTTTGGGGAAGTCAAATGTATTTTATGTACTCCATATAGACGCGGCGCAGAAGAAAAAGGAAGCACTCAATGGCATTTGGAAGTGATCCAAAAAATTATGAGTGTCACCACAAAAAGCAATTGGGAATAGTTAACGCATCGTCGGTCGTCGGACAGACCTACATAGAGGACATAAAAATAATGATGTAGGTGAAGCACAGTAGAGTAGGAGGATTTTGAACACGAAAACAAATACAATAACTTAACTTTTAAAACCATAAATTATTGCAAAACATAAAATGCTTTCTAAAAGAAGAAAGGCAGGTAAATATTGTTTATTTTTCAAGTTTCAACCATTATCCTTTATTTTTTGGTTTGCAGACGAATAAATTTACCAAAAACTGTCATTGGAATAAACAAAAAGTATTTTCAAGTTCATTTTAAGAATGTCTTTAGAGTTTTTTAAAGAGAGGCAGTCCTTATTTCATGAAATCAGAACGATTTTGATGATTTTATTAGGAACGATAATGAATAAATTTAACTGTCTGTGATTCAGAACTTCTTATTTGTTTCAGGGTTAAGCATCATGAGAAAAGTACTCAATAAAATGTTTAAAAAGCTATCTTTTTTTATATGTCCCAAGTACTTTTATAAAATTTTATAGACTTCGACTCATCCGATTCCAGGTGGTTCTTGAGAAAGCCTCTGTGAATTCTAAACAATTTTGTTTTTTATTGTTATTGTTCAAAAAAGGACAGACCTAAGATCTTTTTTATTTATTAACTTCAAATAGGCAGTTATTGTAATCTGTCCGATTTGGCGAATTGAAAATTTGTACATTTCTTGACTTTTCAAGGTCCCTAGAGTCGAAATAAAAGATTTTTGGAGATATGTCTGTGCGTGAGTATTTAAGAACGTACGCGAGGTTTTTTTTGTCGTCCATAGCTCAAGAACCAGTAGAGATATCGACTTTAAATAAATATTATTATAGAGATAATAATGCAGAAATATGCGGAAAGGATTAAGTGGGTGGTTGTATTTACCACATCTAACCTAAAAACTTTTTAAGCAAGAAACATCGATAGACAAGATGTTAAGTTATCAGTGAGGATAGCATCCCAGCCTCTCTTTTGTAAATACAATTAAATTGAATTTCAATAATTAGCGACATCTGAAGTGTCAGCACTAAACTTGGCTTGAACGCACATAAACCTTCATTTTTATTCTTTTTTCAGTGACAATCATATGGCGAGACCAAATTCAATGGCGATTTCAAACCACACATTTTCTTCTTTAACTGATCTTTTTCAATTAACAACTGAAAATAATATTTCCAATATTTCAAAAATTAGTTTAGTATGAGAAAAAGTTCTTTGGAACTGTGTGACCGTTCCTTGTTATTTTCTTCACTTGTAGGTACTTCAAAAGTGAATCTTTCTCAAAACTACACTATTCCACTATCTCGTTTTGTTCAAAACTTATCTATTCCCTTAATAACACAAATTTCCAATAAAACTATTCTTTCCCTGAGCAAATGAAAGTAGCCGCCTTAGAACTCTTGTATTCTAATGACATAAAAAGGCTAAAATGTGTTTTTTTGAGAATTGTGAAAAAAAACATCTTTAGTTACCTCGCAGATAAAACATGGTGATTCGTAAGATAAGGACATTTTTGTGATCTATTCTTATATTTTTAGTAATGTTTTGGATTTTTTTTTTTTTTTTATTTTTTCTGGTAAATAAACTCAAATTAATTAAGTCGTTAAAAACATTTTTTCTTTCAAAACTGCTTCATTCCTTATTAAGTTGAATTAAAGTCTACTTTTCAAAACTTTTAAAGCTCTTCTTTTCCAAATTAAAATTATTATCAAGTAGGTTCCCAAAATCGAGTAAAATGAAATAGAAATCTAAATTGAAAATCGAGTGGAAATTGTTGTCAGGATTCTACCATTCGAACGAATATTTCTCGAAATCACTTCAAGTGAAATTTAATCAAACAATAATTAAATAGTTTCTTATATTTTTATTTGCACTGTGCTTTTTTAATAAAACAAATATAAAATATTTTTTTATTTGCGTTGGTTATCCACATATGCTGCAGGTTTTTTTTGCAATAAACCGTTTCCAAATATGTTTTGAGAAAGACTCTGGTATCGAAGTACAATTTCTGAATGTGTCTTGAAAGTTTTTAAAAGAATGTTGTTTTTGATTTAGAGGAGGCATTTGGTGTGTTGAAAAATCATTTTAAATTCTTTTTTCCCTTTTCTCAAATAAATTGAAGAATCTGCAACTTTGTATTCTTTAAGTGAAACTATTACTGATTTTAAAAAATGTTATCTTTTCGAATTTAAATAACACCAATTTAATTTGGCCGAATTCACATGGAAAAAATGTAGCACACGTAAATTCACTTCGTTCTAAATTTGAAAAAAAATTAAATCGATAATGCTAAAAGTGACTTTCGGAACACTTATTTATATTTTGAATCGATTTCAATTTCATTTCAAGTGAAATGTAAAAATTAGCTTATTATAAACCTTTAATTAAGCCTTAAAATCAATCAATCAATAAATTAGTTTAGCAATTTATTTAATTTTTTTTCCATTTACTAAAAATGTTCAAATGTTCGAGGACAGTGTTCTTTTAGTTATTATTGTCACCATCAAATCCTAAAACTTAAACTTCGTTATTGTATGTTGATTGTTATTTTTAATAAACTTGAACTGCTTTGCAAACCAATTTGTCAAAAAAAATTTGAATTTTCAAAAAGAGACTGGGATGCGCCCCACAATGATAACTTTCCATTCCGTCTGTCGATTTGTCGTGCTTAAAAGTTTCTAGATTTTCCTGTTGTGTTTAAAAAGTTGTTAGTTGAATTATTCTTAAAAATTTCAAAATGACTAAACAATATTTTACATATAATGAAATAGTTTAGTTTGAAAATCTAGTTTTGTTTACCAAGTTTAAGTATGGTTTTTTTTAGGTTTTATTTTTTGTAAAAAAACTGTCAATTTGATTTTTCTCAAATTTTCTTCCAAATATTGAAAACAATATTTCTTATAAGATAAAATTAGTTTAATGCCAATATCTTAAAGTTTTGAAAAGATATTGACGTCAAAACAAATTTTCACCAATTTTTTGTTAATTATTGTTTAGGATTTCTATTTTTTGGAAAAAAAAACTGTCAATAGATTTTTCTCAAAATTTTACCGAATGTCGAGAACAATATTTCTAATAAGATAAAATAAGTTAGAAGCCATAATCTCAACGTTTTGAAAAGATATTTTAGTCGAAATTCAATTTTTACCAACTTTGAACAATGTTTTTTTAGGTATTTATTAAAAAAAACTGTATATTTGATTTCTCCCAAAATTTTACCACATTTTATTTTATTTTGGAGATGAAATCATTTTTTATTCGAGAAGCCAAATTTGTTCAGTTTTTTTGACTTATAAAAAAACCGTTAGTTGGATTGTTTTCCAAAAATGTATTTGTTTGGTATCACCTTACAATATATTTTTTTGGTTCGTGAGATATTTAGGGTTAACCAAAAATTTCACATTTGTTTAAAGCCCTTTCTAAATTTTGCTGCATTATTATCTTTAGAACAAAATTTACTTAAAGTCGATATCTTAACGTCGCTAACGGACGGACGTACAGACGTACACACGCACGCACAGACATCTCTCTAAACATATTTTATGTAGACTCCAATTCGACAAATGGGACCCATTACAATAACTTCCTGTGGGAAGTTAAAATATTTGAATGACACAAGATACAAAATTGTATGTTTGATCCATTGCTGCTCAGAGTTTTAATAAAAGAACTAAAAAACTTATCGTTTCCTTATCAGTTTTACTTTAATTTCACAATATTTTAATAGTTTTAACTGACAATTAAATTAGGAGTACTTAATAGGGCTGACAAAGTCGATTAGAACATTTTACTGAAAATTAGTTGTGCTTGAATCCGATTAATATACAAACTCAATAAGGTTAACAAAGTAAAATATAATGGATATTGCTTTATTTTACCATTAAAATCTGTAAGTAATCACTTTATATTTGTTCAAATGTTTACTTTTTACTGAAAAATATTGTTTTTTAAACGTAAATTGTTTGTTATTTTATGACAGTGGAGATCATGCGAGGGTTTAAACTAATAAATCATTCATAATATAGAAATATTACAGGAGACTTATTGTTATTTTTTTAAACGTTACATTGGGTTGTATAATTTTAAAATGAAAATCATATATTTCTTAATAAACATGAATTAAAAGACATTAATACGAAATAAACACAAAATGTATACAAATATAAGTTCACATATTTTGTATTTTGAATTTGTTAGTGTGTCCCACTGTGAGACTACGACAAACGACGCGACATAATGATTAATTAGCACGTGCCACAATGTAATAAGAAAAATATAAATTAGAATTCAAACGTCGTCGCGTAGTCGCTCGTTGTGTTCTTCATTAAGATGCTTATCCTCGTCCCTTTTAAAAGTTCGAATAAGGGGCTTTTAATCTTTATGTTTATAAGGAAATTTTAATATCTAATATAATAGGCTAGGTCAACAAAACCAAACAACAATCCGAAGTTGAATATTAAAATCAAAAACCTAACAAACAAATAATAAATATCTCGGTTCTATTTTTAAACTTTTGTATACAACATTTTAATGAGGTTCGATTAACAAACATATTAATGAGTATCCTTAATAAATGAGTTGGTATTAAAATCATGTTTTAATTGATGTCTTCTTTTCTTCACATACAAAAATAAGGTCAATAAACTCATTTGAGTCAAGTCAAGGACACTCAATGAAAAATTTATATTTTTTAGTATTTTTTGTTTCAACAAATTAAAACTCGCCTGAGATAAAATTTAACAAAAATTCTACTTGAAAATATGATGAAAGCAAAAATGTGTTTATAATAATAAATTGATGCTCGACTTTTTTTTTATTTTTATATGCAGACACAATCAGAAATATATCATTGGATCCTTGAGCACGTAAGACCCATTTCATGATGGCGATGGATACTGCTGCTGCTGTTCATCATCACGGAGGGCAATGACACAAATTCAAAATTAAATTAGAGGCATTTTATTTACTAGGTACATTATAATTTAGATGTACTCGTACCATCAAGTGGTTGTGTCCAATAAAACAAAAGAACTTTACGGTCGGTCTTCGGCCTTCTTGTCAATTTCACTTTGATTCGTGAGCAATTTAAATTGACAAAAAAGAATAAAAGCTTTTTTCTTTTGTTTTATGTGTCGAACTTAAGTGACAAATTATTTGCATTTTTTAAAAGTAATCTAGGCTAAAATTTTGTGTGTCAACCGACTGGTAGTTGAAATAATGTGTTAAACAAAATCAGAGTATTGGGAAGTTCCTATACGCCCTTGAACATTGATCGATAAATAAAATTAGCGACTGATTGCCTAAAATTGGATACTCACAGAAATTTAAAAGAGTGTTAGAAAAGATATACCTACTCAAAAACTGATGAAAAGCTTTATATGTAATTTGCTTTAATTGATATTCATGATGAAAATGAGCTTTTGCTTATTGCTTACTGTTTTGTGATCTGCCAAAAAAAATTTCAGCCATGTTGCGGAATCGCAAAATTCTACATTTTCACACATTTTGATTTAAAACGATGAGCGATTCCATTGAGAGCATTAAGATAAAACAAATTTGAATTGAGTAGTCGTTTGGGAAATAATATCAGACATTTAGCAAATACAACTTTTTTACTGTTCAGTCTGATTTGTAAAATTGAAAACTTTCTATACCAAAGATCTTTACAAATATGGCTTTTTGAGCGTGGGTACGTAGGTTCGTACGTTCAGGATACTATTTTTTGTCGTCCATATTTCAAGAAAGAAAGTAGAAATTTTGCTATACATATAATAATAAAAAGAGTCATTTTTAGCTATTATTTTTTTGGCAATACTGGTTTAAACAGCTAACGCATGTTTTGTGTTTTGTTTCACTGTCAAACATCTTCAGTTTGGTCTATAATCCAACCATGAATCGTCTTGCAAACGAACAACGCTTGAAAATTATTGAATTGTATTATCAAAATGCGTCCTTTGTTAAGAAAGTTCATCGCGCGCTTCTTCCATTTTATGGTCATGTTAATCGACCCACTGAAGGGCCTATTCGAGCTATTGCGACTAGATTTCGCACCAAATTTACATTGTTGGACATTAAACCACCAACACGCTTACGTAGAATGCAAACTTAAAAAAATATCGCAGCTGTATCGGCCAGTGTTAATGATGACCATCAATTATCGATTCGTCGCCGTTCGCTGCAATTGGGCCTCTGTTACTCAATGGCGTGAAAAATTTTGCAGAAGAATTTAGGTGTGATGCCTTTCAAAACATAGCTGTGGTGCAAGAATTGACGTACATTTTTTTGTGGATGGGCTCTTGGAAAGTTGGCCGAATATCCACTTTTTTACAGAAAAATTGTGCTCAGCAACGAAGCTCATTTTTGTCTTAATGGGTACGTAAAGAAGCAGAATTGTCGATTTTGGAGTGAATATCAGCATTCCAAGAGCTACCAATGCATCCAGAAAAAGTCACTGTTTGGTGCGGTTTATGGGCTGGTGGCATCATTGAACCGTACTTCTTGAAAGATGATGCTAATCGTAACGTAACAGTGCATGGTCACTACCATGAGATGATATCGAACTTTTGTTTGCCCAAAAATGCAAGAGCTTAACTTGCATGACATGTCATTTACACAAAGTATTCAGGGAAAGATTTAATTTATCACTTGTTATTATCAAACTGTGCAAAATCATTGAGTTATGAAATCACTCGCATTTTCAACAAATCCATGGAAGGAGGAGTTTTTCTTGATGAATGGAAGACATATTTTATTGATCTAATTTTCACAAATGGACTTAAACGTTTTTAATTACATTCATATCTCAAAACTTTCTGTTATACCAAAACTGCTTGAAAATGTCATAACTCAAAAGCTTTATTTTTTGCACTCATTAATTCTTTGTCTCCGTTAACATGGGTTTTCAAATGTAAATCGACTGGCACAAAATTTAAGTCTTTTTACCAACTTTTGCTGCATGGAAAATTGCAAGCAAGTTGATATTCTGCACACAGATTTCATAAAAGCTTTCTGTCATGGCCTTATTTGACAGAAGTTAGATGAAATAGGTTTAAATTCATCATTTTTAAAATGGTTGAGATCATATTTAAAAGGTAGAAAACGAATAGTTAGAATTAAAAAACTCTCTTCCCTATTAATGTGATCTCAGGTCTCCCACAAGGAATTAACTTGGGACCACTATTATTTATTTATTTTTCATCAACGATTTACCTTCTGTCATGAAATTTAGCAGTTTTTCAATGTACGCTGACGACGTCAAAGTGTTTTTTTTCCAATTTCTTCGATTGAGTGTAATGTAAAATTTTAAGCATAAAATGATAAACGTCAGTTCTTGATTATTGTTTTAATGATTATAAAAGCCTTAGAGTGGACTACATCAAAGATCTAAGAGTTTATATTGATCCAAGATTGGATTTTCGGTCACACATTGAACCTACGTTGTCTCTAAGGAAGATTCTTTACTAATTCTTTCTAAAACGAATTTTCAAATGATTTCCAAGATGCCAATGTACCAATTTTAGAATATTGTTGTGCCATCTGATCATCACGCATAAATCAGATTGAAAGAATTCAAAAGCGGTTTACGAGTTTTGCTTTAAGAAAATTTTATTACCTAGGTCCTATACCTAACTATAATTCGAGATGTTTTCATTGTTATGTGAAATGTAAGATAAATTTGTATGTTTGCCATTAGCAGATCTTGAATCAATTGATGAAAAACATAAATAAATTAAAAAAATTAGCGGATGTTTTTTTACCATAGAATCAAAAAAAATTAAAATTTTTGTTGAACTATAATATCTCATTATGCTCACGACTTCAATTAAATCTTGTATTATAAAATGTGACGTAACACAAAATTAATATAATTTTGAATAAAAAATCAATGAATGTTTCTTTCTTTAAGCAAAAACAACTAAAAAAATATGTATGACCTTTAATATTTTACGAACAAAAAATGGTTTTCATTGACGAAGAATAACGTTTTTGACACCTGGTAAAATTTTAAGAAAAATCGAATTAAAGGTTTTTTTACAAAGAATAAAAACCCCAAAAAAAAAACCCATTATAAGTTGCTTAAAATTTATTTCCGACTGGAACATCCTGGCAAAAATTAAAAATACTAGTTTAAATCTAATTTCATCGTACAAAAAATATTGTTTCCAACATTAAGTAAATTTTGTATAAAAATCCAACAGTCAGTTTTTTAATAAAAAATTAAAGTATACAAAAATTTGATAAAAATTCATGTTCGTTTCTTGATGTCTCTTGAATAAATTAAGGTATTGACTTTAAAATTATTTAATTCTATGCTAAATTTTGTTCAAATTATAAGATAATGGTCTTAGAAAAATCCAATTTGTATTTTTTATATAAAAAATAAAATAAAATTTTATTACAAAAAATTACAGATAACCCAAAATTATTTTGTCACACGCAAAACATTGTTCATAGTTCTTAATAAATTTCGTTTGCACATTATTAGTAACGAAAAAAATAACTAAAATAGGTAATCAAATTATTGTGTCAGAAGTCTTAAAAAACTGTCAGAAGTTCTTCTTAAATTTATACCGACATTTGCATTTGCCAAATTTCGTTGACCAAATTTCACACTTAAGGAAATATTTTAGGATAAGCTGTGTTGTGTGTTTTCTTATTTAATTCATAAAAGATTTTACAAGTTATTTACTTCATGCTAAATACCAATATTGCGAATTGTAAAAATGTGTTTTACAGTTTATGTCTGCCGCACACCAAAATAACAATTCAGAAAAGATTTTTGACAGCTAGTTCATCTAAATGGGAAATCATAAAAGTAATAGCAGAATATAAGACGTTGGCGAATAGGTCTGATTACTAGTACTGACAGGTAAACAAACAGATCTATAATAACTAAATCCCTGAAGGTAAACGATAGAAAACAAAATTCTGATTCAAATGAAAGACATTTTGTTTTCAAAGTGATCATATTTCCAATAATTTTAAAAGACTCATGGAAATTACTAAGCCCGAACTATGTTTCTTAGCGAAATTTGAAGAAAATATTCATAAGTATTTTATTTTTAAATTAACAAAAAATAAACACCTTTTACTTCATAAATCACCTCATATTTGGTTCTGTAATCGTTTCGGCTAGAAATATACATCAATTTCCGGAATTCATTAGCGTGAATATTTCTCCAAGGCCATTTTTAATTTTGGCAAAAATGTTATCGTGTAATTTTGTAATTTCTTTTTTTTTTGTTATTTTCTTCTTAAATGTTTCCTGTAAGGTTTAACATAAAATTAATCATTAATAATTGACATTTAACCAAATGAAAACATTTGGTAATTAATCTTATTTTCATCATAGCAATTTGAGTGCTTAATTCTGACATTTAATTTGAAATCGATTAATTTTTAATGTTTAAATGGATTAAAGCTTTTTTGCTGGTAACTACATTCGATATTATAGTATATAATGCTTACAAAATATAAATAAAGGTAATAACACTCTAAAAGAACACGTGTGTTCTAGAAAACCTATAGATATAGATATTAGATACCTAGGTAGATACTTGTTCAAGTCTATGAGTTTATCCTTAAAAGTTCATGCAAGACAACGAAATATCCTTGATTTTTTTTGTTTTGTTAAAGAATTCTTTTGCAAACTTTTCACTTTTTCTGTTTTTTTTTATTTTTTTATTTCATTTTTTATTCTTTTATAAGGAAACCACTTAACAATTCAAAAACTATTGTGCAAGGTCTATGAATTCAACCCTGATGTTTAAGCTAAACGAACATTCACTCACGTGTCAGCTTACGTAGGAATTTTGTTTCTCCTATTTTTTTTCTTTTCTTTTGAAGTAAAAGGAGTATTGTAAAGAAAAAAGTGAGAACTAGAAGTTCTGAATGTTTTTGGTTGAAAAATGGCAAAGGGAGAAGGATTATAAAAGGACGAAGAAAAAGTTCTTTTTTTTTGTTCTTGGAAGCTTGCAATACTTCAAGGTGATAAGAAGCTTAAGACTTTTTCCATGAAAATGTTACCTATAGTTGGATTTGCAGAGTTAACAACTCTACTGTAAGATAGAAAAAGATATTGAGGGTTGAAATGATTTCCTGTTCCTTTGTATGGAAGAGATACAAAAAAAAACCTTTAAACAACAAAATGTTGAGTCATAGAAAATTAATGAAACCAAGAAAAGTGGTGATGCGAATTTGGCAAAATAATACGATTTTCTATTTTGCGCACTTCAAACCAAAGTAAATAATTCTGTTGTTTTCGTAAGTGTCATATAACAAAATAAAGTCTTACACACAAAAAGAAACCGTTTAGAAGCGAAATGTGAGAATTGAAATAAAGAGTTCGTAAATAAGGGACCTCATTTCGAAAAGGTCGTTATTTTGACAGCCGTCACTTTTGGAACTGTCACCTTTGGATATTTGATAACTTTTACCAAACAAAAAATAGTTAAGAAGCAACATTTCGGAATTGTATTGAATTAAAGAGTTCTTTAATAAAATACCTATTATTGAACAGTCCGCTATTTGGTCAGCTGTCACATTTTGAGTTGTATTTCTTTTGACATTTGAAAAGTAAAAGAGTCGTCATTACTGAAAATGGAACGATAAACAACACATTTTTATTGTTAAAATTCACAAGGAAAACTGTTCGCAGCTTTGTCATAAAAGTTTCCTGAAAGCGTTAATTCTCCAAAGGTGATCAGAACTCACCAACGAGATCTTGTGATCTTCATGCATTTTTTCTTTGAGACCGCTTAAAAAAAAGGAAAATCCTATATCAATGCTTTACAATTCAAGACTTTAGAATTTAGAAGTGCAAATAGGTAATCGAACATTTTATGAAAAGGATATTGTGATGCAACATGAGCCGTAAAAACCACTTAACTGATATTGTATTCCATTGTTCCTTCTTCTTTACAATGGAACATCTATTTTTGTTTGTGGGGTTTTGTAAAGAAAACGGACAGACCTAATATTCTATGCAAAATATTAAAGTGCAAAAGAGTTCAAATCAATGTTTCCATGTGGCTTAAATTAGATAGCTGTTGGAATATTCTTCTGGTATTTTGTATCATATCATTTGGGTCTACCACGATATCTAGAAATTAATTATCTAGAAAGTAAAAATCTCGAATATGAAAATCTCGAAAACAAAAATCTAGAATGGAAAAAATCTCGAAAACAAAAATCTAGAAAATAAAATCTCGAAATGTCAAAATCTAGAAAAATAAAATCTCGAATGCAAAAATCCAGAATGTGTGTTTGAATTTTTGAGGCAATGTTCAAAATTCCCGCGAATTTTAAACATTGCCTCAAAAATTCAAACACACATTCTGGATAACTTACTTCTCCTTAACAAACTTAAAGTTGACAAGTAAAGTTATCAATCATACAATTACACATTGCTATACATGCACCTTTCTTATTGTTTGCAACTATTTTTCTTGCTCAGAAAATAAAATATTGGGTAAAGCCGTGTTGGGTAGTACCCGTGGCATGATGGTTAGTGCGTTGGACTGTCATGCAAGGGATCTGGGTTCAATCCCTGCCTGTGCCACCTTAACTAAAAAAAAAATAATTTTCGCGGGTACTGCCTCTTGCGAGAAATTGACAAATCCTTCAAGAGTAATTCTTGTTATGAAAAAGAGCTTTCTCAAACTAGCCGTTCGGATTCGGCCATTAATTGTAGGTCCATTCCATTCCTGACAACACTACTCGCACACAGGAATGGTTGAGAGTTGTAAGTCACTAGGCACTGGTTCACAACGGAATGTTGCGCCACCCCATTTGATTTTTGAAACTGATGTATTTGTTTTTTATTGAGTTTTAACTGTAACAAAAAAAATTTGGAATTTTTATTTTTTTTCGAGATTTTTTTCTATCTCGAATTTTTATTTTTTTTCTAGATTTTTTTCTAGATAGAGTCTTTCGAGATTTTTTTTAATTCTGGATTTTTACGGATTCGGGATTTTTGCGTTCTAGATAATTTTTTTTTATTTTCGAGATTTTCGGCATTCGAGATTTTTGGCATTCTAGATTTCGTCATGATCCCATATCATTTTCGTAAATACACTGAGTTACAAAAAAAGTGGCGCAGTCATACTTTTTGATGTGTTGTTATTATTTTGATAATATACCGCTATGTTTTTGCAGAACAACATCTGCAATTGATGATCGATGTTTGGTGCTTCAAAGCCTTCGAGATCGTCACCAAACAGCGGTTGAGCAGTCTCACTGACTTCGATTCGTCGGGGAGAGCTGTTAATGCTCAAACGATGAGGAAGCGATTAGTGCAGAGTCGCCTGAGAAAAAGAACTTTACCGATATTGGACTGATGCCGACTGGGGTAGAGTTCTTTTTACTGATGAGTCCAGGTTTTGTCTGCGCTCACCAGATGGACGTCGCATAGTTTGAAGACGATCAGGTGAAAGATACTCTTCGGAAACTGTTGCCCATCAACGAAAAATTTCTTGTAAGGTTCCGTCATGGTGTGGGCGGGAATTTCCATGCACGGAAAAACCGTGCAAGGATCGGTAAACTCCAGTTACTACATCAACAACATTCTAAAGGAATATGTGGTTCCATTCACATCATTTATTGGAGACAATTTCTTACTAATGCAGGACAATGCTAGACCACACGTTATTAGGTGCGTTACCGACTACTTACAAGAAATATTCAATGGGTGTGGAGGAATGGTTAAATTTTGACGGTGCCATCGTAACAAACCTTATCTAAGGTATTTCCAGGCGAATCAAAGCTTTATTAAATGTTCGTGGAGGCAATACCCATTATTAAAAAAAAACAAGGACTAGTTTAAAAAAAAAAAATAAAACAAAAAAAATAAAACAAAAAAAATAAAACGTCAAGTTATGAAGTTTTTGGTTATTTTCCTTAATTTATGGTTTCTTTCTAAGTTCTTCCTATTTCTTTGTTTTTTTTTACATGTATGACTTTCTTTTATGTTAATAAACAAAAATTTACCACAAAAACGTTTATTTGTTTAAGTTACTTCAAAATGTTGCAAAATTTCAAGGTGCGCCACTTTTTTGTAACTCAGTGTATTTTTATAAATTATATTTTTACAAACTTGGCTCTTAATATGTCTACACCTTTCCATTTTGCGGTTTCAAAAGTATAGGGCTGGAATTCGACATCTGTAAAACTAATTTTTTAAACCATTTTCTTTTTTGAGTCGAAGGTCTGACATTAACGAAAATGGATCGCTGAACTATCGCACAACGCATACAAATTGTTAAAACCTACTACAAAAGTGGCGATTTTACCACAGCCAAATATAGTGCTTTAAGAGAAGATTGTGTTTTACATAGTTGTCCAACTACGCAAGCAATTACGAAAATTGTGAAGTAATTTGAGGAGACTGGATTGGCTATAGATATTGTACCACTTAAAATATAGCTGCTATAAGTAAAAGTGTTGGCGAAGACCCAAATGTGTTGATCCTCGTCGTTCTCAGGAGTTAGGACTAATGGCACATTTTGGCGTATTTTGTATTTAGATCTACAATTACATCCATTTATAAACCAGCTCACATAACAACTGAAGCCAGCTGACCATTCGCAATGTCGTAGATGGCGATTTTTCGAACAGGTCTTCAAAGACGAAGCACATTTCTCACTGGGTGGATATGTTAATAAACAAAATTGTCGTATTTGGGGTTCTGAGAATCTTGTAAAGTAGTAGAAGAAAAAAGTCAAAGAGCGCATCAAAGCTCTTTGGTCCGGAAAAGTGATTGGGCCTTACTTCTTCGAAAACGACGATAGAACGATTGTCACCGCCAATTCTGAGCGCTATGGTTCTATAATAACCGACTTTTTTTGTCTGCTATTGAAGAATACGACTTGGGAAATGTGTGTTTTCAACATCCACTACCACAGGCCACACAACTTGAGCAAATATACATTTATTGCAAGAGACATTTTCTGGCCGTGTAATTTCTTGTCGTGGCGATATCAACTGGCCAACAAGATCGTGCGATTTGACACTTTTTGTAGAGCTTCACGAAAGACCGTGTTTACGCAGATAAACCCTTAACTCTTCAGTACTCACGAACCAACATTCGTCAAATTATGGCTAAAACACCGCCCAATATGTTTCAAAAAGTGGTCGAAAATTACCTCAAAAGAATCGATGCTTCCAACAATTCGCTTGGCAATCATTAATATGATGTAATGTTTCATGAAACAAATATTTTAAATGTGTTTAATTTACGTTTACTTTGAGACCGGAAAATGGATAACCCTGTAGTTCTTTTTAATAAAGTATATTAAACTTTCACAGAAACGATTAAAACAGTTCGAAATATAAAAGCATTTTTATTAAAAGTTTGATAGTTATTACAATAAAATAAAAAAAGGGAACAGGTCTAAGAAAACATTTCAATTGATTACTATCAAAAATATTGAAACAAAACTTTTTTGACATTGGTAAAACGTCAAAAGTGACATATTTGGGGGAACGAAAAACATTGCCAGACCGAAAGTTTTTGCTGCTCATAAAATATGCTTTTGTATTTCGGTTTGGGACATTTTATTTATCTTATAACAATCCAAATAGTTCAAATTTGTTCTTCAAGGTTTCCTCGGCATACAAGGTTAGATTTGTTTATTTTTCCGGCTATATACGTTGAATACAGTTTAATTAAAAGAAAATGTGTCTCATCATTTACACGCAACTACCTTTATTTAGTTCATACACCAAATAAGTGTATTTTTTGTTTAACAAATATTTACACTGTTAATTAAAAAGCAAAATAATAGTTCACTAACCTGTCAATCACATCATTTCGAATTTATCTCGTCTTTTTTATTTTATTTTGAATTAAAATAACAATAGTAACAACGAAAAAAAAAATTAAATAGTTTGTTTTAGTTTAGTTTATTATTAGCGTTATATCGTATGTAACTTTATATATAGACTTTGTTGTTATTTATTGGCAAACAATCAACAACGTGTGAATATTTCAAATAATAATGTTAACAATTTTTATTTTTGTTTTGAAATTGTTTAGATGCATTCCTCAGCAGGTGGGAGGAATCGCATCAACGATTGTACTTTATGAGCCTGTTATTTATAGCTTGGCAAATAGTAATTGTTTGATAAGATCGTAAATTTGTATTACACTTTTACTAAGATATAATTATGTATAGATTATGTGGTTAAGCTTTCTATAACCACACATGATTGAGAAAAACACTGTTTTTAATTTAATTTCATTCAAAAAGATATATAAAGAAACCTATAAGAAATATTTACACTAAAATCAAGGTTATCTATAACATTTTGTGTTCGCGTTTGACATATGTAAATTGACAGATGCTGTCTGTGAATGAAGTTTATATTCGTGCACTCCAGAAACTGTCATCAGTTCTGAACTGATTCGAATTCGGATAACAAAAACAAACAGAACTCAGTTGACAGCTGTGAGCTGTAATATAAAGTTCTTAATGTAGGTATATAACATGGTTGAACGCCACTATTTTAGACATGGAACTTTTTGATCAAGAGTTTTTAATTTTCCGGAAAGACAGTGACATGGATAAAGCAAATTCAGTAGGTGGCGAAGTCTTAATAGCTTTTAGAAACAGTTTTTGTACAACTTCCATTATTTAAAATTATTTGCTTTGAGAAATCGGTGCAGTCAAAAGATTTATTTGTTTGAAATGTCTAAATTCTCCAAAAAGTTCAGCCTCAACATTTGTTCAACAGTCTCTTACTCTTGGTCATATCATAGACATCGCTGGTTTGAAAAGAAATATTGTACTTTTAGGTGCCTTTAACCTCCCATATACATATTCACTGGGACACATCAGAAGACGAATCTTACTTAAAAGCGTCATTGAGTTCGTCTTAACAGGAGCTTGTGTTATTAGATCCTATCTGCAGTAATCCCCGGTTAATTGCAAATCGGTTCATTGACTTTCCCGGTTAATTGATTGAAAAAAATGCACATGAAAATTTCCGAAAATATAATGTATTTATTTTCGCATAATTGAATTCCGCTTATTTGATTTTTCCGCTTAATTGATCAAAAAAATTGAGTACAAAAATTAAAATCAAACAATATGTTCCTTTAATTGAACGCTCAAGAAAAAGAATATTATTCAGATTACTTTCGATATTTTTCCAAAATACACATAAGTTGGCAGCATTCAAAAATGACAGCGCGAACTGCTCAATCTGTTAATTTAAATATCTCTGTCATTTTTTGTTTGAGGATTTACAATATCTTACATTTGTTATTGTTGTTTGTTAAAAAATGAGTGGACGAATACACAAGTTTGTCGATAAAACAAATATTAAACATTTTAAAAGAATCACAAGAAAAAAGTAAAACCGAGTTTTGCTCAAAGTACAAATGTTCTCTAATCACCTTGAATAGATTGATTCGCGATGTTGAACAAATAAAAAACACATCAAGAAACTTTTCACAATCCCGCAAATGTGATTGAATCGGTTTGCGCAAAACAGTTGAGGAAGGAAGAAGCGAAATAGAATAGTATTAAAACGAATGCAAGGTAAAATGTCTTCTGCAGACTTTGAAGGTGCTGAAAACTTCCGAAGTTTGATTCCTACTTCAGTACAAAATTATGCCTGTGATATTTTCAACACAGATGAATCCGGTCTTTTTTATAAAGCTCTGCCAACATCAACTTTAACACAAAGAGGAAGCAACTTTCATATTTTTAAATCATCATCAGGAGGATCGTCTTACTGTGCTTTTTATTTGCAATGCAACGGGCGACTACAAAAAAATAATTGTTATTGGAAAGACCAAAAAACCAAGATGTTTTAAAAATAAATCTGTGCCCTTGGAATGTTATTTTAATACAAAAGCCTGGATGTAACAAGATATTTGGACAAAAATTCTGTTTTCACTGGATGAAGAAAAGATTAAACACCAGCGCTAAATAATACTTTTCGTGGATAATGCTGCGTGCCATAAGAAGTTAGACAATTTAAAAAATATTAACCTTCAATTTTTATCTCTGAATGCAGCGTCTATCATTCAGCCTCTTGATCAATTCATTCATTCATTCATCAATTCATTGCTTTGAGGCGTATGCAGCAATTTTAGAAAATCTAGATGAAGAAAGAAATTTGGAGACTGTAGAAAATGATGAGGATGATATCATACAAGGGCCTTCATCTTCAGAAAATTTGTATTCTATACAAATCTTACGCTTATATTTCTTACCTCTCAATTTTAAATAAATATGAGTTTTCCTTTGGTCCAGATGGAATTGCTTCTTCGCATATTTACAGAATCTCTAAGCTCAGGTGAATTCCCAACCATATCGAAGAAGGCATTTTTTACACCAGTCTTTAAAACGGCATTAGTAATTAAATACCAATATCTAAACTGGCCTGTATTCCTAAACTTTTTGAACGAATTGTTTGTTATAGTTTCAATTTTAACTGCACGAATATTATATGTAATCAACAACATAGTTTTTAGGCAACAACATTCGTCAATAATCTACTAATTTAATTGCATTTTTGCATAATGGTTTAAATACCCTAGAACTCGGTCAAGAGTTCGACTGTATTTACACTGATTATTCTAGGGTCTTTGATCAACTTTCTCCCATGATATCATCACATTTAAGTTTTAAGCAATGGGGTTTCTAATCAGTTTATCACATGAATTTCATCTTATCTTCAAAATAGGTCTTTTCAAGTTAAATTCAGAAGTTCTTTCTCTAACCCTTTCATTGAAAAATCAGGAGCTTGCTAGATTTTCTTTATCTTAGCAATCAATGATGTACCTCTTTGTGTACGAGACAGTAACATTTGAATGTTGCGGAAGATATGACTTCAAGAGAATATTACCAGTTTGGTTTTGAATGTTTGCACATTGTAATGAGTGGGAAATATTGGGTCAGGTAAAGCATTCCACATTCGTGTACCAACAGTAACAGTACGTCCGAAATTGGGCTCAAGGGTAAATTCATGGGTATTCTTAGCAGTACAGGTATAACGGTTGAACTTTTTAGGGGGAGGAATGCAACGGGCTATTCCGCTAGATCATTGTTTATAAAAATAACGATAAGGCAATGACAGGCATAAAACCTTGGGGTGGTGTTCAATAAAAGCAAATGTTTAGGGTGAGAGAACGATCTCCTTTCATTTTTATTAATTCTATCCAGAAGACTCAAGTACGTTAATGGGGCTGCATCCCAAATATGACAGTTATACTAGAGTTTAGGATGAATAATAGCTCTGTGAATTAAAACCAGATCAGAAGGGGTAAACTTCTTGCATTGTCGAAGAAAACCTCTTTCAATCTCCTCGATGCAAATACCACCCATGGGGAGGATTACGCTTTTGTGACAGTAGACAGCATTATGTTTTCGAAGCATTTAATTCTACAGGGTTTTTGATTCCCCATTGTACAATGCTGCAAAGATCAGAATTTAATAAGCTTATTATACGCTGCCGTTATTTGTCAACATCCCAAGAACAAGGATGAGAATCTAAAAACGATATAAGGAAGAGATTCGGACACAAAACGGAGCCTTGGGGCACACCAGCGTTTATTTTGTGGATATCAGATTTGAACCCGTGCAATACGACTTGAATTGAACGGTGCGGAAGGTAATTTCTAACCCCACAAAGAAGAGATTCATCAATACCAAAAGCACCTGGACCTACTGCAACCAAAGCCATACTGTCGGTCATTAAGAAGCTTCCATTCATCAAGATACTTCTTAAGCTGAAAATTTATCAGCATTTCTATGACCTTGGAAAGAAGGGGCGTGAGTGCAATTGGACGACAATTGCATGGTGATGAGTATTCGCCTTTTTTAGGGACAGGCTGGACAAATGCAGTTTTAAATCCACTCGGGAAGAGACCTTTAGAATAGGACAGATGGAAAAGCTTACGCAGTGCTTTTGCCAGCGTTGAAGAACAGCTCTTCAGAAGAACAATGGAGATACTATCCAGGCCAGCGGATTTGTGAATGTCAAGATCTTCTAGTACTCTAGCTGTACGAGTGCGAAAGAAGATTCGTTCCATGGAATAGTTTACGCTTTCAAGTACAGGAGGAGTCATGTCACTCATTGGCAGCATCGAATTAGCAGCAAACTGTGCTGCAAGCAAATTGGCTTTATCAATCGATCTAACAAAAGGAGTGTCATTGGAAACGAGCGTAGGAACTGACGATGACGTAATGTTGCGCATTATTTCTGGTCATGCAAAAATTGAATGCGACAAATATGTCCGTTACAAGTCTTTCTATCTAGTTTGAACTTATGCCGGTTAACCTCGATAGGGTTGGCTTTATAAATCCGGAAACTTACATCTCTGATCCTAATAACCTTTTTACAGCTCGAATCAAACCATTATTTTACTTTCTAAAGATGTAGTTGAGATCCTTCCAGTTGGCTTTAAGTAATAATTATGGTGTTCTATGTTACTGTAGTACTGTGAAGAGCTAAATGAACACATTTTTAGTGTTGGCAATTCTTTGGTCGTAAGATATAGCTTGTAAGTTTTTCTACATCAAGATGTGATGCGTGTTTTAGAAATATCCGTCTCTTCTTTTCTTACGATATTTTGTCAGTATATTTTTGTTGTGGTTTTCTCTGAATTGACGCCATTTGCAAGAAAAAAAAGAAGCCATTTTACCGCCAAAGTGTCTAAAAGAACTTGTTAAATGGAAAAATGATCAAACGTCATTATGAAAAGTACTTCCGTCTCTTATGCCGACTTAGTCCAGACATTTAAAAAAAAAGGATTGTCAGTCTTTAAAAAAGCAATTATGAGCACAATTTTAAGCAAAAAACTAACTCATTATATCCATCACATCAAGTCGCCTTGTTCGTGATGGAAAGTTGCAATGCAAAAGAATGTATAATCCTTTTTATCTTAACAGAGCTTCCTCCCTACATCATCAGCGTTAAAGTATGCAGTACACTTCTACCCAAAAGTTTGACGGAAATATAATACGCGAAACAATAGTAAACAGTTTCTGGATGAAAGTTTCCCCATTTTGTTGCCTCCATAAATACTCTCTACTCATATTATAGAAGAATACACTACATAATTAGAGTGTCTTTTCTTTCCTGCTGTGGATTCACCAAGAGATGATGACTCATATTTTCCAAACCCAACCCCGGATACTACTCAACCTATACGAGTACTTGTACTCGTATTCTCGTTGCTGCAACCCTAGTTTGTATTATTATTTTCTTTGTAGTTGTTGTTGTTGTTGTTGCAACATATTATAATCTGCTCATTATCCTTCATCCCCCTATACCATGCTTGCTTACTCCATTTTCATGAGCTTTATTTCGCGGCAATGGAAACTAGACAGTTCTTCTTTTATGTTGTTGACACCCCCTGAGAGTTATTTTGAAAATAAACTTAAGGCTGTAAGACAAAAACAACAACAAATAAAAAAAACAAAACAAACAAAAGGCAAAACCAATTGGCGTAGTCTTTCAGGGATTTTGTTTATTTTTTACTTGTTGTTTTTGTCTTATGTCACATATAAATTTATTTATTCTTATTTTTTGTTGTCTGGAAATGGTGACATTTTGTGTCTTTCTGTCTGCTGTAGTTGACAGTCATAGCGATTTTTAGTTGTTTCTCTTATTTTTATAAACTTTTACTTTTTAAAGTCAGCCATTGAATTTCTATTGTTTACAATAAACATTAATGTCAACAAATCATTTTCACATAAAATTGAACTAAAATATATTTAAATATAAGTCGAACAAAATTATAATCCAGAAGTTTAAATTTGTTTTGATATACAGTCCGTACGAAGTACTCCATAAACCTTACAAACGAGTCCATTTTTTAAAAGTCACACCAAGATTCTTTGCTGTAACCACACATTCGATTGGAGCATTGCTCAGTACAATCGGTGGTAAATGCGAAAGGTCAAAAGATTTTTTTTTAATTACAAGACATTTGGATTTTTTGGGTTCAACATAAGTCTCTTCCGGTCTTCATTAACGCATAAGGTCAAGTGGACAGCTAAAGTAAAGCTGAACGTCATCAGCATACAAGTGAGAGCTGCAATTAGTCTGTAAAAGCAGAAAACAGGAGAGGCCCCAGTATGGAACCTTGTGGTACACCAGTGTAATTCGGAAAAAATTTGTACAGGTTGTCACGAACTTGCACTGCTTGCTTTTTATCAGTTAGATAAGACAAAATTAATTTTGTTGCACTAGATGAAAAATTAAAATTTTGCATAATCTTTCTACATAGATTGACATGATTAGCGGAATAGAAAGCCATCGAAAAATCCAACAAAACTAGAAACGTAACCTCGTCTTAATCTAATGCTTTTCTAATATCAGCAGTAACGTTTAAAAGTGCGGTAACACAGCTGTGTTTCTTTCGAAATTCCAGATTGATAAGAGCTGAGCCAGTGAGTTAGTAAATAGAAAGACGTTAATTTGCTTTTGAAAGAATCCTTTCAAAAACTTTCGAAAAAAATGGCAATACCGAAATGGGTCTAAATTTATCTCTTTTAACGTTTTTGGGAAGTGGAATGATTTTAGAAACTTTCCATGACGTCAAAATAGTATTGAAAGCAAAAGTGATTTATGGCAATATCATACACAAAAAGGTAGGATGAATATAATCGGGTCCAACAGCTTTTAACTTAATAGGAAGAACACTTACGACTACATCAGCAACATCTAATGCAGAAAATTCAAAACAAGGCTTATTACTATCGCGTTGGTCATTAAAAGAAATTTAAGGCCAAATTTGTGGGATCTGTGGCGTTGGAGAAGAAATGAATTTTTCATTAAGTTTATTGCCATCAATGTCCTCAACAGCACCAAATTTTGTCTTTCCGATTTCGATTGTGAGAAGAAAAGTAAATGAAAAGAAGTCGGAGACTTTTAAGGTTAATCAACTAAAATTCCTTCTTATCTTCAGAATCTCTAAAGATTTTTTTGAAAGAGACCACGAATAAAGAAATCAGCAACGAAACCGTCAGAAGAAAAAGCATCCCCATCGAAATAATGACCGAAATGGCCGTGTATAAAAAGTTATACATCAGTGAAAAATAGAAATGAAAGACTTAAGTTTGTTAACGAAACACAGGATACGTCTTCTTGGAAAAAGGTGGAGCTACAACCAAATTTAACCTTAAAGGTTCAGATGGAAGAATATATGATTGGCGAAAAGATTTTCCCATGATCATACACTGGTTGGTCAAGGTATGAGGATGTGTTGTGGTGTTCTGGTTATCGGAACTAACATTTTGTGGAGGGTAAAATTTATCAAATGGCTCACACCAATATTATGAAACAATATTTGTGGTCCAGTGTCAGTTAATTCGGAATACAAGACATCTTCTACCAGCACAATTACTCAAAGCACACATCTTGTACATCATAGGTCGTGGTTATTGTATTACTACCCTAAGGTGTCCTGAAGTAGGGTAAAAACTTGCATCTTCAATACCCATTAAGAAAGTTATTACATAGAAAGGATACGCAACTAAGTACAAAATATTACAAAACGACGACTCCGAAAGAATAATACACACACATAATCAAGTTATATTGGAATATGTGCGAGTAAAATAGACTTAGCTTCCTATGTCTTTGGCAAGCACAAGACTGAGACTATAATATCGAAGGTGATTTTCCCCAGGACAAACTATTGTTAAACAGATGAATCAGAATATGCTTAACGAGCTCCATTCCAATGATAAAGAGATTATATACGTTCGAGCATTATTGCATGTAGAAGACGACACTCGTGCCGTTCCAGAAATGACGCAATGCAATTGCAGTCTAGTCGGCAAACCCATCAAATAGCTTTACTATTCTGGAAACAAAGTATCATCTTCAACCCAGCTACTAAGAATGTGACTCCTGCTGCTGAGATCATAACTACGACGCAAAGAAAGGTGAAAGTAACCAAATTAAAGAGGACAACAAGACCTGGTGTTCAAGCATTTTTACAAAAGGAGTATCATCGAACCCGATAATCGAATTTATAAGTAAGTCTAAGTTTAGTTGAGCTAATACGAAATTCATTTAAACCGATTTTTGTGAATTGAAAATACTTGTAACGGATGTTGAGTTATTGCTTTTTTATGAAACGTTTTAAAAAGTGTTAAATTGAGGAATTATCTTCTATGCAATAGAGAAAATCATGTCATTTTTAAAGGCTTATCCGGAAATTTCTCCCCTTCCTAGGTACAACATGAGTTCCAAAGGTTGGACCCTTCACTTAACTTGTTAATAAAAAATAATTTAAGGAAAAGATGGGAAGCATATCGGAATCCTGCTTCTTAAAATCCCCGTTTCAAAAAATCCTGAAAAAATTAAAATCCCGTCTTCTAAAATACTGACCTTTTAAATTCCCAGTTATTCAAAATCCTTTTTTTTATAATAAGCGCACACTCAAGGGGATATATTACCCTTATTATGTAGACACAGTGTGAGCACTAGGAAGGGGAGAGAGGGGTTGAAAGGAGATGTCGGTGCACATTGGTTTTGAATTCCTGAATATTGCAATAGCTGGGAAAGACAGAGTGTGGCAAGGCATTCCACATTCGCATAGTACGGCTAAAGAACTAATCTCTGTACTTGACAGTACGACCGAAGATGGGCTCGAGGGTATATTGATGAGCATTCCTAGAAGCGCGAGTATTACGGTTGAACTGTTTAAGGGGAGGAATGCAGCTGGCTATTTCTCTAGAGCATAAACCATTAAAATAACGGTAAAACAGGGTGAAACAAGAAACATTTCGACGATGTTCAAGTGACGTAAATGATCTTATGATGGTAATATCACCAATCAATCTAAATGCTCTACGTTCAATACTATCCAAGAGGCTTACGTAAGTTGCAGGAGCACCAGCCCAGATATGAGAGTTATACTCAAGCTTTGGACGCATATAAGTCTTGTAAATAACAGCCAGATCAGAGGGGGAGACAAACTTCTTGCATCGCCTTAGAAAACCCAAACATTTTGCGGCATTTTTGGCGACATCGCGTATGTGATCGTTCCACAAAAGGTGGTTGGTGATACACATACCAAGAATATCGAGATGTTCAGTTTCCTCGATGCAAGTGCCATTTATGGATAATGGCAGGGGGGGGGGGTATATTCATTTTAAAATCCCGTCAAATCCCCAAAATCCCTTTTTTTTACAAAATACGTGAAATTAACTAATACTCGAGTCAATGAACGATAAAAATTGCCTTCATCTCAAAAAAAAATCCAACAGTTTTGAAACTTGGCACACTTTTTACTAAGGGATATCTGGTGATAACCCAAAAAAAAGTCCCCCAGAATCCGACGTGAGCTCTAGCAGAAGTTAAGAGAAACATGGTGTTTGGTTCAGTTTTTCACGTTTATCTCGAAAGCTATCTGTCGTATCAAAAAGTGTTGCTCCACAAAATTAAAGCTCATTAAATTTTATAAAAAAAAACGTTTATGATTTTGTTCGTATCTGTTATAGTTTATAAAATAACTCTAGCAGGAGTAAAGGAAACACACAATTTTTTCGGTTTATCGGTTTTATCTTGAAAACTATTTGTCGTATCAAAAAATAATCTTTTACAAAATTAAAGCTTATTAAATTTTTTAAAGAAATAAGATATTAGTTTGTTTGTACTTGTTTTAGTTTTGTAAAATAACTCATAGGCATTTAAGAAAAATTCGTGTCTGTAATTGTCCACAAAAAAAAACTTTAGCATTCAATTTGTAGGTCCTTTCCTACTTCTGAAACTCGTTGGCCCACTATATGGCTTATTTCCTAGAAGCCTAGAGAATAAGCATTGTAACACAAAATGACCGTTTAATATTAAAGTGATGTTTGATAAAAATTTCAGCACAAAATAAGGTCTTACCCTTTGATTCAACGTCTATTAATTTATCATGTCTAATATGCCCAACGTTAGGGACCCAAAATTTGGTCTATTAATGTAGGGAAAATTCAATATTATCAAAGCAAACAGACTCAACAAGAAACTATTAAGATTTGACCTGATAGTAGAAACCCTAACTTAAAGCACGAAGGGAGGTTGGCTTTATTCAAATCGCATTGCAAAACTGAAAAGCAATTTGATAAAACCAAAACCCTTCAACCATTACTTCAGAAATCTTCTCAGACGTCAAATTATCACAAAAAAAAAAACTAAAACACTCAGAAATTTGTGTCATAATTGGCCTACTTAAAAAGAAGTAACATTTGAAGCAAGGGAAAAAATCCGGAATGTTTACAAAGTTATTATCCCAACGAAACATAATCCGTCCATTTATATTCCAGGAACGAACATTTTAGTCGGTATTGACAAAAGTTATACCGACAAGGATTAAGTATTGATTACTTTATGAAACCGCAAAATTTAGAGGGGCTTAACCTTCAAGAATTCGAAAATTGGAAACATTAAGGGAAAAAAGTAAAAAGGAGGCAAACAGGTATGTTTTTTGGAAACAAAAAAGCAGTATTGGAGGAAGCTATACTTTTCGAAAACCAAAAGACTTTTAAATACACATTAAAAACGACAATTGCAATTTGTTAATCTTGAAAAGAGCACTTATTCAAATTGTCCAAATTGTGTTGGCCTATCTAACCGAACTATTGAAGCATAAATTAAAGCTCATAAGGAGGGAAGCTTAATTTTCGAATTTGTTGCACACAAAACAAAAAAGCGATTCTAAAGAAGAAAGCTACAAAAGGCGAGCAAAAATGTAAGTAAAACTTTTGAACTTTAAATTAAGAAAAAAGAAGGCGTCACAAACGTTGACTACGAAATGAACAGGGGATATCTTTTAATGTTATTGTTCAATGATGCGTCTAGTTGTGTTCAAAGTTCTAAATGCTTTGGAGATGGAAGTTGCGAAATACTGAACTAAAATGGTAAAGGGGTAAATTATAACAATTTATTTCAAACGGTAAGAACATAACATGAGTATACAATTTTCAAACTTGTACCAGCTGTTCCTGAGCATTATGTGACCACTCTACGACTTAAAATCATTTTAAAAATCTCTTTGTTTGTTTTTGTTCTTTGGTTTCCTTGTCTGTGAAACAATTTTACAATTCTCGATCTATTTTATATCAAATCGATTTCAAGGATATTGTATTTCTAGATTTTATTTCTATTCTATAAAGTGAGCCCACGTAGAGAATATTATAGGATTCAAGTACTAACGCTTCTTGTCAAAAACACATTTTCAACACTTGATGGTTTCGAATAGATAAAACTTATTTTCTGGCAGATTTCCCGTTATCGTATTTGTGTGTTATATTTTTTTGCTCATTTGCATAGAAAATAGGTGAAGATTTTCTTTCACTGCTGCTGTCACATAAATAAATGTTATAACGAAGAAGGGAAAATAAAATCTGATATGGAATCATTTGAAAAGCACCACACCATCAGGTTCCCTAAAACACATTATATTTTTGTATTTTGTAACTTCTCTATACATACGTGGGTTCGAGTAGGTATAAGTTAGGTCTTTCTTAGAATTCTAAAATATCCTATTTAAATTCAGTAAACCTTGGATGTGACTGCAGTACCTACAATATGTACATAGCTATACAATTCCACCTCGAGAGTTTAACCCAATTTCTTTTTTAGCACAAATACTCTCTTTACCCCCGCATGAATCCTTCCCCTCAAGCTATTTACACTGCAACTTTGTTAGTGCGAGAGTAAAATTGTGTACGAATATTGTATGAAGAACAGAAAATAGTGATGTAGTTCTGTTATGGGTAACTACCGCACATAATCATAATACACTGTATACGGCCCGATCTAGCTTCCTTTTCCGCAAGCACCCGCACTTTATCCAACTGTTGGTAAACTGGAACTATGTACTGTTTGTAGAACCTATTCTCTATAAAATCCACTCACTATGTGTAATGTATTCCCCTTTGTGTAAAAATAAAACCCAACAACGACAACCCGGAGGCGGATACCCACTCTATACGTTATATGTGCATTTTTGTGTATTTATGCGGGTGCGGGGTGCGATTCTATTCAACGCGCACTTAAAAATAGTCTTGAAGGGATTCCAAATCGCAATGAAAATCCCTTTCGCTTTGAATGACTGAAATGTCAAAGGAATTAGGTCAAAGTACTTTTGTGTGGCTGGTTGAATATCTACATTCTGCTTGCATCCATTTATACAACAACTGTAGATACTTAAAATAGTTGCTGGCTTTTATTCCATAGGCGAATGTGCAAAATGGCGGATACGAATGTTTGAGAGCCTCCTTCCGTCAATATCGAAAGGAGGAGACATTTATCTGATGATGTTTGGCATTTTATTTAAATGACGCATCAAATTTTAAGACAAAAAATAAAAACTAAAGATCTCAACTAGGTCGGAATAACTTGGTCATTTTTTTCCTGCCATCACTGATTCGATGTCGCCAAAAATGTTTTGTAATTGATTTGATATTTCATCTTCCCTTTCTACTCTAAGAGCAAACGTCATTCAAGTCATTTGAGTATTGTTGTAAGTTATAACAATAAATAGAATTAAATTTGTTGTATAAACAAGAATGTTATAATTTTTGACTATGTGAACGAAATGGTGTGAAATTTGACATGAATGTGTGAGAAAAAAGAAGGAAGCTTAATTATTTGCAAAAAATTTCCGCATGTAAACTAAAGCAAGTACCGAGTGTAATAATTGAATTTCTGACCTAAAAAATAATATCTGTCGTGTCAAGTAAGAATTAACATTTTAAAATTTTAGGATTAGTTGTGGTGAAAAAGACAAATTTGTCGCTTTTGGTTTTGGCTTTTTAATTATCTCCTGGTAATGCTTATTTAATTAAGAAGTAAGCACTACAATTCTTAAATGGCTAAAATAAACTCAAATTGGCTGCGTTCAATCTCAGACAGATAGGGTCCCCGGATACCTTTTTGTTATTGTTTACGTGTAAAATAACAGCCACAAAAACAGCTAGGATGACAAAAAAGGAATCCAAAGGTTTCCAAGAATTTCTGGGGTATGTAGGTATCTAACAGTACAGCTTATTCAACACGTGGTTGAATTTAATGAAACTTGAAAATTCATTTCAATTTTTAGTATTTTGGAAAATAATACCGTCAGACTTAAAAATTTGATTAAGTGATATTGATGATTGGATTATACTTGAGAAATATTTTTGTAATGTTGAACAGTTGGCCATTTAATATACTCTCCGAGCAATGAACATACCACTTGGAGAATTTCGCTGAATGCAAAAGGAGCCTGCACGACAACACTTCCGACAATGGATTCAGGCTCATAGATTTTGCTGCGGGGCGAAACGTAATGGTAGCCAGTACGCGTTTTCCACACCTCAACATCCACAAATGAACTTGGACTTCTCCAGATCAATCTACCGTCAAGCAGATTGACCATATTGCGATCGACGCCAGACACGCTTCCAGCATCATGGATGTACGAACTTTCCAAGGAGCTAACATCGACTCGGACCACTACCTCGTTGTAGCCAAGGTAGCACTTCGGATTTCCAGACCCAAGGCAAGACAGGGAGGTGCTGGGAGAAGATACAACTCGAACGGCTACAATCGCCAGAGATCGCCAAATCCTTTTCCGACCGAGTTACAAGTAACCTCTCTCGAAGTTCTCTGCCGCCAACACAATGTATCGAAAACCAGTGGCAACATTGCCAAGATGCAATCAGAGAAGACGCCTCTGATGTGCTAGGTTTCCAACAGCCACCAACAAGGAACCCCTGGTTTGATGAGGAATGTCGGCAGGCAAATGCAGCCAAACAAGAGGCACGCAAAGCGGCGCTGCATAAAAGGACGAGAGCTGCTCGTGAGCTCTATGAGCAGAAGAGGCGAGAGGAACGCCGACTTCTCAGAAGGAAAAAGAGAGGGCATGAGAAGCGTGCGGTCGAAGATGTTGAGAGGTATAAAAGCAGGAATGAGGTTCGAAAGTTTTATGAACAGGTGAAACGAAATTCACAGGTACATAAACCTAGAACCGAAGGCTGCGAAGACGAAAGTGGAAACATCATAGTGGAACCACAGTCAATGCTGAGGATATGGAAGGACCACTTCTGTAGACTGTTTAACGTGGACGACAAACCGAATTCCGCTGTCAGGTAGGATGATCCATTCAACATAGACGACGAAAGACAACAATCCAGTCCTCCCGACTTAGACGAAGTAAAGATTCCAATATCTAAGCTGAAGTATAATAAAGCCGCTGGAGCAGATGACTTGAATGCCGATCTCTTTAAAGCAGCTGGAGATAAGTTGGTTAGGAGCATGCACAAACATATCTGTAAGATATGGTAGGAAGAAAATATGCCCGATGAATGGAACCTCAGTATTGTTTGCCCGATCCTGAAAAAACTATACCGACTATAGAGGAATCAGTCTACTTAACATCGCCTATAAAATCTTCTCTGCCGTAATATGTGAACGTCTAAAGCCCATCGTCAACAAACTGATAGGTCCTTATCAGTGTGGTTTTAGACGAGGAAAGTCCACAGTTGATCAAATATTCACATTACTGCAGATCCTGGAAAAAACCCAAGAACATCAAATCGACACCCACCATCTTTTCATCGATTTCAAGGCCGCATATGACAGCATCTACAGGGACGAGCTGTATAGAGCCATGTCTAGTTTTGGCATCCCTGCCAAACTCATCCGTTTGTGCAGGATGACCATGGAGAATTCACGCTGCTCCATAAAGGTTGGAAACAACTTAACAGAACCTTTTGATGTCAAAAAAGCGCTGTCATGCGATTTTTTTAACATCGTGCTTGAAAGAATAGTGCAGAGCTCACACGACAACACTAGAGGCACAATCTTTCAAAAGTCTGTCCAATTACTAGCATATGCTGATGACATTGACATAATCGGAAGAACTCAGCGTGATGTCAATTGGGCTTTTGTGAGTATTGAGGCAGAAGCGGCAAAAATGGGTTTAACGGTTAATGCGGGCAAAACAAAGTACATGCTGTCGTCTAGAAAGGACATACAACACCGACGTTTTGGTCAAAACGTCACAATCGACAGACGTAACTTTGAGGTAGTCAAGGACTTCGTCTACCTAGGCTCCGCTGTAAACGCAGAAAACAACACCAGCGCTGAGATCAAACGCAGAATAACTCTTGCCAACCCCTGTTTCTTTGGACTAAGAAAGCAATTGAGTGGTAAAGTCCTCTCTCGAGGGACCAAAGTGTTGCTATTTAAGACCATTATCATCCCCGTCCTGCTATACGGTGCAGGAGCATGGACCATGACAAAAGCGGATGAAAGCACCTTGGGTCGCTTCGAGAGAAAAGTTCTTCGTGTGATCTACGGTCCCGTATGCATCGAAGGGGAGTGGAGGAGAAGATGGAACGACGAACTGTACGGGCTGTACAGCGACGTAGACTTAGCCAGAAGAGTAATAGTCCAACGACTAAGATAGCTGGGTCACGTAGAGCGCATGGAAACCAATGCTCCGGCCCGGAAAGTCTTGGAATCCGCACCCACAGGACAGCGCAGTAGAGGAAGATCGCGAATCAGGTGGCGCGCACAAGTGGAAGGTGACCTCACACAACTTGGAGCGCGAAACTGGAGACATCTAGCTAGGGACCGAGCTAGATGGAGAAGTTTGTTGGGTGAGGCCCTAGTTCACACAGGACTGTAGCGCCACCTTAAGTAAGTAAGTAAGTAAGACTTAAATATTTGATTAAGTGATATTGATGATTGGATTATACTTGAGAAATATTTTTGTAATGTTGAACAGTTGGCTATTTAATATACTCTCCGAGCAATGAACATACCACTTGGAGAATTTCGCTGTATGCAAAACGAGCAGAACTCTTGATTAGAAACTTTCTTGCTTACTCAATTTCCAAACAAAAAACAACAGTTCTTTTTCCAAGTTATAAGTTCTTTTATTTTGCTGCACTTTGTGCAAGAGTTCCTAATATTTTGAAATCGTTAATAAGCAATTCATTATAGATTTCAAGACTAGTTTGTTTACATTTTATTGGCTGTTCTAGCTGATGATGCCCCTTGAATGGTTTATAAAGAAGCTTTGGATAACCAAACGGATATATCAAAACTGTATCTACTGTGAACAAACCAACTAAAAATCTTACCGCAAAGCAACTTCTGCTCATTCGGAAATGAGATCGAAATTCTTCCAAACTATATTTAGGTATTGTCACTTCATAATAGTCCTCGTTTCTGTTAGGTTAGTTTTCTTTTTAAAGTAAATTATTAATCGTATAGAATTCTAATTGAGCTAATAGGAAAATAAACATAGATTAAAGAGTAAGGTTATCACTTATTTATTAAATTGCTACGCACCTATCAATCCATCATAGTCAGACGAATCAGTTGAAAAATGCATTAAATGTTTATCTTACAACAATTTTGACTACGACGCTTAAATGTTTCTCTGCCTTTTGTGAACAGTTGAAAGTTGTTTTTATTTTTTGACAGCTATCTTAATACAGCTATCCAACTCGATTAACAAGGTATCTAAAAATCCACCCATACAAGATACCCTATCCAATACGAGATTGAACGCAGCCATTGAAACACTGAGCAAGCAAAATTGTCATAAATGGATGTTAAAAACAATATCTATAGCGTTGTAAACCCGGCGTTAAAAAGTTTATTGTGTGACGAAGCCTTAAATATCAAAACTCAGTTTTACCGACGATTATCAGCATTAAATTTGTTTTGATTCAATTCAAAAGTAAAAAAGTAGAAGTTAAAGTGAACTCATACCATATTACGAACTTGAAATGATTTACAAAATATTTATGAAGGCCCAGTTTCGACATAAAAAAAAACAAAGTTATTAAAGATCTCTTGGTTTTCCACAACAAATTTTAAGTTTATTGTTTACTAGAATCTTACAAAAAATTAAGCCTCAATGCAAAATTGTGCCACAAAATTGATTAAATTAAGAAAAGATCGAGATTATGTTGAGTATTGACTGAAAGTAAACAATATTAAATTCTCAATTCAGTTTCTCTTTTGAAATTAATTGTTTTCTTTATTTGTTAGCTTCAGGTGACGAGTTCAATCTAGACAAACAAAATGGTTGTATATTTGACACTCCGTTTTGGAAGGATCCAAATTGAACTCAAAAAGTTGAATATGATGAAGTCTTCTCAACAATCTTTATATGCATCAATCAGTTCAACTATCGAAGTTCTAAAATTATTAAAATTAATTATTATATGTAACTCTTCGGACTGTAACTTCTTTTGGCGATCCGAGGAACCTCGGTTATACCAGGTTCAATGACAAAACCAATTCCATGATCGTCGAGCAAAACGGGACTTATACCCTATTAGTCACGAAGATAGAGCTCCAACTCATCTTCGATTCATTCAAGAAAAAGAAGTCAGCAGGTGTCGATGGTAGAACATTGTGCAACGATATTTACCAATCATTGGACATTTATACCAATCTGTTTAACTAAATTCTGAATAATGCATATTATCCGATCCATTGGAAGACAGCTGTGGTACATCCTCTAACAAACTAAAAGGCAATGTGCTTGTCTGGTTGACTAGGAGAAGCTCTTCGACACCGTATGGTTAGATGGTCTGTATCTAAAGTTAACCACACTTGGCATAAGTAAAACACTGCCGTAAACGGTTTATTGTCAAAATTGGCAATGTAACATCTACCGAAATATTGATATTAAAAATGGTCTTCAACAGGGACCGGTTAACTCACCGATCTTTTTCAGCATTTACACCAGTGAATCTGATAGTAAGTCTGACGCAATAGCGTACGCCGACGATCTAATTGCGTACGGAACGGCCCCAAAAATTGAGGTTATCAAGACACTTTTGCAGGGTGACTTCGGAAATATTCGGAAAAATTGCGATGACTGGAAGTTGAAAATCAACTTTCAAAAATACGAAACTATTCTGTTCAAGACTTCGCTGTATGGAACCTCAAGGGATACGAGAAAGAACTGGAAAAATCTAGCGGTCGTTGGACCACATTGACAGCCACTGGCAAATAAAAGTGTAGTAAAGTACCTTGGCATCTGGTTGGATCAGTACTTGTTTTTCTACAGACATATGAGTGCTGCTCTGGCCAGAGCTAGGGGTAGCCTTTGCCCTGAAAAAACGATTGTTTTTTAGCAGACGTCTTGACAGCAGGGTGAAGGTGATTTGCAGGGCAAAGGTGATTGCCTATGGGTGCCCTGTATGGTTCAACGATGCCCCATCTTAAATGGAAAATATTTGGGTGTTTGAGAGACAATGTCTGCGACGTTACAAACATTAATTACTATTCGCCTACAACAGAGCCAACAGAAACAGAATAAATAATTTCTTGCTGAAGATTGGTAGGGGTCACATTGCGAGAGCGATGTCGTCGACTAACGGCTTAATTTTTGGTGCCCAACAATGAGTACTACGAAAGTGAACGTTTAAGTGGCAATATTCCGCCCGAAGCTTTCCTCTATTTAGACAATCGAGGGCTGAAACAGGATAGGGAGGGGGTTCCGCTAATCTACCACGTCAACCGAAAAGCTCCTAAAGCAAAGACGTTCTCGCACTGGACGGAGCCGAGCGCCTTCGGACTGATTCCGATAGGGCCCGAAGAGATAGGGTGAGGCAGGAGAACCAGTTTTGGTGTCTAGGACTTTTGGTCTTGGCCGGCTTACATTGCTGGATTAGGTTAGGGACAATCAGGGTGGCACCAAAACAAAATTTTCTTGGTTATATATTAAGTTATTGTTATTAAGTATTAAAATTGTTCTTAGGCCGAAAGGTAAGATAATGGATTAACTTAGAGCACCCGCATAGGACCAGTAGGATATGTTTTTAAGTTTTTTAAGACTTTTTGTCTAGCTTTTAGATAGTTTTAAGATTTCAATAAAATAAAAAAATGACTGTGATACTTTGTAGGTACAACATATTTCTAAAACTATTTAATCTTTCATAAAGAAGTTTGAACACAAACAAGTTACAATTTTTTAGTTAAACTTCAAGAAATGTATGCGTATACAAATTTCGAACAAAATGTTTTGTCACCGATAATGTTTATCAAAAGTGCTTAATATTTATCAATAAATATTATAGCACTCAAAATTTGATAAGGGTCAATGCCGAACTTGAATATATCTCAAGGTTGGAAGTGTGCCTTATTTTTATTTTATCAACAACGGCAATGAATGAATGTGAATGGTATAACGGTCAATTACGAGTATATTCTTTTTATCTACTCGTATACACAATATTTTGATTTCTTCCAATTCAATATTTAATCATTTTTGTTATTAATAAATCAATTTTGTCATCATATCTATATAATATTCTCGTAAACTTATTTTCTCCAGTTAAATAGAATTTCTAGGCAAAGATATTATTTTGTTTTTGTTGGAGTTGTTGTCACAATTTTTTAAAATCCTTGAAAAATATAAATAGGAATCGTAATAGACACATCAAACTGGATTAGAAAAAAGAGAATCTTCCTACTTCTGGTTAAAAGCATGTGAAATATGTTTGTGGAAGGATGATACACACATCTCACATTTGTAGATTTTAATAAAAAATGTCCAGGAAATAAAATGAGGATATAAAGAATCCCAAGAACCAAGAGTGTCTTTGCTGAGATAAACAATTTTAATGACATGTTAGATATGTTCAATATCATGATGATGATACTATAAATTTGATATTTAATTTTAATGGAAACAAGGGAATTTGTACTAATGATTTGATAACAGAGAGAGCTTCCATAAGGACTTAATAAAAACACGACATTATTGTTCACTTGGAAACTGGGTAAAGGGTGTTTTTCGTATTATAAAAAAGGAAGAATTTTCATTAGCAGTTTAAAAGATTTTTTGTATAAAGCAGGTAGAGATATTGTTAAGATAATACGCAATTAACTTTTTTTGAATAATTTTGAAATGTAAAATTTCGGGTGAAATAAAAATTATCAAAGGCATTTTATTCCATGTATTATAACTTTATTAGTAACAGCAAACATTTCCACTAATAATGGTACAAAATTTCTTTCAATTTGCTGCCTTGACAGATTTTGCAGTAACAGATTCTTTTACTTCAATTTTCCACTAAGTTTTTGATGGTGTCGGGTGTAGCTTTCAGATTACTTGGCTGATATTGGTCTTAATTTATTTAGTAAGGGTATTAAAGAAAAGAGGAATAGGTAATGCATATTTATTTTAATACCAGGGCATTGCAATAAGTGGGTAATATTAAGCAAGGTACAGCGTTTCACATTCGCGTTGTGCGACTAAACAAAGGACTAACGAAAGGAAGCGCTTGTTTGGATGTGGTTTTGCTATCAGAGGGAAACTAAGGCAAAGAGTTTTAAGCTTTCGGGAAGTAAGCGAAAGAGTGACGACAATCCACATTAAGGCCAAATTCTACCACCTGAGTCTTATCAGCGCGCATGCCTTGACTGAAGAGAGGGATGACAATACCAAAGAAGAATTCCTCGCCAAAACATATGAACAAAAATGACGTTAAAACTCTCCTGGGAGATTTTTACACCAAAATTGGTAAACAAGACATCTTTGGTAGGTCAATCGGAAGACATAGCCTACACTACATCACATCTGGAAACGGACTCAGGCTTCCTAGCCGAGAAAAACATGGTGCTGAGTAGCACCAGATTCCCTCGCCCAGATATCCACAAAGGTACTTGGCGGTTCCCCAATGAATAAACATGCAACCAAATCGATCATGTTGCTATTGACTGAAGACAGTCCTCTAGCATAATTGGCGTTCGAACGTATAGATCAGCCAATATAGATTCCGACTACTACCTAGTTGGTGCTAAACTGCGCGTACGAATATCCATGGAAGCTCTTAGGCGAACAACAACCTGAAGGAAATGAAAAGATTTAACGTTGGAAGACTGCAGCAGGAGGATACCGCCAATGCCTTTGCCGACAACGGACGAGAAATGCCCAGAGACCCACTTGCAGCTTTACAAACAATCCATCAGGAATGCTGCAGTAGAGGTGCTAGGTTTCTCACAGCCGCCACCAAGGAACCCCTGGTTTGACTCCAAATGTGCTCAGGAAAACAAAGCCAAAACGGAGGCATACAGATTGGACAGCAAACCAGGACACGATCTTTACGTCGACAAGAGAAGGGATAAGAACCAGGGATATTTTAACAGGAAACAGGTGCGAAGCTTTTATAGAAAAGTCAAAAAGAAAACATCGGGATTCACTAGCCGCCCTGCAGTCTGCAAAGACAAGGAGGGGAATGCCGTAGTCGAGACGCAGTCAATACAAATCTAGAGAGATCATTTTAACCAACTGCTTATAATGGTGATGAAGTCAACGATTCCTCCAGCGAGCAGCCACGTCAAATCCATTTGGTTGACGATCTAGAGTTTCACCCACCCGACCAGAGTGAGATCAAACTAGCCATCACCAGGCTGAAGTCGAACAAAGCGGCCGGTGATGACGGTCTGCGATGGAGCTTTTTAAGTACGCTGGAGCAGATCTGGTAAGAACTATGCACCAGCTAGTTACTAAAATTTGGTCGTAAGATAGCATGCCCGGCGAGTGGAACTTAAGCACCATCTGCCCGATTCAAAAAAAGCCTTTTAGCCTTTTAAACATCGCATACAAGATCTTGATCAGTGTATTATGTGAACGTCTGAAGCCATTTACTAACGAACTAATTGGCCCTTACCAGTGTGGTTTCAGGCCTGAAAAATATACCATCTTTTCACTCTACGCCAAATCCTGGAAAAGACCCAAGAACATAACATCGAAACACACCATCTTTTCATCGATATTAAAGCAGCTTATGACGACGGAAACCTTCGAAACCACCAGAGGACTTCAACAAGGCAATGCGCTGTCATGTAGCTGCTTCAATATTGTTCTTGAAGGAGTGGTGCGCAACATCATTGCTAATGCAAGTGGCACCATCTTTGAAAAATCCACACAATATCTTGGAAGCAAGGATCCTTTTCTAGGCGGATGAAGGATCTCTTGGTATCTTCGAGAGGAAGGTTCTGCGTACGATCTATGGTCCGGTTTGTGTCGACAGGCAAAATAACATCTGGCGGAGAAGATATAATCAAGAGCAAGAAGCAGAGGCAGGCCTCATATCCGGTGGAGTGATCAAGTTGAGGCCGACGCACGTCAACTTGGTATTCGAAACTGGAGGCAGCAATCTAGAATTTATTTTACAAAACAACATCGTTTATAGTGTTAGAACTGCTGGCGGTGTTTAACGAAAAAATTGATCGTCATGTATGTATGTTAATTTGTAAATCAGGGTAAACAATTGTAATAAGTTCAGAATTACTACGGAATGCAAAAAATCTTCCGCTTGTGTCGATTAGCATTCGGCATCGGTTTTTAACCACCCATCACCTGTTTTAATAGTGTTTTAGTTAAGTTTTCTGTGTTAATGTCATTATAAGAAACGCCAAATTATAGGCAACTAAGATAGGTCCAAACACCGGCACCACCTAAGTATATGCTATAAACTAGTGCTTTAAAAATAAAGAATATATTGAGTCTCTAATTATAAGTGTACCGTCGCGTCGCGGCAGATAAGATCAAATGTGTTGGGAGTGAGATTTTTTATCGTGGTAAAAAGTAGCTTAAAAAACTCTCCAGCCTAGTAACTACTTTCACACAAAAAATCGTGTCATAATATAGCTCCTATGCGACGTGGAGAAAGAACAAACACACAAACAAACAAACAAACAAACAAATCTATTATTATAGATTTCTGACGAATAAAACCTTTATTAATTTTAGCCTGATCAGAAGGGGTAAAAACCTTCTTACATTATTGAAGAAAGCTTAAACATTGAGCAGTGTTTTTGAAAACTTCAAATACCTGGTCATTCTACAAGCTATAGTTTCTGATGTCTACAACTGAATGCTGTCCAGTCTCTTCAATGCAAGTGCCATGCAAAAAAAGTGTCATTAGATAGCATTGAGTTTTCGATTTAATGCCAAGATATCGACCGGGAAATAACTTTCAGTTTCAAAATAACTTATGATTTAAAGAAGAATCCAATAGATGATCCACCCTGCCTTAATCTATTATAATTTCAATGGGAAGCTTATAGAAATCAAGTTGTGATTTCAGTAACCAAAATTTGAAAAAATCTCTAATTTTAAAATGTTTGCCTTTAAATTTAAATCAAGTTTTGAAAATCTAAGATACTGTTCTTTAAATGATCGTATCATGTGCTAAAACTTAATTCAAAATAAAATATTTCCATAATATCGCAAGTAAACACTAAATGTCTTTAAATAGAAATGATTATTCATAGAAAATATTTCAAATAATTCCAATGTGCATAATAATTTATATACGATGTTTCCTGTTTTAGTTAGTTTTTTTTATTTAATCGTATGTACACATAAATATTCACTTTTACCCAAGCTATACTAAATATACAGAATGCATGCATAATCATTAAGTCTCTATTTAATTTATAAAATATTTCCTCCTTCCCCCTTAAGCTAAATATTTACATACAATACACAAATTTTACAAGCTTGTCTATAGACTCAAATAATTTGTGCAATTTCGAAATAGAACAACTTCATTCAGCTAAAATACTTTTGATAAATATTCATCATTTTCTACGTAGGAATATACAAATACTCGTATGAACTAAACACGTTAACCAAACACCCCTGGCAACTTTTGACCCACATTTGAATAGTTAATTATTTGTGGTTTATTTTCGTTACTATAAATAAACACCAAACAACGATAAAATACAAAATGAACAAAATAATAATAACAAACACGTTATTTCGTCACTGATACCAATTTACTCATCATCATCGTTACAAACCGATAAAATATCAACAAACGAACTTCATTGAACCGTCATAAGCTATTATGGCAGAAAACAAGCTTGAATAAATTAGCTTCGGGTTTTGTGAATGCGCGAATATTTTAGAGTGTAAGGTAAATAAATATATGGCACCTGGTCCAAATTGGTTACTCATTACAGGTTCCAGTCAGAAGAGACCCAACTTTGGCACCACGCAAGCAGACAAGGTAGACGTCGTCGTCGTTTTGTAGCCGTGTCGGCCATAGTCGCCATTCCAGACGTTAGTGTATGTAGCCGTTGTCGTCGTTCGGATATTGTAGATAAAGAGCTGGTGGCAAATAATAATTCTTGTTAACATCTTGTTAACTGTCAAACAATCTGTCAGAATAATTGAGGTTGTTTGACATTTTTTCGGTATACTTTGACAATCAGCCATTCAAAAGAATTGTTCAAGTGTCATTTCAAGAACGACAATTGTTGATTTGCCAAACTAATAATAACAAATTTTTTAAAAACTATTTTCATAATTTTAAATCACAAAATCAATAATAAAAGAAAAGTTAAACCAGGTTTTAATTTGCTTGAAAAATTTAATAAAAATTGATGAGGTAAATAATGCTTGGGTAAATTCACAAACGTCAAATTTTGTGTTAGTTATTAGGCATCACTGTTTTTTTGTGATGCTGATCGTTGCTCAGCTGATTACGATGCGATGCTGATTGACAAAAAGTCTTACGTTTAAAAACAACTTTTGCTTAATGATGGATGTGATACTAATAAAAACTCTCATTGACAATAATGAATCGAAAAAAACATATTTCTTAAAAAAATGCGGTTTTCGAGGGTAAAACGCGAAGAGAATGCAAACATTCACAAAAATTGAATAGACCAGAAAGAATTGAAAAATACCCGAATGGTGTCTTCCAAAGCCATTTTCGGATGGATAGCTTAACTTTCAATGTAACTTCAAAAACGTTTTAAATTTGCTAAACTAATTTAATTACAACTTATCATAAATTTGTAGGATCTGTGAAGAGCATTAAGGCCCATTTGCTGATACTGTTCTTAAATGTGTGTCGCAACAAAGTATATCTTAGATTTTAAGTGCAACATAATTAATTTTTGGTTGTAAGAAAATATTTAAGATAAACTAAGTTCCACATAGATTGAAACGCATCCAACTTCGTTTCATTACAAAATGTCAAACAGAAGTCAATGTACGAGGTGTGTTCAAAAAGTATCGTTTTTTTCACAAAAATATTTTTTATTCGTCTACATCAATGTGGTCCCTTTCAAAGTAGTCCCCGGCAGATATAATACACTTATGTCAGCGTTTTTTCCAATCTTCGAAGGACTCTTGGTATTTACTTTTTGATATGTCTTTCAGTATTCTCAGCGATTCGGACTTTATTTCCTCAATCGAGGAAAAACACCGTCCTTTCATTGGTATCTTCAATTTTCGAAACAGGAAAAAGTCACACGGAGCCAAATTTGGTGAATATGGAGGTTGGCTACAATATTTTTTTTGGCCAAAAAATACGAAAAAGCAACGACGAGTGAGCAGGTGCGTTATCGTAGTGCAAATGCCATGAATTGTTTTTGCATAAAACTGAGCGTTTTTTTCGGTGACGTTAGATGCTTTTGGGTGGACAATTGTGCTTTGGTTTTCACATCATAACCGTAAACCCATGTTTAATCGCCAGTTATGACCCTTTCAAACAAACTTAGACCGTCGGTGATGTCATTAAACAGCTCCTGAGCGATGTTCTTGCGATTGTTTTTTGGTCAAAATTCAGCAGTTTCAGCAAAAATCGCCGAGCTCATAAAAACACGTCGAACCTTAGCAACTACCACAGACAAAGTAAACAGTGAATATTTCTGAAAATTGCATCATACTTTTACTTTAAAGATTCCGGGTACTTTTTGAACACACCTCGTATACTTACATGTAATTTCAAAACGGAAAATTGAATGTGAAGTTTTGATTTTTGGAAAGAATAAAAAATAGTTTTAAAACATTAATTAACGACATGGCTGACAAGAAAAGGGTAAGTAACTCAAATCTTGCATCATATGAAAAACTGACGCTTTTAGAATGAGCAGATTGGTTGCTACAACTTTGCCCAGCTTTAAAATTACGGATCTATTTTTGCAGCTATCAGCTTCAAGCTTCAATACGAGACTCAAAAAGATGAAGCATTTTTTTTTTTAAATCAAACTCTATTGATTTCTGTTGCAAGAATATTGCATCGAACCTGTTATATGGCCGTTCCAGCTTGTTATCGATTTGTCATATTTTTTGTTAAGCGAAATCTTGACGAGAACCTTTAACACCAATCGTTTCGAGAACCTCAACATCTATTAACTCCAATTTGGAGTCTCCAGATTCATATTTTTTTAGTTTTACTTTAATGTCATTGAGAAATAAGTTTTGTGATAAAAATGTATTGAAATGTCATCAAAGGATATAACCTTATAATTTTCATAAGTGCAACTAAAGGACTTTATGCTCTACTTTTTCCTTAACGTAAAATAAGCTATACTTAGTGCCATTTATGACAAACTTTAAGTTTCCTGCAAACCAATAAGTAGGACATAGTTACTTATGTAGAACTTAAATAGTTATTACTAGTAACAGCAAACGGGCCTAAATCATTTTTGGAAGGAATCTCGCACTGGCCGAATCAGATTTTCTTTAGAAAAATGTTTACTCATAACTTTATGAAAGCTTTGCAATAGCAGGTTTAGTTTGAAAGCACTTTCAGATAGATTTGGGATTGGAGAAGGAACTTCTTCTAACATACTTTTGAAAACAATTTCGGCAATCGGTCTAATGAAAGAAGCTAACCTTTGCTTCCGTTGCAGAAGAAATTATCACGAAGTATAATTTTGCAAGGAGCAGGAAATACCCACTCCGGCGCTTATTGGGAGTAATTCCTTCCGTGCTTCATATGACTCCTCGCCAATTACTTCCGAAAAGGATAAGCCTCCATGAATAGACGAAAATTGAGTCTGAAAAGGATAAGCCTCCATGAATAGACGAAAATTGAGTCTGATCGTACGAAGAAGGCAAGGAAACCAAGCTGCTATGTGGCTGATTTTTCGAGAGCAAGTTCTTGACAGGAGGCTGAATTGAATGTTTGGTTTCATACACTTCCTCCAATCTATTCCAGTTTCTTTATTTCTGTTTTGCATGTAATCATGACATTTAGGAACATTCGATGGATTTGGTATTTGTTGTATCTCCTAAAGAACTTTTCTCCACAATACTGACTTTGATTTTTTACCGGCAATAAATTCATCTTCATATTTAATCTGATAAAATATTCCCTGAAAATCATCAATTAATTAGTTTATAAACAATTTAAAATTCGATTGAATACTTTTCATTGTATTTTTCCGCCATTTTTGCTCCAAATGGCGTCCGTCGTCAAGAAAATTCTTGATGCTTTTTTTATATTTGCGCATCAGTTTATCCAACTTTGCAATAATGAACTAGTGACATTTAAAGTGATGCCAATTATTTGCGTTTATGAAGGTGCTGCAAGAATGATCGCAAATCATCACTGCAGTGATGCGTTTGTGAATTAACATCATGTTTTAAAACATATTGTGAATAAAATATTAAGGTGCCAATTGAAACTGAAACCTATATCCTTGTAAGGGTAAGTCGAAAACATTTCATTTGTATGTGAAATCGCAGTTTTAGAGATTTAAAACTTTTAAAAACTGAAACAAACACCGCCACCGAACAAAGGCTTGGAATTTTTCACTAATACCACTCAACCACCGAAACGGGGACTGCACGAAACCTCGCCCACATACCCACCAGTAAAACAACGGGGAGGATCAGGGGAAGTGGCGATTGGTAATCTGTCTGTAAATGACCTAAAAATCATGATCTGCGAGTCCATATCAACAACTTTAGACGCAAAGATGAAGCTTTTGGCAATAAAATCTGATCTCGAAGGAATCGGCGCACAATTGCACTTGATAAAAAAAGAGAATGCTAACCTTCAAACTCAACCGCATATAATGGAAACCCGCTGCACATCTCTTCAGAAGCAAGTAGAGTGGCTTTCAAATAAAACCAATGAAAAAACCATAGTGGTTCACATACCTGTTGAGAATGGAGAAGCAGCCGCTGAGAAAGGAAAATCAAACAGCATGGTTCTGCTTGAGAACCATAATCCTGCAATTGTTGCATCGACGAAAGTAATTAGATCTACAAGAACACGTTAGGCACATGTTGCAAGCCGCAAGTAAACTTAAAGGGTCTGGTATTTCGATACACAGAGATTATCCTTTTGCTGCGCGTGAAAAGCGAAGACAAATTATCAACAAATCCAAATATTAAAATACAACTTCGTGGAGACAAACTCCAAATCCAGGGAAAAAATTATTATCTGGATGTAAACAAAAGATTGACGTGCGATCTAGAAGATGGGATGACAGTTGAACAGCTGCTAAGTAACATTCGAGAAATGTTGAATTGAGGTGCAAACGCAGGTTGCAGTCAGTCCAGCCGAACACAAGTAGGGAATCTCGATGAACACGTTCAGCGTATTTAGTTGTAATGCCGTCAGCGGTTGTAGAAATAAAATTAAAATTAGTAATTCAAACAAAAATATAAGTATTTTATCATTTAACGTACCAGGATTAGCCAATAAAACTACTCTGGATACCAGCAGTGAAATCGTCTGTGCAGGGGAGGACTAGTAGAGGTTTTTTGTATGGTGTTAAGAAAGAATTGAATAATGTAATCAAATGTAATTTTGTAAATGTAATGAACAGAGAAATAATCGAAATTGTTAGCAAAGGAGAAAAAATGTTTATAATACCAATATACTTAAACTGCAAAAAATGGATGGATGATTTCACCAGCTTATATAACTTCTTCTTGGAATTTGAGAAGGAAGGATACTGACAAAAACTGGAACCACAAACGCGAAATACCTATACCAAGAAGCAAACAAAAAGTACAAAAAGTGTGAACAAAATCAAAAAGCATATACTCTCACACTAGCATTGAAAATAAAGGATGTTAACGATAACAGATCCTTCTGGATGATAGTGAAGACAATAGTTGATGCTTCTATGTTAGCAATCCATTTCGAGAAAGTTTTGAACAACAATCTAAATGAAAACGAACTTCACTTTGCGCTGCAGTTTTTGGAAGTAGAAGAGCTAGATGGCCCAATAACTGCACAAGATGTAAGCAGAGTCATTTCCCGCTGCAACACTAACAAAGCTCTTGGTGAAGACCGTATTCCATATAAATTCTTCATAAATTCAACCGAAACTTTTCTAGAAGAGCTTACAAAGGCTTGCAACTCTATTTTTAAATTTGGAAAGTCAGCGGAAAGCTTCAAGAAAAATATAATATTTCCTTTACTAAAGAAGGGTGACCCAAAATATCCAAGCAATTACAGAGGAATCTCGTTCCTCAATACAGTGACAAAAATATTTACTGGGATTATGTTGGAGAGACTGACGACTGGGAAAAAAATCTACTCAGTGAGTTCCAAGCGGGTTTCCTAAAAGACTACTTCACCGTGGACAATATTTTCTTCCTTAATGGCAAGAAACTTTACGAATTCTTCGTTGGCTTTAAGGCTGCCTTCGACTCGATAGATAGGAAAGCTCTATTTTTTAAATTGAGTAATCTAGGGATGTCAACGAAAATGCTCAAGGTATTGCAGAATCTGTATGAGGATAATCTTACGGCGGTATGGGATTTAAACACTTTGTCTAGTTGGTTTCAGACGAAAACAGGAGTCAAGCAGGGATGCCTTCTGAGCTTTTAAGCATTAAATGTCATAAAATTTGATTTTAAGAAACACCAGTAGAATACGCTTTAAGCCAAATAGTCACTACCACTTAAAAACAAATTCGAACATTTGCGGCAATACTAAGAAAAATGTAAATTTTCTTGTACAATTGCGATTGTTTTGTTGATTATGTTTCACAATGCGCATTTCTCTTCACTACAAAAATTCGCTGCAATTTCGTTCCATATTTAGAAAAAACCAAGATTTTACCTGTCAAACTTTAAAAGTTGGCAGAAAAGCGGGATATTCAATATAAAATCTTTAATTGGAAAACTCTTTTTTTCCTCATTTGCTTGTTTTTTATGTGAACGAGCCACGCCTACATTTATATTTTTTTTAAATCTTTGCCACGATTTCAATATAATTTACAGGTGCTCTAAAACTCGGTTGCTCTTAGAACTTAGTCATATTAGCAAGAATTTAAAATGTGACTGAAGAAAAAATCCACCGCCACGCCCATTTTTACTAATTCTTTCTTTTTAATTTTGTTCATAATTCTGGAGTTTGTTTATATGAGCGGAAACGAAATTTAAAAAGCTATTAAGGAAAAATCTTGAAAATGCCACGTCTTTTTTTTCTACGTTTACTCTTTTTTAAACACTTTTGGCAACTGCATGTTCAAGAACGTTTGTGCCAACAGCTCCCTACGAACTACTCATTTTAGTTCCGATGCCGATACTTCATACAAAACTCTGCATGATTCTGTGATTTGACTTTAAATTTTGTTAAAACAAAAAGAAAAGAAATAAGTGTTTAGTTACTTAACGATTTTTACGATGGCGGCGATGAAAGAAATACGTGCGGTTGTATTTAGCTTGTATTTGGTTTATGTGCGACCTGCTATGCTATGTAATTATTCGCTTCTTATAGCTTCTTGAAGATATCATATTATGTTTATATTTGAAATTACGCTGATTGAATTCAAATGATACTTCCTGGTTGTGTGTCTTCGGGGAGTCATTGAGCCGTTGGAGGCAGTTCTATTAATAATATTTCTACTACACCCTTTTGAGGGGAACAATAATAATATGGTGTATGAGAGAAGGGAAAATGCGTTTATAGTTATATGGAAATGTAGGTGAGCTTTGGCTTAGAAACTAGAGACATATGCATATGTTTAATGGCATTACTGGTAAAGTGTGTAAAGACAAATGGAATGCGTGTTGCAATATTTTTGTTATTAAAAGATTTAAGTAAATTGAAAAGTTTACACGAGAGAACATAAAATAAAGAATATATTTAGTGTGCGTGAGCAGGTGTAGAAATTGATATTTAGTGTAGACGTCATATAAAAATTATAAATCGATAACGTGCTTAAATTAATTTTTTGATTTTATTGCTTTGGAAGTCCCTGCCGACAGACATTCAAATCAGATTCACTTGGTTTTATTTATTTTTGTACATTTAAGTTTTAAATTATATAGAGTAGGGCATCTATTGGTTTCATTTAAAAAAGAAATATTTTGATCACTGACAGCTGTTATCCGCTTGCAATCTTGACAGCTCAAACAGTGAGTTTCTTTTAAGAGAAGTTTACTGGTGATTACCGCCACTTTTTTCTTTTCGCCTATTTGTGTTTTTAATTAATTTTGAAACATTTTAGGAAAAATGCCATTTTATTGATTGCCCTAAAATTGTATATTATAATAATTTGTGAAAGAAAATACATTTTAGTTATTTTATAAGTGTTACGCAAGGTCTACTTCACAATGAATTTGCTATTCAAGTTATCAAGAATTAATTTAATTATTGAATTCACAAAATTTAATTATGGTTAAGTTAATGATTTGAATACGAATATATCCAAAAATTTTGCTTTTTCTAACATAACGCAATGTAAAACACTAGAGTGCGGTAAAGTTGTCAAATTTCCAGCAAAATATTGCCAAACATGCCCTTTATCTTTTTTGTATCTGTTAAGTTATGTCAAAAGCAACCCTTGCTGCTCGGCTCAATTAGTGCTGGAAAGCGGCTTTTTGGTACCATAACTTCTCCAGCCTAAAATTCTAGAACTGACCAGGGCAGGATATTAACAGAGAAAGTGAATCACAGTCTAACTTTCATGTTGGTCTCCGCAGCTACAGCATGCTTCTCTGATTTCTAGTAATTCCACTTGAAATACACTGGTACAATCAGGTAGCCGAAAAGACTGAGACATTTAAGGACGCAGAGAAGATTTACGACCCAACTCCACACTCCATTTTTGACCTTTCAGTAAAAATAGTGGTATCGAAGTCTTTCGTAATATGCCATCCGCCCAATCCTTCCTGGCAAGAAAGATGAATTTAAAATCTTTACTAAAGTTCTAGGCAGGGGTGCAGTAGTCGGTGTCCGTCGCAAAAATATCAGCTGGAATCAGTTCGTTAGTGTTGCTATTCCCATAGGAACAAACCAACAGTTAGATTCTTTAAGCCTTAGCGCGCTGCTTGATACTAAATCATCTTCGATTGAAGGCCCTACTTTTTACCAAAGTTTTTTTATAGGCGTAAAAGGCAATGCAGGCCTTCTTAACCCAGTTCTTCGATGTGGTATTAAGCTCTTCGATGTGGTATTAAGCTCTGGTCGTAAAGAGCAATAGTTCAGTATTTCTCTGATTAACACCTGGTTTACTGCTCATCGTCTAGTGGCCTACTTTCTTCAGAGCCATTTCCTCGATTTTGCTAATCAGTGACAAACTTTTAAAACCCCAGTAAATCTAAATTATCAGCAAAAGCTGCAGCATTCAGCCCACATCCTTTCAACTTTATGAGACCAAATCCATAACTAATGACTAAAATCCATAAGAGCGGAAAGAAAACACTGCCCTAGGATGTTTTTCTACTCACATGTTTGAAAGATATTGTGTTATCTAACGAAGCTTTAATCTTTCTATCACTAAGCACATAAATTATTCAATATTAAATAAAAACTTCTTCTCAATGGTACGCACTACCTCATGCAGGGCCGTCACTTGCCTTTGAGATGTCCGTTCTGAGATTCTTCCAGCGGACGTTTTTCGAGAAAGTACTTAAAGCTCAAAAGTCCTCCGCGTATTCATGGCCACGCCTGCCCACTTTCAGGATAAAAACTTCTTTATCTGTCTCCATGTCTTCGATACATGATTGAGGTAGAGGCATCAATTGAAGATGGTCTCCAGCCATGTAATTGCTATGTTTTGCAGCTATCAGTTGAAAATTGTATTAGTATAAGTGCAAAGAGGATTTAATTTGTCGGAAAATCAAGATCTGCAGATTTTATCTCAAATCAAAAATAAATCAATCTATTTAACTCCATGGAATGCAAAAAGAGGGAAATTTGTGCTTTAAAAGATTTAGATAAAAAAGTATATTGAAATATTTATTTTAACCATGTAAGACCCCAATAGGGTAAATCAACAGAGGCACATATTTTGAAATCTTTCTTAAATTTGTGGATACTTCACAACAACAAATTAAGTCAACCGAATGTCAAAATTACAGTTACAAAAATAAAACACTGGTTTGAATGTCTTTTTTTGAATCAATGACAGATAATTTTAAATAATCTGTTGTGAAGTTCTTGGTTTTTATTAGTAGGCAATTTTCTAAACATTTAAAGTTCTTAATTTACCAAATTTTAATTTTTTGGTTATTACAAAAAAATACTTAATTCCTTTTAAAACAAAAAATAAAACGGAGCATCTGAACACTTCTAATTAGTGACAGTTTGTGGAAAAAAAATATATATCAAACAAACCTGAATCTGAAGAACTGACCTATTAATTGAATAATACTAAAGCGACCCAGACACGGCGGAAATGTGTGTTCTAAGTAATTTTTGGTGTCATAGACGCAGCGAGTGTCTCGTTTTAGTGTCAATGTTTCGTTATATAGGAATCGTGATTGGGTTAGTAGAGACGATTTTTTTGGAATTAAAATGTCGATTCATTGTGATCTCTTTTTGCTTGAAATTTCTTTCACACGTTTAGTGTGTACGATTTTGTGTGGCATCGGGCGGAATCACATACCGTTGTTGAAATACATAGCGTTTGCAGAAGTGTGATGTTATCGACCATCAGGTCAGATGCTTATGGCTGAAACACAAACACGCTTCGGCTTCGCTTGACGTTTATGAGTTCAGCCATAGGAATTCAGTGCATGCAATTACAATGAAGCTTCGACCTCACGTTTCATTTGACAATCGTAAGGAAATAACGTAATGTTAAGTAATGTGACTCCAAACGGAAGCTCTAGTTCAAATTTGCTGAACATTTGCTTTGTCTGACAGCTCCACATCTGTAAAAAAGTCAACAAACAAAATACATTTGTTTTGAAGGAATTTCCATTGGTTATTATAGTCTTCAGCGTTAATTTTAATTTTTTTCGATTTCAAAACTCACAGAAGTGCCATTTTAAAAATGTCATATGGGAAGTGTCATTCAAAGCAACTTCGAAGCAGGTCCAACGTAACGCAGACGAAGGCAAAGCTGTAGCGTGTTTGTGTTTCAGCCGTTAATGGTTGCGTTAGTAATATGGATACGAATTGAGCCAAAAGTTTTGTTTTCAACACACAGTGGATCAAGAACAAATGAGTTATGAAGTTTTCCATGGGTAAATTCAGATTACTGTCAAAAATTGATTTTTTTCATGGCATATGGAACACGAATAGATTTTTCTTGTCATTGTATTACCATAACTTCGTTTACGTGTTGATGAGTGTGGTAGAGCTGTCAAATAATAGCTGATTATTATAACGGGTTATCCATTTTGGCGTTTCAAAAGTATAGGGCTGTCGACATTTTTTCAAAATTAGTTGTTTACAAAACAATTTGTTTTCATTTGCAAGTCTTTGGATCTACACATACATCCAAATAAAGTCCAGCAACGCCTTAGATACGCCGAATGGGGGCTTCAACAATAGGTATGGGTATGTTAATAAACAATATTGTCGTATTGGGGCTCTGAGAATCCTCAAGTAATTAAAGAGAAACCATTTCATCGACAAAAAGTCACTTTCGCCACACAACTAATATGGCTATATTGCAAGAGGCATTTCCGTGGTCGTGGCTAAGATACCGCCTAATGTGTGTGAAAAAGTGTTCGAAAATTTCCTCAAAGAAATCGATACTTACAACAATTCACTTGGTCCTCATTTAAATGATGTTGTCTCTTACACATAATGTCAACGTTCAAAATTTATAATGATCAATATTATGAAATAAAAATATTGTATGTGTTTTTTTTACGTTTACTTTTGAAACCGCAAAATGGATAGCCCTGTTTTGTTACAAAGAGTGGTAATATTGTCCAAAGATCTGCAGATTTGATCTTCAATGCCTAATGGAATGCAAAAACAGTTGAAATTTGTGTTTTGACAGATCTAGATCAAGAATTAATTGATTTTTTTTAACAATGAAAAACAATCACAAAACAATCAACAAAGACATTCATTGTGAAATCTTTCTGACAGTTGTGAACACTTAACACAACAAGAAATTATATCCAGTCAAATGTCAAAATTACAGACCGTTCGATCGAAAAAAAACTACATTATCAGAATTGAATATGTTTGGAGACACTACTTGAATGTTTTATTTTTTGTTTATTTTCATTTTAAATAAATTAATAGTAAGCACTTTATTATTAATACCAAGTTTTAATTCTTTGTTAATTAAAAAAAATACTAATTAACTCTCCTTAAAAACGGCTCATCTGAACGCGTCTAGTTAGTGACAGTTCATGAGCAGAAAAAAAATAAAACAAACAAACCTGAATCTGGAGAAGTGAGCTATAGAATTGCACTAAAGCGTCCCAAACACACGGGGAAAATGTGTGCTGTGCATTGTGCAGGTGCACACACCGATTTTGGGTGTCAAATATGGAGCGAGTGTCTGATTCTTAGTGTTGATGGCTTGACACATAGGAATAGTTTCTGAGTTAGGAGAGTAGATCATTTTTCTAAATTAAAATATCGACTCGTTGTGATCTTTTCGTTTTTGAGATTTCTTGCACAACTTAAGGATTAAGAATTTGTGTGGTGTGTCTCGCGGAATCACACCCTGTCAGTACACATAGCGTAATCAAATTAAGTTAAGTTGTTAGAAAGTAGAAAATAGTCTCTTTAACTAAGAAAATTAATAAAATGACTTGTTTTATAAAAAAATGTTTTTTTTCTAATCCAAAGGGTGTTCAAAGTGCTACAAAAAGGTGCATAACAGCCCTTAACTTCTAGTTTAAGAGTACAGTTTGTTGCTTGCACTACAAAGGAAATAAATAAATACCATGTAAAAACACAACTTGCATATTTTCACAATTGCTTAATGGGGTAAGAATTTTGTTTTTGTTAAAAACATTTTATTGGATGGAATTATGGTGGTTGTCCCCATAATAAAAACTTCAGTCGGAATTAGATTCCTTTGAATAGTTTTTTGGTAAATTTAGAACTTTAAATAAAACCTTTTTTTAACCATTAAAAAAAACTTTAAGAAAAATAAAATATAAACGAAAAGAGGTATTTTTACATAAGCAAATCTGATCTGGTACAACATCAAATTTATTTGTTTATAGCTCGCATCAGATGTTTCCACCGATGCTTAACACATCATCCATCCATGTTTTTTTAATGAGTAAATAAATAATAAAAAAAAAATAACAACATCATAAAAACCATGAAATACAACATAAATCTTGCTCCGATTGTTCTATAATAATCTGGAAATAAGAAAAAAGGAATCTAATAAAAAAGCTAAACTAACTAAATAAAAAAAATTAAACAAAAACAAAACAACACACATCCCTCTTTAGATGTAACGTATAAATGAACTAGACGCCACAAAAAGGGTTAACTTTTTTTGTTTTAAATAGATTATTACTGCGCTTTCCGATAACCCTCTTCTATTCGTCGACCACGACGACGACTGACTGAGTAAGTTTTATTGGGCTGGAGTGGGGGTTGAATGCCCCTGAGAATGCCAATGTCGGTTGTTTTGTGAAAATATCGTGTTGTGTATATATGGCACGGTTGGTTAGCTACCATCAAGGACTTCCTTGCTTTTAATCGATTTAACAAATGAAGTTAAAAAATAAAATCCCCAGAATATACAACACAACAAGTCCTTCTCGAATTACTACAAAACGATAACAACGAGGACGTCATCGTCGTCGATAGGGACAACGAGGACTATAGAATAGACGATGGACGACAACAACTATGGTTGAGACGTCTAAAATGGAAACCGAATTGATGGAGAAAATATAATAAATATATCTCCTGTAAACATACAGTTATGGCCAAAATAATAGACCTTTTGTAAGTAAAGATATCTTAAATCAATTTCATTCGATTTGAATGGTAAATATATTGTTAATTTTTCTTAATCCGTGATTTATAGAAAATAATTTTGTGGTCAATTTTCTGCAGTCTACATAAATATTGTGCCAAAAATATAGAAACACTTTATTTAAACTTCGATGCAAAATGTCAATTAATTTAATTAGTTGATATGATTATAAAGCATATTTTAAATTTAATTTATAACAATTTGAAATGGAACTAAACAAAGATTATCTTTAAATTGGTGTAAAATTTACTTTTTTTGAAATACAATCTTCTATAGCATTACAATTCAAGTATAAGTTCTAACATATGACCGCCACGGCTGGCTCGAATAATGGACTAGCGGGTCCTATACTGTTACAGAAATCAAGCGGCGTTAAATCGCATGATATTAGAGGCTAATTCACTAATCAGTAACTGGAAAATGTGTTGTTACCAAATGTTTCCTTCATACATAGATCAATTTTGTCAAAGCCTATGCGGCTTGTTGCACCGTCTTATTGAAATCATAGCTCCTGCACATCATGGTTGTTCAATTCAGTAATACAGCGCGGTCACTATTGACGTTGAGCCAGCATGATTTTAAAAGAAGTACAGGCCAATTATATCACTAACTCATAAAACACGCCAAAAAGTCAGCTTTTGTGAATGTAACGGTGCTTCAACATGCGCTTATGGTTTATCATCAATTTGGTTGATCAAAAGTGAGCTTCATCGCTAAACAAAATCCAAGTATGAAAATTTCGAATGACTTTCAAAACAAATTTGCACAAATTTAACCGTTTCTAAGGCATCGGTCTATTCATGTTGAACTGCTAAACCTAAAAATAAATCACTTGACAGCTGACAAAATGGCCGTCATCGCCAGTTAAAAAAGTGTTTCCAATTTAAAGTTCTATACTTCCAACTTTCAAGCGTTGCTTAGGCTACAATCTATTCTTGTTGAACTGCCTTACCAAAAAATAAATCACTTGACAGCTGACAAAATGGCCTCCAGTTAAAAAAGTGTTACCAATTTAAAGTTCTTTACTTCCAAAAAACTCCCGCCAAATAGGTACTGTAATCTTTATTTATGTATTTATTTATTCGTCTTAAAAGTTACACACTCCATTTAGGCTAAAAAATTTGATAAACATACAAATAAAATACATAATTTACCTATAGCATTATAACAAATTTACTAATTTATGTTTCAAAACATTTCTATTAATATTTAAATCATACAAGCTCTTGTGATAGGATTATACTTAGCATAGCTAGTACTGTGGTAAGGGACATTTAAAAAATCACAGTCACGAATGTGCAAGTTTCTAGAAGGAGCATAAATAAAAAACACAGATTACAAAACTGGACAGTATTGAGTTTAATTTTCTTCTGTAAACAAGAGGTTTTAAATCAATTAAAATACACCTAGTATCATAAGATGGAACATTTGAATAACCAAATATTTTTCGTGAGGCGAACTTTGTGAACTTTTTTTTGGACTTTTTCTATACAAAGAATGCTAGACGCGGTAAAGGGTCTCCATATAACAGTACAATATTCTTAGATGTAGTCGGACGAAATAAGAATAAAGAGCTTTAAATGTATAGGGTTCTTCGAAATCTTTTGAATTTCGTTTGCTTTTGAGATCGCATGTGATTTAAGAAAATAATTTTAGAATCGAAGATTATGCCTAGACCCTTATGATTATCAAGTTTTTGTAAAATGACACAAAGCTACATTTCTTATTGTTAAAATATAGCCCATTGATATTACACCATTTAATTAAATTATTTAAATTATTTGAACTTTTTTTGCATCGCTAAGTGAATTTATGGAACTGAATATTTTCAAATCGTCAGCAAATAGAAGACAATTAGTGAAAGTAAGATGTAATGGTAAGTGGCATAAAGAAGTGGTCCAAGGTGACTACCTTGAGGGACATCCGATTTATAATTTCCTAGACAAGGCATTATCAATTTTTACCACCCGTTTTCTACCAACCTAATAGCGCTTTATCCACATTAGGAGCTGAGAGTGAAATCCATATATTTCTAGTTTTTTTTTTTAGAGAACACTATGTTGAACCCGGTCGAAAGCCTTTGAAAAATCAGTGTAAATAGTGTCGACTTGAGAACACAAATTTGAAAATATTGATGAATTTATAGTAGTGGATCTACCTTTTAAGAAACCATGTTGGTAAACTAAAATTTTATTGTGAATAAGATTGCAATTAAAATTGTTTTTTACTACAGCTTCGAAAACCTAAGGTATTAACTGCAGTTTTGCAATTGGTCTGTAATTTTTAATCGAACTTTTTGTACCTGATTTATGAAGGGGAGTTATTATAGAGTATTTCCATTCATTTGAGAACTCACCATTACTTGAAGAAAGTATATTAGCACAAGTTTTTAAAAGAATTGGTGGAATATTGTCTGGTGAAATAGAAAACAAATGTCAAGAGATAAAAGTACTTTTAAGACATTGTCTACAGATAACTGCAAATTACCAAGATCAACCATTAGATCTGAATTTATTGTGTTAGCATAGTCTAATTTGAGATTAATAAAGAAGTTATTGCAAATTATATTAATATCATCGGACAACACATTATTATAAGTCATGCTAGATAGAATCCCAGTTCAGTTTCTTTTCGTGTTAATAAATGCCCAAAAACTCTTAGAGTTATTCTGAATATTCGATTCAAGAGACGATTTATATTGCTTGTATAAAAATTTGTTCAAAAACTCATACTGCCTTCTAATTTGCTTGAACTGTTCATTTAAATAAATTGAAGATTTTTTAATTTTATTTAGTTTTTAATGATATTTTTCAGTCTTGATATACTTTTGTTGAACCAAATAGGTTTATTTGCACTTTAAAATAAAGTTGTTTTTAGAAACGTAAGAAAAAACCGCTGCATCTAAAATGTTCCGAAACAGGGTAAAGGCTTGTTTTGTACCTTTAATGCTTAAGATACGTTGCCAATATACTGTGTTTAAATAAGTGTTTATGGAATCATAATCAGCTTTTTTAAAATCATACACTTGTGAATAATTTTTCGATTCAGATTCATTCAAAATGTAAAAATTAAAAACTATTTCTAACATTTTATAAGATAGTTTATTACATTGAGTGTCAAGGCAATTATCAATACAAATTAAATCCAAAATACGACCAATAGAATTAGGAATATTGTTGATTTGATACATATTTAAGGCTGATAAACTATCAATAACATTATATTCATAATCTTTGACAACATTAAAAGGAAACAATTGCTTTTCATCATCTGAGAATTTCCCATTAATATAAGGCAAGTTAAAATCCCCAACAACTACAAAATAACGATTTTCATCTTTATTATTAGCAATATCTACAATATTTTTAATGTGAGAATCATACAAAAGATTTTGAGATGAAGGTGGGATGTATGATACGAAAATATATAAATAAATACATTTAAAAGATTGAATAAACAGATCTAGACAAACACAAATCTGATCAATTTCGAAAGAATTATAAGGTAATCTTATTTCTCTACTTGTAATATTTGATTGAACAGCCGACAAAAGTCGTCCTCTTCTAGTTTGACAAGTTTGACGATCTTTGCGAAAGATGTTGTAATAGGAAGGGAAATATTCACTATTCAAAAAGTTATCATTTCACCAAGTTTCATTGACAGTTTTCAAAAGATTCGTTTCGTTAGGAGGTTTATGTCAACTATCTTTAATGTTGAGATTTATTCCAGGTTGTGAAGAATTTCACTTAAAAATAATATTCTTGTTCTTTAGTATGCGTAGCAAATAAAGTCCTATTGTTATCCTGCTAAAAATCGCATTTTAATAGGTAACATAGTATAGTATGTCAAAATACACGACTTTTTCTAAATTATTCTATCCTTAAAAAAAAAAGTAGACACACGTTAACCGAATCTTCAAGTTTGAGAATTGGTTACGCTTTTCATACTAGACGACAAATAAAAATTATTAATTAGTTTTTGTTTTACCAACCTGAAGGTTTTGAAGAACCGGTTTTAGAGATGTATTAAGTGTCACAAAAAATCTGACCGCAGAATTTTTTGTGGCTTGTAAAAAGTTTTTCCCTCTAAAACTCATTTTAGGCGGATTTCTTCTTGTTCCCTTGAATTGTGCCATGTGTATTGGCAAAACTTCGAATATGTCTCTATTCTCTTCAAAATGTTTTTAGTGCAGTGTTTTGCTTCACATATTGCTACGTGGCATATTTAAAGAAAACTACGACATAATTTCAAAATCAATCCCAAATTTTAGATCCTGCAAAGTATTTTAATCTTTTTAACTTAACTATTGTGTAAGGTTTTTATTCAAGTGTTGCTATTACTTTGACCAGCTTTAGCACTTTGTAAATCTCATAAAATTCTTAATTAAATAATTTGACAACAAATTAACCTTTAATAAAGTATAGCTTCTTTATGCCAGCTTTGCTTGCATGAAAAAAAAGACAGTTTAACTAAAAAGTAAGAAATGTTCCTATTATTTTGGCCCTAGCTGTATAAAAATAAACCATAGGGACATTGTTCAGCTAATTCTTTTTTGATAGTATAAGTGGCTATAAAATATAATAATAAGAACTTATACACACATTCAAATATTATATGTGATTGTATTTGGTTTAAAAATTTACGGCACACACAATTGCTTTTTTGGGTGTGGTATATAAATATTGCCTGCTGCTTTTAAGTGACTGGAAAATACCCCAACAACAACAACAACCTCAAACAAATCAACACTCCGACTTGAACTGTATATACATATGTATCTAAGTAGATGGGTGAAATCGATTTTTCTATACATCCATCGAAGCAAATAAAGTCCTAGAGACTAAAACGACAACCGCATATACTCGTACCTATCTATGAATACATTTGACAAAAAGTGTCCTTTCGTGAAAGGATAAGAATAACTAATTTTATTGAAAATTGATGTAATCGACATTTTATTAAAGTAAGTGATTGGAATCGATTGCATTAGTTTTAATGGAGTTTAGAATTTTAGAAAAAGGATATTTTATAGTATCTAAATAGGTCGAGTGCATTATAATCAAGGATATTATAATCAAGAATATTGAGTCAATGTTTTAAAACAAAATAAAGTCCTTTAACAAAAGTACGTGATGGTTATATGGAATCTAATCAACATTAAAAACTTAATGGTTTGAAGGATACTTTGTACTTCAATATGGTCGTTAAAACGATACAATTTATTGCCATATTTGTCCGTTCTGAATGATAAAATTGAACAGACAATTTAATGAAGTTAAAAACTATACCCGTCACTTAATTTACTAGACTTCAGCCTATAACATATTGGAAGGTGTGTTGTTTAGAGTTGCAAGATATTTCTTATAACTGAGCGGTATAAATGAAAATAATCAGCCCTATCATGAATTCCATCGTAATCGGAAATTTGCTCCGTATCCCCAAAAATCGATCACAAAATTCATTGGTAGTGAAAAATCTGCTACGAATTTCGAAGTTCGTGAAATTTGGTATCACTCAATCCGAATAAAACGGAAATATTGCCCATTTTTCTACCACAAGTAATTTGTATCGGAATCGTTGAAAAACAGTTGTGTTTTTTATAAATATGTAAGTTTTTACCAATTTGGTTTCTTTTAATAATATTTGTTGCTTTAAAAGGGCAAAAACAACAAATACGGCACAAAATGAAAGGCTTTATCAATTCTTAAATGAGAAACTGGACAAAGCTCAAAGATATACTCAAGCTCCAAAAGAAGATGTGACGCTGTTCTGGGAAAAAGTTAAATCGGAACTGAATGCTTTTGGGCCACTTTTCAAAGAAGCTCCAGTTTGGAGAAAAGAACGTGAAAGATTTTGCTAACATTTTTTTTTAATCCTTCTGAATACTCTTAGATTTGGTTAGATAGGAAATCTTACATAAAAAAGAAACTTGTCGACAACAAAAAAGAGCTAAATGCAACTGGTGGCGGAGAGTGCCGGCAACATTCTTTCTCAAAGCTGGAGGAAGGAGTCATTCGCCTGGCAGGACAGGAATAAAAAACATACATTCCTTTGGGTTTGGAATCTCTGCTGAGCATGGGAGGGTTTCAAAATAATCCGAAACTGAAAATGTGGTTCCTGAGCTTGATGACGCACCTTTAGTTGTGTCCATGTCATCTGATCGTGACACGTATCGGAAAAATCAATCTTTTAATGCCTAAAACCTATATGACACTGTGAACCTCTTAAGGAAGCAAATAGAATTGCAAAACAATATTAATCCCTTTTGCCACGCTGTGAAAGCTTTAAAATAAGATTAGATTTAAGATTCTGTGGACTGCGAAAGAATTTTTTTATTTTCTATAAATTTTCTTTTGTTGATACAAATGTGTACCGAATATTCATGCCTATCACAAGATCCCTTCGGAGAAATCCCCGAATGAAAAATTCCGCTACGAATCATGAAAAAAAACAATCAGAAGATCCGAAGGGGTTTGAAAAAAGCATTGCCTGATTCAAGAAAATCAGCATCCATTTTCGAAATCAGCTGTTTTATGTCGAAAAAACTAATCTACACACCAGAAACAAAAATCCCTAAAGTTAAAAAAAACATCCCTTAAATTTCCCCAACACCATTTCTTAACCTTTTTTATTTTGGACAAAGTTAAGTTTGCGCACTTTTTGCGACTAGAATAGGTTCTTATCAACTTGATACATTGATTTGATTGAAAATATTATATAAAACTACCAATTTTACTACTAAATAAAACTAAAACCTTTTCGTCTTCAAATGAAAAATTCCCAAATGAGTATGTTTATTAATGATGTGGCAGCACTGTCCTTTCTGTCAGATTCATTTAGTCAAATTCATAATTGTGTTTTGTTTGTTAAACTAAGTTTGAATTTTGTTTTTCTGAAGTTGTTTTTATAAATGGATACCATTGGATACCATTATTGTTGCAGTTGATGAAGAGGCAGTGCAGCAACAGGCAATTACTTTAAATTTTCCATTTCCTTGATATCTGTTGCAGATTTATAGAAAAAACTTCAGGCTCAACAAAGACGCCTTCAAATACGTGTTGGAATATCGATGACACCAATGTGTCGATTGAGTGCGTTGTTAATATTTGTATCATACATTTTATTGTATTGGTGTTTATTTGTTTATTTACCTTTAAAATCGTAAATAAATAAAATTATAAATACAAAATAACAAGACTAAGTTGAAAGAACTCACATTTTTTCAAATAACTGATTTTGTTAGTCTACGAAAGAAAAAACCTGTCGTAGAAAAGGACAACATATGTATTTTAAGTTTTTTCGGGGCTAGTGGTACCAAATTCTACGAATTTCGAATTTCGTACCAGATTTTCCACTACGAAGGGAACTTTTTATATATTTTCCGGGATTCGTTGTGTGTTTATTGCGACGTAGCCAATTTTCAAGCACTTTATTTTCAATTTGTTTGTACTTAAAAAAAACTTATTTAAAAAACTGGAAATTGATTCAAAATTTATTCGGGTAATCTTCACAAATGACAATGTTCGACACGAAACAGCTAATTTCGAAAATGAAAATGAAAGCGGCAAATGAGGCAATGCCTTTTTGAATTCTATTCGGATTCATTTCCTCGGAAATTTTCTACAAATGGATTTTGTGATAGGGCTAAATAAACGATTTAACATTTAAATTAAAACATTTTTAAGTAATGTGATATTTGTTGCCGACTTATGGAATTTTTTCAAATCCTGCGTTACTTTTGGGACACCTTTCAGAATATATGGGCCACTCGCTCGTCGTCATTGTGTCTTCACTGAAACCTATAGGTAGTTATATTAAGTCCCTGAAGACCAACACAAATTAAAACACACTTACGTAAAATTTTCATTTTATTTATCAAAATAAAAATAAAATGTTTTTAATTTGCAATTTAAATTGACGTAAACAAACCATTACATTTAAAAAAAAAAAGAGAAGAGAAAGAAAGAAAAAATAATAATGTGAATTTTAAAGTACGAACTGTGAAAACTGACAACAATATGTGTCTGGCGTCATCATAACCTCCCGTTTCAAAATATCTTCACCTTCATTGTCATTTTTTTAAAATAAAAATTCAATCTAAGGATCTTTTCTTATGTAATTTCTCTCGAGACATTTTCCTGATTGAAAAACTTTTGTTGAGCTTTTAGAAATGAAAATACTTTCTTTCTCTTCTTTTTTTTTGAAAGTTGCGTAATTTTCGCATCAGAAAAACATGTCGTTTACTTATATCATCATCACACGATATTGAATTCTTGAAATTGAAAGTATCGAGGGTATCGAATGTGTTTGGTGTGATGTGGTGTACTCGTAGTTCCATGGTGATGATGATGATGAAGACTATAAATGAGGACTTTGTATAGTATTTTCTGATTAAACCAACTTTTACATAATCAAATCAACGATTGACATTTTGTTGATGTTGTTTAGCCGCAATAGAACATGCATTAACTTACACTTTAGCTCTGCACCCTTTGACAATAATTGCAATTTGTTAGGATTTAGATTTAGATCAATTAAGAAGAGTTTGAATAGAGATTAAATGTTGAAAAAACATATAGAAAAAATATCGATTTTTATATCAATTATGGCATACCCTACAAAACGTCCACATCAAAGAAAATGCATATTAAATTTGGCAAATTTTATTCAAATAAGATAAATTCAAGTAGGAGAAAACTATCAGGGGTACATGTCACAAAAAGTGTACCAAAATTAATGTTAAAATTACATAAACTGTCATTTATATAGAAAAGTAGAAAAATGAAGACAATCCTGAAATAATCAAGCTTTGATTTTTGGTGAAATTTACTTCAGCAGTAATAAAACTTTTTTTACATCGAATACTCTCTTTTCTTAGACCAAACTGTCAGCTTTCAAATGTTTAGGGTTGCCAATAATTTACTTTATTGAAATGGAGAAGTGTTGCTACTTATTTAACAAAGATTGTTATACTCTGTTAAATTTGAATGTGCATCACAAGTTGTCATTTTATCTCTGACTTATCGGTTTTGGTTAAAATAAAAACACGTTTGTCCAGAGTTAGCATATTAATTCGTTGATGGGAATTATTGCAGCTTTTTTATAGCTGTTTAGAGCATATTTTTTCAGTTTTAGGAAAAAGGCGGATTTGTCTGCTTAAATTATTACTTTTTTTTCGTTAAAAATAAACGTCCGGTTCATTTTTTAATTGCAACTTCGATAATAGTACAAAAGAAGCGTTGACGCAAATGTACGATCTTTTTAGAAACAGGACGAAAGGTATTAAGAAAACTACGGAAGATAAATGACATCTCATTAAAAACACATACACTTTCTTAATTTTTTGTGGTGTTGAAAAAGAAAGATTCAGTTTAATTATTACATTATATTTTTTAAATTCAACCTACGATCTACATGTTTCTGTTCATTGAATCTAAATAAACCCTACCGTCATTTTTGAGAGAATTATGCCGATTTAAAATGATCACTACGACATCTCTATGAAAGTTTTGAAATGGAGATCTTGGATCTCCTTTTTTTGATTGGTTTATATGAGTTTCCAAAACTTTTTACTACGAAAATGACAAGAGTCCGATAACTCCGGCAAAAAGATTTTAGAACAGATTTTTTTAGAACAGTTAAAAATAAGCATTTTAAGAGGGAGGGGCGAATTACAAAAATTATTACCTAACAAGGAAAAAATAGTAAAAAATTACGGTAATAATTACATTTAAGTATTATACGTTGTATTGGCCAGTTTTTAAATCAAGTCAAAACTATGCATAGTTTTTGAAAAAAATAATGTTAAACTAAAAATTTGAGTAAAAAAAAGTTTGAAAAAAATTTCATTTCAAAACCATTAGTTGATAAATAATTTTTGTTCAATAATTTGTTGCTCTTATTAATTTTCAACCAAAAACTGAAAATTAGATGATTTTATGTCTTATAGTTTTTGAGAAAATTGAATACAACCACAACTAATATTTGAATTTAATAATGTTTTTTTGCTAGAGTGGGAAAAGAAAAAAATAATTTAATTAATAAAATTTTGTTCGTTGTTTTCAATTTTCTCAAGAACTAGGAGAAATAAAATCATATAGTCCTAAGTTTTTGGAAAAACATATAAGAGCAATGAATTCTAAAAAAAAAAACAAACACTATAAATCTAACTTTTTTTGAGTTTAAAACAATTTTTTTCAATTTTGAATTGATTTAAAAACAAGCTAATAGTCAAAAGTGTTGGCTTTAAAAAAATATATAAGACTTAGTTGTAAGTACAATCCGTTAAAAAAATTGTATTCTATTATTAATACATTTAAAAAAGCCTTTCCCGGAAGTTTTCCATTGCTCGTCGAGTCATTTGTGGTGTAATGGTTGCCACTTCCTGAGTGATTGCCTCCTTAAGTGCTTCCAAAGATGTTGGGCGATGAGTGTAAAATTGGGCTTTTAAATGTCCCCAAAGAAAAAAATCACAAGGTGATAAATCGGGGGACCTTGGTGGCCAGGTAATGTCTGCTCGTAAAGAAAGAAAATGCCCTGGAAACATCTCTCTCAAAATGGTTAATGAACGCCCTGAAGTGTGTGATGTGGCTCTATCTTGTTGGAACCAGACTTCTTTGTGGTTCCTAGTAAACTGATTAAAGTTTAGTTGGAGGAAGGTCTCAATCATGTGACAGTAGCGATCCGCATTAACTGTTAATTTTTACCCCTTTTTTTCGAAAAAATACGGACCTAACATACCAAATTCAGCAATAGCACTTACACGTGCCACATTATCCGGCATTGTTGCGGTTAAAGGTCGGCCAGACGATTTTAAACGATTTTAGCGCAGAATTCGTTGCTCTAAAGTTTGATAACCAAACTGGAATTGTTTTTCTATCCGGAAGAGGATCATATCGTCCAAGTTGAAATCGAATGCGAAATGCTCGCTGAGTAATAATCGCAGAACCGCCATTACGGATATATTCCTCTACGACAAATGCGCTATGTTCACCGTGCCACGCCGTTATGATTACTAAAAACGGCGCCTAGACCTCTTTCTATCTATACCCGAAATACCATTTTATCTATAAATAGCTTTAAATATAAACGTCTTAAAATGCGGAAGGGTTTTTTGCCGGACCCTGTAGTAATATTATTTTGTATTTTATTTTCATTTAATGTACATATTTTTTTAAATTGCCGCTACCGCCTAAACGGGGGCAGATCGACCCCCCGATCCCATAGCAAAAAATGTTTGTCTCTAGCTTTTCTATACAAATCCGTCATTAAATTTCGTCGCCTGAGTAATCGTACTCTCCCCACGTAAATAGGGTTATTTTTTTAGAAAAACTTCTCAGTTTTCCGATTTTTTTAAACAGATATCTGCAATACCTTTTCTTAAGAAAGCGGTGCAAAATTTGATCAAATACTGGATCTGAAATATTGTAGGCATTGTTAGCGAACAAAAAATAAGATATGAGTAGTTTTCAATTTCATTTTCTACTGCTCTCGTTTTTCTACATTTTATAGAACAATGTTATCTTGTTTCCGTAAAGATTGAACGGGGAAGACTTTTTTCAAATGTTATACAATTGAGAGTTGGTTTCAAAATATCAATCTAATATTCGAAAACAAATTAAACATACCCTATGAATAACTTCAAATGATGTTCAAATGAAACAAAAAAAAGATCAATAGCAAAACAGTGAAATAGAAATGATTCTGTTGTAAACATATCAAATTGCTTAACATATCGAACGTATTAATGCACAAATCTAAAAGTACGTACTCGTACAAAACCTAAACGAAGAAGTTGTAGGTATACTTTGATGCCAAGCATTATGATGACGACCAACATACACGACATCAGCATTTAGAGCATTTGCTTTTGAGTACACTGAGTACTTTATACTATGCGACTGCATCATCAAAAAATAACCATATCTTAAAATAGGGTTTATCAAACAGTATTTAAAGGGTGTTTTTATATAAGGTATACAACTTTGAAAAGAAAAGATTTATATGAAATTGAAATATGATTTCTTGTACTTGTAGCCGTGAATCGGCAATACGGTAGCGAATATTGTCATCCAAGTGGATTTTCGGGCTTATCGGCGTAGAATAACTACTTTAAAACTTCATTGAAAAAAAGTAGCGTCATTAAATCGCACGGTCAATTCACTAGTCAGAAAAGTGATATTTAGCGGTTACCAAACATTTCACTCAATGCATCAACAGTGATTCGAGCTTTACATATTCCGCTGCGAAATCTTGTTGAAACCACAGCTCTTGCACATCATGGTTGTACAATTGATGAACGAAAAAGTCTGTAAACAAGGCCTTATAAATAGAAGTTACCATTAAATGCAACTTTTTAGATAGCATAATTTTTAAAGAAGCACGGAACAATTTTACCACCAACTTAATCAAAAAAAAAACACTTCACAAAGTCAATTTTTGTTGACTTGAGAATTATCATGACTTCAATTACGGCAGTTTTTTATTGAGTTATCCAAAAAATACTAAAAGTGAAACAAAATTTACAAGATTCAAGCAGCATCAAAACTAGGGACCTTGGAAACGTCCAGAAATCTGAAAATTTTCAATTTGACAAATCGGAACCATTAAAGTAACTTCCTATGGGAAGGCAAAGTTAATAGAATCTCAGCATAGTCTGCCCAATACATAAGAAAGGAAACCCTCTAAATGTGAACGTCTGAAGCCGTTCGTCAACAACCTGATAGGTCCTTTTCAGTGTGGCTTCAGACCAGGAAAGTCCACTATCGACCAAATATTCACAATACGGAAGATCTTGGAAAAAAACCACGAACTTCAAATTGATACCTACCGTCTCTATTCATCGATTTTAAAGCCGCATATGACAGCATCTATAGGGAAGGGCTCTACTGAACAATGTCTAGTTTTGGTATCCCTGTCAAACTTATCCGTTTGTGCAGAATGACGATAGACAATGCACGCTGCTCTATCAAGCTCGGAAAAGATCTCATCAAAGAAGAACATTGAACAACGACGCACGTATTAGACAAAACGTCACCATGGACTGCTATAACTTCGAGGTAGTTAAGGACTTTGTCTACCTAGACACCGCTATGAACACAAACAACGACACCAGCGCTGAAATTAAACGAAGAATAACTCTTGCAAATTGCTGCTTCTTTGGACTTAGAAGCAATTGTGAAGTAAAGTCCTAACTCGAGCTTCTAAAATTACCATCTATAAGACACTCATCATCGCGGTTCTCATTTATGGCGCTGAGGCCTGAACCCTTTCAAAGAAAGATGAGAGCGTCTTAGGATGCTTCGAGAGAAAAATTATTCGGGTGAATTTTGGTCCCGTCTACATAGATGGAAAGTGGATGAGAACATAGAACGACGGACTGTACGTGCTGTACAGCGACACTGACCTAGTTAGCAGAATTAAAGTCCAACGACTTAGATGGACATCATCGCTCCAGCCCGGAAGGTCTTCGAATCCAATCCCTAGGGACGGCCGGCGGCGCAGTAGAGGAAGACCGCGACTAAGTAAGTAACTTGACAGCTGACAAAATGGCCGCTAGTTAAAATAGATCTGTCATCTTTAAGTTGTATACCTCCAAAAAATCACCCTTTATAAGTTAATTTCGACAGATATAAGCTTTTGTGGTCTAATTCACCGCGCGCCAAAAACCCCTTCGATATCTATGTTTTGTATATGCTTCAAATGGAAATTGATGGTCTTATGGTTGCTATGATTCATTTTGTTCCTCGATGTTCTGTTTCTGTGCTGTGCGTTTGCTTCGATGATGGTTTGGTTTTGTGTTTCTGTTTATTCAATAGAGCACATTTGTGATAAGCTTCTATGCCAAACAAAATGCAAACATGAAGGGGAACTTTTGTCGTTCTTTTTTTTTTGAATTTGAGTGATGGCTGTGTGTAATATGCTCCGCCTGTCTGAATTCAGAAAATCAGAACGACACAACTCGAGATTTAACTGAATAAATGCATTTTGTTGTAAGAGCATCAGACAGAAGTACTGACATGAATACTTTTGTTTATCTGACAGCGAGAACCGAGGTGGTGGCGGTAAAGGCAACGGATTGGGAATTGTTACGCAAAATTGAGCAGCGATGATGAAAATAGACATTTTAAGTTTTAAGTTAAATTCATTGAGTTCGAATTCTTCATTCGACCTAAATTACATTAGAAAAAGTTCAAATTGTAAAATGTATACTTAGCCTTCAACCGAGAAAAGTAATGTAGGCATACATTCATTGATTCCCTCAAAGTAAGAAACACTTCACTTCCTTTACATATACCTATGTATATTATGTAGGAACTGAATAATAGTTCTTTTGTTCTATAAAAGATTAATCGCAAAAACAGAAGTATTAAAATTTGCCCAAGGCCTGATTTCCGCTTAAAAGTTTTAACCATTGAACCAGTTTAAAAACTTTAAAAGGCTAGATATACAGTATATGATAAAATAATCATATGCCTTGATGTAAACAAAAAATATAAAACTTTCAAGTGCACTTTGGCTAAAGAAGAAAAAGTAAAATAAAAACTAAAGTAAAAAATAATGGATCAGAAGTGTGTTGTTCTCTACTGAGTTTTTAGCTCCCGCACAAATCCATCGACAAACGAAATATGGAATTCATTTATAAAAGCTTTTTACTCGGTACTCAAGTAAACTATACTTTTGATGGTAAAATACAAAATACATAAGCATGAACGTTGTTATGTGTTGACCTCGGTTAAATAATATTTTTGCTTTAGCGTTTTAGGCTTGTAAACAAAAAATGTAAGGGTTTTCCAATAAAAGGTTTCATTTTGAATTGAACGCTATTTGGGCAACTGTCAATTTTGTAGGTGTCATCTTTTGACATTTGACAAACATAAACTTCGTTATTACGAAAACGGGCTAATACTAAAATAACATTAACATTTTTAATGACGCTCGGGGCCTTAAGGGGCCAGTTATAGCTATCAGTCCGGAAAAATGTTTGAATCGATATTTGACGATGTTTCCCTTTGATCAGAAATAAAAATTATATACTGATCGATCGGAAATCACACAAAGAATTTTTTTTGAAAAAAAAGTGTTTATATGCATTTATTTTTCTCTAAAAATGTATTTTTCTATTTTCCGGGCGGAAAATCATTTTTCTTAACAGCTGATACTAAAATGTTCAAAAGTGAAACGAATCGTTTCACTGATTTGTGTTCCAATTTCAAACAATCCCAATGACAGATTTCTGTCAGTAAAAGTTTTTCGGTGGATTTCAATCAGGTAATTTTTTTCAATGACAGACATTTTTAATGATAGCTATAAACGGCCTGTCAAAAAAAACTCCAATGATTGTTTTCAATGATCAAAACCAATGATAGCTATAACTAGCGCCTAAAGTTTTATTTTGTTATTAAAAAAGGTTTAATTTTGAATAGAACACTTCTTGAGCAACTGTCAATTTTTCAACTGTCTTCTTTTGACTTTTGACAAATAAAAACTTCGCCACTACGATAATTTTTGCAGTCACAATTTTGTGTTCAAGCAAAGAGACAAAAAGTGCGTATACAAAAATGGGTAAATATTAAAACAATAATAGATATTTTGAATCAGTAATTTGGCAAATAATATATATATATTGTAATAACTTAGAGATAGCTTTTATTATGTTTCGGAGAATATTGGATCGAGCTGTTTTTAATTTTGTTCCCATAAAGAAATTAAACTTTTTAAAAAGACCGATTTGGCTAAAAAATGTGATAAAAATGATTAAACTTCGTAAAAAAAATCTCTATTCGAGAAAAATTTAATAGAACTAGGAAAGAGTCTCTAGAATCGAAAATTAATAGTAATTCTAAAGTTTGTTGGTCATTTTTGAATACTAAAAGAAAATCGATTCCATCTAGTGTATCATACAAAGGGTCCTTTTCAGTGAACTTAAGTGATATTTGTAATAATTCTGCTATAATAATAATTCTGACAATAAATTATGATCAAGATTTTGAATAATTTCAATTCTTATATAAATGCTGGTAGCCTTTGTTTATATAGATGATGTGTTGTCAGATAATATTCCTCCACTTCTTTTAAAATTTTGTAAATACAATTTAGCAGCCCCGCTGTGTTATGTTTTTAAAATGTCTTTGCGAAAATGTATATTTTAAGATACTTGGAAACATCATCTGATTACTCCTCTGCATCAATTTATTTATTTATAATTCGTTCAATACTAACGTTAACAATTCTTAGTATATACTTAAAATCTAAAAACTTAAACTAGACTGCTGAAAAATTTTAATTTGCAATTTATAAGACATTCAGATGTTCAGATGTAGAGTTAATTTTTTTTTTTTTATTTTAATGTCATCAGCATATATTAGGACAGACAAATTTTGTATGATCGAAACCAAGTCATTTATAAATAAAACAAATAGAATAGGACCAAGGTGACTACCCTGGGGGACACCAGAATTCACAAAAAATGAACCTGAAAACTCATTACTAAATTTAACACTATAACGTCTATCTTGCAAATATGAGGAGATCTAGTTTAACAAACTGTAATTAAAACCTTGCTGTGATAGTTTTAAAAGTAATGTTTTATGATACAATTTATCAAAGGCCTTGCTGAAATCAGGAAAGATACAATCTACTTGTTCACGTTTTTCAAAAACATCTAACCAAAGGGACGTAAATTCAACAGATTAGTAACAGTTGAACGGTTTTTAACAAAACCATGCTGGTTATTACAGATAATTGAACTACGGTGAATAGAAAGGACTCTACATACGATTGACTCAAATAGTTTAGGTATCACAGATAGTTTAGCAATAGGTCGGTAGTTCATTATTTTGTTTTTAGGACCATTTTTGTGAACTGGTGGGCTCGTTACTGTTTGATGTCGAATCAGTCACCAAGTTAGGGTACCCACATGTTTTCTTCTTACGATTAACGAATTTAAAAAAACTATCAGGATTATTAATTTCCCATAGGAAGTTATTGTAATGGGTCCGATTTGTCAAATTGAAAATTTTGACATTTCTCGACGTTTCAAGGTCAATAGAGTCGAAATAAAAGATTTTTAGAAAGATGTCTGTGCGTGCGTGTGTACGTACGTTTGTACGTCCGTACGTTTTTTTCGTTGTCCATAGCTCAAGAAGCAGAAGAGTTATCGACTCCAAATAAACTTTGTTATACAGATAATAAGGCAGAAAGATGCAGAAAGGGCTCTCAAGAAAATTGCATGGGTGGTTTTTTTACCATAGCAGTTTAAAACAAAGGTGAAAATTTTGGTTAACCCTAAATATCTTACGAACTAAAAACGTTAGAGACTTGAAATAAATTTTATGTAATAAACTGTAACGTGATCTCAAAGAAGTATATTTTTTGAAAAAAATCCATTTAACGGTTTTTTTTATAAATCAAAAAACTTAAAAAAAAAATTTGTCACCTCCAAAATTTATTGACTAAAATATAATTTCATCTCTAAAACAATTTTGAGAAACGCAGAACAATGTTTTTGAAATATAATAAAATTTTGAGAAAAATCGAATTGACAGTTTTTTTTATAAAAAATAAAAATATAAAAAAAAATTACTCAAAGTTGGTAAAAATTGAATATCGATTCAAATATCTTTTCAAAAACTTTAAATTTAGGTTCAAAACTGATCTTATCTTATAACAAATATTGTTTTCAACATTCGATAAAATTTTGAAAAAATCGAATTGACAGTTTTTTTACAAAAAATAAAAACCCAAAAAAAAATTATAAAAGTTGGTAAAAATTCATTTTCGACTCAAATATCTTTTCAAAAATTGTAGATATTGTCTTTTATCTACTTTTATCTTTCAAAAAATATTGTTGTTAACATTCAGTAAAATTTTGAAAAAAATCGAATTGATAGTTTTTGTACAAAAAAATAAAAACCTAAAAAAATTTAACAAAAGTTGGTAAAAATTGATTTTCGACTCGAATATCTTTTCAAAACTTTGAAATATTGGTTTCAAACTAATTTTATCTTATAAGAAATATTGTTTTCAACATTCGGTAAAATTTTGAGAAAAATCGAAATTGAAATTGACAGTTTTTTTTACAAAAATAAAAACCTAAAAAAATGTATAAAAGTTGGTTAAAATTGATTTTCGACTCTAATATCTTTTCAAAACTTTGAGATATTAGCTTTAATTTACTTTTATCTTTCAAAAAATATTGTTGTCAACATTCAGTCAAATTTTGAATAAAATTGAATTGACAGTTTTTTTACAAAAAATTAAAAACCGAAAAAAAATTAACAAAAGTTTGTAAACATCATTAGTTCTTGTTTGATTATACTTTATCCAACCTTTGTTCCTTTTGTTTTTTACGTTTTTTAAGTGAGAATCAAACCAAGCTGGAACACTATTTCGAACATTATTTCGAGTCTTTTTAAATGGAATCGTTTTGTAGAAACAGTCAAAAAGATTTATAAATATAAAAAATGTTACACATATCTTCAATATTTAAGTTACAAAATAAGTGATCCCAATTGATCGTACATAATAAGTTAAAAAGGATTTTAAAATTACAACTACTAAAGCTGAATTTTCCAATCCATTTGAGATTGGGTAAATTGAAATCACCAACAACCGGTACTTCGTCTTCAGGCTCCAAAAGGATATAAATACTTTCAATACAATTTTTAAGCATCGTATTTCAATATCTGTTGATCGAAAGTCGTCAATCAGGTAACCAGTGAGAGTATTGTTGATAGCGACAAGAATTCCGCCACCGGCGGCGCGGCGTGGCAGGCGTTTGAATCGTCTGAGTTATTACGCTCACGTCGAAAGACTTGATAAGAGGAGTCAAAAAGCTCCGAGTCCGTGATAGAGTTGTTGAGCCATGTTTCCGTCAATATTATGATATATTATATATATTATATATAAGGAAGATTGTTAATGTTTTTGTAAACCATGTTGGCCTTTGTCCGAAGCCCATTTACGTTTTGGTAGTAGATTAATACCTTTTTAAGCTGCCGTCAATGTGGTTTAGAGTTGTCCGATACTGACGAAAAGGCTTGTTTAACTTATTCATAAATTCATGAACTATTACTCCTTTAGGCAAAACGGTGGTAAATTTAAATTTGTATTTTAAAAGACGAATACTTAGTATGGTTACGGTGTGAAATTTTCTCAACATTTAACGTAAATGGGGAACCCAGCTTTTCAGACAGGTGATTTTTTATGTCAAGTGCATTTGCAAGTGCGATGCAAGTTTAGAAAGAAACAATATTTTTTGTCCTTCAACAGCCTTTAGTCCGGATACAATTGGAGATGTTAGTGAAGTATTTTCGTTGGTGAATTTTGACAAACAAAAATATGTTTTTCGACAAAGTAGAAGTCGAAGAATCCACATTCAGTTGTCTCGTTGAATTAGATGCTGAGGAATTAACAACATTAGGTGCTGATATCAGTGGTAATGTTAAAGATGAAATAGATAACGAAGCAGGTTCATTGTTGTTAGAGTTAAAATTGGAGCTAAAGGATCTGTGGAAAATTATAGACCTATTGCTAAACTTCAGTTAATCCCAAAAGTATTTGAAGCAATTGTTAAAAATAAATTGTATAGTTTAGTTCGAAATCATATTTCTCAGCACCAGCATGGCTTTATGAGTGGTATATCGACGGCAACCAATTTATCAATATTTACGAATTATTGTTTCAGTTGTTTAGAAAATCGATTGCAAGAAGACGTTATTTAAACCGATTTTTCAAAGGCATTTTATCATGTGCAACACAATATTCTGTTGAAAAAAAATTGAGTTGCTAGGGTTTCACTCTTCTCTCCTTGATTGGAATAAAAGTTATTTAGTTTAACGTAGTCAATATGTTGAAATTGGTGATGTTTTATCAAATGAAATAATAAACTTTTCAGGTGTACCACAAGGCAGCCACTTTGGGCCACTCCTTTTTATTATTTTTATTAATGATTTACCAAATTATATTTCTTGTGCAAAGTGTCTCTTATATGCCGATGATCTAAAGATTTTTAGCTGCATAAGATCTCTTTTAGATGCCAGTAAAATTCAAGCACTGTTAACTGGTGTACTATAAATGGTTTATATTTCAATATTCAAAAATGCAGTGTTGTTACGTTTTTTAAGACTCTAGATATATTTAGTTTCAATTACAAAATTGACAATCATCCATTAGAGCTAACGCGATGTTGGGTTTTACTTATAGATGTTCTAGTTCCATTGATATCCGTTTCCATTTTCATGCCTTTCTCTCTTTAATGAAATAAACATCCATTCATTCCCTTCAAAAAATGATATCCTTTTCGTGAGACAACATTTCAAAACTTTACAGTTTTGTGTTTTAACAACGGTTGAGAGAGCTGTTGTAGGGATTTAGGGAAATCTATTGAAGTTTTGCTCAAAAATTAAATGATCAATGTTCACTAATACTTATTGTCAGCTATCAACCTAAAATTTCCAATATTTAACTTCAAAAATGGTGACAAGATCAATTTTGTTTGACAGGACTTAAATTAGACAGACAATGGGCAGGTTCAGACGACACAAGAGAATTAAAAGTAAGGCAAGTTTATAGCATCTGATTGGCCAGCTGTCAAAAAATTGTCCTCTAAATAAGGCAACTTTATTGGAAAGTTGACTGGAAAGTTAGTCAAGTAAACTGTGAAGTCAATTCCACTTAAGTCAAGAAACAGTTTATAATTATGTTTTATTTAACTGGAAGCTGAACTTTATTACTCCGTGATATTCCGTGATTTATTTACAATTCTATTTAAATTTTTACTTAAAAGGGTTTCTTGTTAAATTAGAAAAGGAATGTCATATTTTTTTTAAATACAAAATAAAGGCCGAAATGGATTTGTAGCTTGTCTGAAGATGTTTTGTAGACAATTATGTTTTTGGTCGTTTTTGACCGATCAACTGAATGTTCTACGTTCTACATAAGTAAAGTCAAGTTCCGAGTTTGGAGTATATAACACTTGAAAAACTAACTAGCTAGTTGCCTTGGTCAAAATGTACTTTCAATGAACGCAGTTGACTGCAAATGAAGTAATTTTTGTTTTCTGAACATGCCCAATTTTAGAGTTAAATGTCAAATTGCCAAATGAAAGCATTCAGATGAATTTGGGTGTCGCTGACATTACTTTATAAAGGGTTTTATTTTTTAACTTTAATGGCTGAATCACAAACACGCTTCGGTTTCGTCTGCGTTACGGTGGGCCCGATGTTGCTTTGAATGACATTTCTATTATTTCATTCCTCCAAAGAGCAAATATTTTGTTTGTTGACATTTTTTTACAGCTGTTGAGCTGTCAGACAAAGTAAGGGTTCAGATAATTGAACTAGAGCTTCCGTTTGGAGTCACATTACGTTATTTTCCTTACGATTGTTAAACGAAACCTGAGGTCGAAGCTCCATTGTGATAGCATGCATTGAATTTCAATGGCTGAACTCGTAAACGTCAGGCGAAGCCGAAGTGTTTGTGATTCAGCCATTAACTCCTTGCATAAATGGTACTCTTAAAAAAAGTTTAAAATACTTATTTCTTATATTTATAATTCAAACTTTTAATTAATTTCAGATTTTTGAAAACTGAGAATTAACAAGATTTTGAATTATGGCTCAAATAATTTAGGTCAATGACCTATTTTTTATGACATCATTAAAATTTAATTAATCTTGTTAGTTCATTTTATTTATCATGATGTTATTGTAAGTCCACCTTGCAGAAAGAGAAACTAATTCGAATTTCGACTTTACTACGGGTATGCTATCTGAACTCAACCATAAAAAAATTCATGGATAAATTTGTAGAATACGAACAAAATACGAAATGATTACATTTTCGATTTCGTTGAATGTTTCTCGAAACGGAAGAAACAAAGTGAAAGAGAATATTTATACATACAACATGCGACCCGACGATGGTGAACGGTGAACTGGACGTGTTCCTGATCTGATGTCTGCCCTTCATTATTTTGGTCTTGGTCGGCATTTTTGTTGTGCTGAAGCCCAATGCCAACTTCCCGCATAATCTTTTACCATGTTTACTTTAGGAAGACGTTTCGGTTCAAGCTACTGAATGCGCTTCACATTGCCGATGCCGCTGATACCACTGCCACCACCGACGCGACGCTGCCGCAGTCACAGGGGACTTGAAATGTGAATGAACGGACAAGAAGAACAATTGAACTGAAAAATGGACATGGTAACGGAGACGTAAAGAGGCAGTGATGGTGATTCAAAAGATATACGTTTGTGTTGTTTCAATTTATTTTTATATATGTTTGTAGTGAAATATACAAAAATAACATGCGCAACATATTTGTATGGTAAGCGAAAAGATTGAAAGAATTCCCCTTTGATATGGACACACAGAGAAGGGTTTTCGACAGCAACAAAAATACTCGTATATAAACGGAGATACTATCTTAAAACATTCAACATTATGCGGCAGACATATTTTTCAATGCTAAGGAAAAAAAAAACATGATTTAAGTATAACTCATGGTTTCCCCTCTTATGAAGCTTAAAAAAGGAAACGATTATAAAAATTATGCATTTTCATACAGCAATCAGGAACTTGATGTTATACAGAGAGTGTGCGGGTACCTACATTTATCATTCATTATTTTTAACTTTATAATAGAAGAAGGTGAACATTTTTAAACAGCCTCATAATAAATTATAAGCATGATGCTAATTAACAATTTGCTAATTTAAAAGGACTTTACGCAAATCATCAGAATTTTTAAATGAAGTACTCGCTTGTACTATAATTATACAATTTTCTTAACAAACATGAGCTGTTCATATAGTTGCAAATTTTTTCAAGCGTGGTCATTATGTGAGTTTTACTTTAATTTAATGTTTGAGATGAGCAAGAACCTTTTTATCCCAGGATAATTTTTTGAAAAATTAAAATGACTAAAGTAGTAGAAAATGTGTTCGGAATTCTTTTTATTTTCACTCACTTAATAAACTGCCCTAGTTTCTTGTTTACAATTAACAAGCTTTTTCGTAAAAAAATTAACTTCTTGACCGCCATATTGAATTTTATACTTGTAGTTGAACAAATAGGTTGAGGTTCTCGATAGTCTAAAAAGTTTAAGGCTAGTTTGACAGCAGAAAAGTATTTAATGAAACTTTTAAATTATGGTTAAATGATGTTAATCAATCGAAATCGGCTGATTATATTAACCAAAAAAAAACGTCTCACACTTTGTAGTTTCTAAATGAAAATTGATTTACAAACGCATTAGATGATAAACGGGCGTGAAAAATCAAGGATCAAAACTAGCCCACTGTGTCCAAATCAGCTTTTAATGTTTTCTTAGTCATAAAATAAGTTTGTAAACTGTTCTTCGGATGTGTTTATCTGAACGCTTTTATTTTACAATTTAAGATTTGAGCGTTTTTTTTTTTTTCTTTAAAAAATCACTCTTGTCTTTGTAAAATTCGAAAAGCGTAACATTCTCACTTCTTAAAGTTTCAATTCAATGTTAGAGTATTGCACTTTCAAACATTCTTCAACTCATTTACTTGAAATTAACTGATAATTCTTTGCGTTCAGGGAATACAGTTGACTGCAAATGAAGTCATTTTTGTTGTCTGAACATGCCAATTGAGTGCGTTCAATCTCAAGCACATAATAGCTGTGTTCCATACATTTCTCACACTTAAAGTTGGCCAAATGTCAGATTTGAGGAGTGGTAATGAAATGCTCTCAGAGAGAGAAAACAAACTGTCAAAATGTCTGGAACGGTTTTCGCACCAATTTGCACGAGTTTGGCCTACTTTTTTAAAGTCAGAAAATATACTCAAACAGAGTTATCGAAGATCATTGACAAATTTTAATCAACTTAACCGTTAATAAGAATCAGATAAAATAAATATCAACAAAAGTTAACTTATATTCATTTGAAATAAAAATAAAATGATTCCTTAAATTATAAAACTTAAGAGTATTTTTTTCTCAAAAAATCATTACAATTTTCAAGGGGAGACTTTCCATTTCCGCAGCACTGATTTCCTTCTGATTTTTGTTACAATAAGGAAGGCCTCTCAATAAAACATGTTTGGAATTTAAAGCCGAGGAAATACCTTTAAGTCATAAAAATAAAATATTTTCTTTTTCGGACTTAACCCTACTTTTTTATATTTCGTTTTTTCAACCTAAAACAAGTTTGTTTGAATTGATAGCACGGCGTACTAACAGCTAGGTATGTAAGGGGGAACACTACATCCTGCATCCCCCTGCTTGGATCACTATAGGATTTCGGGTGGGTGCAAGTTTGGGTATTTGCAAAGTACTTTTTGCATTTCAGCACTAAAATCAAAGAAATCCCCAACAAACAAAAATCAAGTATGGCAACACCGAAAAAAAATATGGAAGAAATGTCAAAATCAAAACCAAATGAAAATAAAAGAATTTCTTGGGCAACAATTAGTCAATAGGCCACACTTGCCGTGAACGTCAAATCGAATTTGACAGCCAGCTCAGAAATCACCAGAAGAAATTCCTCGGAATAATGGCTGAAACACAAACAGGCTTCAGCTTCGCCTGACGATTACGAGTTGAGCCATAGGATTTCAATGCATTCTATCACAATGAAGCTTTGACACGTTTCGTTTGGCAATCGTAAGGAAAAGAAAGCAATGTGACTCCAGACAAAAGCTCTAGTTCAAATTTGCTTAACATTTGCTTTGTCTGACAGCTCAACAGCTGTAAAAAAGTCTACAAACAAAATACATTTGCTTTTATAGGGATTCCCATTGGTTTTATATTTTTTTCGATTTCAAAACTCATGTTTTGTACTGCAAATCAAAACAAACTTTTGAGGTTAAATAACAGCAGCTAATGACAGAAGTGCCATTTTAGAAAAGTCATTCAAACTAACCTCGAAGAAGGCCCATCGTAACGCAGACGAAGCCGAAGCTGAAGCGTGTTTGTTTCAGCCATAAATTTGCCAAAAAGTGGAAATGTTGTACTCTTTTATAAGAATCAGCCCAACTTTTAAAGTGTGTAACGACTAATTACTAAAAATGACTCAGACTTTCAGTCTGAAACTGTTTGAAACTAGGTCTGGACCACAGCTAATGTATACGGATACCATTTTGTTAGTGTTTTACGCGCAAAAGAACAGCTGAGATATCGAAAAAAGGATTCAAGAGGTATCCAACACTTTCTGGTATCTGACAGAACACCTGATTCAAAATATAGTTTAATTTGAAACAGCTTGGAAATTGATTCAGATTGTTCATGTTTTTTTTTGGTAAAATCCAATAAATTATTTAAATTTTGCATTTGAATTACGGATCTTAAAATGCAAATTTTTGTCTGCTTTTTGTTAACAGCTGAGAGTAGTTCAAGAAGTTATCTAAAATGCACCTCAGCCAATGGCTGCGTTCAATCTCAGACAGATAGGGTATCCGGATACCTTTTTGTTAGTGTTTTACGTATAAAATAACAGCTTATGAAAAACAGCTGAGATGTCAAAAAAGGAATCCAAATGTATCCAAGAATCTCTGGGTATGTAGTTATCTGACAGAACAGCTGATTCAACTCATGGTTGAATTTGAACTTGAAAATTTATTTCAGCTTTTTGTATTTGCTGGTAAACAAAAAGATACAAAATGTTAGTTGAAGTTGTATTTGAGGATGTTCTATACATAATAGACGATGAAAAAGCTATTTGCCTCCGAATTTTAGAAGGTAATTATGACCTATTCATAATAGTCCTCGTTTCTGTTAAGATAGTTTTCTGTTAAACGTAAACCGTTTAAAACCGGAGATTTCGCAGTTAATTATTAATCGCATAGATTTCTATTTGAGGTTAGAGGAAATTTAACATATTTAGGTTATCTCTTATTTATTAAATTGTTACGCAACTATCGATTCATCATAATCCGACGAATCATTTGAATTATCCATTAAATGTTTTATCTTACAACAATTTTGACGTCCAAGCTTAAATGTTTCTCTGCTTTTTGTGAACAGCTGAAAGTTGTTCTTATTTTTTGACAACTATCCAACTCGTTCAACAAAGAATCTAAGAATCCACCTATTCAAGATACCCTATCCAACACGAGATTGAACGCAGCCAATGGGCACATTCACAGAGCTAGTGAATACGTAGTAAAAATTAAACTATCTTTGTGAATGCAAAATTGCCCTACAAAGCTAGTCAATCTGGAACTGTCATATTAATGACAAATACAAATATATAAAATAAGAAACATTTGTGTTTTCAGAACTTTAAATGTTTTTTTTCTTTTTTAATTCAATAAAACCAAATAGAAGACATAATATAATTGATTTATATTTGTATTTAAAAACCGAAAGATTCATTTCAATTTGAATTCTTGTGTCCTTACCGATCAGCTGATTGTGAAACGTCAAAACCAGTTTGCACTAACTTTGTAGCCAAAATTTTTACACTACGTCGCGTCGGAGGGGACATTTCAACTACTTTTGTAGTTAGATTTAGATAATAAGAACCCCTTGACTACGTAGCCACTAGCTTTGTGAATGCGACCAATGTCACACCAGTTAGGGGTAGGTCTTAACTGTCAAAATTAAATGTCATACACAAAAAAATTGCATCTCCTACCAAAACACTTCACCTTAAATTTCTAATGGCCCAACTATAGTAGACTTAACCGAAAGTAAGGTAATGTCAAAACCGAACGAAAAGTTATCAGAAGTTATCGTCAAAACAAAAAGTAACCATAATGGATTCAAGTAACTTAAGCAAATTTGACATTTGCTAAAGCTCGAGCCGTTTAAATAGCTCTTGCGTAATTGCGCGAAAGTTAGCGAAATTTATCGAAACGTCTATTATGGTAAGTGACATATAAGGATGTGTATTGGTTCGTTTCCTTAAGCTGGCTTAAGCTCGGCTAAGTCTATTATAGTTGGACCTTAAGACATTCTACTTTGACCACACCACCAACATTGATGTGAATCAGATTCGTATTTCGAGTAACATAATTAACATCGATTGATCTGATATCAAATCGAGTTGAATTTCCCGAAAAAAAAAGAAAAAAAGTCGCCTAGCTTACCCAGCGAATTAATTTTAAGAACTTTTAAAATTCTCACAAGCTAAATGCTCGACTGAAAACAAAAAGAAGCAAATTTATATTAGAATTCTTTTTAAATACCTACGCTCTGTAGATGTCTACAAATAGTTCATACAAAATGTGTAGGAAGATCAAAATCAGCACAAAGACAACAAAAAAAATAAACTGAACAATATCATCAGCTTTTGTTCCTAGATCACATCACAATGTCAAATGTCTTAAGTTCAATGCCATCCAGTGTGTCTTCTGGTTTTTGTAATTTTAAAAGCATAATAAAGAAATAAAATGCTGACTTTTTTGTTTTAAAGTCAATCCATAGAAAATCCGAAACAATCGATTAAGATGATGTATTTATAACATTTTACATATTCTATATATTCTTACAACCGATGGTTTCCTTGATATTTTAAGATCCAAGTGAATTCTTATCATAAACATCCTTCGTCATTTTTATTTTTAAAAAACATAATTTACATTTTCTTATCAGCTTTTGAAGGCATCTGAATTTATATGCTTTGGTTATCGAAAGAATTCCCTTAAAAAAAAAACACAATTTCTCGACTCCGATAGTGTTTTTTTTTATAAATACATACAAAATAAAAACCTCAATGCGGTTTTTATTTATCCTTAAAGTAAAATGTTACCAAACAAAAATAAACCTCTGTGACTAATAAGTGTCAAAGTATAAGATAACAATTTGTGGGTACAGAGCGCAGCGCAACATAAACAATAAATAATTGATAAAATGTGTGAATTCATTTGTACCCACACCCGACGACGCCTCTGCCGCCAACACCGCGCCGACAGATAAAAGGTTTGTATTTAACTACGCTTCATTTGACAATTAACTTGATACCTGCATTTAAAAAAAAAGTTTGTGAATTTATTTCAAAATAACATGAAAAAAACAAGACACCGAGTGGGTAAGTTAATATACTAAGATCTCAAGTCTCTTACTCTATCTAAGATAATGATAAATAGATAATAATTATTACAACTATGAACTATGATTATCGTTAGGAGTAAAACTTTAACGTAAACCGTAACCCGTCACACCTTGTACCTCTCTGCTCTTTGCCACACCCCTTGTCATCTGAAAGTACAACACAAAAATAAGACAGACCACCTCAGGGAATCCATAGAAATTCACAACAACTAAATAAAATTTACATTGAAGTGCATTTTTATAAACGCCTTGAGCAATTTCATAGCAACGATAAATGCTAATCGAAGTGGAAATTGTCTGAACTAAAACTGAACTTGTTCCGCTTTTGTCAGGAGGTGAAAAGTTGACATGTCTATTTTAATTTTTTTATATTCCGAATAAGAAAATAAAAAACAAACACTCCGAGAAAATCTACTGAAATAGAGCAATCAGTTATCGATGTTGTTGTTTGTAAAAGATGTATAAATGAATGTAGTGCAATTTAAACTACAAACGCTTGAAAAGTGATAGAAACATGCGCTTTAATTAGCATCGCTTTCTTAGGACACTTTCTGTAAACAAAACAATTTAAGACAATAGTAAGTTTAGTAATGACTTAAGTGAGTACAGTTGAACTCAATTTGGAAACCATTGGTGGTTTAGTGCTTTTTAAATATTTCAGAGGAAGGTTTGTTTATTAACAGCACAAAAGAACCATTTTGTGCAATTAAAAATAGCTGACATTTTTCCAAAATATACTTCTTTCAAAATTATTGTAATAAGCTTTTCACACCAAACCCAAAATCCGGTTTTCCAGAAATTATTAGTTTTGGCCGAAAACCTACATCGAAAACACAAGTTTTCCCATACATTATTTGAAGACCAGAAGTTTTCGAGATCTAGAAGATTATATGAAACCCGTCGAAAACTAGTAGCAATTCGAAGTCATTCAGCGCTCATTTGAATTTAAATAAAACAGCTGATAACTACTTTCAAAAGAAATATTTCACTTTGAAATATGGCATTGTTTGACTTTTTTTTAATACTATAAAAACATCAAGTGTAGCTTAGGAAGTGTGGCACGTATCCCTCTTCAATTTTTGTGAACAAAAATTCGTTCAACATGGTCAGATAACTCCTTGCTTATTTTCGAAGAAACAAGAAACAATATACGCAATATGAATACTACCGATAAAAGTTAAGGTAGAATCTTACTACCGATGGGTTTTTGACATTTATACGAGTCTCGAATGAATCTTATGTGATTTCGTTTTCAAATGTTGGTACGATTGATATTGCATTTGTATTTAGATGGCTGTGTTCGTTGAGTAGTTCTGCATTTGGAATCATGTATTTTCCATTGGGGAAAAAATCAATCTGTTGCTGTTGATATTATTTAATTTTCTTAATGATAATGGACTAACTGGGCTTACTTTGCAAGAGAAAACAATAGAAAAGATAATTAAGTTTGGCTATTTTTCCACCAAAGGTTTATCTCAGATTAGATTAAATAAATCTTTTTGGTGTTTCCACCACACAAGAAGAATACAAAATGATAAAGTTTGACAGCACTTTCTAAAATGCAAATGATTGAAACAAAACTATAATTTTTTTAGACAAACATGCAAATAAACAGATCACAATGCATTATCTGTAAAACCAAGTCCTCCACACAGGTTATTCTTCACAAATTTTGATTCGATTCCGGTCGGAGAATCAAGCTCATTTCAACTCGATTCAGGTATATAAAGAATTGAGGTGAGCTTTAAGCTCGGTTCAACACCACATGAATGTATGTCAACTTGTTTGGTTAAAACTCTGAAATCGATTATCACCTAACAAAGACGTATTTTCTTGATTTTGATAGTCAACTATAAAAAATTTGCTTACACGATTTCACCTGAATTTCGCTATTTTGTTTGGAATTTTTTGAAAAACTTTCAAATATAAAAACTGGACTACTGGATCAAAATGAGCTTCATCTGAAAAGATGATTTTTTTTGTTGGAAAAATCGGTATCTTCTCTAAGCGTTGTTTAAGCGTATACACAACCATATTCGTTCAGCGGAAGGAGAAGGATAAAACTAATTATCTGTCAAATCAGACATAAGCTAAGTGTTACCATTCACGAAATAAGTACTATTTGGAAAAACTAACGTAAGATGGCGGACCCATTATATACCATTAGCTTCGAAGCACTGGAAACCCATATTTTTCGAATTCATTCACATTTTTCTTAGTGTTCAGTAATCGGATATTGCATCAATACAAAATTAGACAAACGGTGCAAAAACTGCACTGTTTGTCTAAAACGTCGGGTTTTTAAAAACTTTATGACGAAATCTTGGTTTTGGGCTTGTTGTGAAAAAGCTTTAAGAGAATTTTGAATGCCAATAAATGAACAGACTTTTATTTTAATTCTTTTCAAACAATCATTAATTTAAAAAAAACACACTTTTTAAGATATGAAATTTATGAAAAATGTCATTCAGTAGAGTAAAAAAAGTAATAGGTATTTTATTTAACGGGGAAGTGAAATATTTTATGTGGGCTTATGACGTTGGTTAAACCAGAACTTTCTGATCCGCTCTTGTGCGGTTTTCAACTCGATCACGACAGTGCGGGGAAAGAAGAAACCATATTGGTGAGCTGCTGAACTAGAAACACTCAGAAAAGATTGTAGAAGGATTTTTAATCGTGCAAAAAAGACTAGATATCCCTAAGACTAGGACTCCTATAAGGAATCCCTCAAAAAGTATAAACAAGAACTGAGAATAGCCAAAGGATCTTCATGGAGATCTTTCTGTAGCTCAATAGAAGAATCCTCGGAAGCATCAAAGATAAGGAAGATTCTCTGAACAAATCCAACCATGCCTAGCAGTCTTAAACACTCTGATATTACATCGACTAACTCTTGCAAAGAAACGCTAAACCTGCTACTAGACACCAACTTCCCAGATAGCTCCAAATCCGTTAAAACAACAAACCGTCCTGGGTCGAGTATTAACTTAACTTTTCTTCACGGTCTTGTTACAAAAGAAAAATTAACATGGGCTCTGAATAGCTTCGAACCGTATAAATCCACAGGTCCAGATCAAATCATACGAGCTGAGCTACAACTTGCAATTGATATAACTCTGCCCATCATTGAGATGATCTTTAAAAGTTGTGTAGATCTGATCTAAATACCTCAGTGATGGATAGAAGTAAAGGTAGATTTTATTCCCAAATCGGGCAAATGCTCGCATGTCAACCCTAAAGATCTAAGCCTATCATCATTTATTCTCAAAACTCTGGAACGATTAATTGATATCTATGTTCGTAATAGCATTGATAAGAGACTAGACAGCCTTGCACTCGAATACTCCCTTGAGCAAAAGGAATATACTATGGTGGCCTTCCTGGATATTGAGGGTGCTTTCAACAACGTTGACACATCCGCGATTACTTCTACTATGACGACCCTAAACGTCGAATACACACTCTGTGAGTTGATTAATCTTATGCTGAAAAGCAGGATCATCAACTCTAAGATGAGGGATTTTTGTACGAAAAGGTCTGTCGTTAGAGGCACTCCATAACGTGGTGTTCTGTCCCCTCTCATGTAGAACATAGTGGTAAAAAAAAACTACTAATGTCCTTTTAGAGGAAAGGCTACAGAGTGGTTGCATATGCCGATGATGTTGCTATCGCCGTCACAGGGGAATATCCTAATACACTGAGAGACCTCCTCCAAAACGTACTCAATATGCTCGCTAGATGGGTTGATCACTGCGGACCTAGTATTAATCCTCAAAAAAAAAAACAGACCTCGTCCTTTTTACACGGAAATGCAAGATCCCAATAATTGTACCTCCTTAATTAAAAGGTGTACCACTAATTTTTACCAATGAAGCCAAATATCTTGGTCTGATATTAGACAACAAATTAAGTTGGAAACCTAATATTCAAGAAAGAGTTAACAAAGCTACAGTAGCTCTTTTCCTTTGCAAGAAAGCCATAGGAAGTAAATGGGGTTTTCAACCTCGCATAACCTATTGGCTATACACATCGGTCATCCGACCAATACTTATCTACGGGGTTGCAGTATGGTGGACTGCACTGGAGAAAGTCACATACTACGACAAACTCAGCAGAGTCCAACGCACTGCATGTCTCTGCATAAGCGGGACAATAAGAATCAACCCTCAGCATCATTATAGTGTCTTTCAAGTGGACATTTTAGCTATCAAAGAGGTTCTCTCCTGGCTAAGAGAAAACGTGATATCAACTCCTGATATCCATATCTTCTCTGACAGTCAGGCTGCTATAAAATCTCATGGCGGTTTCTTAACCAAATCTCGAACCGCCCTCGATTGTCGATCGTCTCTTATGGAAATGGCGCAGCAATTTAACATTCACCTCTTTTGGGTGCCGGGCCACAGAGACATCACGGGAAACTGTAGAGTCGATGAACTAGCTAAAAATGGAGCCGTCATACCTATTTCACCTGAAAGGGAGAAGATAGGTATACCGATAGCTACATGGAAACTTCTGCTAAAAGAAACAGCTTTTGCGATAACAAATTCTAGGTGGCACAATTTACCAACATGCGCAGCCACAAAACTCATATGGCCTTCACTGGACCATATAAGCGCTCTAAAGAATTGTTATCTCAAAGCAGATTTCATATTAGTTCCCTAATAGGTGTCCTTACGGGACACTGTCTTATAGGCAGACACGCCATACGACTTGGTGTAGCCTCAAATGACTTCTGCAGGAGCTATATGGACGAGGAAGAAGAGAAAACAATCTCTCACCTCCTCTCCACTTGCCCTGCTCTTTCACTAAGACGCAAACTTCATCTGGGAGAATACTCATTTGATAATCACATTGAACTAGCTAAAAAGGATATGAAATATCTCCTTCGCTTTATAAAAAGCTCATAATGGTTCGACCAGTGGGAAGTAACTCTCTAGATTCATGTGGTATCACAATGGGCCTTTTCTTTTGGCCTCAGTGTATGGATTATGAATTCGCAGCCACTTTAACCTAATCTAACCTATGACGTTGGTTCTAACAAATATGTACTGATAGTTCTCCAAGAAATTTTGGCAAATTTTCAATTGAAGACCAAACTTTATTTCTTTTTGTCCGTACAAACAAGCAGTTTGACATACTTTAGGAATTATGCCCGAAAAATAGTCAACAAGGCATCAAAAACTAACATTAAACTTTAATTTATTTAAGTTTAAAGTAGTTCACATTTTTTTGTAAAATAAAACAAAGCCATTTAAAATTGTGGTGAACGCATTCATTTAAGACTATGGACGAGTTCGAAGCATTTTGTTTGTCATGCAACTTTTCATGACAGCTGGCCCAACAAAAGCATTAAACATTCAGATAAATATCAGAAATCAATTTTAAAATAATTTTGAAATTTAGAACAACAGGCAGAAAATGTGAACTTTGATTTATTAAACTTAAAGCCTTGAATCAAAAAGAGAAAATTGTTCTGAAACTGTTACTTTCGCAAAATTCTCAAGTTCATATTTTGCCTTGAAAAGTTCCCATACATCAGAATTTTATCAAAAACATTTTTTTTTAAACATTACAAACGCCCATAACAAATTCGATAAATCTAGCCCACCCACAAACTTTTATCCTTCAAAATCTGACCGTCACATCACCTTCTCAGAAGGAAATTCCCTTATGATGTGTTGCAGCCAGGTAGATAACCTCATCATCAAAGAGGAACTGGAGAAAACATATTCCTATATGTATTTTGGAATCGCATTGTGTGGATGGATGTTTGTAGGTGTCCTCTTTTGAGGATTTAGCCTTAACTCAGCACCTATCATAAAACCAACCTGCCCACACCAAAAAAAAAATGAAACAACGTTATCCTTCATTTTGATGGTCCTCTTTTTATTATAAATATGTCATCTATTATCATCGTATCCTTCATCGTCCTCTTTTGAATACAAACAAGAATATTAAGCGCATCCAGCTGTGGTGGCATTGGAATTTGATGAAGCTACAAGAGCAACTTGGTATCTCATAATAAAGAACTTCTAAAAATAAAACAAAAATCAAAAGACGAAGCACAAGCAGCAGATGCTGCTGTGTTGTGTTTTTATGGAAGGGAAGTGTAGAAGACATCATCGTCTCCGTCCACACCACCTGATCTGATCATCTCTAATGCACTTTGCAAGGAAAAGAATATTATTTTACCTACACGTCAGCAGCATTTTATAAAGGCAGGAAGAAGCAAGATGAAAGAAAAGGAATAATGCAACTTACCACTTAGCGGTGGTCTCGACACGTAACTCATGGTAGGATGAAGTAAACTGGAACTTTGCCGCACGTTTGTTCACACGTTGCAATCGCTTCCAAACACTTCCCATGACTATAATGGGGGTGGTGGTTTGGGGCTTGGTTGTTGTTACCTCGGGCTGCCGCCGCGCCGCTCACTCGGTAGATGGGCTCCTGTTCTAAGGTCAGTTGGTATTCTTATTGTTGTCTACTTATAATCTAATTGAACAAGGTGTGGATGGACTTTTTTTTGCGCAATAAAGGAGACAAGGCAAAAAGGAAACGACGAACCGAACAATTGAGTGACACAAAACACAGCACAGCACAGGTGGTGTTGGAGTTTAACACTTGATACACCGAATTTTTTGGAGCAATAAAAGACAAAGCACTCGAAGGATTCTTCACAAAGAAAAACACTTTATTCTTTCTCTCGTCACGGATTAACTGGCAACAATTTACTTTAAGAGACACAAAGAAAACTCCATGGAAGAAAAAAGTCTGAGCCACCACAATCCCGATCTCGAGTACCTACGACGAAATCAAGAAACACAACACCGAAGTCCCGAAAAAACACCAAAAACAATCAAAACAAAAGCGAATCTTTTGCTAATTTTGCTTTGATGTTGTCTTTTTGTTGTTTTCTACTTTTTGCACAACAAACGCTGAGAGGAAAAACGGGATTGATTGGTCAAAAGAAGAAGAGCAAAAAGACACTCTTCTTCTATGCGTTAACCTTGAGATGGAACGAAAAACGGACGAGCAGACTACGACGACGAGAACGAGAACGACAATGACAACGAAAGACGATGTTGCAAAATTTCTTTGCGCGATTCTATGTCTCTCCACCCCCTCGGGAGGTTTTTTTTCGTCAGCAATCTTTTAAACAATTTCTACAAATATTTGTTTTGATATTTTGTTTTATTTTATTCATAAGAAAATAACAAATTATTTCACTTTGTTTTTGTTTTCAGAAAGCGATTGGAAAAATCATAGAATTCTTTATAACAATGACGTCACTTTTCTTCGATTTTAACAAAACTTTTTCAGTTTTTACAGTAAAACTTCGTCGAGGCGATGATGATTCAAAACTTCTTGCAAATTCTCGTCGAAATTGATTTGCACATAAAATTCACTGCTGACGAAAACACGAAAAACTTACAAAAATGCAGTGGGTTTTTGTGTTTTTTGTTTGTATTTATTTATCGCCAAGTAAAAATTTTCAATTTCGATAAAAATTTTTCTTCGTCACTTTGACTGAGTGAATTGGAATTCATGTTTTTTTTGTCTTTTTGTTGTTGATTAATTATTTGTTTGCGAATTGCGAACACACACAGACACAAGCGTAGTAAAGTTGGGCAGTTTAGTGGCTTTCATATTGGACTGTTGGTAGATTAATTTATTTAGTTTAATTAATTTAATTTAAAGAAATTATTTTTATTATCTAAGTTGCCGCGGCGGCGAATCGAGAATCGACTTGTCTGCTCGAGGGGTATTCTCTTATTCTTCTTTGAACTTCTATTTTCAGCGAAAAAGAGGAATGTATTTTTCTCGTATTGTTTCGCATGTGTCAATTAACGTAACGTAAGAGAAATTGAGAAAGCAAATGTGAATTGGAACGAGGAATTTTGACAGCTGGTGACAGCTGCATTGCCGGGTAACAACGCATTGATGGAAACTAGCATTTAATGGGGTGACTACATTTGTATAATTTGAAAGCGTTTTATATTTTTTTTTACTCGAAATTGAGAAAAGTCAAATGTCATATGTTGTTTTTTTAATTTTATGATAATAATTTTCCATAACTCTCTTTTTTACATAAAGCCAAGTAAATAAGAAGAATGACAGACTGAAAAATGGCACTAATATAACGAAATGTCTGACATATTACGTTTATTGATTTAAACCACCAGAGAAGGTGGTTTAGCCAAGGAATAAACAAAACACAATTTCTCTACAATTTCCTGTCATGTCTCTGTGGCCCGGCACCCAACAAAGTTGAATGTTAAATTGCTGCGCCATCTCCATAAGAGACGATCGACGATCGAGGGTGGTTTGAGATTTGGTTGAGACACCGTCACGATAATAGCAGCCTGAATGTCAGAGAAGATGCGGATATCAGAAGTTGATATCACGATTTCTCTTAGCCACGAGAGAGCCTCTTTGATCGCTAAAACTTCCACTTGGAAGACGCTACAATTATTAGGGAGGCGATCAATGAGATGCTTAGATTAAGCTTTTCTGAGTACACACCACTATACCAACTCCCTCATTTGTCATTTGGATCCATCTGTATAAAAGTGAATGCTTTTGTCATCCAGGAGTTTTTTGTCTTCCCATTCATCTCTGGATGAAATGGATACCTGCAAGTTTTTTCCAAATTGGGGTTTATGAATAGTGTAGTCTATGTACTTTGGTATAGAACTGAAGAGGTTCAAAATGATGGAGTGCCCACATTATTGTTGGTTCATTGAGATGAGGCGTTGAGTTTTATTGCTGTACTCGCTGCCATTTGTTTGCTGCGTATGTCAAGGGGTGTCAGATGGAGGACAGTGCCTAACGCTGCTGAGGGTGTGGTTCTCAATGGCCCGCTCATGCAGAGACAGGCAGTGCGTTGGACTCTGCTGAGTTTGTCGTAGTATGTGACTTTCTCCAGTGCAGTCCACCATACTGCAACCCCGTAGATAAGTATTGGTCGGATGACCGATGTGTATAGCCAATAGGTTATGCGAGGTTGAAAATCCCATTTGCTTCCTATGGCTTTCTTGCAAAGGAAAAGAGCTACTGTAGCTTTGTTAACGCTTTCCTGAATATAAGGTTTCCAACTTAATTTTTTGTCCAATATCAGACCAAGATATTTGGCTTCATCGATAAAAATTAATGATACACCTTTTGTAGGAGGTATAATTAATTGGGTGTTGTATTTCGGTGTAAAAAGGACGAGGTCTGTTTTTTGAGGATTAATACTAAGTCCGCAGCCCATCTAGTTAGCATTTTGAGTGCGTTTTAGAGAAGGTCTCTTAGTGTATTAGGATGTTCTCCTGTAACGGCTATTGCAACATCATTGGCATACGCAACCACTCAATAAAGCCTTCCCTCTCAAGGGATATTAGTAGTTCGTTAACCACTATGTTCACAGGAGAGGGGACAGAACACCTCCTTGCCAAGTGCCGCTACCGACAGACCTTTTCGTACAAGAGTTGATGATCCTTAGAGTACCTTAGAGTTGATGATCTTTTTAACATAAGATTAATCAACTCACAGAGTGAGTATTCAACTTTTTGGGTCGTCATAGCAGAATGGATAGCGGATGTATAAACGTTGTTGAAAGCGCCCTCAATATTTAGGAAGGCCACCATAGTATATTCCTTTTGCTCTAGGGAGTATTCGATAGTTCATACCAGAGTGTGCAAGGCTGTTTCTACCGATTTCCCTTTGCAGTAAGCATGCTGAGACATTGATAGTCTCTTATCAATGCTATTACGTATATGGATATCGATCAATCGTTCCAGAGTTTTGAGAATTAATGATGATAGGCTAATAGATCTTAGATCTTTAGGGTTGACATGCGAGCATTTGCCCACCTTGGGAATAAAAACTACCTTTACTTCTCTCCATCGCTGAGGTATATAAACCAGATCTAGACAACTTTTAAAGATCATCTCAATGATGGGCAGATTTATGTCAATTGTAAGTTGTAGCTCAGCTGGTATGATTTGATCTGGACCTGACAAATTTGACAAAAGCCGTTGAATCTCTAAAAGTTTTGTTTTTGAGATCTAAATCTGTCAAAAAAAGATTTTATGTGGTTCACAAAACCCCCTAACAATCTATTCGTTTGATGTGTTTATTTATACATAATTGTTGTTGTCTGGATAAAAAAAAATTGGTTGGCGCAACAGACCGTTGAGAACTAGGGCCTAGTGACTTACAACTCTCAACCATTCCCGTGAAAAAAAAGTTTAGATCCCATAGGCAGGGATCGAACCAAAGACTTCGGGCATGACAGTCCAATGCATTTTTTTAAATTCATTTTTATTAATTCAATCTTGAAACTATCTAAAAGCTAGACAAAAATTCATAAACTTATCCTTATTAATCATAACTTAGAACTAACTTACTGGTCCCGTACGGACAGTCCAACGCAATAAACATCATGCCACGGGTAGTACTAATAAGTGATGTATGGATATAGCTGTCAAATAAATTTAAGAATTTTCGTTTGATATGTCTTTTTCGATTCCCCGAATGAGTCAACTTTTTGTCGGCGTCTACTTACCATTTATTAGATTGCAACATTTAACCAGTAAAAAACTGACTTCGAATAGAGTTCAGATCAATTTATCAACAATTAAATGGAGGTTTCCATGGGTAAATTTAAATTTCCGTCTAACAATATTTTTTTTCGTAGTTCTATGCAAGATTCAAATTATTTTCTTTTTGATATTGTATTAGTGTTACTTCATGTACTTGATACCGAGTGCGGTCCAATTCAAAGAAAACCTATTTTTTTAAATTGTATTAGTTATGGTGCAAGAGGGATAAATATACGGAAAAATCCAGATATGCAGATTTGATCTAAAATACAAAAAAATCTATTTATTTTGCCTATGCAATGTAAATGAATGAAATTTGTGTTTTGACAGATCTAGATCAAGAATGAATTGATTTCTTTTACCCATGGAAAACCCTATAAATTTACTTTGCTTTCAATTTCATGAATCATTTTTCCCAATGGAACGCTAATGGTTATTTTGACAGATTAAAATGTAAAATTAATTTGATTTATTTTACCATTAGAAACTCATACAAATAAGCAAATAGGCACCTTTAGGGCAATGAACTACTTTTTACTTCAGAATTTTAGCAAAAAATGCATTTATCTTCTTGGCTTTTTTATTTATTAATTCTGTAGTTAGTCCTTACCACTAAAACTTCACTTAATTTATTTAAAACAATAGAATGTATTTATTGCTCCAGTTTTCGCATTGCTTATGCTGAAATGAGTGTTTATTGAAGGTACTATTTTGAAAACGAGCATTCAAAATGTAGACTCTACCTAACAAATTAAGAATGAAGTCCAGCAAACAAAATGGCAGAATGTTTAAACCCAATTTCTTTTCCCCTATTAAAATATCATCTTTTTTTCGAATACTTTTCCATATTTTCGAAAATAAGGGGTATTATGAAACGCTCTTAAATCATTTTTTCGTTCGATTCAAAGGGATTCGAGATCTCAAACATGACATTACGATAGTAGGGAAGTCGAAAAAGTGGGCCCGGTGATTCCATCCCTTAAGCCTAAGCAAGTTCAAACTTAGGCAAAAATTTGAATTTTCTCAAGAACCGATAGTTTTGTTTTTTAATTTTCTCTAAAAATTGTTTTCTAAAATTGGCTACTAAAACATAAAAAATATACATAAGTATGCTTCAGAAGAGAACTCCAATAGGAGTTTAGGTTTTATAATAGAGTTTTCTATGGGTAAATTCAGATTTCCTTTAAAAATAGTTTTTTTTTGCGTTGCGCATGGAACACAATTGGGTCGGTTTTTTTGTATTTGTCATTGGGCAGGTTCAGGTAATATAAAGGACTTTATTTGCTGTCAACTGCATTCTTTGAACTTACATTTTGACATAATTTTTCAAGTTTCTTTTGTCTACAAAATACTCCTCAAGCAAGCTATCATGATCTGTATTTTGTATTGTAAAGAAATATTACTTACTTTCCAACTTGACAAGGAACCCTTTTACAGAAAGCATTAAATGATGTTTTGCAGAAAATAAATAAATCATAGAAAGTTCAATTTTCAGTTGAATGATTAAACATGATCAACTGTCATTTTGATAAAAGTAGACTTGACTTTATAGTTAGGGAGATTTTTCTTAACTAACTTTCCAGTCAAATTTCCATTAAAGCTCTCTTATATGGAAGGTAATTTTTTAGCAGCTGGCCAATCAGATACTAGAAACTTGCCTAACTTTCAAGTCCCTTGTGTCGTCTGAACCTGCCCATTATGTTTGTGAAACTTCGTGGACGTGCTATGGAGTGTGGTAGAGCTGTGATATTCCCAGCTAAACTTATTTTTAAATCTGACAATCTGCAGATTTCATCTTGAATAAAAATTCATTCAGTTTCAGGTGAAAAATTTGTGTTTTGACAGATCTAGATCAAGAATAAATTGATTTATTTTGCTCACGGAAAATTAAATGGCATTCCAATTTTTTAAATTAAACTTATTTTGTAGGTATATTTTTTAACCGTAAAATTTTTCTTTTTAAATTATTTTAAGTGCTATAATAATTTAAATTTAATTTCATGGCATTTATTTTTAATCATAATTTCTCGAATGCAATGTCCACCGAACAGTCGAATTTGTCATTATTCTTTCTAATAAACTTGACAAGTAGGGCGTTAATGGTGACAGTAACATTGCCTTTTAATACTTTAAAAGTTGCTCTGCTTTTACTGCAAAAATCAAAGCAAAGGGCTGGTTCAGATAACATAAAGGACTTCATTTAAAGTCAATTTCATTCTTTGAACGTAAATTTTGACCAATTTAAGTAGATAATTTTTCAAATGCCATGAATTCCAAATTTTCGATTTCAGAACTTTAGTTCATAGTACAAAAACTGCCAGAAATATTACTGTCTACAAAACCCTCTTAAGGCGATCTACAAGTCTATCACGATTTGTAGTTTGTTCTGTAAAGAAATATTACTTATTTATTTTTCAAATTGACAAGAAAGTTTTGTGGAAATATTAAAATTAACTTAGAAAAAAAAAATAATTAAAATTAATAAAATGCACAATTTTCAAGAAGAAGTGGTAAGAAAATATCTGGAAATTGAGATTCTATAAAAAAAAGTTCATTTAACAATTACAGCTTTGACATTAATTAAAAACTTCAAGAAGGGGGTCTGTTCGTAGACTACTACATTGAAACTCGTCTTAATTTTTCATATAACTGAATCGAATTGAAATGAGCTTGATTTACACAATTCCGGTCGGGGATCGGAGTCAATTCAAAATTTGTGAAAAAAATCCTGTTTGGAGGAGTTGGTTTTACAGACGTTTGCATGTTTGTGTTCAAAAAATATAGTTTAGTTTTAATCAATTTAAAAAAAAAAATTGCACGTGGATTAAGGTAGCATATTGTTATATGGTGCTGAACTAATCAGTTCTTCATTGTTTAACACGAATCAAACTATCTTATTTACACTCCATTTGCATTTTAGAAAGTTCTGTCAAACTTAACATTTTTAAATCTTCTTGTGCGGTGGAAACACCAAAAACATTTATTTAATTTTAACTGAGATAAACCTTTGGTGGAAACATGCAAAACTTAATTATCTTTTCTATTATTGCAAAATAAGCCCAGTTAGTCCATTTCATTAACAAAACTAAAAATATCAGCTGTAACAGATTGATTTTTGTTCGCTAATGGAAAACACATGATACCAAATGCACAACTACTCAACGAACGCAGCCAACGAGATACAAATGCAATATCAATCGTATCAACATTTGAGAATTAAATCACGTTAGATTGGTCCATGACATTTACTTTTTGAAGATAATTTCATTTAAATGTTGACCGCGGCTGCGTCTTAGGTGGTCCATTCGGAAAGTCCAATTTTGGGTAACTTTTTCGAGTTTTTCGGCTGGAATAGCCCGAATTTCTTCGGAAATGTTGTCTTCCAAAGCTGGAATAGTTGCTGGCTTATTTGTGAAGACTTTAGACTTGACGTAGCCCCACAAAAAATAGTCTAAAGGCGTTAAATCGCATGATCTTGGTGGCCAACTTACCGGTCCATTGCTTGAGATGAATTGTTCTCCGAAGTTTTCCCTCAAAATGGCCATAGAATCGCGAGCTGTGTGGCATGTAGCGCCATCTTGTTGAAACCACATGTCAACCAAGTTCAGTTCTTCCATTTTTGGCAACAAAAAGTTTGTTAGCATTGAACGATAGCGATCGCCATTCACCGTAACGTTGCGTCCAACAGCATCTTTGAAAAAATACGGTCCAATGATTCCACCAGCGTGCAAACCACACCAAACAGTGCATTTTTCGGGATGCATGGGCAGTTCTTGAACGGCTTCTGGTTGCTCTTCACTCCAAATGCGGCAATTTTGCTTATTTACGTAGCCATTCAACCAGAAATGAGCCTCATCGCTGAACAAAATTTGTCGATAAAAAAGCGGATTTTCTGCCAACTTTTCTAGGGCCCATTCACTGAAAATTCGACGTTGTGGCAGATCGTTCGGCTTCAGTTCTTGCACGAGCTGTATTTTATACGGTTTTACACCAAGATCTTTGCGTAAAATTTTCCATGTGGTCGAATAACACAAACCCCATTGCTGCGAACGGTCAAATACTAATGCATGAAAATTCTAACCTCAAAAAATCACCCTTTAGAAACTTGCATAACTTTCAAGTCCCTATTTCGTCTGAACCTGCCCATTGCCAATTGGAAGGCAACTTTTTTTTTACAGATTCCTTAAAAGATTTCCTCCATTTTTTGCTATTATGAGTTTAATCATTGGCCAATATGAAAAATTGAAAATTTTGAGAATTTTTTTTAAACAAAATGCTTTATATTTATTCAGTACAAGTTAACACTTAAAACAAAATTAAACAAAAAATAAAAATAACAAAGAATTTGCTTACACAATAATTCAGGCTCAAAAATAATAATAACACAATAATAATATTTATAATAATAATAATACTTATAATTTATTAGAAAAAAAGGAATATTTAGCATATGATTTTTTTGTTTCATACAAAAGTTGGCAATTATTTAAATACACAAAAAGAAAAAACAATATACACAGAATTTTATAAATGTTTTTTAAAAATTGGAATGTTTTTAATTTAGTTTATTTTTTTTTTAGTTCAGTTGTAACTTTGTTTGAAATTTGACTATAGACTTGGTAACTATATTGTTTTTTGTTCTATTAATTTTTGTTTGTTGTTGACTATTTTCGATTAAATGCTATCAATGAATTCATCGTTTAGTTTAATAAATGTTTGGTTTGTATTTAATGTGAATATTAGTAATTTTTGTTCCATTGTTTTTCTATATTTTTTTAAAAATGTTTGTTTTTGCAAAGTCAGATATGGTAGTGTCTATTGTGGTTTTCATACATAATGTATTTAGTTTTAACGATTGACAAATTTGTTTTAAGTTTAAGTGATTTATTTATTTGTTTATTTATATTTTATTGTCAACTACTTACAAAAAAACACAATTTAAATTCATATTAAACGCACTATAGATAGAGAACAATAATAATTATTGTAATGACTTTTCGTACAACTTTATACAAACGTTGGTTCAATTAACTTGTTCTTTTTTATAGTTTCATAAATTTAAAATATAATTTTATTTTGTGTGTAAAATATGGAAAAGTAAAGCTGATTCTTTTTTTTTATTTTATTATTAAATGTAAATATCAATAAATGTTTGTTGTTGTTGAATATTTAAATACATTTTTTTAATGTTAGGAAAATAATAAATATTTTTATACATCGTGATCAATATTAACTTGGTGGTATCGAGAATGCTCTTTGTCCGGTTCCATGATCGGGTTTCGATCCAAACCAACTCATTTTCCAGTTAAGCGTGTCATTTAGAAGCTTTTCTTCTTCTTTGCTAAGTTTAAGTAACGTCGCCACTGCTCGAATAAGATGTCTTGCTTCAACCTACAAAAAGATGCAAACAATATTTAAAAATATATTAAAAGATAGGATTCAAATATACCTCTCTGCTGGTTAAAAATTTCACAATCACATGTTTCAAATATTTAAAATTAACTTCATCCATCACAATACCACCGTCTTGAGTCGCCGTAGAATATGGATAAACACCATTTCCGGTTATGGAATCAAACGAACTGCCATTATCGAATGACTTACTGCTACTACTGCTCCCACGCATCTCCCTCTGAACTGTCTTTTTAATATCAGCAAGTCGTTGGTTTAGATTTTTTATCGTCTAGAAATTAGATAAATAAATTATATCCTTGTTTAACATTTACAAATTATTAAAATACCTTATTCTTTTCACTCAGTTCGGTATTTAAATCATCGATATGCGTTATTTTCTCTTCTTGTCCCTGGATCACAGATTGTAGTTCACTGAGTTCGTTTTTTAATTTGGAAATTTCTAAATTCTTATCTTTTACTTCCGATTGAAGTTCTTCGGTTTTTTCTTGTAATTCATTTGTTTCATCACGTTCCATGCGTAATTCTTTTTTTAATATCTCTTCACTTTGAGATATTTCAGCATTACGCAGGAGTGCAGTTAGTTTTTCTTCCTTTTCTAATTCCAGACAATTTAAAATTTCAGTTAATTGTTCTTGAAGTTGGGAGTTTTGTTGGCGTAGGGTTTGGGTTATTTGTTCAGAATTATCAGCATATTCGGTGAAACGTTCTTCGGCAGCTGTGAGGCGGGTTTGAAGTTCGAGTTTCTCTTGTTCAAGGGTTTCCTATTGATTAAGAATCGAGATTCATTTAAAATAAATATAATTTTAATTAAAATGAATTAAACGAAATTAATAGTTTTCTCCATGCAAATGAAATTTATAGATTTTTCTTTGCCTTAGGCAAAAATTATAATCCATAACCAAGCAGAGATTTAAACGCAGTTAATAGGAAAAAAATCAAACTTTCTGGGTCCTCGGATACAATAAAATTATAATTAACAGAAAATTGTATTATAAGTTGATGGATATTTCACGACCTAATCCAAAAGAGCAGCCGCTGTTTTAATCAAAACGAAATAAAAGCTGTTTCCTGTAGCTTTCTTTTAAAGGTGGCATTAATTTGATCTGAGAAAGAACTTCATTGGATTGAGACTATTAGCTTTATTTTACGAATGTAAGTGTAATTGTAATTGTAATTGTAATTGTAATTGTAATTGTAATTGTAATTGTAATTATAAATGCAATCTACATCTTTTAAGCTTTTTTCCGTCGAATTTAATTAAAACTTTTCCTTTTTATATTTTAAGTATGCGTTTATTGTCTTTTGAAATATATGGTCCCCCTTTTTCAAAATTTAAGGACGTTCAAAGAGTTGTTGTACTTTTGTACTTATTTTTATTACAGGCATTCAAATTAAAGAAATACTTGTAGTATTGTAACAATAAATAACTTATTTTTAACTATTTTCCCTGAAACTGTGTGTTTCTAGAAGAACCTATGTCCACCCATATTATTGAGTTTCTCCCAATTTATGTTTACATCAAAACTAGATTCAAAGCGATTTCAATTCTTAAGATAAGAAGATCTTCCAATATTATCAAAAGTTTTCGAATGGCATCCAATTAGGTGAGAGATAGGTTCGGACAACGGGCATGTTCAGCCAACATAAGGGACTTCATTTGCAGTCAATTTCATTCTTTGAACGTAAATTTTGACCAAGGCAACTAGTTAGTTTTTGAAGCGTCACGAATTTCAAATTCAGAACTTTACTTGGCAAAACTCTTCTTTAAGTTTATAGAACAAAAAGTACCAACAAAATGACTGTCTTAAAACAACTCCTCAGTCAAGAATCAAGTCCACCACGAGTTGTTTTTTGTATTGTAAAGAAATATTAGTAATAAGTCAGCTTTAAGTTGCCTTAATTGGAAGGTAATTTTTTGGCTGCTGGCCAATCAGATACTAAAAACTTGCCTAACTTTCAAGTCCTTTAAGTCGTCTGAACCTGCCCAACATAAGGGATTTCATTTGCAGTAAACTTTGAGCGAACATTTTAACCAATGCATGGACTTAGTTTTTAAGTGTTATAAATTTGAAACTCAGAATTTGACTTCACTGACCTCTACCTTCAGCTCATCATACAAAACTAACAAAAACGTCAGGCCAGCTTAAAGTCCATCTCTACTTGTATTTTGTATTTTAAATAAATATTACTTATTCCTTTCCCAATTTGAAAATTGACCATTTTGAACAAAACATTAAGTAGAATTGTGCAGCAAATAAATAAATCATAAAGTTTGGCTTTCAGTTGAATTGAAAAACATGATCAATTCTCATTTTGACATAAGTAGACCTGACTTAAGAGCTATGGAGGTTTTGGTTTACTAATTTTCCAGTCAACTTTCCAATAAAGTTGCCTAATTTGGAAGGCAAGCTCGTCAACCCGATACAAGAAACTTGACTTACTTTCAAGTTCTTTATGGTGTCTGAACCTGCCCATTGTTTGTCCGTTTACACGGTTATTTAAGTTTATTCAAATATTTTTTTTTAAATTCCTTTAAAACCAGTTTTACGGCAAATTAACTTTTAAAATGGTTTCGAGTTTTAAGGTTTTCAGAAATTTGATTTAGATTTCAATACAATTAATATTATTCAAAGAATATTTTGTATTATCGATAATTTAAAATAATTTTGTTGAATAACTTTAAACTCGAAACCCCTTTAAATCTATTTTTGGCATTAAATTATCTTGGAGAAACTAAAGTATGTAAGTTTTAATTTTTTTTTAAACTTGTTTAATGAAACGAGTACAGGGAAATGACATCTCATATATTTGGCTCCGCCAATATTTGGCAGCGGAATGAGAGAAAGGAAGGTAAACATAAGGGACTTGGAAGTAAGGCAAGTTTCTAGAGGTTGACTGGCCAGCTGCCAAAAATCTGCCTTCCAAGGCAACTTTATTGCAAAGTTGACTGGAAAGTTAGTCAAGAAAAATCTCCCTAACTATCAAGTCAAATCTACTTATGTCAAAAAGACAATTGATCATGTTTATGCATTCAACTGAAAGCTGAACTTTATTCCTCTATAATTTATGTATTTTTTGCACAACTTCATTTAATGTTTTCTGTAAAAGGGCCATATTTCTTTACAGTACAAAATACAAATCGTGATAGACTTGTAACTTGCCTCATGAGTGTTTTGTAGATAATAATACTTTTGTTAGTTCTTGTACTATTAACCTAAAGTAGAGGTTTGTGAAGTAAAGTTCTGAATTTAAAACTCATGACACTTGACAAAGTAACTAGTTGCATTGGTCAAAATTCACGTTCAAAGATGACTGCAAATGAACCTGCCCAATTACACTTAGCACTCAAAAATTACCTTAAAAATCTGTAATGTTAACCTGTTTATGTATGACGAAATAAACTTAGCTTTTATTTTGTTCTGACTGGAATCATAGTTTTCCGATTGAATAATTTATTTATTTTCCAAGAGAAGAGTCATACCCTGAATGATACAATTCGATACAGTTAATATAAAATTTAATACCAAACTACAAGCAATGAAAAGTGATGAGGTATTTTAAATTTGTTAAATGTAAAATAATGAGTCATTTTCCTGTCTAAAACCTATAAAACTGATGGAGACCATAATGTTTTTAGTTCACCATTGATTCGATGATAATAAACCATATCTTTCTCATGTTTTTATCGAGTATAGAAAGATGATATAATAAAACAAAAAAAAGAAATAAGAAATTCATAACATAAAATCAATATTTATTACAAAAGAATACATACATATAACATAAGTATTAATATTTAATCAAAAATTTAACAATAAAAGATTATATAACAACAATAATAATTATAAAATAGAAATAACAAAATAATCATAAAACTTTTAACGAAATTTATGTGTGTAAAAGTAATCTGCCCAAAGCTTCTAATTAATACAAAAAACTTTACAAGTATCTCGGGTGTGTGGATTATAAAATGTGTGTGTGTTAATTAAATGGCAGAAATACAGCTATGGTCAAAATAATAGGAACATTTGAAGAAAATTCTCATACAATAGTATTCTGGTTAAAAACATATTTTTTTTGTTATAGGAATTTTGTCTGAGTGCTCAGTAGATATGCTACAAAGCAACAGATGCAGCAAAACACTGCACTAAAAAAACATCTTGAAGGCGTTTTAATGCTGCTTAAAAGAGACATATTATTCATAAGTATATATTTGTTTATGCCATCAAAAAATCTGTCTGCAGCAAGATTTTGATAAGCAAGTCAGCGAACCTGAACGCACAATCTTTATAGAACTTGCAATTCCAAGAAAAACAGACGTACCCGGAGCTGTTTAAATTAAAAAAAAAATATCACATAAACTATATGCCTTTCAGGGGAAAAGGAGGAAGGATCTACACTTTAAGGGCCCCCGCAGAATGCAGACTTTTTATCGGCCGGTAGTTAATTCGGGTTGGGCTGAAAGTGCGCACACCGAGCCAACTAAACGGTTTGGTTGGTGTACCAGACTATCCAATAGCCGGCCGACTATTCTCAACTTTTCGACGGAACTTTCAATCATTAATTGTGATTTGGGATACGCCATATTCAAAATACACCCACACGACGACAAATCACAGAGCGAACTGAATTGAAGGGCAGTTTTAATAACTGGAACATTCCTTTCAGTGCAAGATGAAAGAGAGTAGACTTCTAGGGAAACGAATCCTAGCAAAATCTCGAAGAAAAATTCCAGTATTAAAAACACGGATTTTTCAACTAAATTCTAATTATTGTCAATTTTATGGGAATTTTTTTAAACTTAAATAAAGCCTGCAAAAAAAGTACTGCAAAATCTTGACAACCGATATTACTTTTTGAAAATCGGGCATTAAGAAACATAAATTAAATTTTTACCAAAAATTAAGTTTTGTTCCTATTATTTTGGCCATAGCTGTATATGAATTTAGATATTATTGAGCGTGTGTAATGTAAAAAATTTAATAGAAAATAAAGAAAAGCAAATAATTAATTGTGTGTGTTGAATGTTGTTAGTAAATGACAAGAAACTGCATTCCGCCTGTTTTTTTTTAACAATCCTTAAAAGCCAGACACTTTAATTGGTACTCACAAGTTTATTACGCACACACAAAATTTCTTGTTCACCCTCCTCACGACTTTCTTTAAGAGCCAAGTTCAACTCATCGATTTCTTCTTCGAGAAGTTTAATCTGCAAAAAAAAAATAATAATAATTTTTCCACATTCCGTTAAAAGAACTCTTAATGGTTGTTTTTTCTTTTTAACTAACCTTGGTATCCCTTTGTTGGAGATCATCTTTAAGCTTTTCCATTTCGAATTCTAATTGTTTTACTTTTTCTGCATAATCATCACGTGCTTTTAGGGCTTTTCTCTTTTCAGTCGTCTCTTCAGCAACCTGTTTTGATAAGCGACTAACTTGCGTTTCTAGGGCTAGATTTTGTCCACTCCACGAACTTTTAATATCAGACAATTGTAGGTGGGCTTCTTCTAAGTGTTGTTCGAGAAGTTTTCTCTCCTGAACTAGAGCTTGTATTTTTTCATCCGAACCCAGTGATAATATTGTATCCATACGAGCTTGATCGACAATTTGAAGGCGTACTTTAAGGTGACGATTTTCTTCTTCAACTGCAGCCAGAGTTGTAGTGAGATTATTTTTACCCAATTGTGCTGAATGTCTGAAACGTTCTAGTTCGTCCTAGAAGAGGTGTGGAGAGGAGTGAAATAGAAAAAAGAAGAAAAAGAAAATATTTGTATATTTGAGTTCAAGAGAATGATACATACCCAAAAGGAAATAGATAGAAATGTTCAAGAGCACCAATATAGCTCAATGATCAATGACAAATCAATAAACACTTAAAATAAAATAAACGTGTGCATATAATTATAATATGAAGTGTGTCTGTTTGTGTAAAATCTAATTTAAGGACAATATCCGGAATAATCGAAGCATAATAGATAAAGGCGAAGGGTTTCTAGAACGCTTGATAAACAAGATGGATGTACGGAACAGAGGAGGCGCCGATATGGGACTTGCCCACTTAATGAAAGCTTCTCTAAGATTGCGTACAGCTTAAGTTCGTAGATCCAACAGAATAACACGAGACCCCAAATTCAACATTGCCAGACTAAAGGACTTCGCGATCGCGACAAACAATTTACACTACCTGTCACACGAAACATTGCAATGCTGTGAAAAATGTTTTCATTTCATGTGCTGACAGAACTGTCGGTCGAAAAGAAGGAAGCAGCAATACTTGGCTTTCAGGAGAATCTTGAGCAAGGATCAACGAACGCAAACAGTTAATTAAAGCGCTTAAGAACAACAAACCGGTAGGACTTGATAGAATTCCCGCAGAGCTTTTACAAGCAGCGCCAACGTCATCAAGCGAACTGCTCCATCCGCTCATAAAAGAAGCCTGGACCACCGAAAGCTTCCCCGATGAGTGGAAGAAGGGAATTATCGTCAAGCTTCCAAATAAAAAGGAGATCTTACAAAGTGCGAAAACTGGAGAGGAATTTGGGTTCTACATGGCGTTGCCAAAATAGTAGCAAAAGTCAAACTGGAACGCATCAGAGAACACCTTGAGGCCACACTAGATGCCGAACAAGCAGGATTTCGCGCTGGATCCTCCTGTTTTGATCATATCCACACCCTGCGTATCATTATTGAACAGTATCACCACTACATCTGCTGTTCATCGACTTCGAAAAGGCCTTTAATAGGCATATGGTAGGTTGTCAGATAATTTTTAAATCCGAAGCGGAGTCAAACAGGGCTGTATTCTGTCGCCAATATTGTTTTTGTTGGTAATAAGCGATGTACTGCGCTCAGCTCTGTCAGGTAGCGGAGGGATCCAATGGATATGTCAAAACATACTATTTTAAGCACTTGGATTACACGATGTTTGCTTACTCTTTTTTTAAAGGATCATGGAACTCCATCAAACGACAACAAGTGTGGAGAGGGAATCAGAAGTTGTGGGGATGAAAATTAATTCCGACAAAACAAAAATGATCAGCCTCGGAACCAGACCATCCTCTCAAATACATTTTTCCTCGAAACCGGTGGTAAATGTGGAGATATTTCAATACCTTGGAAGTATCTTCTCCATCGAAGGCGGAACCGAACATGACATCATCTGCCGCATTGGCAAAAGCAAAAGCGGCGTTTGGTATGCTGTCAAAAATTTGGAAGAATAACTCTATTAGCTTCAGAACAAAGCTACGACTGTTTCGCACAAATGTCGAATCTGTGCTTTTTTATGGGTGTAGCGCTTCGAAGATTACTTCTGCCATAACAAGAAAGCTGCAAACATTCGTGAATAGATGTCTTCGTAACATCATAAGATTTTCTGGCCAAACCGCATATTAAAAGAGGTCCTTCATAGAAGAACAGGTCAAGAACCTATAGAATCTATAATACGAAGACGTAAGTGGCATTAGATTGGACATACGCTTCGAAAAGGTACGACTGCATTGCAGGCCAAGCAATGCAGTGCAATCCGCTCGCAAAAGAAGGAAGAAGAGCTGGACGACCGAGAAGCACATGGCGCAGGACAGTTTAGGCGGAATCAGCGTCACTAGGCAAGAGTTGGAGGGAGCTGAAACACATCTCCGGAAACCGTACACGATGGCGCGTAGGCGTAGTAGAGACCTTATGCTCCTTAAGGGGTTCCCAACGGACTTAACAGGTCTGAAGACCTAAAGAGAAAAGAACAGAGCTGATAAACAAGTTCTATACTTAAACAGTATTATTTGAAGATAGCCAACTGTTTAGAGAGGTATGCATTATACACTTGCGGCACGTAAAAGTTAAACTCAAGGAGAAAGCAAATTTCAAAAATTTACTCAAACATATTAAGAGTGTGAAATATCAGTTGTTAGTTGATAGTTGATAAATATTGAAACTTTGCATTTTAAAACTTTAATTTAACTTGATAAATTAAACATTCTTTTCATTTCAAACAATCAGCAACATTCATAATCATCAAACTCTTAAAAATTGATTAGTTAAACGTTAAACCTTGATATTTATAAACTATCCATTGATTAAGCTGACAATTTGGATAAGAAAACAACCAGTTTCCCCCAAAAATATGAATTCTTTATAAAGGAAAGATTTTGTGTAGTCGTTCTAATTATATTTAACCCACTTAAAAACTGTGTCAATATATTTATTTAACTCACCTGCAAATCCTCAACCATTGGTTCGAGCATCTTTAAACGTTCCAGCTCACCAGTTAAATTCTCAATTTGTTGTTGATTCTGTTTCATTGCTGCTAACCGATCAACAGCTTCTTGTTCACGAAACGATAGAAGACTTTTTAGTTTTTCAATTTCAATTTGTTGTATGTTTTGAATTTTTTCTTGTTCCTCCGAATGTAGGCTATTTTGGTTTTGGGCTAATTTAACCGATTCCATTAGAGACGCATTGGTTTTTTCAATGCGATTTTTCTCTTCTTGAAGCGATTGCAGTCTTTGGGTGAGATCGGTGACTTTTGTTGATAAATCATTGCATTGGCTGCGTAGGGTGTGTACTTCAATCTGAAATATTTTAAATTAAAAAATGATTATATTAAAAATCAGTTACAAGAATAGTGTAAGTTTGAGGAACATTTTTTGAGTTGATTATTTATTAATTTGAAGGTTTGGAAGGAGAAAAAGTTAACATATAAAATATGTCCATTGCCATTTATTTATTTATTTCATTCATCAATTAGAGATATTTCCCCTTTCAGAGCAATGCATTAGTTCTTAACAACTTAATTAGTAATGAAATAAAATTATCATTTTATATTACATATAAATAATTATAAAATTTCATTATTTAAATTAAGGAAGATTTAATAAGTTAGATACATATAGTTTAAAAGTATCTATTTTGCAACTACCAAAAATGTCTTACCTGTTACAAACCAAATTAGCTTCCCTGATGCAACGAGAGATTGGTTCATTACGATTATAGCTGGTTCCATGAAAACGCTCATGAAACAAAATTAAATCACGAGAATTACTTCTAGGATCGCGTATACAAATTGAAGAAAGTAATGGAGGACATTTAATATGGTAAGAGACTATGTCCCTGATAAACATTTTTCCAGAGTATTTACGACGACATTCCAGACTTTGGGTGCCAAATAACTGTCACCTGGTTTTATAAGTTGGAGTTATCCTCCAATTTAAATTAAATGAATGCATATCTTGTTAATTTCCTTTGTACTTTTTCAATTCACTTACACAAGTTTTTAAAAGTTAGATTATAAACCGTACTCAAGTACTGATCTAACCAGATAATTAAAAAAGGACTTAAGCGTGTATGGGTCATTAAATTCTTTAGTGTTTCTCTAAATGAACCCTAGAATTTGATTAGATTTATTGATTGTGTAATCTATGTTCGGTTTTGTATCGAGTACAACTCCTGGATCTTTTTTCTCAACCATCTGTTCTAGTTCTGAATCGTTAGTAGTGTAATTGAAGTATATAGATGAACTGATACAGAAACATGACATAACTTGACACCTAGAGACATTCAAGTGTAGAAAATTTTTGTCACACCAATCAGCAAAGTACAATCTTGAATGGATTTAGTGGTGCGATACAGTTTAAGATCATCTTCAAATAGGAGACATGATGAATTTTTCGAATATGTCAGGAATATCATTGATAAATAATAGGAATAATAAATAAATTAGGTGGCGCAACAGTCCATGAAGAACCAAGGCCTAGTGACTTACAATCAACCATTCCTGTGTGCGATTAATGTTGTCAGAGATGAATCCGAACGGCTAATTCGAGAAAGCACTTTTCATGATAAGAATTAATCTTGGAGGATTTGTCAATTCCTTACAAGAGGCAGTACCCGTAAAAAAAGTTAGGTGGCACAGGCAGGGATTGAACTCAGGACCCCTTGCATGACCGTCCAACGCACTTTTTTTTTTAAATTCATTTTTATTAGTTCATTCTTAAACCTATCTTAAAGCTAGACAAAAATTCATAAAACTAGTCTAATTATCCATAACTTACAACTAATTTAATGGTCCCATACGGACACTCTAAGTCAAACTATAACACTAACTACTAATGTCTTTCGGTCCTAAGATCTATTTTACTTCAATTTAATTTTTTTTTTTTTGTATTTATTAGAAAATTTTGAAAAAACTAATATCAATATCCTTTTTATTTTTACTTAAAAACTACTTAAAATAAGGTCCTTAATATAAAACTTATAGCTAACTTTAACTACCTATTCTACCTATAAACTACTTAAAACTAGAACAACCACAGCAGCAAATCGAACTATCTAACATTTTTGTTATTCATATTTTGTTGTCTTTTTTTGTATTACATGTTTTTTTTTATTTTTTTGTTTTGTATTTTGTTTTCTATTTCTTTTTGTGCCACCTAGCCTATTCTATTTAAAACTAAACCCTAAAACTATAAAACAAGTATGTAAGCCGGCCCAGGCTTAAAACCCCATCCCGACTACATACTATCAAGTGCCGATTGAAGCCACCGAAACTGGTTCTCCTGCTTCACCCTATCAGTTCGGTCCCGTTCGGACACAGCCCTACTGAACCGAAAGAAGCTCTGCTCCGCCTTGTGCCATGACGTCCCGATTGTACACGAGTCGCCTATCCACGGTTCGTGGTAGATTAGCCGAACTGCCAATCTGTCCTGTATCAGCCCGCATCTGTCTAAAAAGAGGAATGCCTCTGGTGGAATGATGCCGCTCAAGCGTGCACTATTAAAATACTCGTGGTTCGGATAGAACGTAAACACTGCCGCTCAAACACCCGAAACTTCTCCAGGGGCAACGTTGATCCACACAGGACAAACATAAACGATCATTGGCCGTATGAGGGCCATGTAGCAAATTACCTTCACACTGCTAAAAAACAGCCGTCAGAGCGAAGGCTCCTCAACGATGACCATCTTGCGCCAATTCTTGCACGTATCCCTCGCGACCCCAGCCAACAGAGTCCGGAACAGAATTGTCTCCGACTTCTGGACATTTATTTTCAGTTTCCAGTCGTTGCAATATCGCTGAATCTTGTCGAAATCACGCTGCAAGAGAATTCTAATAACCTCAACCTTTCGGGCCGTTCTGTACGCAATTAGATCGTCGGCGTACGCAATTACCTTTGTAAGACTATCTATCAGATCGCTGGTGTAAATGCTGAAGAGAATCGTCGAATTCACCGCTCCCTGTTGAAGACCATTTTTAAATGAGAATGTTGTGGCAGAAGTTACATAGCCACTTTTGACAACAAACTTTCTACCGTTAAGCATGTCATAAAGTATATACAACAACGTCTTGCTTATGCCAAGCCTGCTTAGTTTTAGGTAAAGATCCTCTAACCATACGGTGTCAAAGGCCTTTTCCAAATCAACCAGAACAGCAGCTGTGCATTGTTGTTTTGATTTATTCCATTGGATATCAGAAACGAGTTAAGACGCAGCATGAATTGTGTCATGACCCGCCTTGAACCCGAACTGTTTATCCGGAATTATTTTGTTGTCCGCAGCCCACTTAGTCAGAGCCCTATTAATGATTTTTTCGAAAACGCTGCTGATGCTCGGAAGAAGACTTATCGACCGAAGATTTGACGGGTTGGAGTTGTCCTTTCCCTTTTTCGGGAGATAATGAACCACAGCGGTCTTCCAATGCACTGGATAATATGCATTATTCAGTGCATTATTGAAGAGTGTGGTGTAAATGTCAATTGCTTACAACGGTAAATGTCTTAGTACAACGTTGGATATACCATCGACACCTGCTTACTTTTTATTTTGTATTGAATTGAAGATGAGCTGAAGCTCAACCTTCGTCACTAACAAGGGGTCCAACGCACTAACCATCACGCTACGGGTACTACTAATAATAGGAATAATAGTGGTCCCAAATGGATGCCCCGAGGGACACCAGATGCCACTAAGATCCGTTCCGAAAAATGATCATCAATTTTAACAATTTGAACCTTTCGAGTTAAATAAGATTTTAACCAGATATAAAACCATGTTGGTATACTGAAACAATATCTTTTGTTTGAAAAGAAGGTTATCAAAGACTATCTTTTCAAATAACTTTGGCAAAGCTAAAATTTTACAGATTGGTCTATATTTAGTAACATCCTGTTTAGATCGTGACTTAAATACTGGTGTTATGTAAGACAATTTCCAACACTTTAGAAACTGAACCTGAGAAAGAGAAAAATTAAAGATGGTTGTCGAAGGGCTAGATAGGAGAGATGCACATTTAAATAATAAATGGGTGGATTCCCATCAGGACCTTCTTTTTTGGTTGTATCTAGGTAAAGCAGGGCTGTCATAACTTCTGAAACCTGTGATATCATTGAACCAATATTAAGAGATACTGGGATCTGTGGTAATTTCAGATTGGAAAGTAAGTTTGGTGAATAAACAGACTGAAAGAACACAGCAAAAAGATTACGAATCTCATTCAAGTCACTTGTTGATGTATTTAAGTACTTCATACAACTTGGATAACCGTTTGATTTACGTTTTGAGTTAATAAAATTCCAAAAGCTTTTACTATTATTTTTTATATTAAATTCTATAATAAACATATAAGATCGATACAAAAATTTATGGAGGGTATTAAATTCCTTTTGGCAGTTTAAATATCTCGACCGAAGTTCAATACTTTCGTGATTCTTTTTAAAAAGTTTAAATGCTTTATTATTTCTATTTTTTAAATTAATAAGTCCTTTTTAAACCAAGCTTGATTTGGACTGGAGCTTCATTAATAATGGATAAAAAATATTCATTTGTTCATTTTTCATATAGCTATAAAAACTTATGGTTCCTTCAACGGCAATATGATGGATTGAGTTTTGAATAATTGGGATATTAGACTTTTCAACATAAATATTGAATTCCTTATCAACAAAGATAAGATCAAGAACACTATTTAATTCGTTGGAATAAGAGTTAATTTGTATTAACTCAAACTGACTAAAAAATCAATCAATTTCATTTCAATATCAGAAATTACATCACCACTTTATCCACTTAATATTGACATGATTAAAATCGCCAATGCAAATTATATGTTGTGAACTACGCAGATTTTCTAAAACATAACAACAATTTTTAAAATATATATTTTAACATTCAAGAGATCTTTTAGGGGGAATATGATTAATTATAATAAACAATTCAGAATTATCTTTCAAAGATAAACAAACAATTAACTAGTCAATATCATAGATAGATGTTAAAGCTTTGTATATGAAAACTATAGTACTCTCATGAGCAACATTTTTTAGGGCAACAGGATGCCGAGCTATTGGCGCTCGTATCTAGCTATTGTACCCATTCTGCTTACAACCTTTGAAACTTAAAGCTTAAAACTGCTTTTTCAACATAACTTATCTCGGGTTATCTATAGCATCATTAAATGTTTGGTTTCTTTGTTAAATTTGTCTTGGAGTTTAATTTTATTATTAATACCGATATTTTAAAACAGTAGTTAAACTTTATGTTTATTCCAAATGTATAGAAAAATTACCCCAAATTTAAAAACTTTGCTCTGACAGCAATTTCTCCACGAAATCACAATTCACCTGCTTTTGTCTTATCATCTTTGTATAGAAAGTCTACCGTTTTGCGTATGTAAAAATACAACCAAACCAAAATACAAACACAAAGAAACAAATGTGTATTCCCCTCGCACTCAGACTTTCGTTAGTTCACTATAGTCTTTCTCTATTGCAAATTATAGCATTTATAAGTCTCCCGACTGCAATCGATTTCTCCATTAATGCCTTCGCTAGACATTAGACAAAAAATATGTAGATGCCGCCCTATTCGACTTCCACCATGAGAGTACTATGGTTTTCATATACAAAGGTTAAAGTCATAGAATTAGATTTAAGTTCAATTTCCCTACAAGAAAGGGATGATCGAACTGCGATCAAAACACCTCCACCTTTACCTAAACCTGTCATAAATTTGGACCTACCTTTTCTGAGAATTTTAGAGTTAAATATTTCAGATATTAGTTGGGTTTCAGTTACCGAAGTTTCGGTTAGTAATATTATATCATAAAGACAGGATGAAAAAACAATATATAAATAATCTAACTTCGTTCTTATACCTATTACGTTTTTATGTTATAATGATAAATTACTTGGAGATACATGGTTTATAGATAAGATAGCAGCATTGTAGATGTCATCGAAGTTCGGTATAGCAGCATTATTGATTTTTGTTATGTCAAATTCACGGTTTGTTGCGCTTGGTCGTTTTTTGAGTGATTTACGAATTTGTTTACCTTAACGTACACTACCGGTCAAAACTTTGAGACCACCTCTGAAATTTGAGAAATATCGAGTTTTAACTCCTAAACTGAAGTTTTAAGAAAAAAGTTAATACGTGAAAAAAGTGAAGAGCATGTTTAGTTGTAAATGATAGAAAAATATAAACAAATTTTGTACCAAACATAAATTATTTATTTAAAAAACCAATAAAAGCTCTAAATTGAATTTTCATAAAAAACCCTCCTTTAAATTCAATATTTTTTTTACAATTCTAGGCAATCTTCTTACGAGGTTTTATATTTTTTCTTTGTTTATCCTTAAAACAACCGGTACTAGAGTATGGTCCTGTGAACTGCTCCTTTGGATATCTTCAATTTTGTGGCGATTTCTCTTTGCGAATAGCCTTCTTCAACAAGGGTCATAATCGCAGATCGAGTTTCAATGGTTAATTCCTTAACTTTCCCCATAATGCGCACTTTGTTTACTGGAGAAGATCACAGTCTCAAATAAATTTAAATTGGACCAAAACGAGCATTATATACAAAATTCTTAATATGTAGGTATTCAAATTTTACTTTTTTTTAACCTTTAATACTACCCTAGTCATAAAAAAAATTCCAAATTGAATGTAAAAAGTCTTACAAAATAAAAACTTTGAGAAATCCAAATAGAAGCCAAAAACCCAATACTGTTTTTTTTTAGCTTTTTTCACAAAATTCCTCATAATTTACAGAAAACGATTAATATCTTGAGTTTTTTCACTTGCACCATTTAAAATGGTCTAAGTTAACAATGCAAGTAAAAAAATCCTATATTCATTCATAAACCCAAGCGCCAGGTACAAATAAAGCAACCCTATGAAGGTGGTCTCAAACTTTTGACCGGTAGTGTATATTGGCCAAATGGAAGAGTCACTCATCAATTGATTGTACGAACTTGCATGAACACTCTTGAAATTGAAATGTGTAATATCTGACAGGGCAATTTCTTTTTTAATTAACTTAAAGCATTTAAACAAATTAGCAGAAATCTAATTCTCAGACGAAATATGGTTTATGAACTAATCTGGTTCAGCTTCAGTATCCTCTTAAAACTTAGAGATATGCAGCCACACGGTAGGCTCTGACGTAATTGATTTGGTTGACGTTGCTTCATACAAAAAATTAAAGTGATAGGTCATCAACTGAGAGGCATGCAAACAAGTCAAGTTTAAGTGGTCATTTTGCTATCCAGTCTTATCGATATCAGACAAATTCTGGACTGGCTCCTCTTTTTGCTGGAGAATTCAATTCTTACACACCGCCAACAAGACAGACCGACGTCTGCATTCAGATACTTCAAACTTAGACAACATCAACATCATCAGAAGAACTAAACAAGCTGTAAACGGATCCCTTATTCAGATCGAGCAGGCCTGGAATTTGTGAGGAAAGTTAACAGAGACTCAAGATGTTAATAATACCCTAAACATGTTTACGTTTAAACACAGTGCGAGTGTTATTAAAATAGGGAAGGATTTGTTTTAAAATTTAGAATATTAAAATGGGAGGGAAAAAAAGAATTCGGTAGAGCATTAAACATTTTCGATGTGTGTTTAAAAAACAATCTCTATACTTGGCATTAAGTCCTAAATAGAGCTGAAGGGTAAGGTAAGGCAATGAGCATTTCTGGAAGTGCGAGTATTACCGTTGAATTATTTGAGGGGGCATAATAATAAATAAATTACGTGGCGCAACAGTCCATGAAGAACCAGGGCCTAGTGACTTACATCTATCAACCATTCCTGAGTGCGAGTAATGTTGTCAGGAATGTAGTACTACCCGTAGTAGTAGTAGTAGTAGTAGTAGTAGTACCCGTAGCGTGATGGCTAGTGCCTTGGACTGTCATGCAAGGGGTCTTGGCTTCAATCCCTGCCTGTGCCACCTTAATTAAAAAAAAATTCGCGGGGAATTGACAAATCCTTTAATAGTAATTTTTGTCATGAAAAGTGCTTTCTCAAATTTGAGGGGGGCATGCAACCGGCTTATTCGACAGAACATTGTTTGTAAAGGCTTTTCAACAATGACTGTACAAAAGTAGAGCGACAGCGGCAGCAAACGACGCCATATATCTTCCAGCTCCTTTGAAATTTTTCTTTAGTAATGTTTGCCATTTCATGATGGAAAGATATACGAGCCAACAACGAGTCGAAATTTTTAAAATGTGCTACGGGAATCGTGATAATCGTCCTAGGAGATCAAAAATTGAGCGTCTAGTGGAAAAAATTTGAATCCACAGGCACTGTACAAAATGTTCTCGTACCAAACAGACAAAGAAGTGCCCGTAGTGTCGAGAATACTGCTGCCGCTGAAGCTTCAGTTGCAAAAAGCCCAAATGTGTCTCTCACACGTCGTTCTCAAGCATTGGGCACCTCTGTGACGTCGTTGTGGCAAATTTTGCGAAAAGATCTTGGCCTACATTCTTACAAAATTAAATTGACGCAAGAACTGAAGCCACTTGACTACCAGTAGCGTCGTATGTTCGTGAATTGGACTCAGCAACAACTTAAAAAAGATTAGGATTTTCATCGAAAAATCATCTTCAGCGAAGAGGTTCTTTCTGGCTGAATGGCTTCTTCAATAAAAAAAAATATGCGACATACGTACTCCATGAGTCGTCATTGCATCCCGAAAAAATTACGGTTTGGTGTGGTTTATGGGCCGGCGCGCGGCGTCATTGGGCCGTACTACTTTCGTGATGATCAAGACCGGCACGTTACCATTCAATGATAACCAAATATTTTTGGCCTCAATTGGATGTATGGATTTGGAGGACAAGTAGTTAAAACAGGACGGCGCCACAAGCCACACAGCGAATGTCACAATCAATTTGTTGGAAATTAAGTTTGGAAAACGTGTTATCTCACAAAATGGTCTAGTCGCTTGGCCACCTCGATCGTGCGATTTAACGCATTAAGACTGTTTCATGTAGGGCTACGTCAAGTCAATGGTCAATGCCAACAAGCCAGCGACAATTGATGAACTTCGTACGAATATCGAACGTGAAATTGCAGAATTATCGGCCGATTTTTGATTGAAAACCGTGGAAAATTGGGTTCAGCGTCCGGACTTCTGCAAGCGTGCCCGTGGTGGCCATGCAAAAGATTTTGAGTTCCATACATAATGGCATCGAACGTTCTTTCACAGGAATAAAGAATTTCATTGATATCCAAAACCGTTTTTGTGTTATTAAAAAAAAACTTTTGTAGCGCTCCTATTGAAAACCCCGATACATGATCTTCTGTAAAGAACATGAGCGCTCTTATTGTAAAACCCGATACAAATATCAATAAAACAACAAAAGGCAACAAAAATTGCGGTGGTATTCGAGTGATGCTCAATTTTGGGATTCTATCCAAAAGACTTAAACTTGTTTTAAGGGCATCTGCCAAAATTTGCGATTTATATTCAAGTTTTGGACGAATAAAAGTTTTGTAAATTAAAACCTCTATTAGGGACATGCGGCAAAAATAGTGTAAAACCATTCTTTCACAAAGAGACCTATAGAATAGGAAAAATGGAAAAGCAGAGAAAAGATTTTGACAACGTTGAAAAACACTTCCTTAGAACTTTAGGGGGATACTATCTGGGCCAGCGGATTTGTGTATGTCAAGGTTGTTCAGTACTCTTGCAACTGCACGAGTGCGAAAGAAAACAGTTTTGTAAAATAGTACACCCTCGATTTCGACAAAGAAATTTTTGGCGGCATATCATAGAAGGAACGTTTCCAGAGACGCTACAATCATGAATTGTAGGCAATTTACCTTAAATCAGTTAAATAATTTGGAGTAGCATACGATACTCCAACGCCCTGATCGTAAAACTTAATGGCGTCGACTTGTGATCCGAATATATAGAGAGACTTATTGAAAGATTCCAGGGACTACCACCCCCCCCCCCCTCGGCAGAGCTAATACATCTTTGAAGTTTTTTACGAACACATCCTGCTGGAGTAGGAAAAATATAATCTGTTCGCAAAGTTCATAAAGCAATCCGTCCATTTAACTGTGTTTAGTGATGACTTAAACATTTTGTCAATAAGTAAAGTGTTGCCGTATATGGATCGAAGACAATCTTCAAGCTATTAACGAAATTGACTTTTAAAATGAGGCAGGAGCTTCCGTTACGGTGAATGACGAGCATTATCGAGTCATGTTGACTAAATAATCGGCTAAAAATCGACAATATTTGATTTTAAACAAGACATATTAAGTTGCAAAATTTAAAGATCAATTTGTTGACAAGTTAATTTACATACGGGAACCATAAGGTTCTATGAAAACAAACCAGCAACTTTTGAAGCATTGAAAACCAATAATAAAACTCAGACGTATTAGAAAAGGAGCTATTAAAGATTGATATGATCGAATGGACTTCATAACTCGTTACCGCGACAGACACATGCGGAGCCATATTTAAAAAAGTAAATGACATAGGTACAATTATCAACCAGATTATAATAATACGAAATTCACTCCAAAAATATTGGAGGCTCGATATCATTGCTCAAACAGAAAACTATGCTAGAAGATAACGAACCATTCAGATAAGAAATGATGATATCTTCTTCATTAGAAATTATTACAACGTGGACAAAACTCTATTCGAAAGAAGATAACCTTCACAATTCGTTCTCCCTGATTCTTTCCTTTTATCATCCTCTGCTTGAGCAATATTTCCCACCTAATTGATAAATATATTATGAAATAGCTTGATTCGTGAGCTATTTGCAACCACACAATAAACCACCCATCAGAGATATAACAATTGGTTGAATATGTAATTAATAATAATAATACTAATAAAAACTTACATGATCGGTCCCGTGGGGCCCCTGAGATGTCAGGGAAGCCGCATCGTCCATGGAATTCACACTGATAGTCGATGACAAACGACTACGCATGCGATTATTGTTATTCAATACCCGACCACCAGCACCGGTTGCGGTGGCGGCGGCGGTGGCCAGTGGTGGCAGAGCACTAGCCACATCCGATCCGGTTTCTTCTTTGATTTTGTTTTTAAGCGAGGCAAACATTTTGCTAATTTGCTGCTGAAAAGCCAGCACACCAACAATTCTAAGGCAATTTCAATTGAAGACAAAAACAAACAAAACAGAAACACTTCACGAATGTGGATTAAAACCGAATCAATCCTCAACTAAAATCTATGAAACTTTTGTAGGTTGATGATGATAAGAGAGAGGGTTGTTGTAGATTGCTGTTGAATGAGTGAATGAATGACTCAACAGGAGGAGCACAAGCACTGCAACATGCCTACTGAACCGACTAATCAGTTTCAGTTTTCTTTTTGTTATTATTTTCAGATTTTCACACCCACCCGCGGTTTAAGTTGAGTACGTCCTTTCGAAATTTGAACCGACGAAGACGACGACGACGAAATTTTATCGGTTTTTCCCTATTTTATATTTTGGAGTCAATTAATTAAGAAAATTTGCATAGAATTTAAAGGAAATGGTGATAAAGAAGCTACTTATAATTGTCGGTTGGAAATGAAAGCAGTTAGCGGTTAGCGGTGACGGTGAGGGTTGGTTAATAGTTAAATTTTATTTGCTTCGGTTGGATAATTTTGTATGCGATGGGAAGAACACAGGTGATTGCACTTGGAAAAGTTTTAAGTTTTACATTATCTTTAGTTGAATTATGCGAGGCAGTTGATGGTAAATTTGTGTTGTAGAGAATCGATTCAGTTGTTGGTGATTAGTTTTTGATAATTTCATCCAATTGAAGGTGGTTATTTCTTTTTAAAAAACAGAAAACACAAATTTGCTTATGTTCCGAAAGCAAATGTAGGAAAAGACAAGTAGACAAGTCAGATTTTTCAGTTTTGATGACAGTGTTTTGTTGACGTTTTTTTTTTCTTTGGGGGAGAACTGGGACAAATTTTGGGACAAGATGACAGTCCGATTGTAATAGATTAACGAATTCAGTTTAAAGGCAAATGCACATCGAATAGGTTAGGTGTATTATTCATTTTTGAATGTTTAAGTCAAAGAAAGTCTATTATAAGCAAAGTCTAAAATAAGGTTTGAAATTAGCTCTTAGGCCCAGGGTACAAATCTATGGGTCAGTTGGCTTCTATAGAGACTCCTTATAATTCTTATAGCATGCAAACGAAAACGTGCTACAAGTCACGACGATCGTGACTGATGTCAAAGTGTCGGATGTTTTAAGTGAAAAATTTCAAAGTAGCAGATATCAAAAGTGAACGATGTCAAAAGTAACAGATTTCAAAGCAACAATTGTCTAAAGTTTCACATGTCAAAAGTGACAGAAGTCAAAAGTGACAGATATAAAATGACATCTGTTTTTGCATATTTCAGGAACATCTTTCTAGTGTACATTATTGTGCACAATTTTCAAAATAAAGGTGAAATGCATTTTTGTTCTGAATTAGATGGATTTAAAAGAAAGTGCACCAATTCGCCACATTAATTTCACTAACATAAAATCCTAACTTTATACCTTAAGTTGTAACCACTCAAATTTGTGTTGAAAACACTTTTTTTAATACACTGGCCTTTATTTGTATACATACAATTCTACATAGAGTTTTCTTTCTTCAGAAAAATCATTAAAAAAAAATTTTAGATGTAAAAACATAGAGAACGCAAACAAAATTGTAGGTGAAATTTTAAAGATTCTTTAAAAGAAAAACAAATATCATTAATTAATTTGGGAAAAATGGAAAAAAACGTAAGCAAAATTGAAGATTTGGAATTGATAACGAAAGAGTTTTTGGATGATTCGCCAAAATTAGGCCGTTTTGTAAGTTTTTTTTTAAATCATTCATAAAATAATGATTTAAATCATTTCATTCTTTCGTTTTAGGAACCTCAAAAATTAAAAAATTGGGATGATTTATTCCAAATACACATTTCAAGAAAAAACAATCAAGAAAACGGGTAAGTGCAATGTAATAATGGTCTTAATTCGTACTAGATTGAAAAATCTGTTTCTTTTTTTCAATCCATATTAGCGCACACCTCGCTGAATGCAATAGCAACGGTAGTTTCTCAAAATTCGAAAGTTTTGTTAATTCCTTTTCTTAACTAAAGTCTAAAATACACTTTATGTTTGTTAATTTGTTTATTTAAATACATTGTTTTGTTAGATTTATTGTGCAAGTGCTTTTATTTGAATTCTTATTAAAATGAGTCAAGAAATTAACGAAAACCTCGAACAAATCGACGAAGTCACAGAGGACAATAACAGCAACACCAACCAAGCGGATGAAATTGATTCTTCCTCAAGCGGTGCTCCTGTTGCTTCTCAAAATAATGAAATGTAAGTATTTATTTTTAATCGAATAACAATGAAAGGTGTCATCCAGTTTTTAATCTTATAAAAATAATAAAAGTAGATATAAGGTAGGTAAGCAATCGTAAGTTTTTCAAGGTCGTTCCATTAAGTACGAGAGAGATTGATAATTAAAAAGTCCTGAAATGTAGGAATGCTTTCGATATAAGAAATCGACTATTATCCGGCTTCCAAGACACTTCGGATATATTGAGAAAGATATTAGTTTGAAGAATCTTATTTTAAGTTTTGTATCGGGTATGGAAACAACAACACTGCGTTTCATTATACAAGAGGTTGTTGAAGATACATTTACCGAGAATTTCTAGATTTTCAGTCCATTGATGCAGGTGCTACTCATGGACAGTTGAAAAGGTGTCATGATTTAATGACAGCAAGCAGCAATGAGTTTTGGACGCATTAAATTCTACTCGATTTATTGGCTCCTCATTTAACAATGCTGTCAAGGTCAGAATTTAATAAGCTTAACAGGGTTGTTTATCTAAAAACGAGTGTGAAAAGTTCAGGGTACTATCGTCAGCGAAGCGGGTAAGTGCATTAGAAGTTTTACACAGGATATCCTGTATAGAAATGAGAGTGGGCGACACAACAGCGTTTATTTTGTGGTGTTCACACTTGAATCCATACATGAAAAATTGTTTTGCACGGTCCTGAAGGTAAATTGTAATCAGGATTCATGTTAACCAATGACAGGTATTTTCGATAAGAAAGTCTGAAACCAAACTCTATTAAATGTCTTTGAAATAATTGCAATAATCCTACGTTCTCCACTATGGTTGCTTTCCTTGACATCAAAGGTGCTTTTAACAACGTGAACAATCCTCCCTATATTAAAGGAATCCAATTAAAATTCTCAGACGAGGCTAAATACCTGGGTCTTGTTTTAGATAAAAACTAAACGCAATGTGCAGGTAAGAGTCAAAGAAGCTACTTTAGCTCTCTTTTCTTGCAAAAAAGGTTACTTACTTACTTAAGGTGGCGCTACAGTCCCGGGCGGACCTGGGCCTCAACCAACATGCGTCTCCAGCCAGCTCGGTCCCTAGCTAGCTGTCTCCAGTTTCGCACGCCAAGTTGATTGAGGTCCTCTCCCACCTGGGTGTACCACCTGAGTCGCGCTCTTCCTCTACTGCGCCGTTCCTCGGGATTGGATTCGAAGACCTTCCGGGCTGGAGCGTTGATGTCCATCCGCTCTACATGACCTAGCAATCTAAGCCGTTGGACTTTAATTCTGCTAACTAGGTCAGTGTCGCTGTACAGCCCGTACAGTTCGTCGTTATATCTTCTCCTCCATTCTCCATCTATGCGTACGGGACCAAAAATCACCCGAAGAATTTTTCTCTCGAAGCATCCTAAGACGCTCTCATCTTTCTTTGACAGGGTCCAGGCCTCAACGCCATAAATGAGAACCGGGATGATGACACTCATCATATAGATGGTGATTTTAGATGCTCGAGAGAGGACTTTACTTCTCAATTGCCTTCTAAGTCTAAAGAAGCAGCGATTTGCAAGAGTTATTCTTCGTTTGATTTCAGCGCTGGTGTCGTTGTCTGTGTTAATAGCGGTGCCTAGGTAGACAAAGTCCTTACCTACCTCAAAGTTATAGCTGCCCATGGTGACAGCATATACTTGGTCTTGCCCTCATTGACCACTAAACCTATCTTCTTCGCTTCCGTCGCAATGCTCAAAAACGCGCTTTGATCTTCCAATTATGTCAATATCATCTGCGTATCCGAGTAATTGGGTGGACCTTTGAAATATTGTGCCTCTAGTGTTGACGGTTGAGTTTTGCACAATTCTTTCCAGAACGATGCTGAAGAAGTCGAATGACAGTGCATCGCCTTGTCTAAAACCTTTTTTGGCATCAAATGCATCGGTAAGATGCAAAAAAGCTATTGGTAATAAATGGGGCTTACAACCCAGAATCACGCATTGGATATACACATCGGTAATCAGACCGATTTCAATGTACGGTGTGGCAGTATAGTGGACTGCTTTAGAGAAAGGTATAAACAGGGATAAGTTAAATAAAGTCTAACGTTCAGCTTGACCATGTATAAGCGAAACGCTTCGCACGACCCCATCTGCGGCACTGGACACCTTACTCTACCTAACACCTCTTCACATATATAGCAAACAAATAGTAGCAAGTTCTGCTATTTGCCTCAAAGCTTCGTCGCAGTGGACTAACCGACTAATTCTTAAGTATTTAAAATCAATTCCAAAGCACGCAGACTACACCATCCCCCAACTGCAATTCGACAGAAATTTCTATACCTTCCAGATCTTTTTGGGAGGATAAGGCATTCCTGGAAAACGATCAATCTATTTTTATATAGATGGTTCAAAAACAAATGAAGGGTTTGGTGGATGTGTGTACTCATTCCGCCTTCCCAATCATTGTAGCGTATTCCAGGCGGAACTTTTGGCGATAAGAGAAGTCTTGTCCTGGCTTTAAGAAAACGTGATATCCGTATCTTCTCAGATAGTCAGGCCGCTATCAAAACTCTAGACTCTGTCTCTACGAACCCAATAACAGTCCATAACTGTCGATCATCTCTAATGGAAATGGCACAACAGTTTAATATTCATATTTGCTGTGTGCCCGGTCATAGAGACATTTCCAGTAACTGTAAGTCATTTGAACTTGCCAGGAACGGTACAGTGCAGCCCATCCTACCACGTTTGGCACATACTGGCATACTAATCGCTACTTGTAAACTGTTGCTAATGCAAAACGCTGTGAGCAGGGCATGCACCAAGTGAAACAACATCACCACGTGTCAAGTCACAAAAAACATCTGGCCAACACCGAATTTAAAACGTTCAAGGTGCTTGCTCGCTCTAAGCAGATCGCATATAAGCTCGATAATAGGTGTCATAACCGCGTACTGTCTAATAGGAAAGCACGCCACGCGGCTAGGGTTATTCTCAAATGACTTTTGCAGAAGCTGTATGGACGAGGAAGAGGAGGAAACAGTTATTAATTTCTCTGAAGAATCACCTAGGAGAATTCTTCTTTAAAGATCTAAACGATCTAAATCATAAACTGACCTAAGTTTGTCCGATTCCATCATGGACAGCCACTTTAACCTAATCTAACCTGTCTCGAAACAAACAAAACAATCGCAGTTCTGAAAGAAAATTTTTCTAAGGCTACGTTCAGACGGCGACTATTCGACTCGATTTTTTCACGTAATGCGGTTTTATCGAATACGAGACGGCGATTTTTTCACATACGGGTTTTGAGTAGGACACAGCACTTTTGGCAGTCAACCGACCATCGTCATCATGGATCCACGTATTCAACTTATTTTTTATTGGTATAGAAATGTTAATAAGAAACGGCTAGTACGTCGAAGATTCTGGGTACATCCTCTTTTAGAGAATGCTCCACAAACTTTTTGAAAAATTTTACCTTAGCCTAATAATTCGAAAATTGAAAACACGACGTAATGAACGAATTCGATGAAATTTTGTTCGTGTGAACGACACAATATAAATTTAGGCGCTACTAACCATGTATACGATAAAAATACATTCGAGATTTATCGAATCGTAGTGACAAGTTCGAACGGATACGGACAAAATTATTTCACGAATACGGGATTTTCCCGCATGGGCTTCGTGTGAACGTACAAATATAACACTCGCTGCCACTGCCATATTCGATAAAATCCCGTATACGGTACACGAGAAAAATATGGTCGTCTGAATGTAGTCTAACCGTATCCTTTCTTGAAGATATTATCACTATAAGTCACCATAATTTTGGGATTTGACAACTTTAAACCTTTTTTTGGACCTAAAAGATATGTCAATTAAAGAAGGAAGTCATAAAGTTATCGAGTCACAAATGTGGAATGAAATTGATCATGGAAAACTAATGAAAAGGATATAGAGCTGTAATAGTAGTCGTGATGGTCCTTTGCCTTATACCATCTTCCATTGTCAACGGATATCTTCATCTTTAATATGAAATAAACATCCATTGGTTTGTCTAAAAAATACAGCTTCTTTTAGTATCAAACTAAAATTTCTTAAAAAACATTATAGTGATGGCTTATTGGTCTCAATATATTGTGTTTAGAAAATAGGATAACAATGGAGTTTCATTAGCTAAACAAATATACCTACTTGAAATAGCGTTAGACTTGTCAACTATCGACTCAATTTAATAAATATGATCATTTTTATCTAGCACTCTAACTCCAATATCATCAAGTTGAGAAGAAAAAGGGAAAGATTGAATCACTGCGATCTAGGTGCGTACGTTCAATGAATGTTAGGAATTACAGTCAAACTTCCCTATAACAAACTTCTAAATAACGAAGATCTCTCTATTACGAATTGATTTTGAGTACACATCTTTTTGGTATGTTTTGATCTCCTTATAACGAATTTCCATAAAGCGATTTTTTCTCCACAACGAACAATTTTTTTTTGCTGGAAATCCAAATCTTATATGTTTTTGTTTCCACATAACGAATCTTTTCAAATAATTTTCTGTTGAAAACAACAGCATGCAGAGAAAAAAAAACTTATAAGGGTATTTCCCCATGATTTTATATGCAAGCATTCTATGTTCAGTTTCAAAAGCTTGCGCATTCATTTTAGAAAAGAAAAGTATTCGACGGAAATTTGTTTGGAAAATTGTTATCACCGTATTTTGGTATGAATTTAAACACAATTACTATTAAAACGAATTACTAAAATTTGTCATCATTACTTTAACGATTGATTGGTAAAATATGTTCAAAATATTTTTAAGCTGAAGTTCAATTATTGACACATCAACTCATTATCTTCTTAATTTAAAATTCGATACTTGAGAAGTCGCCATAAAATAACACAAAACCACCCAGACAACGTTTTTTTTCAATGAAGTGGACAATTTTTGAAGTATTGGATTAGTGATCGAAATTTCAAACGTTAAGTTTGACCTGATTAGTGCCTTGACCACGTTATATTAACAAAATCAAGTAATTTGACGAAAATTAGAGAAACATTCAAAGAATAGCATTTCTTTTAATCAAGGTCAACACTTTGGTGGGTAGAAGACAATTCACAATAAAATTGTTTAGGAGGTTTGAAACCATTAATTTTTTTACTTGTCATATTTTTAATCATTTGTTGTTGGATTGGAATTTGATGCCATTTTTATTTTTAGGTTAAGAATTATTGTTTCAATGTTTTAATAAAAGTTCAATTGAACTGATTCAAGTCAAAATTGGGGTGTCCCAGCGGTTTCTTTCGTCTCTTATTTTTGTGCATATGGATATGAATCATATCTGAAACTACTGTCTTCTGTCCTGAGATATCTTGCCCCTATCTATGATTTGCATTTCCATCAATGAAAGTGAACATCTTGACATTCTCGGTATGTTTATCACAACCACTTGTAGATTGATCAGATTAGGCGATGTCGCCAAAAAGTCGCCAGATACGGACATTAAAATAGACACAAGGCAGTTGCCAAGAATTAAACCGAATTAAAACAACAACACACATTAGAAGTAGTTTTAACCGTTATCAAAAAAAGTTAGACTTGTTTGTGCAAAATAACATGTGTTTTATCTTTTTTGTTGCTTTTGATTGTTTGGAGATGAACCGTTCCTTAGTTGAGACTGTGTTTTTGGTGGACATTAAAATAGAAGCACATTGGAACACGGGCCCTAATTTTTAACCAGTATCAAAAATATAAGTTGTTAATATTTTTTTTTACTTTTATAAAACAATAAGTTCCGTATTATAACAATTAATTCTAAGGAAAATATGGGATGCGGAAGCATTATTCCCTAGAAGAGAAAGCTGTCATTTTAGGTCTATGTAGTGAGGGAAATAGCCTGAATAATGAGCAGATCTCTCAAGTTGGTTGCAAAAGCTGAAAGCCAAAAAACAGCTGGGAAAACAAGCAAAACAACCCCAAGGAAAGACTAAAAGATCATTTGCGCCTCAAAAAAAATCCTTACAAGTCTTCAATGGAAATACAAAACAAACTACAGCTTCCAATAAAGAGTTGTTGAAGCTAACTTGCTCAGAAGGATTGCCCTTTGGTGCCCTTTCTAGAGAAGACAAAATATAACAACGCGACTAAAATTCGCCCACGATCATTTTGATTGGAGTGGGCCAGAAGGAGGCAATTAGTGGAGGAATGTTTTGGGGTTGAACGTAACAAATATAAATTTTTTCGGAAGTATTGGCAGACAAATCGTTACAAGGCTTCCTTTGAAAGAACTTAATCCCATATACATCCAAAAAACGGTATGGCGTTGGACCAATACATTTGATTGAGGGTAAAATGGATCAAAATATGAAAGTTAACATCATAAAGAATATGATTTTGCCTTCTGCTGACGATAACATGCCCTTCAAATGTGTTCTATAGCAGACCAACGACCTTAAGCACACATCCAAATCTGCTCAAAAGTATTTTAAGGACCAAAAACCAGTGGGTATCCCAATCGCTTGACTTAAATCCCATAGAACATTTTTAGGGAGATTCAAAATGAGCAATTGGGAAACATTTAACAAAAAATAAAGTCGAACTGTGGAGGTTCAACAGGAGGTACAATATTTCAATTAACAGATGCCGCAATTATTTGACTCAATGTCCAACAGATGTCACGCTGTAATTAAAGCTAAGATATTAAAATAATTTTTAAATCCAGAATAGCTTTGCATTTAATTTAATTTAATATTTTTAAATATGTGTATCTATTTTAATGTCCGCGAAATATTTTAAGTAATAATTTACTAAAAAATTATGGGTAATTTTAGTTTGAAAGAAATAAAAATAAGAAAATGAAGACCAAACAGACAAACAAATCGTTGTAAGTTAATAAAAAGTTGCTATTCGTCAAGCTTTTAATGAAGTAAGCAATATAATAGACAGCTTTTATAAAGTCGAACACTCACTCTCTGCCGACGATTTAATCTTTTTTTCTAAAATAAAAAACCTCCACGAATTGTTAAATATGTTTACTTCTATTATAAGTGCTATTCTTCAATTGTTTCATATATGTAAGAAACAGAACTGTACAAAATTTGTTGAAGTCAATTTGATGTTCCGATCTCTATTTAAAACTACGCAAAGAATAGCCAACCACCATGGAACCTTCAAAGTAAAACCATAAACACCGAACTTTGCACCAACGGTTCCGTTGTCTCCAAAGAGCTACTATCCTCTCACACATCCACCAGAAAAGAAAAACGATCATATTTCCGGATAGCATTTGAACTATAAAGACTATAGAAAACATTTCGAACTCGATTGAAATAGTAGAAACAATAAAATACCTTCTCATCCTAAATCCCGAAACTTTAAAAATCATGTGGATTCCCGGCCATGTTGGAATCAATGGCAACGAAGCAGCTGACGAAGAAGCCAAATCAGCGAAAAAAGAAAAATTAAATGCCTTTTTTAACACAATAAAAAAGATACTAATAATTTACTTCTAGAAAATTGGAAGTTCAAAAGAAAAGAATCTTGGACAAACTTCAACCACTCATACAAAAATCTAAATCCAAACGTATACAATATAATGAGGAATTAAAAAATTGAAAACTCTATTTAAAAAAAAATTATAATAATAACAATAATAATTACCTATGTTTATATCTCTTATCCTTTACAATTAAAATCTTAACTTCCTTAGTAAATAGCCATGGCCTCTAATTTCTAGTTTAAGTAACTATTAAATTTGTAATTTATTTACCATTTAATAAAATTAATAATAATAATAATTATAAAACTATTAGGTATTTCTATTTTAATGTTCATATCTGTACGTCAAAAGCTTGAGTATTTGTTGAGTTCCTCTTCACACTTTTGTTTCCATTACTGTAACGGCTAGCTGCATTCCAACGCGCCAAAAGTTAAAACGCTATATTCGCGCATTTAGAATGTTCAACATTTTACCCTTGAGCCCAATTTCGGTCGTATTATGAAGTACAGAGATTCGTTCCTTAGCCGTACTACTTGAATGTGGCATGCCCTGTAATTTCAATCTTAAAACTAAAAATTTACATGAGCTCTCACAAAGTGTAAATGCTAAGGCATTTAAAACTTCTATCGAAATTGTTCCCCACTTGTTATATGACGTGATGAAAAAAGCATCCAGCTTTTATAGTGATTCCATTGCTAATAATCGAATTTAAAAAATTGTGGGACTATATTTTTTACACTTGATGATAATTGTTTTCAAAAAAAAGCAATGATGTGTCATGTCCTGAATACAAACACTCACAGTCACAGCACCCATTTTTTTAATTAAATGCTCTTGAATCTTTTTCTTTCAGTCAATTGATTCAATTGAAATTCTAATGCACTGACTCAGCTCCACTTGAATCTTATTTGACGGAGCTTTTTATTTTCTTCTTTTTTTATTTAAATTCCGAACCTCTGTGTCCTGTACCCTTCTCTTCATTCAATTTTTCTTTTTAGTTTAAAGCGCCTTTGCAATCCGATACTTTTTTAGTTTTGCATTGATGCCAATTTTTCAAAAAGAAAAAAACAAAGACAAAACATTTACAATAAAAAAAAAAAAGAAAACTTACCACAAGCCTATTGTCATCGTCAGCATTTAGGCGTGCCGTTCGTGCCGTCGTCGTCACTCGCCTTTATTACGTAAAAAAAGCGGAAATGCCCTCTTTTGACGACACGAACTACCGCCAAGGAATTCTTACTTACATCAATGCATATAACGCTTTGTAAAATAAGGATTTTCTGTGTTCTCGTCGATGTGAAGTGCGAAAATTATAAGAAATGCTTTCTGCCACACACGATCCGAAAATTTTGTTGCTTTGCACTTACAACGATATACACATTCAATATGTAAAGGGTGAGTCAAGCACAAGTTTCTTTTAAAAAATACTATAAAATGAGCAAAATGAGATTTTGTCCTAGCATTATGGCTTTAATAGTAAGATCATTCACAGTCTTAGATAGATGGCTTGGGTTATATTAAGTTAAAGTGCTTGAATCGTTTCCGTTTCAATACCTCAGGGATCTTTACATAAAAAGTCCAAAAGGGTCAAATCGCAATTTCGCACAATATCGTTCTCCAATTCGACCTGCTCTAAATTTATTTACTAACCGTCAATTAAGCGGGCGTTCGAGCCCCTTCTATTGCTGAACCAATAGGAACTTTTAATCAGATATTTTCTCGAATAAGTGCTTGAAATGTTGAGCTGCGACTCTGCTACAGCAGCAACATTTTCGTCCGTAGGTTGATCTAAAAGAGATTTACATGAGTATTTCTGTAAGCGAGAACTTCAGTAACAAACCGGATAAGAACTTACCAACCACACTCACCATTAAGAATCCAGTAACTCTCTTCTGTAGAAAGAAAGCTTTTCCTAAAGTATAAACGTCGAATTTTCTTGGAGTATTGGACATCTTGGTAGAAAGTGATAAACGTTTTCGATTTGATTAAGGTTGCAAAGATTACAATTATGTTTTATATCAACCCTATGAGGTCCGCAATTTAGGTCTAGCATTTCAGTTCGGATCTTAAATATTAAACTCATCTCTTTAACTGTGAGTTCTTTTCGAAAATAATTAGCTTCTGCCAAACAATGATTCAGTTTGCTGTATATGGTTCTTGACATGGTTCAGAGAATTTTGAAATATTTTTTCATCAATTGCTGAGATGCAGTCATAGAATTTATCCTTCCATGAACCAAATTTATTCAAGGCTAAATTCAATGTCGTATTATATTTAGCAGCCAATTCTTGCCAAACTTTGAACGTCATTTAACAACGCTGCCGTGAGTACTTTTCTTTGAAGATTATTATCCCATCTCTTTAAAACTTTGGCAATATAGTCCGCATTTGCCTTAAGGTTTCTTAAGAAAATTAGACGTAGTCCAGATTCGACATATATTGCATAGTTAGGCGTGTTTTAAGGAACGTTAAATACACGTTTGAAGAAATATCTCTGGATAACTTCAAAGTCTTCACATACTTCGTAACCAAACACTTCATTAGCAACAGAGAGAACTTTTAATAATTGCATCAAATACTTGAATTTTACCATCGGTTCGATACATTTGTAATAAAAAAAACTTGACCAACTGCAGTTAATGGCTAATTCTGTGTTATTGTAAAACCTAAGTATTTAAATTCTTAACTACCTCTATTCTTTCACCATTAAGGTTCTAAGAACGGTAATTTCTGACATTATGTTTATGGGATCTAAAAACCATAATCTTTGACTTTGAAGTATTTATTCGAAGATCCCAAGAGTTACAATAGTGGTTAAGTTTGTAAATTTGCAGTTGTAGAGTTACCGGATTATCAGTAGGAATGACAAGGCCATCCGCATCTAAAAGCACCTTAATAAGCAAATCACCATAATATACACACCCTGGAACACTGTCTCCAAAGTCGTTAATAAAAAGTGAGAAGAGCAAAGGACTCAAAATGCAACCTTGCGGGACACCTACTTCTGGCTTGTATTTGAAAGAAGTTTCTCATATATTCTTAAAGATTTTGTTGATAATCCAACAGCTGCAAGTTTGAAAAGTAAGAGTTTTCTGTTTATAGTATCAAAGGCAGCTTTAAAATCTACAAGAAAAGCATACAGATTAGTTTTCTTATCCAAAAAACGACATTAGTTAGTGTAAAAATTTGATCAACTATAGAGAGGTTAGCTCGAAACCCAGCCTGAAGACAACTTATTTTGTTGTTTGTTTTAACCCAAGGTACAAGTCTAAGATATAGCATCTGAGTAAACAGTTTCCGTAATGAATTGAGAACAGAGATACCTCTGTAGTTTTCGGGGAGATAAGGATCTCTTTTTTTATAGATCACTAAAATGGATTACTCTTTAAAATTCTTTTTTACTTCTTCGTTGTTGAACACTCGGTTAAGTATGAACAATATATGTACTAAAAATTGTGAGCTGGCATTTTTCAAAAATTCGGCTGGGATGCCATCTAAACCCGGAGCCTTCTACAGGCATCATCATACCAACTGCACTAGTAATAAATGCCTCTGTTTACTGAGTAGGTGCCACTTGACTTTGTTATGGTTGCAATAGTAGACTTAGTTGATTCATCGATTGTATTCTTAAACTATAGCGAAAGATCGATTGAATGTTGATTCAAATTTTGCCTATAAATATCATATTTTTTATCAATCCAGCCCATTTTTGAATAACTGGTATCGTTTTGTTCTTGAAAATGAATTAGTTGGGATTAAAACTTACAAGAGACACAAATGGGAAGATGTGATGAATAGTTAGCAGGAAGAACGTTGAAATCTTTTACAATATCAAGCCAGTAATCTTTGGCTAGGCAATAATCGATAACAGAGCAACCTTGACTGCTAATAAAAGAAAAGTTTCCTAGATTATCGCTTTTTGATACTCCATTCAAGACAAAAAACCCAAAATCCACAATTAACTCGATTAAGTTACTACCATTCGAGTTTGTACAGTTATCCAATGAGTTTCTTCTGCACGAGAGATGCTCAACATTCATAAAAGGCGTGTTTTGGAATTCCCCTATCCGACCGTTTGGATCCCCGATTATTAAAATGTTTTCATTATCCTCTCTTAACAAAAAATTTTGTAAGGCTTCAAACTAGAGGTTCCATTTACCAAAATTCAAATCAATTGGGATTATTAGTAAATGTTTCGTGATGATGAAACAATCTATTATAACTTTGTTTTCACTAACTTTATAGGTACTTAACTTGATTAATATTTGTAATTCCACATAAAATTCCCCCACTAGCACGACCCTGATTATTATTTCTTATTGATGGAATCCATTTAAGATTAAAACCCTCAAAATATTTTAGATATTGATAGATATTTACGCTCTTCTACAAACGTTTCCAACAAAATAAATAAATCATAATTTAAAATAAACTTAAACATCGTCGAAATGTTTCTTGTCTCACCCTCTTTTACCGTTATTTTAATGGTTTATGCTCTAGAGAAATAGCCAGCTGCATTTCTCCCCTTAAAAAGTTCAACCGTAATACTCGCGCTTCTAGGAATGGTCATCAATATACCGTCGAGCCCAAAAATAACCCACTGGCTATACACTTCGGTAATCAGGCCGATACTCATTTATGGAGCCGTCGTATAGTGGACCGCACTGGACAAGATGGTAAATCTAAATAAGCTCATTAAAGTCCCGCGGTCAGCAGGTATGTGCATCACAGGAGCACTTCGCACAACACCAACCGCAGCACTGGAAGTGCTTTTAAACCTAACACCACTTGACATCTTCTCTAAAAAGGTGGCTGCCAACTCATGTGTAAGGCTTAGAGCCACCTCTCAATGGACCAGTAAAAATACTGGACATACAACTATTCTAGACAATTTCAGATCTATCCCAGATCGCTTAGACTATACCACCCCAAAAATGGTATTTGGTAAAAGATTCCATGTGTCCATCCCTTCAAAATCCTCCTGGGAAGAAGAGGGACCCCTGGAAGACGATGCGGTACACTTTTATTGGAAGTGGTATCTTTTCAGAACAACTGAATCTCAGTCTATCCTATAGACTTCCCAATCAATGTAGTGTATTCCAGGCAGAAGTAATGGCAATTAAAGAAGCACTATCCTGGCTCAAAGAAAACTTTATATCTTGTAAGGATATACGAATCTTCTCAGACAGCCAAGCCGCTCTTAAATCTCTCGCGTCTGTCTCCACAAACTCTCGAACAGTCCACGATTGTCAATCATCACTGAATGAGATGACGGAACAGTTTAACATTCACCTCATTTGGGTGCCGGGCCACAGCGACATTCCGGGAAATTGCAAAGCCAATGAGCTCGCCAAAAACGGAACACTTCTGCCTTATGTTAGACAAAAACACAACATAGGAACACCACTTGCTACATGCAAATATCTTCTCAAGCAATATGCTCTAGAAACAACAAATGCTAGATGGTCACAAAGTACCACCTGCCTAGCAACCAAGCAAATATGGCCAAGTATTGACTTAAAACGGTCAAAAAGCTTGTTATCACTGAGCAGACAAAGTATAAGCTCTACAATCGGAGTAATAACGGGACACTGCCTCATAGGAAGACATGCTCTGAGGCTAGGGGTCTACACAAATGACTTCTGTAGAAGCTGCATGGACGAGGAGGAAGAGGAAACAGTCCAACACCTTCTGTGTACATTTCCAGCACTCTCCATTAGAAGGAATAATTTTCTCGGTAATCCCTTCTTCGATAACACCAGTGAACTGGCAACGATTGACACAAAACGTCTCTCTAACTTTATTAAAAGTACAAAATGGTTTGTTTAAATTCATTACTCTCCCATGAGTAACCTCATTAGTGGTATCACAATGGACCCTTGAGGTCTACGTGTGTCAATGACATCTGGACAGCCACTCCAACCTAACCTAACCTACCCTCGAGCCCAACTTCGGTTGTACTGTCAAGTACAGAGATTCGTTCTTTAGCCGTACTATGCGAATGTGGAATGCCTTGCCACACTTTGTCTTTCCCAGCTATTGCAATATTCAGGAATTCAAAACCAATGTGCACCGACATCTCCTTTCAACCCCTCTCTCCCCTTCCTAGTGCTCACACTGTGTCTACATAATAAGGGTAATATATCCCTTTGAGTGTGCGCTTATTATAAAAAAAAATCAAAAAAAATCTGGCATTAATAATTTGTTTTTAAGACCAGTAACATTATAGCAACAAATATTTAAATTAAACAAATTTGAAGAAATCGAATTATTGTGGCAGACTGCATATGAATGACGTTGAGCTTATCCTGGACCCGAACCACGCAGATTTATGATACTGACTTTAGATCAAAATTAAATCAAGAGATGGCTGACAGTGTTAATAAACCTTTGATAAAAAAGAGACCAGTAAATGTCCCACCCTATATATGAATGAGGATTTTATTTTTTTTTAAGTTGATGAAACAGAACTTATTCAAAACACTTAAATCTCAACGTTAACATTTATGAATTTAACATACGATGATTTTCTTGGACGTCCAGATTAACAGTTTCTTAGTAATTTAACTTCTTTTACTATGTCAAACTCAGTTAAAGCGTTAAGGTTTTTTAAAATTCCGTATTTCAATAACAAAATATTTACATTATTAAGCTTTCAGTTAAAAAACCATGTTAATTTAACCAATTAAGTCATACAAAATAAACTAAAACCACAAGGTTTTCCTATTTTCTAGATAGGATACATGGGGGTAAGAACAGGTTAGGTATCACATCGCCAATCTAAACAAAAAATCAATTTAGTAAAAACAAGGCTACACACACTGCTTCAACGAGCTTATGTTTAATTTGGAAAGTAGCCAACATTTAATAATAAACATTAAAGAAATAGAAAACTGCAAATAAAAAAAAATTACAAAATTGAGAACAAATAAAAGTAAGAATAATATAAAACAACAACAACGAAAAAAAAATCTGCATCATGATGTGAATTTCCCGACGCGACACACTCGCATACGTTACACGCATCGGAAATACAAATTCTCAATTCAATGCTTGTCAATGTTCTGCGCGTGCAGACGAAATAATTTTGTGCACAAACAAACGATCCCCAAAAGAATGACCAACTGCCAAATCTTTCTTGAGAAGAGAAACACACAGTATATTTAGCCATAAAGACGACTTAGTTCAGTGCCAGTGGCGGCAATTTTGTCTGAATTGTCAGCAAACCAAAACGAACTTGTATAAATATAGTTTTTGGGAAAGATCTATAAATCAGCAAACAGCATCAGGAGTAGAAGTAAAAGCATCATCAAGAAGAGAAGAGTAGTAAGATGTGGTATCTATTTCTATTGAAAGATTGACTGACTGTTTGTGATGAAGTTTGATGCTATCATATGGGTATATAGAAAGACGCAACGATGCAAATGACGACAAATTAGCAAGATTACCAGATGAAGCGAGATGCAAACACTTGGATCACCAAGCACTTGTTTACTTGGGAAAGGTTCTTGATATGTTTGTTGTTTTTTTTTTTTACTTTTGTATTTATATCTTCCTGGCGACTGCAATTCTGGCAAACATCATGTTCTACTGACTCTTGTTGTTCTTCAACTTTTCTTGCTTTTCTCGTTTTAATTTCAATCAATCCACAGCATAGGTATATTTGGCGTCGTTTTATAAAACGTTTATCGACTCAACCATGCATGGCGTTAAAGTACACCTACTTGTGTACTGTTTTTTGTCAGTCTTTTTTCTATCTAAATCACATTACGATGACGACGACAACGTCTGCTTTAGAGTACCCTCTAGCTGCAAACGCTTTTCACTATTGCATTGTTCACTGTTCTCATCTCAGATGTCGACACAGGCGCTATTTCTCCTACCCCGGTCTCTAAAATAAATCATTGTCTACCGGATAACCCCCTATCCTAACTGTGTGTCAATGTCATGACAAGAGTAGGGTGGAAAAACAACAAAAAGGAAACCTTCCGGCCACCACCGAATCGAGGCATTGAAATAGCAGCAGCAGTGGTGCACTCTTGAAATCTGCCTATGCTGTACCTACTCGGTAGGCAAAATCTTTCTCTGTACAATTGAGTTCCAGAGCTAATGCACTCTCGTGTGTGTGATGATATTGAAAACAACAATAATTTCTATTCCAAACCCAACCCTGTTCTTTTGATCTCCTCGTAGTTTAGGCATCGTAACGTAACTCTCTATTTCTCTATATAGTTAGAGCACATGCTCTGTGGATGATGTTTTTTCTACAATCTCAAGAATCCAAAAGAGAGAGCCAATCATAAAAAAAAGAAAAAAGAAGCAAAGGAGAGCGAATAGTCGTTGGAAAATTTGTATTTTCAAATACGAATTCAAATATTATTATGCATTTACGGATGTTGTGCGTAACCTTACAATTGTCACAGCAAGGGGTAATGTTTGCCTGCCTCACCGCATATGTCGAACAGATTTTTTTTTATTTCAAATTTATTCTTTGTGTTTCTTTTTTGTTTGATAATCGCTGACGCAGTCAGTCAATTCATTGCCGCCCAAACAGAGGAACAAATTAAGTGAGGAAAAATTCATCACAGTCAGTCAAACAAATGTTGGTGTGTAATTGAATTGAATTTTCCTTTTCCATTGAATTTAACTTGGTCATATGGACGGAGTAACTGAAAATGGGTTTGGTCTTCAAAGCATTTTCCAAAAATGAAATCTTAACACAAATTAAAAGGTAACAAATATAAACAAATACTTAAAATAAAAAACATTAAAGTTCTTTTTTTTGCAGCTTAATTAAAGGGACTGTCAAGGTTGGCGTTGTCTCCTATGAAAAACATTACGAAGTTTTGATTTAAGGAATCCCTAAGATTACGAAAAAGTTAAAAAAAAGTAGTACTTAGGTTTGGTATTGGGATTTCCTATACGATGATGTTTCATTTTTAAAAATGGGTGTTTTTGAAGATAAACAAAAGAATTTTAATTTCGTTAGAAAGAGGGGCATAGGCCATTTTCAATAGATGGGTGGATGGTATTAGGCAAATGACCGCTACAGTTATTGTTTCAGCACCGTATGATTTCCCCGCCGTGCACAAGAACTCAGCCTTTCGCAGACTTCAATTAGATCCAAATGAGCCAGGAGCTTAAAGTTCATGAAGATAGACAACGCCGTTTGATCGCTGACGAGGCATTTTTGAATGAATGTCTGACCACGACACCAACCCATGCGTGGTTCACAAGGTGATAATGCATCCTCAAAAAAATAACATTTGGTGTGGATTTTGGGCCGTCGGCGCACAGTGTGCGATTTGAGCAATCTAGGTGGGCAAAATTATTTGGCGTAATAAAAAATATGGAAAACCTCTTTTACGTCTACAAGGTGATAATGCATCCTCAAAACGTTAACATGCATCGTCAAAAAGTTAACATAACATTTGGTGTGGATTTTGGGCTGTCGGCACAGTGTGCGATTTGAGCAATCTAGGTGGGCAAAATAATTTGGCGTTATAAAAAATATGGAAAACCTCTTTTACGATCATAATTTTATCAAAAAATAATAAACAACAAACTTTTCATATTAAAATTGAAATCAGAATCATCTGAATTCAACATATCTGACGAAATGTTAGCCTGGACTTCAACAGTTTGGGTATATTACTACAGAGAAGTGATATCTTCTAAAAGCTGCAGTATTTCTCCAGTTAACCTGTTTTTTTTTTTTGTCCGTGGATGTGCTCGCAAGCTGGTTATAAGGGGATCAGACGTAAAAAGAAGCCTATGCAGCAAATCAGTATTGGTGTCAATCCTTGATGTTTTCCTGGTGAATGATTCTCTGTATTTCGTGTTGTGTTTGTTACGCGCCTCTTGTGCCTCTTCAGAGAACTGACCAATCGGAACAATAGATGATGCTATTACATCTTTCCCATGGAAAAGTATTTTGTGCACGCTAACAGGCATTGAATACCAACAATATTCTGCAAGATATAGTTCACTTGGTTTTTTGGAGTATTCAATATTCATGGAACTTTTTTACAAAATTAATTTTGAAGCCACAGTTCAGACTCTCTAGTATAATATGAAACCACTTGATAAGCTCTAAACTGACACCAGTTATCTCGGAAGATATTTCAGCATTCCTAAAAAATTTTAGAGCCGTGTTGACATCGTTCATGTTGCCGGTTTGCTGTTTTAGCATATCGATTAGTAGGCTCAATCCCTTCTAAACCTGTCCTGCACAAGTTTTTTCTTTTTCTGAAAGTTTTTGCTTGCTCTTTATGCCACGCACTTGCCATTTTTTAATTTCTAATCTATAAGAAATGTGTAGCAAACATTCGAAAAATCGTATTCACGATTAAAGTGGGGATAGTCCAAAAGGGAGGGAGTTGATATTCTGCAATGCATTGAGGATTATTCATTTCACTGGGCCTTGCTCCACACAAATACTATTTTTGTGCTGAAGCACAAGATGAAACAGCTTCACAGACTTTTCCGTCAATCATGTATCATATCATTATGCATTCAACAGATTCTGCATTAAAAATTGTCACTTTTGTTGGAGAGAGATCTGACCTTTGGTTTTCAATAAGCCTAACTTTCCTAGTTATTACATCAGCTGATTCCTTAGCAGATATACATTTAATAGGACGACAATATCTAGTCGAAGATGGTGAAGGGTTTTGCCAAATTATAGTTTTTAGATCGTCATCGCCACAGTACATTTGTATAGGAACCATTGATATGCTGAATAAGCTTTCATCCGTGTTCTGCTCTTCAAAAAAATTTGGTAGATACCTAGATTATTCAATTCCATCACATCCCCACTTTATGATAGTTTTTATAGTTGAGTTTTGCTCTAAGTTCAAAGCTTGAAAAACTTCCTTTTGAACTACATACTTGTAAAGACGAATGATAGTCTGGTCGAGTAGGGATTGAAGGTTTATTTCGGTTGCTAGTTCTGTTATAACAATACTAGACGGATAACATAATTTTTTGGCATTCTGAACTTTATTTTAAGCTGGATAGAATTTGAAATTTTGTGCTTCGGCTTGCTGATGCAAAATTTTATACTGCTGTGTTGAAAGATCTGCATCAACTATAAGGCCAAGTGCCTGATTTGCAGATAATTTTACCGGCTGCTGGAAGGAAGACTCATGTGCTTTTTTAAAATTTGTACCTCTTTAAGGAGTAGCAGCAGACAATTGTCTCACAATTGAAGCCGAATCTTTTTTACCCTCGCTTCTTAATTTCATTTCGGTGCCCAAGGACAGTTCTTCTCGACTTCTGTTTTTGATAAGATCATCAACCTTACGTCTCTTAGACTAATGACTATATGAATTAAAATCTTTTTGTGGTCTTCCTAGTTTTTCATTTTCACTATTTTGAGAGGTTCTTGGAATCGCATCAGTCACAATGTAAGAAAATTGAAGGAAATTTTAAAGTCATAAACTATTGTACTACAAAAACCGTGACGGCCAAATTTGTCCCATTTGACACAAACCTCTTATTTTTATGGTTATCTTTATATGATCTTTAATTGCATTAAATCTATTAGACCTTGAGACTGTATACCAAACATCAAAAATTGAGCGATATGTTATTTCACTAGCCATTGTTTATAACGGACAAGTCTTAATTATTCGCAAACTTTCCCAATATTTTGAACTCCTTACTATTACCTTATAAGGTAAAGTTCGTAATATAATAAAGAAAAAGTCAATCCTAAATAATGTACTTTGAAATTTTCTTTAAACAAATCACTTACCAATTAAACAGTGTAATGAAGACTTTAAATTTTTATTATTATTATTATTATATTTTATTAACAAATAATTAAAATTACATGGTAATAAAAAAAATTAATGAGCCTAGCTGCAGAGACTATTAGTGAGAAATAAACTGAGAAAAAAATAACATCTAGGGCAAACAGATCAATTGCCGTCATTTTGTCTAGGTCAATTTCTCAATACAATTAACAATAACTTTAAGAAAGTATACCGTTAAGTTTTACTTCTTTTTTTGCTTTATATGTTGAAATCTAAAAGGCTCGTTATTTATCTCATGGAAAATCAACAATTTGGACAAAAAAATTAATTTTTCCCGCCTAGATGGGCAAAATCACATACTGTGTGGTCTGTACTTTTTTGAAAACGACGTTAATAAGTCGGTCACCGTCAACAGCGAGCGCTACATAACGATGATAACTAATTTATTGTGGCCCAAATTGAACCATATTGACCTAGCCGACATGTGGTTCCAGCAGGACGGCGCTACGTGCCACACAACAAACGCCACAATTGACATTTTTAGATTAACATTTAGAAAAACCCGATATAACAAGGCCAGTTAACTTTTTTTGAAAAATTGTGAGTTTATGCTTAAACAAAATTTAACAAATTCAGTACGTTCTTGAAATATTTATCGTTTCATACAGTAATGGGGTAGTTGCCCAACTAGTGGGCTATTCAAAATTAATCTCTTATTGGAATAGAATATCATCATCTAGACTGATTTGTTTCTTTTGCTAGAAATTTGGAAGAAATCATTTGTTATAGTTATCGAGGAAAAAACACTATATGATTATCAGTAATTTTTACTTTAAGTTCTAAGCATTTCTGGAAAAGGGTCTTTCAAAAATTGGATTGCGTTGCTATTTTAACATTTTTTCTTAGAGTTCAAAATCTGATCAAAAATATTGTGTGGGCCTTACTTAACTTTTTCTGTGTCATGATTAGTGTTGTTGACATATTAAAGCAATGTATTAAGAAGATATTCTCTGACTCACTGTAGAATGATTTACTTTGTTTACAAAATAAGTATATTCTTATCAATTCAACAGAATATGTGTGGAGTCAGATCAATTCATTAAACCGAAACAGCTACTACTGCACATACACGAATATGGTATCCAAAACAAGTGTGAGTGTTTTACTTTGAATTCACTTTTGTCAATCGAATTTGAACTTACTAACTTCAGTTGTTGAGATTTTTTAGAATTATACTTAAAACCATTTTTATTTAGGGGAAAGAATCATAAGGTGTGAATTTTCTTATCATTTTCATATCTCCATAGAATATTAGTCCAGTCATTTTAGGTTTTATCTGCGGAAAAATTCCTAGTGAGCTGAATTTTTGTATACACCTTTATTACGGCATTGTTATGAAGATGTGAAAAATCGACATTGATATCGTGCCGGCTAAAAAAGTTATAAAGGTCAAAAGGTCACGAAAATCAGTTTTTCGCAAATATCTCGCGATCTATTGGTCAGAGGTCAATAAAAGGTCATTATAAAAATTGTTTGTCATGAAATTGTCTACAAAAAATGTCTCTTGCATTTTTCTGTAGAATTAACCGTTTTCGGAGTAGAGCACCGAGAACGTTTTTTTTACATGGTTTCCCCCGGAGGCATAATCCATAATATGTAATAAAAGGTTTTTTTATTTACGGGCTGTATTTAGCTCACTTAAAAATTATTTCTTGAGTGTAAAAGACGTTATTTTAGTAGAATTGCTCTTAAACAGTTTTCATAATGAGTGATACATGTTTTATATGCAAAGACGTGTTTTCGGATGGTGAAGTAGTACAAGTTAGGCGTGGTCTTCAGACATTAAAAAATGCTAGTATCGCTAGAGGTGATGGTAATATTGAATATTTAAATACTGTGACTTTTTTAAATGTTCATAGCAATTGTCGTAAAAATTATACGAACAATTTGAGTATAGCGGCTTTTAAACGACGCCAAGAAGAACCGAGTACATCAATATCTCCACGTAAGAAAAGAATCAGCTCTTTTGATTTCAAAAAATTATGTTTGTTTTGTGGAGAAGAAGCGAGTGAGGTAATTGAGAAAAAAAAAGAAAAAAAATACAGACGCGTTATTAGAGAAGTGAGTACTCTTTCATTTAAAAACACAGTATTAAAAGCTGCAGAGGCGCGTGGTGATAAATATGGAAGAAGTGTAAAGGAGCGTGTGAATTTTGAGTATGACTTAGTATCTGTCGAAGCTAAAAATTATTCACTTGTAAAAAAAAAAACCTCTTATTACATATTATGGATTATGCCTACTGGGGAAACCATGTAAAAAAAAACGCGCCCTGCATTCTACCTCGGAGGTGGTGAGGAAACGAGTGCATCGTTATAATATAGTCGCTTTCTCGGTGCTCTACTCCGAAAACGGTTAATTCTACAGAAAAATGCAAGAGACATTTTTTGTAGACAATTTCATGACAAACAATTTTTATAATGACCTTTATTGACCTCTGACCAATAGATCGCGAGATATTTGCGAAAAACTGATTTTCGTGACCTTTTGACCTTTATAACTTTTTTAGCCGGCACGATATCAATGTCGATTTTTCACATCTTCATTACAATGCCGTAATAAAGGTGTATACAAAAATTCAGCTCACTAGGAATTTTTCCGCAGATTGGGGCTTAAAAAAGCTAAAATGACTGGACTATATGTGTCATGCTAAATAATTCAAATAAACCTTATCACTAGATGATTACATGCTAATGAGATCCTGATTTACTGAAAGGGTTTGTTTTCAACGCGCGTAATTGTGTATCGTCATTTGAGACTTAAAACATGTTTTTTTTGTTTTTGTTAGGAAAATCGTTTTTCAAAAACAATCCAGATGACCTATTTTCTTGTTTCTTTTATTTCCTTTATTCATTTTATGAACCTTTGTTTTTTTTTGTATCTAATGACGCCTGCGTCATAAAATTTCAGGATTATTATCTTTATGTAACTAAACAAACTAAACAGGCAAACCAACCACCTTAGAGGCAAGGATAATGAAAATGATGCATGTCTATGGCACGGGTGCATGTGCGATTAGTAGCAGCTGCTGATGTAGAATCATTTGACTCTCCAATCCACAATTTACAATTTGTGTAGAGACGCGAGAGTGTAAGTTAAATGTAGATTCCACAAGGGAAGACGCTTCATTCTGTATTTCGTTCGATGCGCTCTCCGACATTGGCATCGACATCGACAACAACGACGACGTTTTCAGTCGTTTTTTAAGTTATACTATCGCTTCGCTCTTGTATCAGTATTATTCGTATTTTCAAACAAAAAAAAAAGTATCTATTCTATGAAGGAGGGTGGAATCCACAACAGCCAACCAAAAACAACAACATCAACGCTGTTGATTCCTAAATTTTCACCCGTGCGTCGTCACGTTACTCGTCGTCTGTCGTGTCTGTATAAATCGGGAGAGCATAATATAATGTCAGCAGAACAGAAAATCAGACAATCTCTGTATATGAAATAAAGAACAAGCTAGGGGCATTCATGAGATGCGATTCTTCCTCTCAGATTCAGTTCTGTTCTCGCTTTTGATTTAACTAGACATTTTCGTTTTCGTTTGGAAGTAACAAAATATAATTTTTATAACGCGCGTGGCGGCGGCGGTTTTCCGTTTTGTTCTTCTTCCATCTCTTCCTCTATGTTTTCATTTTTACTCAATGTGCGCTGATATTATTTTGTGCTTTTTCAAACAAACAAAAAAAATAAGAAAAAATTCATTGCGGGATCTAATTTTAGATGAATTTTGAGATTTTAATTTTTTATTTTATATCTCAATAAATTAACAAAAAAATACGTTATTTGTTAATTTGGCGGTGGAATATTTAATTAAAAATGTGATTTCATAGTGAAAATTGAAAATTCAAAAAAGAATAAGGAAGAAAATAAATTCTTATCAGTCAACGAAGTGTTCGTGAGTTGTTTTCGTTCAGCTCAGCTAACTCAAAGCCACAATAAATAACACCCAAAATATTCGTATAAGCAGAAAGTTTATGTTTCGTTATTTGTGCGGATTAAAGATTCATTGAAATTTATTAAAAAAAATAATGATAAGTGAGTAAAATTCCATTACAACAAGTTTTTTTCTTTATGGAATTTAATGTGTAAAGTCTTGAGGAAAAAGAATAAAATATTTTGCACTAAAGCGCAAGACAAACAAAAAAATGTAAACAAAACTGTCCTGTTTAAGGGATGCTGTTTTTGTTTTTGAGGACGAGATATGATTCATCATCATTCTCTCCTCTCAATTACAAAATAACAACAAAATGAAAAACAAAATAACAATGAATATCAAAAATTAATAACAGTGATGTGTCACAAACTGTCAAATGGAATAATTTTCAGGATGAGGTCGAAAGTGTTGGGGGGTTTTACTTTTTGGCGGGACCTTTGTGTCCTTGGTTGGGAAATCTCAAGAATAGCTTGAGTTTTTATTTTTATAGATTTTATGAAAGTTTTATATTTTTTTTTAAATGTTTAATGAGTCAAGAAAAGAAGGCTTTCATTATGGGACTTATTCACTTTTTCTTCTATCTTTTATTAAACTGCAGTTAGAATTCTTTTTTCTTATACATTGGTGTGATGTTTGTTATCTCCAGAAATTACTTTATTGCAATTTAGGGTAGAAATTTCAAAATATTCTTCTTCCAAAAGAAATACTTATTATTAAGAATGTCAAAATGCTGTATTTTAAAACATTGTGTGGTCAAAATTCTGTATGATACTATATGGTCATAATACTGTATGGTTAATATTCTGTACTACTGTGTTTCAAAATGCTGTATTGTCAACATACTGTATATCAAAATCATCCATCAGCCCTATTTTTAAAAGTGGTCTCAAGCACTTAATTAGGAACTATAGACCAGTCTCAAAACTTTCAGCGATTTCAAAACTTTTTGAAAAGTTGGTGTTCAATAGACTTAGTTTTACGGTGAAAGACATAATATCTTCGAGACAGCATGGGTTTTGTAGTGGTCGCTCCACTACTACGAATTTGTGTCTGTTTACAAGTTTTTGTTTATCTGATTTGGAAAAAAGAATGCAGGTCGATGTTTTGTACACGGATTTTGTGAAAGCGTTCAATAGAGTCCATCATAGACTTCTATTAAGAAAGTTGGAGAGGATGGAATTCAGATTCGGTTTTCTTAAATGGTTAGAATCTTATTTGTCAAGGCGAAAACAGATTTTTAAAGTCATTTGGGACCCCTCCTTTTCAATCTTTTCGTCAATGATATTCCGAAATGTTTGCAATTTTCTAATTGTTTGATGTTCGCAGATGACTTGAAACTATATTCCCAAATTTCTTCAGATAAAACCTGTGTTAACTTTTAAAAAGATATAGATGCGTTTTTCAATTGGTGTAAAGTCTTTCAACCGTGAGTGAAAGAAAGGGCCTTGGTGTTATTTTTGACACTAAGTTTTCTTTTTCTGAACGCATACATTTTATTATTTCAAAAGCGAATTCGTTGCTAGATTTTTTTAAAACGCAACACGGGGCTATTTAAAGATAGTTATACTCTGAAAACGATTTACATATCTTTAATATTACCCATACTGGAATACTGTTGTGTTATTTGGTCTCCTTTTTATCAAAATTCCTCAGACAGAATCGAAAATATTCAAAGAAGATTCACGCGCTTTGCTTTGAGGAATTTTAGGTGGTCAGATGGTTTGCCCAATTATGGCTCTAGGTGATTTAAAATCTTTAAAAAGCCGTAGACAAACCCTTGGGGTTCTTTTTATCAAGGACATAATAAATGGTAAAATAAAATCTCCCGACTTACTAGCTCTTATATCTTTTTATGTTCCTGAGAGACATCTAAGAAATAGGGACGTTCTCTTTTTGATTCCTAGTCACAGGACGAACTATGGACTTAATGAACCCATAACTCGTATATTATCTCTTTTTAATTTAATTCATAGTGAAGTGTAGACCTTTAAATGAATAGGGATATGTTTAAGAGTATTGCTTTAAACTTTTTTAATGATGTATAATGATAAATTATAATTTAATTGTAGTCAACTGATTATGACGTATCCATTGATGAATAAAGAAATAAATAAATAATACTGGAAGTTTTGACAGATCAATTAGTTTGGTGCAAAGTGCGCACTTTTTTGGATTATTAAAACGATTTTTAGCCTTATTTACAGCATTTTGAAATACAGAATTTCGATGTACAGAATTTTGAAGTACAGAATTTTTAGATACAGCATTTTGATCATGCAATATTTTGTACATACAGTATTTTGAAATACAGTATTTTGAATACAGTTTTTCGACCACAACCCATTGTTGACAGCTTTGAATATCATACATCATACATCAAAATTTAAACAATATCAGTCATCAATCATAATTGTTAGTCATAATGTGCATCTAATATCTATCAAACATTTCTTCTTGCAATGATTTTCAAAACATTTCTTCTCCAAATAATTTTCAATTCAATGACAACACAACCACGAATTATTTGCAACCGTAATTTTTCGTGATGTGATGCTTCTAAATCTAATCTAATTGTTTAAATATCCGTTAAGTCAAAAATTACCTTAATCGCTATAAAATGATTTAACTATAAAAGTCCTCTATTAGTTTCTCGAACACAACTTGAATTTTGGACAAAAAATTGCATGATTTGTAATTACAAATTCCAAGACGATGACAGCTAGTAGTTTGATAGTTGTACAAATCCAAATTTTGAAAATTTAAAATTTTAAACTGCTCCAAAGTAAAATATTTTAATAAAAAAAAAAGTTCAAACTACAATTTTATTTTGTTATCTGACAATATTAAAAAATCAGTTTAATAGTTGACAATATTGCGAGAAATGTCATTATCATTCATTGTCAGATGAAGTCAAAAATTGTCAGATGTCGGTCTTCTATCAAATGTTCTGGTAATCAACTGACAACGGAATTTTAAGGCTTTAGACTTAAGCAAAATCATTTAACCGTGTGATCTTACAATTTGTCATTGATAGGTTTTTAGCAGCTATTTTCATACCACTGACAAATCTGTCAATATCGAAAGATTTAAAAATTGTCTGCATTTAGCTTTAGTTTTCATTGCTTCGAATTTAAAAACATATTGGAAACTTTTGACAAATTGCACTTCAATATCAAAATAAATTGTTTCAGTTAAATTTTAAATATTAGAAAATCTTGTTTTGAGTTCAAATTCATATGCTTGCTCGCCTTCATATGTCATTGTCCTTTGAAGTGTCACATCCTTACTCATAAGCAACGGGAAAAAAACATAGGTAACAACTAAAGATGAAAAAAAAAATTCAAATTCCTGTAAAAGCTCCGTGTTTTAATTATGAATCATACAAACAAAAAATTCCATTTTGTCATTAGAGTGAATGAGGAAGCAAGTTATAAACATAGGTACATAAATGTACATAAAATACCCTAACACAAGAACTCTTTTGAAGCATATTCACGCACAAGGGTTGAGATTTGAAAATGATTCATTCAGTTGGTTAAGCAAACACAAAATGTGCATTTTTAAAGTGTATTCCTTGTACCCTGTCAGAAAGGTAAAGCCTACCATACCGATAAGCATTTTGTAACCCATTTTTTCCATAAAAGACTTCTTTTTTTAATCTCGGAAATTCACTTTTCAAAAGAACAGGAAAGAGGATAACCATGATCCTGATTAAATTATGGGATAGACTGGATGAGTATTTTATTTTGAGGTTTCTGTTAACTTTGCATTCACGCTTGAAAGTTTAAAAAATGATTTCTTTTAAGTGATTGAAAACAATATGAACATTTCTAGAAAAGAAATTAAAGAAAATTTCATAACATAGATTTTTATGTTTAACTGAATCCATGTTGTATTCTTTCCTCAAGCTTTATTCCAGTTGAAAAAATAAAATCCAAAGGCATAAACTACCCTACCCTACTCTACTTTACTTCTGATGAATCACACGAACTCATAATCAAAACATAGGTACGTAGGAAAGGGAAATGTGTTCTTATTCAGAGAGATGTTGACAAGTTATGATGCAAAGGAAGTCGAAGTAGGTCCTTGACATGACATTAAAAATTATATAGCTTGACATCCAAGTTGGTTGCATAACATGAAGAATACGTCTATCCGGATTTTTTTCACGAACGTTGACTTTTGCTCTTTCTGTTGATAAAGTAGTTGTTCATTACTTACTCATGAACTCTATAACCATTTCAGGACTTGCAAAAATGTATGTAGTTCATAAAAATATAAAAGTGTAATAACGTAGATTTGTGATTATAAAATCTACTCTCATTTTGCTTTAAAAAAGAGTCTCTAAACAGTCCTTGGAATTTTAATTATTATGAACCATCTTATGTATAAATGCAGTGAAAAACAAACTAATTTTTACGCTCACTGGAAGGTTACCATGAAGGTAAACGGTTTTTTATTAATAATTATAAGGATTTATAATTGTGAACAGCAAGGACATGTAAAGTTAGATGACAGGAACTGCTCTTCTAATTTTGGGTGCTTAAGATTAACAAAAACATTTAATTTCAAGGTACACAAAACACATTCTCGAATAACATGTATGATCGTTGATTTAGCATAAAATGGGAGGTCCACTTCTCTTATAGCTGGAAGTTCTGATTCGGTAACAGCCAGCATTTTTATTACTTAATTCAACGTTAGTGTTTCCCAGTCTAGATTCAAATTTGTCATCGTGTTATTTACTTAATTTTTCCTATCCTATTATTGTGAATTAACTTGTAACCCATTGTGATTCTTTTCTTTCGTCATTCTATTCTTTTCGTTAAAAATTTCGTCGTTCATTGTAAAGCTTGGCGTGGTTATCAAGAAACAATAAAGTTGAGTTCAAGCCAAGAAGATCGTAAAAAAAGCGTGTTTTACTTAAAGAGAAAACTATAAAAAATAAGATAAAAAGACTATTAGAACTACAGTCCACTTATCCACTTAAAACGGACTTTACATTTGGTCCTTCGAGCCGGATATTTTATTATGTTTTTAAAAATTGGAAGCTTTTTGCATACAAATCGAAAAAGGATTCGTTGTATATTTTATTTGAGCTTTTCTCCGAAGAACGTTTTTTGAATAAACTGTACATTAAAGTTTGTATCAATAATATCACAACTGAAAAATCATCACTAAGACGGAATCAGTCTTTTTAAATATGTATTCATATTACTTTATAGTAGTACTCTTGCCATGGGTTCGATCCTGCCTGTGCCTGCCTCTTGCGAGGAATTGACAAATTCTTAAAGAGTAATTCTTGTAATGAAAAGTAATTTCAAATTACTCGTTCAAATTCGGCTTTAAACTGAAGGCCCTTCTATACCTGACAACATTACTCGCACACAGGAATGGTTAATGGCTGAATCACAAACACGCTTCGGCTTCACCTGACGTTTACGAGTTCAGAATTCAATGCATGCTATCACAATGGAGCTTCGACCTCACGTTTCGTTTGACAATCGTAAGGAAAAGAACGTAATGTAACGTAATGATACATCTGAACATTTGCGTTGTCTGACAGGTTAACAGCTGTTAAAAAATGTCAACAAACAAAAAATTTGCTCTTTGGAGGGATGAAATAATAGAAATGTCATTCAATGTAACCTCGAAGCAGGTCCACCGTAACGCAGACGAAACCGGAGATGAAGCGTGTTTGTGATTCAGCCATTAGAGTCGTAAGTCACTAGGTCCTACTTCTTAACAAACTGTTGCGCTACCAATTTTATTTTATTACATTATCTTCAGTCAAAAATACTGCAGTGTATATATTTTACTGGAAACCCAAATCTCAATTTTGAAACTCATATAAAAATGATAAGAATATCATGTCATTGCTATATCGAGTTCAAAAAATTATCTCATCAATTCTGAAGTTCTATACAGGAGCCGCATTAATGTTGATACAAAATAATGACAAAAAAAGTAAACAGAAGTAAATTAATTGCCGATGACGGATGTTTTCCAAAAATGAATTATTATTTTTATCAAAAGTTCAAAAGAGTCAATCTTGAATAATTCGATAACGAACTTGTACTTACTTCATCAATTCTGAAATAAGTAATAAATAAGTTCCACAATCTGTTGTGTGGGCTTTTAAATTGTTCGTTTCAGATTGGAATTATAATTTCCACTGTTACTTTAAGAAGACGGGCCTTTTTTTAGGAATGGACGGGCTCAAAAGATTTAGTTTATAAAGATCCAAAAAATTACTTATTTTAGTTTCTTTCTTTAAATGTTCAAGTTTGAAATCATCGTTTTAGGGACAGGGGCATTTGTACTGTTGAAGGAAACATAAAACCGACTTAGTTGAAATTTTAATATAACTATTATATTTCAAAATATTCGTAATGATACCTTCTAAATATGTTTCCAACATCGTTTTTAAGCGATTTTTGATTTTTTTGAGAAGAAAAATGAACATTTTATAGTTTAAAAATAGCAAAAAATTTGAAAGAGTTTTAAGTTATTGTACAAAAAAGAAACATTTTTTAAAAATCTTTAGTTACTTAAGACCGCGGATACTTAGTCACACAAATTTCAACATTTCTAAAGTAAGGATAATTGGCCCTATCATTGAAATCAATACGGACATTTTTTTAAATAGATATTTGACTGTGTTTCACTTTGATTCAAAATAAAAATTATATAATGATCGATCGGAAATCACACTAAGAATTTTTTGAGAAAAATTGCGCATTTGTTTTCGCTATGAATATATTTTCTATTTTCCGAACGGAAATTCATTTTCCTGAAAAGCTGATACTTTTATGTTCAAAAGTGAAACGAATCGTTCCGCTGATAAGTGTTCCATTTTCACACAATTCCAATGATAGATTTCTCTCAGTATGAAAATTTCGGTGGATCTCAATCAGGAAATTTATTTCAATGAAAGCTATAAACTTCCTGTCAAAAAACATTTCCATGATTAGTTTCAATGACAAAAACCAATGATAGCTATAACTGGCCCCTTACGTGGTAAAGTTTCAAATTCAAGTTTTCTCCTTCATTTTGTTTAATGAAATATGAAATTTTAAGTTTCTTAAAAGGGGTTTAGAAGCCTAAAGAGTTTAAGAGAAGAGCTTTTGAAAGTATTGGAATAAATAACAGTTTTTGAACGAAATTTAATAAAATAGAAATTTATGTGTGGAGAAAAAAGTATTTTCTATTAAAAACCCCATTTTTAGACGAGAGGATTTTTCAGTTTTGTTTTATAAGTCACTAGAAGTTAATCTTAGCTTAACCTTAAAAGTGAGATGACTTTTTTTCAAACTGCTATTGCTAAGCTACAGTTAGCCCCTAAAGTATTTGATGCAATACTGAAAAACAAATTATATTCTTTAGTTAGAAACTATATTTCTGAATTCCAACACGGATTTATGAGTGGCAAATCGACAGCAACTAACTTATCAATTTTTACAAGCTACTGCCTTGACTGTATGGAAAAACGATTACAAGTTGACACTATCTATACCGATTTTTTAAAGGATCGTATTCAACATAATATTCTAATAAGAAAACTTGAATTGTTTGGATTTCACTCTGTGCTTCTTAAATGGTTTCAAAGTTACTTAGTTGACCGAAAGCAATAAATAAATAAATAAAGAAATAATACATTTTTCCGGCGTTCCACAAGGTAACCATCTTGGACCGCACCTTTTTATTAACGTTATTTCATTATTTTTATTAACTACCGCAATATCTTCTACACACAAAATGTCTTGTATGCTGATGATCTTAAACTCTTCAGCAGCATAAGATGTCTTGAAGATGCGAAAAATGTCCAGAATGATACTTTTTTGGTTTTATTTTAACAACGGTAAATGTAGTTTTGTTACTTATTTAAAAATCTTAAATCCCTTGTGTTTTGAATACAAACTTGGTTTTGATTCTTTGCAGAGACTTGATAGTCAGAAAGATCTAGTAGGGATTTTTGACTCCAAAATGAGTTTTTCACTTCATATAGATCATGTCATTTCCAAAGCTAACTCAATGTTGAGCTTCATAGTTCGAAATTCAAAACTTTTTAATGATCCTTACACACTAAAAACAATATACTCATCTCTTGTTAGACCGCTGGCTGTTAGAATATTGTTGCGTTATATGGAATCCCTACACTCAATCGAGCATTTATCGTATTGAAAAGGTTCAGACAACATTTACAAAGTTTACTTTGCATAAGATTTATAAAAACTCAGATGTTCCATGTTATGAGACTAGATGTACTCGTATAGACTTAGAACCTCTAGTTTTGGGAAGAAAATTGTATTCTGTCCTTTTTGCTTATGATGTCCTCAGTTCTAATATTGATCGTCCAACGTTGTTATCAATGTTCAATATTTACGCTCCAGCTCGTAGCTTGCGCCCAAGAGATGGCGATTTTTCACATGTTCCTTACCATAGAACAAGTAACGCTGGACATAATCCAATCACAAATTGTTGGAAAACTTGTTAAGTTTATACTTGCGATCAAAATCTCTAAGTAATCAAGTTTTGACTATTATGTATAAAGAAAATATTTTTCAATAAAATATTTATTCTGTCATTTACTATCGTTATAATCAAGTCGTTTTAATATAACTCTGTTAAAAGGTTATGGGCCCAGGACAATAGCAAGATTCAAGGAATATATACATATACTGGAGAAAAATGTCTGTACAACAGAATTTGGAAATCCATCAAATGGAGAAGCTAACTGGTTCTGAAAATTTCAACATGGAGTTTTGCCATGAAAACCCAACTAAAACTTGAAGATTCATGGAAATGTATCGAGAATGTTCCTGGCGTTGCTTGAGTTGGATCTTTCTACGAGTAAGGACAAGATTGCTCGTTGCAAAATGATTCTGGCTATCGACAAGTCTTTATGTCCATATTAAGAATGCAACAACTTCTAAAGAAGTTTGGACTGCTTTGCAAAATCTTTTTCAAGACTCTGGTCTGGACAGGCGCATAGGTTTACTTCAAAAACTATGCTCAGTGGTCCTGGTAGAATGTTCTTCTATAGAAGATTACGTAAGACAAATCGTTTCGACCGCACATAAGTTGAATGAAATAGGATTTGCAGTAAATGATGAATGGGTTGGTAGCTTATTATTGAAAGGTCTTCCTGATGAATATAGGCCGATGATAATGAGCATTGGTTGCAGTGGAAAAGTAATTTCAGCAGATTCCATTAAAATAAAATTGCTGCAAGACGTTAAATATGATTCCAAATCATCCAATAGTGCTCTTTTGTCAAAGAGAGGAAGTTTTCCCAATTCACACAAGAAATGGAAGCCTAAGTATGACAAGAAAGGGAAATATCGTTGCTTTAACTGTGGTGGGGTCGGATACTACCGTTCAGATTGTATAACGAAGTTTAGTGTCCGACCCCACCACAGTTAAAGTAACGATATTTCCCTTTCTTGTCATACTTAGGCTTCCATTTCTTGTGTGAATTGGGAAAACTTACTCTCTTTGAATACCCATTTCGTCTTGATAATGTTGGCTCCAGCGGGCTTGTCGACACATTTCCAGGTATCATTTTCCTCAAATGATTGTTCTCACTCTGCATCGCTTCTATCCATTTTTCTTTGTCATCTCTGGATAACATATCTTCCATGTCTTCGGGTTCTTTCAAGATGTTGAAAGTCTCAGCATTGTAAACTACTCTTGGTAATTTTGAGATTCTTTCGCTTCGGCATGAGGGAGCAGATTCTCCAGCTTCTGGAAGGTTTGGATTATCTTCATCTATCTGCTGACTACCAACATCAATTTGCACGCTCAACGTTGAAACAAGATAGTGAGTTTCTGATGACGACGTTGCCACTGATGGATCTTCTTCGTTACAAATGCTTCTATAATTTCAATGAATTTCACTCAGCTATGGACGTTAATGTTATTAGAAATGTAATTAAGAAAAATGTATTGAGTTTTTTGTAAAAGTTATTATTTTTTTTATTATTTAAATATCGAAGACTGTTATTAATGTAGTCTTTAAAAGGTTTGTAACTTGACGGAAAAAATAAATAAACAAAAAATGAAATCTCTTTTCAATACTAAGAGTCTTTAATTTTGTTTAAAAAGTAAAAATTAATATAAATATTTACAATAAAAAGAAATATAATAATACAAACAGAAAATTTAAATTCTTGTTCTTAAACATGATTACTTTATCTTTATTTGAGCCACAGACCAAAATTGGTCACTTGGGCGTATACGTACTATTTTAAGTGACTTTTCTCCTCTTAAACAGTTAAAAAAATATTTTAATTATTTTAATAGCAAATATGATGATTCCCTATCTTTTATGTTAAAAAGAAATACATTCAGCTCAATGAAAGTGTAATTAAAAATCAATCATTTTAAGTTTTAATTGAAACTACTTTAAGATATCTTTCTATCAAGAACAAGAAAAAAAAACTCCCTTGATAGATTCATTCTACATATAGGTACTGTTCGAGATGTTCTCACATGTCTTCCTCTGGCTCTACCTAACATACGAAAAGAACAAAAAAAGAAGCACATGGGATTCTTCAAATTCTAAACAATAATATAAATGTATTATGATGTTGAATCTCAAGACTAGGGTGTGAAACTTATGCCTTCACCGTCGCATCGCCCTATCGCCCCCACCGGTCGCCTCAATGTGTAGGTGCAAACGATATCTAGATCTGGTGCGTGCAGATCATATCAGAACAGCCAGCGAATTGAAACACGAACAAGCTATGTGTTGTATAGCGGTATAGAGTGTTCCAAAAATACATCATATCATAGCTTGTTTTCAGTTCTAGTTCTGTATAGCGGTTCCATAAGATTTGGTGTGTTTAAACAGATATTTCTGTTAGCAACGGAAATCGAAATTATAAATTCCAAAGATTTTGCATCAGACGTTAGATATAGGATAGGACAGGCGTACAGTAAAAAAGAAGCAGGAGCGCAAAAAAAAATAGTCCATCACATAAATAATAATAATCATCAGGTAGCAAGTTAGGAGACTTTTGGTTCGAGGTGGTCTCTGTTGATCTGGGTGGGGTATATACGGCTTAGTTTACCCGCCAAGGGTCAATAAGTCAAAAATAAATATTATTTGTGTATTTTTAATACGCCATCGATCATTATTAAGGACGCTCAAATTGTTTACTCTAGGAAATTGCGTTGCGATTTACCCAGAAGGCGCCAATGGATCGTCAAAATATGGGCCATTTGCGCACATCATCCATCACAAACAAAATTTATTACATAGCCTAGCATAGGCTTTACACTTTGTGTGAGAGTATACACAAGTCACTTTAACGTGGTGAGATGTCTCCTAGCTTATATGATTTTTAATGATGCAGGAAGTCTGTTGTACACAGTATGATTGAAGCGATGGTCAAGTGAATTAATTGAAATTAATTTGAATGAATATATTTTACTTTTGTTTGAAATAAAAAAGCATGACATCAGAAATGAATGAATTATTCGAGATGGGAAGAATGTTTTTTAGAAAAATTTCTTCATATAAACGCAAAGAAGCTAAAAGAGAAAATTTAATGAAAAAGAACTAATGGAGATTTGTTTAAATTAACGGCAGAATTTGCCAAAAGAATCGTATATTTTGTTTTTGAAGGTTTTAATATGATTATTAGAAATAGGATTACAATTTTGTATTTCTTATCAAAAGAGGATGGACTTGTTCTACATTCTACATTCACATATTCCAAGAAGTCTCCGTACAGTAGCTTTCTTTTTGTTGATTCGAGATAAAATATTTACTATAACAATATATTAAAAACGGGTTTTTGGAAATCACAATCACAATTTTGTTTTAATTTGGTTAATGTTACCACTTTGGTTTTTACATTTACGAGTATTGTTAGTACTTTTTTTTCCAAAAAAGCACTAAAATTAGGCTGCTGTACGGAGACTTTTTGGACTAGGTGTATGTACCTAAATTAAGTCTACCAACGAACTAGTAATTACTAAAAAAAAAACAAAAACATAAATAATCAACCAACCACCCCAATACGTAACATAATGGCAGAAGCTGGACTTCCCCTAGTAGAAGACCGTATTTTTGAAACCAGAGCTTAACTCTACGTGAAATTTGCGTTCAGCCGAGGCTCAATTATTGATGAAGACGCCAAAGAGCTTGATAAATCAAAGTATCTTAAACGTATCCTTTCAGCAATTTCTACCGCTATAACAATTGCCAAATCTATGGAACTTCCAGTTATTAAGCACGAAAAATACTATCCAGGATGAATTGAAGATTTCTCTTTTATCATGAACATGACTGAACACAACAAAAATCACACCTCCTCATACATTTGGCGATCTTTATTCAAAGATAATACTGATTCCCTAAGGTTCAAAAATTGGAAAATAATTTTCACAAACGGTTCCAAAACCCAATACAGCACATCGTTTGCTTCAACCTACGAAGATGGTTCCCTTCTGTCCATTGGAATTCTGGACAATAGTGTCTCTGTATTCACCGCTGAAGTTACTGCGATCTTAAAGATCGAGAAATCTGTGCTTACACTGACAAAACGTGACTTATTACGTGAAGTCAATCGTAAAAACAAAGCACATAGATTAAATGACTGGCAGAATTACCAGCATTTCTACAGATCCATCAACATTGATAAATCTAAACCAAGCTACCCAACTTCAAGACGGATGATCACATTCTAGGAATTACACAAGCTTAGTTTTTATAAAGAGTCAGAAGCCTCAGCAGCTAACTCTCTTAACAATATGTATTAACTTGTAAATTTTTATTTATAGTTAATAAATTTTAATAATAAATAATCAAAGTAGAATTGTGCGCTTTAAACAAAAGAACTATTTTCAAGCTCCATGGTATACAGTTTTGTGTCGATAATTAGAAATAATGGTATTGAAGTAAGCTTTCCTATATTGTTCAAATTTGTTTATTTTGCTAAATCAAATAAAAATAAATATGTAATTGTTGTAACCAAATGGTTGAAATTTAGCAATACTGCCATTTCAATGGGGCAATATTGAAAAAAATAGTTGCTCTAACTTCAATCCCCAAACCCCAATGGTTTTCAGCACTATTTAAGGCACAAAAATTAAAAAAAATTAAATAAAATAGTCCTGAAAATTTCCGAATAAAGTTACTTCTCTGGGAATTTAAGAAAGGGTTATACGGGATAAATATAAAATATTGTCTAAAATACAGAGTTCTTTTGAATTTTTAAAAAATGTATTTTTCTTTTTTAAAAACAAATCTTGTTGGCTTTATGTTTGATCCATACTATTTTCTTAACCACAAAAATTACTCTTTTTCGAAGTTAAAAAAACAATTGTTTTGCCTGATCTTTCGGTCATAATATTGCTAGCAAAACATCATTGAAAGACATTTTCTAATATTGTACGAATTATTAAAATAGAGAACTTTTGGGCATATTTTTAACTTTTTAATGTAACTAATAAAAATTAAAATTAAAAAAACACTGGGTATTAGCTTTTGTTCTTGAACGACAAAAAAAATGTTAACTGATTTAATGTAAGGGGTAAAAAGAGACTTTTTGCTTCGAATGTCTTGAAAAATTGTTCAATTTTGAAAATAGAGTTTTTTGTAATCAGTAAATATTTAGACCATTATGTACTGCAAAAATGGTAAAGAGTATTGGTCTAAGAGTTAAACCTTAGGGAACTCATGCAGCTCAACTAAAAGTTACTTAAGAAGTTAAATGCATCTTGCATGGATAATGATACAAACAATTTCTCATTACTTAAGCGTTATACAATAAGGACATTGCAACATTTTTTCTTTAATTAAACGCCGCAAAATCAGTTGAGATATTTCAAAAAATTGAGTGTCGGATTGAAATACAATTAAAACATTTATAAATGGAACTTTACGTTTAAAGCCGTCGAATTGTTGAACTCAATTTTCGATGATTTTGATGACTCAGTCACATATTTCGTCTGCTATTTCGAGTTCGATAAACTCTTCCAACGTCTTCGGCTTGTTGTCCACAAACTAAACCAATGAACTAACTTAGCCTTAAAAAAAGGAGTATACGAAGTGTGTTCAATAAGTACCCGGAATTTCGGAATTTTTTGCCAATCTTCGAAGCACTCTTGATATTCACTTTTTGATATGCACTGAGGATTCTGAGCGATTCGGCCTTTATTTCTTCAATCGAGGAAAATAGCCGTCCTCTTTTGGGTATCTTCAACTTTGGAAACATAAAAAAGTCACACGGAGCCATATCTGTTGAATGTGGAGGGTGGGGCATGACTACGGTATTACAAACAAGCAACGACGAGTGGGCAGGTGCGTTATCGTGGTGTCAAAGCCATGAATTGTTTTTCTATAAATCTGAGCATTTTTTTCGGATTGCTTGACGCAAACTTTGCATAACTTCAAGGTAAGACTCCTTATTAACCGTAAGAACTCCTAATGCACTACGCCATTATAATCGAAGAAAACAGTAAGCAAAACCTTCACATTTAATCGAATTTGACGTGCTTCTTTCGCTCTTGGTGACGTTGGATACTTCTAGGAGGACGATTGTGCTTTGGTTTCGACATCATAACCCTACACCCATGTTTCATCACCAGTTATGACCCTTTCAAGCAAACTTGGTTGTTGACTTCATTTAACAGCTCCTGAGCGATGTTCATGCGATTTTTTTTTGGTGGAAATTCAGCAAAAATCACCTAGCTCTAAAAAACACGTTGATCCTTAGCAACTCCACAGACAAAGTGAACAGTGAATATAGCAGAAAATTTTATAATACTTTAGGGGCATGGATACGAACACAATAAACAATTTTTTTGACCCTTCAGACTCTTAACACCGGCGAAATTTTTAAATTTCGGGTACTTTTTGAGCACACCTCGTATAGGGGTTAAACTTAACTAACGAGTCTGCTTATAGACTGGCCCTTTGGCTAAGATAACACGCTCATCACTTATTGCTTATTGACGATCCCATCCATCCAAAAATGAGTTTCTTCACTTACAAAAAAAAACCCTTATAGTTAAAGCGGTCATCGACTCCGCATTTAGTGACAAATGTTTATAATTTGCAAACGTTGCTCGTTCGTGTACTTTAAAAATTAAAAAAATGATAGTTCATGTATTCAAGCGTTAAGCAAGTTAGTGTTGTTTGTCATTCAATTTATTAGTGATTCTAAAAAAATTCCTTAGATTTAATTATTTCAAAAAATGAATGTCTTATTAAATTTGGTTGTGATTGGAATGCAATTTAACGAAAGCATATTACATTTTGAAAGAACTTTTTTTCTTTAAGATTATCAATACTAAAATAAAAATTAGATAACGCAACATTCCGTAGAAAACTACTAGTAACTTACAACTCTCAGCCCTTCCTGTGTGCGAGACAATTCAGGGATGTAGGGAACCTAGAGTTTTTATGCCGAATCCGAAAGCGAAATTTAAGAAAGAACTTTTTATTACATGAATTACTCTTGGAGGATTTGTCAATTTCTCGCAAGAGGCAGTACCTGTAAAAAGACTTTAAGGTAGCACAGGCAAGAATTAAACCAAGACCTTTGGCATGGCATTTCTACGCGTTAACCATCACGCCACAGTTACTACCGTAATGTTTTTTTTTTTTTAAAAGATATTTTCTCTTGTAGAAAGTGCCATGGAAAAGTGCTTTTTAAATTGGCCAATTATTCTCGACATAAAATTGTAGGTCCCCTCAATATATACGCTAATACCCACTCAAGAAAAGATGTGTTCCATAAGAGTTATATACTTCGCAGCAAATTTAATATTAAATATGGTTAAAGATACATTTAATAAATCTTCTCCATATCTTAAAACAAAGAGCTGCAAACTTATCACACTACATTTCTTAGTACTTCAAAGCTTGATTATTATTTTCTCATTTATACTCAGTATTTCATTGCGAATTGCCCTCATTTGACAAAGACCAAGTAATAACGTTGTTCTATACCCGCATTCTGTTGTACGATAATAATATCCGGTGATGAAGATGATTGTGGAGCATGTGGCATTCTCATATAAGTTTCAATAAAATAACTGCCTGTTCCAGACATCCCACCGTGATGCACATCTTTTTTCCACCCACTGTTTTTTCCAATTTTTTTTTTTCAAAACATACCTCAAACTAAACACCCAAATTAATCGTTTCTCCTGGCATGAGACTTAATGCGTGCAACCACAACGTGCGTATGCTATTTGGTCAAATCAACATCGTCATCATCATCTCTCCACATATTTATTTTTTTGTTGTAGTTTTAAAAACTAATCCATTGCCACCACTATCAACCAGAGAGACGTCCAGCCATTTATTCATCGATTGAGAACTTCTTCTGAACCAAACCCAACCAAACAGCTGCATCAGTTAGATGCTGGAATAAAATTGGACGAACAAGAAGAAGAAAAACTAATGTTTAGTCTTTTATCCCTTGAGGTGCGGGTGGTATCTAATTAATCGCCTCCGCTAATTAATCTTTTTCGCTTTTTATTTATCCACTTAAGATGATGTTCGTTTGGCTTTTGCTTTGACTTGAGAGTGGCTATGAAGCTGGGCTACCCAGGATGTCCTTTACAAATGTATCTCTTTTTCTGAGTGAATAGAGATACCCAGTATCTTTAATGGTGGTTGGCTATGTTTTATATATTTCTGGGCTGGACACATGCTGACGTTTAATGAAAATTGCAACTCGAGATATGGATTGGGGTGCATCGTGCTCGTGCAATGTGCACAGATCCAAATAGAGTTCTATTTGAGTCTTCTTAATGTTCTTGAGCTTATGCAAGAGATAAGCAAGTGCATCAGCATCAGCCTAGCCCCTGTCCCTCTTCACTTAATATTGCTCAATTAGAAATGATATACGAGTCGAGAAAAAAAAAACGCCCCCGTGTCTGACTCTAGTCCGGTCTAACTGAGACGTTGGAATTGGAAACACTTAACGCTTCAATGGACTTTTGTTTGTATATAATGTGTAATATAGTTAGCTAATGCTAACACAAAATTACGAGCACATGCAGTTTTCTAATTCCCTAACACACTGTACTTGTGTTCTTCTTATAGGTTGCAAGTATTGTAAACTATCCGTATTGTATTTTGGACATGAGGAAGTCTTTAGTTTAGGTTATAGCTTGGCTGGAGGGAACTTATTGTAATGATAATGATGCCGATGATGGTCAGTACAATTCAAAATGAATATAAATATTTAATTTGGTTTTCTTTTTGAAATTGAAAATATTTTTTGTTTGTTTTTTTAAAATAAACATAATTGCTGACCTAAAATAGTCTTCTTGAAAAAAATGTAGAGATAAGGAACGATTTCAACATACATATTTTAATGTAAAGAAAATTCAATTTTTGAACATAAAAGTGATTTTTAATTGCGGTTTAAGTTATCTGTTGTGTAAACTATAAAAATAATATTACATGTTTATTTGTGTTAATTGGTTTGATTACCTATTTTGGAGAGAAGGGTTAGAAGTTTGAACATAAACAAAAAGACTATTTTAAAATTTAGGCCATCTAAGTTAATAAGAGATTATATACCTAACGAGCATTACTTGTCATAGTCTTAGACTGAACCAAGTAAGGGTCTTGTAGATAAGTGGGTGCTTACCGGCAGAGAATCCTCATTATTGCAAACCGAGTTGTTTAAGGTCTTATATCTACGTAAGCTGATCAAAAAGTTTCGAGACTTTCTTTATATATGTACATTTATTTTTGTTAGTTAAAAGTTCCAAAATTATATCCACTGTGCGTTCCTTAACTCGCCATTGGTGACGCAAATTTGACTTTGGTCAATGGTGATGCACGTCTCACAGACCCCGTTTTTCAACTAAATATTTTTCGAAATGTGTCACTAATATTTCGTGTTTTTTTTATATATATGCTCCATCAACAGAAACTCTTTTATTACAATATACAAATTCACAAAATTGATTTTTTAGAGCATTAAAAAATAAAAGTTTTTTGGTAATGCATTTTTTTTAAATTAAATAAAAAATCACATATTTATTAATGAAAATTATGTTTTTTGGTCTCTCGACATTAGGAACTTTAGTAAAATAAACAAAAATTGGTATCCTTCCAAAAAAAAATACAAAAAAAATACAACTAACTTTCTTCAGTCAAACAGCTGCTGCAATATTACACTATGGGCTCCATACATAAATATTGCTTACACTTTTGGCAAAAATACTTCGTTTTTCTATTTTTTTTCCATCTGCACTCATAGCATCGGCCAGTTCTTGAAGGACCCGATGTCCCAGGTCCACCTTCTTCATTTAAAACCTCTGAAATTCTAAGTCTCATTAAACGTGGCAAGTTCAAGTGCGTTTGGCGTTCTCGAATGTAGGGTTCAATTAGTTTCATAGCAAAATTCTTTATATTCTATAATAATAATTCTTTTTGCAACAATGCTTCTGCCAAGGGTATACTGGTGTACCAATTATTAGTTGCGACGTTACGACCTGTGTTGAAGATCGGTTCGCTTAATCTTTGAACAACGGCTAAGCTAGAATTGTCCAAATTGTATTGCCTGCTTGAGATTGTTTACCGAGATTAATTTCCATATTATATGTGTAGAACATTTTGGCGTCACAAAGGGCTTGAATTTTGATGCCATACGGATTTGGTTTGTTTGGAATGTATTGCCTAAATGAACACTTTCCAACTTTTCATTTATTGTCACAAAAGCAGATAAAGTGTAACTAGCTTTAAAATTTTGAACAAATTTCTCGAATATTTTTCAAATATGCCAGATTTCGTCAAATTCCTTTCTATTTGTTCTAGTTGTGCCATCATCAAATCTCAAAACACGAAGTAAAAATTTAAATCTCTCGGCAGACATTGAAAGTCGAAATATTTCAATCGAACCACCATCTCTTCGAAACAACTCTTCTGGAAAATTTTTTTTTCACTGTACCAATATATTGGTTGGTATACTTGAAAACTATATGGATAATGAAATCGTCAAAAAAGTGTCTCCACTTTTTGGGTCCTGGTATCTGTGAAACTATGTTGACATTTCTAGTAGGTACAAACAGATTGCCGCGCATTTCGTAAATTTTTCCAATATAAAATTGGTTGTTGGCTAAAGGCTCTCGTCACTCAAATCCTCTTCGCTGTCTGAATTTTGGGTTTCCTCTAATTCGTTTTCATTCTCGGATTCACTATCTGAAGAACTTGGTGATCTGTCCTCATCGATTGTTCTTTCTTGCACACCCGGGCTCACAGACCAGTAGGTCACCATTGACGGGTTAATAACAATACACTCCTCCCAACGCTGCCGCCGGAATGCAGCTATTCCTGCGAGGTTTTTTGAATAGCCTTGACATTGCCAAAACTTTCCCCTTCCATGATTCCTTTTCATTTTTGAAACATTAAGAAGTCTGTTGGGTCAGATCTAGCGAATAGATAGATTAGAGAATTACTATCATCGCATTATTCTTGCAATAATTGATTCGATCAATTCGAACTAACGAAATTACTCACTTAGAACCTCGTTTTCGAAACTGTTGGGTGTCCTGAACGAGGATCGTTCGCGATTGATTTCCTGCCTTCTTTAAACTTTTCAATCCATTCATGACACTTAAAATGAATAAAAAATTCATGCTCAGAAGCTTTTTGCAATGCCCTCCGATCACGAACAAAATAATGAAATTGGCCAAAACGAGAAAATGGATTTACTATATTAACTGATTTTCCGTTTTAGAACCACTAATCAATTATCTAAAACTATAAAAACAGCTGTGCTTGGAAGAACTTCCTCTACACAGTGTTACCAACCTTTCTATTGGCAAGTTATTAAAAAAGTCCCGGAACTTTTTAAGCGACTTTTGTATTTCTTATTCGTTGAAATGATCAATAATTAACGCTGGGGTGGAATCGGATAAGGTGACAATTGACTATCATATTTTTGATAGTCAAATTGACTTTCATTTTCATTCCACATGTGTAAAATGATTCAACTTAATTCATTTCGATTGAACCTTTCCAGATTCAAATTGTCAAAATTCATTGTTGCCATGGTGTAATTTTAAATAGATTCTTATAAAACATCTAAATAAAAGTATCAAATACCATGTGTTTGAATAATATTCTTTCTTTTCTCGATTTTTTTTTTAATCTCGAAGGCTTTTTCGGTCACAGAAATGTTTTTTTTTTAACAAAAAATAGTCGTTTGTGTAAGCGTCTGGTAGCTCTATTCGGAATTAACATATTTGTTTGAAACAACGATCACATTTTTGTTGTGACAGCTTTTTAGGTATCAATTTGACTATCACCTTACAAAGAACAAATTCGTATATTTTGATTGTCAATTATCAACAATCAGCTAAGCCGATTACTCCCCTGCTTACACTGCAAATAAGCGTTGCCACTTCAAGAAAAGAAGAGCACAGTAGATCTCATTACAAAAAAAGCAATAGATTGGATCCTTCCGCAATAGATTTTTATCGAACAAAAAATAAACAAACAATTAATTTTAAAACTATAAAAATGTAAAACATACCTTTTCATTTTATCTGTTCCTAGTTCAAAAAAATTTACTTTATTTATTCTTAAAATTCTGTTCTAAAATACAAATTTAAAGCTTTATTAATTTCTTATGAAGATCCATCTAGAGATTAAATATACGTATTTGAGGATTGGAATTTTTTATAATAATAATTCTTTTAAAATGAGGAATTTCCAGTGTCACACAATAAATATACAAATTTAAATAAGCTCTCAGAATCCTGTAGTTTCGCAAAAAACGGGAACGCTTTAGTAACAGAGACAGAGATTTGTTTCATTAATGAAAACATCGAACAAAGTTCACAATGAATTGGCTTCGTTTGGACGGTTTTGCAGCTGTCATTCGTTGATATGTTTTTAGACAGCTGTCCAAGAGATGGTTTATTAAACATACAAAAAGTGCAGTAGATTGAATTTAGTGGCAGTAGATTTAGATTTTTCGAAATGTGCAGTAGATTTATTGCTTTTGCAGCAAAGTGGCATCGCTGCAGTGAAAAACTAACACTTTTAATTTTTGAGAATTAAAAATTCTTTATTTCATTTGTTGCTTATGAATGAGCAATAGTGGTTCTTCAAGACAGTATTTCTTTTAAGGCATCTTATAATTCAAGAAGTTATTATTTTAACGTGGTTAGACTAGTGACGTATTGGAAGAAAATATTTGACGGGCTATTGTTACGGCACCAATTGATGCTGAAAGTGTCGAATTTTTTGAGCAATTTTTTTGACCGGGGATATATTTTACCAGCTTGTCTTCAGACTCAGCCATGCTTCTGATTTTCTCATTTTACTTTTAGGTTCGCCGATTCTATCTTAACATAGCTTAAATGCCTTTTCCATAAATAAAATGGTTTACGGATTTTAAAAGTCTCGGTTTTTCATAATTACTGCATTTTTACCGTCTCAGTTTGGTGGTCTTAAGAACAGAACAGAATTGAAAAATAAAAAAAAATTCAAAAATAATTTGTATTTATTTATAGATTCAAGTCTAAGTTTCATAAATTGTTTAAACAAAAAAACAAAAGACGTAACAAAACCACGATGCCAACGGGCGACTGAGATCTCTACTAATTTTGGTAAGACAGGTTTAGTCTCAAAGCTTTCTCGTCTGTGCGGCTTTTTTTTACTGGATTAAATCTTGATGCTATTAAAATTGCATTGAAAAGTTCATTCACATTCTTCAACCTAAAAACATGATAAAATCCATGTCCAAATCCGACACTGAATGTACTTAGGCAGTACTTCCGTACTGTGAGATCAGTCTAAAAGTATTTAAATTCAGTAATTTTACAAAACTGATTGAAAACTTTAAATTTTTCAAGTACTACTTTATTACACTTATAATATTTCATGATTCGATAATTTTAATTATAGTTTTTTTTCGTACACATCTTAATTAAATTTGTGTATTAAGTGTCATCTAGATTTCGTTTTCTTTTTTTTTTTTTCAATATTGAATCACTTCGATATGCATCATATAAAAATGTATCATACAAATTAATCATTTCTCAAGCTTGATTTGTAAAGCTACTTTAAGGTTACTGAAGCGAAAACAAGAATTTAGTTAGACTGCCGCGAGAAGTTGATAAACTATAACAAATTTATCAGTTCGGTTGCATTTTCAATCTTTCTATAAAATTTTATAAAAATAGTATTAATAAAAAATAAGTGTTAAGTGAAGCAAGATAAAGCTTGTAGAAATAGTGTTCCACTGCTTCTTAGAGATAAATTGATTCCTCTTTTAGTCATTTGTAATCTTTGAAATGAGAAAAGGTTAAGAATTAAAAATTATAATTTTAACTAAAACTTCTAATTAAAACTTCTTTTTAAACAGAAAAAGTAAAACTTTCTTTCATGGGACACTGTAACACTTCAATTGTACCTATGTCAACAATAAGTGAGTGAGTCGTAAAGTATTTTTCATTCAGTCTCAAAATACAAAAAATAAATCTTTTTATCGAGCTAAAAAAACAATGTTGATACTTTTTGTTTTTGTGTTCAAATTCGTTCCTAGACGTCACGTGTAAATGTGACCATAAGAAAAATACAAATTTTTGTCACGTTTCCCAAACAGTTCTTTCGCCAACGAGACGAGATGCATATTGAGTCCTTTATATTGATTGCGCTTTGTTTCAATATTTTCTCAGAACCATTTGGAAATAAACTTTTTATTCTTCATAATTCCTTGAATTAAACATCCATTTGTAATCATCAACCACAAAACTATCATGTCTAGTTTATTTATTGTAAAAGATTGAGTTGAAAATCTTTTCTTTCATTAAGAAAAAGCTTAAATGAAAATTTTTCTTTGTGGAAAAAACATAAAGAAATATAAACATGAACTTGCTAGAAACATCACGTTAAACATCAATTGCAATTGACCTCTTTAAATATTGTAAAGCTAATTACTCGAAATAATTTATGACAAGACGAGGCGCCTCTTCCATAATGCACCTACGTAAAACGTAGACGTAGACTTGGTGTGTTCTAGTTGACTTTTATAACACCTCATCTACCTGTCATTTCATACAAAAGTCTTAACACCCACAGGTGAATTTTTTAAAACAAACAATTTTGAAAACTGCATGAGATTTTCTTGTTCTTCTGTTTTGTTCGAAAAGTATTACCAAACGTCAGGTTAGTTTATGAAGATTGGGGAACCTTTTTCAATTTACACCTTCATTAAATGAGATTGTCGATTTGATTATTATTCATTTAGATATTTTTTGAGGTTAGGTACACTGTTCTCAAATGTCCTGATGCTATATTCGAATCTAGGCTGGTGAATTAATTTCTTTACACTTTAATGTTTTTTTTTTTTTAAATTTTGTTTCGTTCTCTCTTTGTTAATAAAATATAGATTCTTTTTGTAGTTCTAGGTTTGTTGGTGTAATCTCATTTAAAATAGATTACTTTGAGGAATATTTATGACCTCCTTATCGTTATCTAACGACAGGGGCTCGTTTATTAGTTGTATTTTTTTTTAGTTTATTTTTAATCTTTGCTGAGGTTTTGTTTACCACTTCTCAGTTGGTTTTGCATTTAAAATTATTAAATTCTTTCTAATAATACGAGGGGGGGTCAATAAGTCCGTGACTTTTGGAATAAAACACAGATTTTTTGATAAAAAAAAATAGCTCTATCCACTTTGTCCAAAGCTTCTCCAATTTTGTATCCCTTCCAAAATAATGATTTGTCGAGGTCCTCAAAATAGGCCTTTGTTTGCGAGATGACTTCATCATTGGAGTCAAATTTTTTTCCACCAAGCCATTTCTTCAGGTTTGGGAACAAGAAGTAGTCGCTCGGAGCCAAATCTGGAGAATAGGGAGGACGAGGGAGCAATTGATAGCCCAATTCATGAATTTTTGCCATGGCAACTGCTGGTCGCCTGTTAGCAAACGCGGCGGATCATTCAAAATTGAAACCACTGAGGCATGCGAGATCCCTACGGCTTCCACAATCTCTCGTACTTTCAATCTTCGGTCGGCCAACACCATATCGTGAATTTTTTCGATTGTTTCGGGTGTAGAGACCTCAACTGGGCGTCCAGGACGTTCGGCATCTTCAGTGTTTGTACGGCCACAACGAAATTCAGTAACCACTTATTTACCATTGAAATCGATGGTGCAGAGTCCCCATAGTATTTATCAAGCTTAGCCTTGGTCTCGGTCATGGTTTTTGACGCAGGAAATAATGCTTAATAAGCATTTCCTTTTTTCCATTTTCTCCTCAAATTAGTGAGTAGTCTGATAAAAATAGCTATCAAGCACAAACTAACTGACGCAGCAAGTTTAAATTTTGACAGGAATCAACTGACAGGAGCAGTGTTGCTGTTTCAGTAACTTACTTAAGGTGGCGCTACAGTCCGGGGCGGACCTGGGCCTCAACCAACAAGCGTCTCCAGCCAGTTCGGTCCCTAGCTAGCTGTCTCCAGTTTCGCACGACAAGTTGGTTGAGGTCCTCTCCCACCTGGGTGCGCCACCTGAGTCGCGGTCTTCCTCTACTGCGCCGTCCCTCGGGATTGGATTCGAAGACCTTCCGGGCTGGAGCGTTGATGTCCATCCGCTCTACATGACCTAGCCATCTAAGCCGTTGGACTTTGATTCTGCTAACTAGGTCAGTGTCGCTGTACAGCCCGTACAGCGCGTCGTTATATCTTCTCCTCCATTCTCCATCTATGCGTACGGGACCAAAAATCGCCCGAAGAATTTTTCTCTCGAAGCATCCTAAGACGCTCTCATCTTTCTTTGACAGGGTCCAGGCCTCAGCGCCATAAATGAGAACCGGGATGATGAGTGTCTTATAGATGTTGATTTTAGATGGTCGAGAAAAGACTTTACTTTTCAATTGCCTTCTAAGTCCAAGGAACCAGCGATTTGCAAGACTTATTCTTCGTTGTCTGCATTAATAGCGGTGCCTAGGTAGACAAAGTCCTTAACTACCTCAAAGTTATAGCTGTCCATGGTGACGTTTTGTCCAAGACGTCATCTTCTTCGCTTCCGTCGCAATGCTCAAAAACGCTCCACTGACATCACGCTTTGATCTTCCAGTTATGTCAATATCATCTGCGTATCCGAGTAATTGGATGGACCTTTGGAAGATTGTGCCTCTAGTGTTGACGGTTGAGTTTTGCACAACTCTTTCCAGAACGATGTTGAAGAAGTCGCATGACAGTGCATCGCCTTGTCTAAAACCTTTTTTGACATCAAATGAATCGGTAAGATCTTTTCCGACCTTGATAGAGCAGCGTGCATTCTCCATCGTCATTCTGCACAAACGGATAAGTTTGAAAGGGATGCCAAAATGAGACATTGCTCGGTAGAGCTCTTCCGTATAGATGCTGTCATACGTGGCTTTAAAATCGATAAATAGATGTAGCGTATCGATTTGAAGCTTTTGGCATAATAACTGAAACTGTTAGGGCACATAATTAGAAACACACGTTTATTTTGTCTAATATTTGTTTAATTTATTAGCATTTTAGCTTTTTGATATTATTTTTGAATATTTTACTAATATTGTTCAATATTTTGTCGAAAAACCACGGTTATCAATATATATATATAACTGCAATCTTCTGGGCATAGAGCTAACCAAATCTTCACAAACTTTTTTTGGAATCGATTTCCAAACATCCTGAATTTTTGGGAATAAATTAGACATACCAATTTTGTTTATAGCTCATTTTTTTAAGGTGCTGCCATAGGTTTTCTATCGGGTTAAGATCCGAGCTGCACGACGGCCAGTCCAAAAAAGTGATGGAGTTGTCTTCAAACCATTTTGTAGTGTAACTGGCCGAGTTCTTTGGATCGTTGTCTTGTTGAAGTTTCCATACTACGAGTACGTACGGCAGTGAAAATGTATGCGTACAGCAGTATAACATTCTCAAGGATTCTGCAATATTGTCCATATGACCCTCAATTCTTTTGATCGGGCCAACGCCACACTAAGACATTACCTCCCAGATCATAATACTGCCACCACCATGCTTGGCAATGAGACGAGTGTACTTTGGATTATATTCTTGGGATCTCGGACGCCGAATACAAGCTTTTCCATCAGATTTATTCCTATTAATTTTTGCTACATCCGAAAAAGCACATGCTTCCACTGATTGACCGTCCAGTGTTTATATTTTTAAAGCAAAAGCTAAGCGGGTTTTTCTGTGACGTTCAGTCAGTAATGGCTTCTTCCTTGTATTGCGCCCAAAGAGTCTAGCTTCGCGCAACATTTTTTTGATTGTGTCTACAGCCGGTTCACTATCTGCTTCACCAAACACTGCCCTCCTAATTTCACTCGCAGTTGCAAAAGGGTTTTTTTTTTGCTTTCACGAACAATTATTGCATCTTCTCTATGAGAAGTTGACTTTGGTCTTGACTTTTGTGGTATTTTTTCTATTGTATTATTTTTGTTGAAATATTGAACAGCATCAAATACCATCTTCTTTGAACATTTTGAACTGTTAGAAATCTCCCTATAAGATTTTCCTTCCTTATGATGGCTCAAAATTTCACGTTAAGTCTTTACGTCACATGATTTGTCTTTTTCCCATTTTGATGACTTAGCTAAACAATTAAAATTTAATTGTCGAAAAAAACTAGATACAAAAGTGTAACTTACAATGCCCAAAAATAACTTTTAAATCTGGAAAGTATCAAAATAAGGTTCGTTTCTAATAATGTACACGATCGATTTTGTGGTGTTGTGCTTTTTGCTTTCTTTAAAAAAAATAACGGTGCCCTATGTTACTATTATGATTTTAAAGTGAAGTTGGCTAGATTTCAATGTAGAGGAAAAAAAAAGATGGCCGCATTTATTCAAAAGAACACATAATCGGAAGTAGAATTTTGACCTGAAAAGCGTTTCTAATTGAGAGCACGGCACTGTAGTTTGACAATTATCCTTATGGGAATTGCTATACAATTTTAACTTTTCTTTTTGTTCAAAATCCTAAGATTTTCATCTGTTTCCATTTTTATTCAGGGTCACATATTTTTTGGTTTTATATTTTAAATGAACATTTTAGTTTATTTTTAAATTTTGACTTTAAGTGAGAAAAATATAACACCAATTAAATTGTCGTTTCGAGAAGATTGGCACCATGAGATTCTTTTAAGATAATTTTTAAACTCTTCTCGAATATTTTGTGCAGTATCTCGTACTTAATTTCGGAAATATTAGTTTTGAATAAAAACTTGTTGGTCAACGTTGAATTTGGCAATCAGAAACTTCTCAAGCATTAAAACCATAATTAGTCGTGTTTTGTGGCTCGTTTCCAATCACTGTTCAAACAAATTCGTTATAATTCGACCGGGCCATTGAATCGAACAAATTCGGATCATCGGCAAAAATTTGTACTTGCATTAGCCATTTTTTCAACTTAACGTAGATAAGAAATATCGCATAAAGCAGAAAAAGCGGCTGAGTTTGAATCACAAATTTAGTAGTAAGTTTTAATAATTTTAAAACGTGCGTTGCGTGCATCGTATTGTTAAACGATCCATTTTCGGAAAATGACAAATTTTTAACTAATATTATCACTTCAAATGACAGCTGAGTTTGACGGATGTCAAATGGCAGCTCTACCATCATTTAACCACGAAATGAATGACCTTATACCCAATTAAAAGAATTGTTTCTAAATTAATTCAAGGTAGGAAGATTCGGGCCTCTCTAGGCAATACAATCGCAACAAAACACGTGAGTAGGGGAACACCCCAGGGTGGTTTCCTTTCGCCTCTTCTATGGCTTCTGTTCATGGATACAATTCTCGTTAAATTAGAGAGATGTGGAGTGAAGGCGGTAGCCTACGCAGATGATTTGGTGCTATTGGTGTCAGGAAAGTACACCTCTGTGATCAGTGAAATCACGGAGTCAGCTTTGAAGAAAGTTAGCAACTGGGCCACGAGTTGTGGATTAGGAGTTAACCAAAGTAAAACTGAACTGTTGCTCTTTACCACCAAAACTAAAGTACCGCCCTTCACGCTACCTCGACTCAACGGTCAAATCCTCTCATTGTCTTCCAGTGCAAAATATTTGGGAGTTATACTCGACCCTAAACTAAACTGGAAACTAAATATTGAAGTACGGGTTAAGAAGGCCTGTGTTGCCTTCTACGCCTGCAGCAAAACTTTCGGCAAAAAGTGGGGACTTCAGTCGAAGATGATTTTATGGACGTACACAGCCGTAGTACGACCACTGTGTGTGGCCTGCTCTTAGCAAAGCCTATTATATTGATGAGCTAAAGAAGGTTCAGAGAACAACTTGCGTGGGCACCACAGGGCCCATGCGTACTTGCCCAATGGACGCCTTAAACGTTATTTTGGATCTTCTACCAATCGACCTTTTTATAGCTGGTGGTCAAAACCTTATGGTCACAGCAACACTACGAAATTTATTCCCTCAGATATTATCTCGGTAGACACTGACTACTGCACTCCTACTTTGAACCTTAGTAAGGGGTTAAAGGTTATTTTCCCATCGAGAGAAGATTGGGAGGATGACAACGTGTCGAGATGACATCGTTTCGACACAACCATCTTTACTGACGGCTCAAAGATGGAGTGCGGAGTTGGTTCTGTGATCTCTTCTGAGTCCCTAAATGTAGCCAAATCCTTTAGGCTTCCTGACTTTGCTAGCGTTTTTCAGGCTGAACTGCTGGCAATAAGGGAGGCATGTAAGATACTTAAACAAAACCCAAGTCAGGCAGTTGTCAAAGCCATTAACTCGGCCATATCCTCATCTAAATTGGTCCAGCAATGTCGCGATGAGCTTGCGAACCTGAATATTAACCACGGTGTCACCCTGATCTGGGTTCCGGGCCATAGTGGTATCGTGGGAAATGAACGGGCTGACGAGCTAGCTAGGCAAAGATCCGCCCTTCATAGCTCACTTGCGGAATTGGTTAACATTGCTCTTGGTGCTATGAAGGGTAAAATCTTTTCTATCTACCAAACTGAATCAAACCGAAGGTGGAGCAATTTACCCAACTGCATTATATCTAGGAAGATATGGCCCACCTATAACAAAACCCGTACAAACGATCTTCTATGCAGGCCAAGGCAAGACATAGCCAGGATTGTTGCGGTTTGTACCGGATATTGGCCAATAGGAGTTCATGCAGAAAGGTTGGATATCTCTCACAACACCTTTTGCCGTAGCTGTAGTGACCAAAGAGAAAGTGAAACCATAATCCATTTCCTCTGCAAATGTCCTGCTTTGGCAAACGCCAGAATGAAATGCTTTGGAAAAGCATTCTTTCAAGAACTTGATGAGCTATCTGAGACAAAGATTAGAGACCTAATCTTTTTTCTCAATACGACAAAATGGCTCTAACATAATCGCTATGAAGCTTCTCTATCAATCTATCCCTTTCAATAAAAGGTCAAACGAGTTTTTGGTATCAAAACGGCGCACTACTGCGCTAATTGGATCTCAGGCTAGGTTGCCTTGAGATCGTCATTTCTAACCTACCAAGTTAATTCAAATAATTTTATTTTATTTAAAAGCCCGCCCAAAACAAAAGATTCTATTCATCTTTGCATCAACATTGGCATCCATTGATTACTTTTAAGGTCAAGCGTTGTAATTTAAAACGTATTACACGCCCTATTAGTCGTATTGCATATGGCTTGTGCTATATGCAAAAACTTTTGCCAATGTCAATCATTCAATGGTTTCGACAGACGAACAAAAATTCCAATTGATCTATTTATTTATTTGTTTAAATTAAAACGCAATTCCAATTCAAGTCCAAAACGAACAAAATTAATTATAACTACCTACATCAGGCATCATCATCACACATGAGAGTAACACCAGAACGCGCTAACTATACGCTAATCAAACTTATCTATCGAGATATGTATGAAGATACGAGTTTTTTTTGTTATATATGTATATTTAATTTTATTTATTTGTTTACATTTTATGCATCAATGGATCTAAATAGCAAGGGCTGGATTAGTCGAGTTTAAGGCGACTGTGAAATTTAGCAACCGCCATACGAAATTTTGATCCATAGTATGTTCATTTTGCTCCTGGTAATTAGGCGAGTAATATAACTTTTTTTACAAGGAACTTTTTTATTGTTAATAATAATCCATGTAATCGACTTAAAATAAATTAAGGCCCGTTTGTCCTTTTTTTTCGATCGAGTTAGTTAGAGTTATTTCTGCACAAATTCGCTTCTTTTTTTATTGATTTTCAATTTCAAATTCACTCAAGGAAATTTTACTATTCTCTCACAATAAAGTTAAGATTTAAGGCAACTGGGGGCGATCAAAATACGGCCCTGTTTGGTAAAAGTACACAATCGACATACAAAGTTTTTTAACCATCTCTATAAAGCTGCGAAAAAAAACATGTGTGGGAAAAACGAATACGAGTTGTAATGATTTTTTGTTTTAATTCAAGCTTAAGCTTTTGTAGTTGTTTTTTAAGTTCAATTTTATTTTTTCTCTCTCTGTTAAGATTGTGCAATCGTTAAGGCTTTCATAGGCTTCAAATCATTTGATCGGTTTGAAAAAAAAGAAGAAAATTAATGCAATCAAAAAATGCCGCATGAATTAGAATATCAATTAGATGTTGTAGATATTATAGTACATATATCAACGGGCCTTGCGATATAGATTTTTTGTATTATTAACTCTAGAAATGGAGGCAATAATTTATAGGTTCTTCAACTTTGAAATTGTTTTTCTTTTTTTTTGTACTTTACCGCCACCGCATTTGATGATGTATTTATAAGAGAAGGGTAATTGAAATCCGGGGGTGAACTCTATTAACATTTTCATATAAAAAGAGGTGTTGAGTTAAAATAAGCGGTTCTGATTGAACGAGTGTAAAAAAAAAAGTTGCTGAAATATGATTCCTAAAATACGCTGACACCTAAGAAAAGTCAAGATATTTTCATTAAATTGAATTAATTGATATGTTATCAAACATTTTTTTGCAGTTGAGTTTTTAATATCAAATAAAATGCAACAAGCTCTTTAAACTCTGGTCTTTTTTTTAGTTTAAACATTTTAGCGATTAAGCAATTTTCAATAACTTTGAGAATGTCATTAGTTAGTTCTGTGACAACTTTTAAGCTGTGTTTGTTTGTAAATTTGCTTTCCAAACTTAAATTCGAATTGGAAGAGTCTTAAGACTTAGGTATGTACCTAGTCCAGCCATAAGTTCTGTTAAGTTTTAAGAGCGCAATATAAAAATCTAGTACATTTTATATCATCAAATTTATTGTTTCAATTAGTTCACAATATAATTTTTAAGAATAACAAAAGTTTTACGCCTTTAACCTTAATGCAGTCTTTCAAACGTTGTGGCCATTGGTCTGTAGCAGCACGCACTGTGTGGATGGGTATCGATGACTCTGCTGTTAACAAAGCAGCTTTTAGGCTATACAAATTTCGATGGGGATTCTTACAGGCCATGTTCTCCATATCGGGCTACAAACTGTAATCCAATGGATTCAAATCTGGACTCCCGACGCCATTCTGCAGCTGCAATAAAATCGGGAATATTTGTTCTAAGGTAGTACCCGTGGCATGATGGTTAGTGCGTTGGACTGTCATGCAAGGGGTCCTGGGTTCAATCCCTGCCTGTGCCACCTTAATTTAAAAAAAGAAAAAAAAATCGTGGGTACTACCTCTTTCGAGGAATTGACAAATCCTTCAAGAGCAATTCTTGTCATGAAAAAGTGCTTTCTCAAAAACTAGCCGTTCGGATTCGGCCTTAAATTGTAGGTCCCTTCCATTCCTGAAAACAGTACTCGTACACAGGAATGGTTGAGAGTTGTAAGTCACTTGGCCCTGGTTCACAACGGACTGTTGCGCCACCCCATTTGATTTTGATTTGTTCTAAGCTACTCTTGTTTGTATTTGGCCTTGTGGACTGGAGCAGTCTTGTTGGAATAGAGTATTTGTTAATCTCTTGACATCACCCTCGAGAACATTCTCCGGTTTTCACGCCTTTTTCACAAAAGTGCAGTGATGTGACACCTTTATGGGGAACCCCCCACCAAACCATTACCACGCTGAACCCTTGGAACAACTTTTTTTGGCTTCTTTGGATGAAGTCGCATAAATCTAATCATTTTGTTTATTATAAACTTCTTCTATTGTGAAGATTTTTTCATCCGTAAGCCAGATATTTGGGTGGCCATTCACCGCGTGCCACTGCAAAAGATTTTTGCTTCTTTCAAGTTTTATTTTTTTTAAGACTTGGAGTTAAAAGATGTCCTGTTGCTCCACGATAGGCTTTCGTTGTGAATATCATCTCGGATCAGCCTTGACATGGATCGGGCGGATATATCCAATTCTCTGGACATGACCTTCTGCTTCCGGAGAGGATTCCTAAGAATTCGTTCACGCAGCTTTTATTTTTTCCGCTCGTTCGAGCGACGCGTGGACGACCACTTCTTGGTTCATCAAAACGTTTTATAGTGCGATACCCAAACATTCGCGATAAACCAAGTGGTTTTAAAAGTTCGGAAATTTGCTTTGAATTTTTTCCACACTTATGTAATGCGATTATCGCGACTCGATAAGAAATGCACTCTTAAAATCGTGTAACAGAACTTATGGCTAGACTGGGTAAATAAACAAGAAAAAAAAATACAAGAAATTAAGGAACTATATTTGATGAGGAACCCTTGAAATTGACTCGACCTTTCCATTTATTTGTCCCTCATTGGCAATATAAATAATAATGAACTTTTTTTTAACAGTTAAAAGGCGAAAGATTTATTCGCTTAATGATATATAAAATTTCGCTGTTTCTTAATTTTCGCTAATTCATTTTGAAATGGTTAACACTTATCTAACTGATATTCTTGAATAAAAAAAAGGTACTTAATAATCAAAGTTTTTATGTTTTTGTTTTTACAGTTTCTAATGGAAAATAAAATAAGTTGTTTTTGTAAAAGTTCATTAAATATAGCACAATAAGTTCAATATTAGGCCCGTCCAAACAAAAGCAGCTTTTCATAAATACATACATTTTTAAGTCTTACTAAAATATTGTTAGTTTTTGGTAGCTATTCAATTAATCAGCCTTTCAAATTCGTCCAAAAAATCTTCAATTTGAATTTCATTTTCCATATTTTCGAAACTTCTCTTTTTGGGTAGATTTAACCCAAACGTTTTTGAAGAAACAAACAAACTGAATGGTGGCTTCTTTAGCAGGAGAAAATTTTAGTGTTCTATTAGGTCCACCTCCTGTACCTCTTTCCGTTATTTTGTTTGTAGCAGCCTTTATCCTCACGTAGCGATTTTAGTCGGTCCAAGCTTAATTAAAATGTTTTTTTGTTTTCAGTCTTCAGCAATTAGATTTAAATTCAACCCTTACCTTCTTCCATTCGAACTCAGTCTTGATTGGAGGCCCAGTGTTGAGTGCTCCCAATAAAGGAAATCTTTCGAACATGGATTTTTTTTTCCGCCCGAAACTCACAATAGGCGAATTGAAAAAAGGGATTTTTTTTTCGGGTAGAATCTTGTTCATGTGAAACTCACAATAGGGCTAAATCACTTCAGCACATCTTCGTAGCATGGAGTCAATTAAATTACTTATAATGCTGTTTGGGATACTTTCCCAAGCCAATTTAATTTGATCAGATCGTTTTTATTTTTTCAATAAATCCTTAAAATTTGTCGATCTACACTTTCCCCGTAGATTTTGTATGCGGTTGAGATCTGGGGACTGTGCTTTCCACTGTGGAAACCACGTCTTAACCGTATGGAACGTGTGCTTGGGGTCGTTGTCCATTGTACAAAATTTTTAGGGAACCGGTTCCACTCCATTACCTGAAAAACATTACCACACCATTACGTTACCTACTACGTGTTTTATAGTAGCTTTGGTGTAACGTGGATTTAGTGACTCCTTGGCTGGTCTGCTAACACGACGGAAACCATTGAAATCCTTGGAATTGAATTGGGATTTGCCGATCGGCAAATTTGAGAAAGCACTTTTCATGACAAGAATTACTCTTGGAGAATTTGTCAATTCCTCGCAAGAGGCAGTACCCATGAAAAAAACTTTAGGTGGCATAGGAAGGAATCGAACATAAGACCTCTCGCATGACAGTCCATCGCACTAACCATCATGCCAGCTTGTTTCAGTGCCTTTTACAGATTTGTAAGCTTTTAGTCCACCATCAATAGTTCGTCTCCGAATTGTTGACGCTCTAACGTTCAAGTCGAGTTGGGTTCTTATTTCTCTAAATGATATAAAGGGATCTTTTTTAATTGACTTTACTATAGCAGACTCCAGTCGTTTTGTTTTTTTTTGTTCTTTCACCTCTAATCGTTTGGAATGACTTGGATTTGTAAAATTATTAACGGACAAATCACTGATTTTGGAATGGAGTGTTTTTCCGATGTTTTAATTTGACTCATTCCACTTATATACTTACATTTTTCTCTCCATACATATTTCTATTAAGGCGCATACACAAATATATTTCTTGCTGAGCTGACACGGGAGCAAGCAACATAAAATTGTCCGTGGGTAAAACAGGGATTCGTGATGTCAAGGCCTGTAACCTTCAGTGTCTGTCCCTGTGCCTTATTGATAGACATAGCAAAACAAAGCTTTATAGTAAATTGTATTAGTTTAAATTCGAACGGGTATTCATTAGTAATCATCGGTATCCTTGGAATGAAAACAACTTGACCTTGTGCTGAGCCGGAAAGAATTTCAATCAAGTTCCTCTGCATAGTTACCATCCGTAATCTAGTACCATTCCATAATTTCGGTGCATTTAAATTCCTCATAAGTATTATTGAAACCCCAATTTTCAAGCCCTTTTCATGCGCAGGAAGTCCTGATGGATTCAGAAAATTTGTAACATAATCGTTTTTAGGTGCTAAAATCGCTCGTTCGCGTAACCAATCATCCCTTTTTTCTGAAATTTGGGCGACTTGCGTGGAAACATAAATTCCTCTTGTCCAGTGACGTTAGTTGGTTCTATTATTACTTCACCATCATTATTTAAAATATTTCTATTTCCTATATCCAAAAGAGTTCTTGAAAATTGTGCTGCGTTGTTATCACCACCCAAACTTATATTTGTGACCAATCTTAAAAGCTTGACAAAAGCTCACAGAAACGACGATTTCAAGCAAGCATTTATTTCATCACTTTTTGTACCTCTTGGCACAAATCGCAATATTTACAGAAAATCACCAGCGAACAGCTCCTATCAGCTCTAAAACCTCTAAGTGTACGATCCAGACCTTCAGACCTGCCTTTATTTACCATAATAGTTTCGTCCCACACAATAACGTCGTTTCTTTAAGAACTTTAGCTAGTCATAATACCTTTAAAGGAATCATATTTTGATGAGTTGTACACAGCGCCACCTATGTGATCTGTGACAATGCATAATAACCTTCTCCTTCTGTGCCAACTTTTATGGTGTTAAAGTCTACATACAATTTATTTTTATATATGTAACTACAAAATTATGATACGGAAGTCAATTACAGATTTTGCTTATTTTTCTACTGACAACTTATTATGTGCAAACCATATCCAGATACTGCTAAAAATAATTCTATAATAACTGTCAAACTGTTTACAAGGTAAATTGCATTACATAAATGTATAAACCTTAAACACAAACTTTTCATAAATTTACTGTGTACGTGCTCTTTACATAAATTGTCAAGTCATTCAATGATGTATGGTTATTTTTTCTGCCGGCTTTTTTAAATTGAAAACTGTCTCTAGAAGCATTTGAGAAAAAAAAAATCACTTAAGAAACATCAATAGCATCGCCAGAGTCGGATTGGAGGAATTTGGAGGCCCCATTCCATACATTTAGTACCACTGCAAGTAAATTGCTTTAAATTTTTACTGGTACAAAACGGCGAAAAACGGCTTAGCAGTGTTTTAAAAAGTTGAAATGTTTTTACTGAAGTGACTTGAACTTCCTGATTTTTCTTCCAACAAACAGTTTTTATCGATAAATATTGAATGCTGAAATACTTCCTCACTGAACCTCCTTTTTCGAACTTCTTTCGACCTTTTTTCGACACAAAATCGAAAAGAAGACTGACCCCCTTTAAAATAGGTCGATTTCATTAGAAATTTCAATCTTTCCAAATCCGCTACCGAAAATTGTATTCTCATCCTAATAGTTTCAGATAAATTTATTATGTTCAACGAAAAAGTAGTTAGAGCTAGCCTAACCCCTATTTGGAAATTGTATTTATAGACAAAAGTTGCGCATGGTGTTGTCGTGTGAACGTTATGAGAAAATAAATACATTTTTTATACTCTCCTCTGAGAACTTGTTGAACAACTTGCCGGAATAAATATGAACTTGAGAAAAAGTTGGAGCAGGACAAAATTTAAATTGCCATTGAAATATTGGTCATTTCCTCCAAATTTATTGATATACTTTCATGAAAAGAAACTTAACCTTTGATGTTACCATAGTTAACAAGGTTGGCACAACAAATCAGCAATTCCACAAAACCTTAAGTGGAAGAAAATGAGTTTATTTTAGTATCACAGAAATTTTATAAAACTGAAGTTGTCAGGAAAAAAAACAGGCGGGATTAAGTTCCCTATAAAGGACACATAAAAATTCAAAAACTCCAAAAGAATCCAACAAAATTTTGAGTAAGTTTGTTCTTTTTGAATTTTAATCTTCCATTTTTTGAATGCACCGTCATAGTGAATAAAGTTGCAGTCTATAGAAATGCACATAAGACATCACGAATTTTCAGAAACACATCACATCACAACAGACACAGCCATAGCCATAGAGTTCAGCCCAGTTTTCACATCGAAATGTCACAAAGTTAAAATATTTCGTCTGCTAATTATCCGTCAAAAAAAATGTCTGCCAAGTAGGTTTTGAAGTTTTCGTTTATTTTATTTTTTAATTATTTTTCTGTGTGTGGCGATGTGGTTTTGTTTCCGTTCTAGTTTTTCGTTGATGCAAAAATAAAATTTTGAATGCATTTTATGTTGTATGTAGTTCTATGCGTAAGAAAATTCTTTGGCGGACGAATTTTATGTTTTTCGTAACGACAGTGTGGGAGGAAAGTTTGCGACCAAATTGTTTATCGAATACAAAAGTTGTCTGGGTAGCGTGGTGGAATGTGAAATTAAAACCATAAATCATCTTGATGTATCGAAAACAAAAAGAAAAATCTCGTACTCGTGGCGAAACTATAAAAACAAGTACTAAAAGGTGTCACAATTTTAACGAAGGATTCGAATTTACGACTTTTTTAACACCCTAAATTCAAAACAATTTGTTTGCCTTTTTTCACATTTAAAGTGTTCATATTTAGGTTGTTATGTGGAAAAACATTGCATTTTTCGTAAAGTTTCGTTCAGTATGAATAACAAGGCGAAAAGTGTCAAAATTAAGTCAAACTGACAGTTAGTAAAAATGAGAAAAGAAGAAGATTTACGACTTTTTTAACGCCCTAAACACAAAACTATTTGTGTGTCTTTGTTTTTGATTTTAAGTATACAACTTTAAGGCCCAACTATAAGAGGCATAAGCAAACATAAGCGTATGTCAAAAACCCAACGAAAATTCACTTAAGTTTGTGAAATGACTGCTGATATACATAATACAATTTTGCTCACGTATCTACATGTCAGATTTTACTTATGCAGCGAGCGACTGGGATCGCTCTTGCTTGAGTTTGCTTAAGTAAACGAAACTGAGACAAATTGAACGAAAAGGAGCTAGACTCCATTATTTTCACTCGTATTGAGATTCTTTATATTCGCACGTTTACTTATGCGCGCATATGCTAGCTTATGCCTATGGGCTTTAATGTGAAAAAATATTACATTTTTTTTAAAGTTTCGTTCAGTTTGAATTTCAAGGGGGAAAATGTCAAAATTAAGACAAACTGACAGTTACTAGAATGAGATAAAAAGGAGATGGTTAATCACTTGAGTGTAAAAAGTGACTACCTTATGTATTTGAATGTGTTGGATTTCGTTGAAATTTCAGACGTATTCCGAACATGGTCTAAATTTTCGTTGATTTTACTTAAGTTAATCAATGATAACGAAAATTAAAAAAAAAAACAGAGTTGAAGAAATCATAAATTCATTACGTTAATTAATAAATCAATTAACGAAGTTCGTTGATTTCATGACTTAACTTCTGTAAAATGTTTTCCATTTTTGTGGTGCATTTTAACAAGTTCGTTGATTTGACGATGACATATAAAAAAATTCAATAACTTAACGAAAAGTTCGTTCTTTAATACAAAGATTGTTTTATGTGTAAACAAATTGTCACTGAGTTAACACAGTTCATGAAATTATTGCTATTCCAGATTCTATTTCGAACTTAAATCAAAACAGTACAATAAATTGTGAAAGTTTATTCAAAATTCAAAATAAACCATTGCTTCAAAAAAAGGAACATTTTTGAGAAATGGCACCGTAGTAGAATACATATCGTGTTATTTAATTAATTTGTTTAATTGTGATGAAGACAATTCTATTAAGCTTATTAAATTTTCGTGAAATCAAGGAATTGTGCAACTTTGCGAAAGAATATCTTTTTAACAGCATTTTTACAATCTATAAAAGTGATATTTTTATAATAAAGGGGCCCTTAAGGGGTTATTAATACCATTAACATGTTTAAAGTTTAAACACAGTGCGAGCTTTAGGAAAATAGGGTAGAATTAAAAAGGAGATACCGACCCAAGTTTTGAATATCAAAATGATAGGGAAAAACAGAGCTGGGTAAAGCATTCCACATTCTCGATGTGCGGTTAAAAAAAGAATCTCTATACTTGACAGTACGTCCGAAATTGTGCTCAAGGTTAAACTGGCTGAATTGTGTGAGGGGGGGGGGGGGGGGGAATTCAACTGGCTAATTCTGTTTATAAAAATATCGGTAGAAGAACGAAATACATGAAAAATTGCGGCGTTGTTCGAGTGACGTAATTGTTTCAGTTATAGTTCTATCGCCTATCGTTTTCAAGGCTCTTTTTTGGATTCTGTCCAAAATACTTAAACTTGTTTTATGGGCACTTGCCCAAATATGCAAGTTATATTTAAGTTTTGCACGAATGCAGGCTTTGTAAATTACAGCCAAATCAAAATTGGTGAAAAATTTCTTGCACTGTCGAAGAACTCCTAAGCACCTAGCAGCATTTTTGGCAATATGGAATATGAGATCATTCCATAAGAGCTGATCTGTGATATACATACCAAGTACTGAAAGTTGATTAGTTTCCTGGATGCAAGTGCCGCTCATGGATAGCGGCATTGGGGGTGGGTTACGCATTAACGACAGAAGACAGCATTGAGTTTTCGAAGCAGGTTTTTGATTCCCCATTTTACAATGTTGTCGAGATCAGAATTTAATGAGCTAATCATACGCTACCGTTGAAGTTTCACATCCGAAGGACAAGGATGAGAATCTTAAAACGAATATGAAAAGCTAAGGGGACTGTCATCCGCGAAACAATTTAGTGGGTTAGAAGTTTCAGACAAGAGATCATTAATAAAAATAAGGAAAAGTGTCGGATACAAAACGGAGCCCTGGGGCACACCAGCGTTTATTTTGTAAATATCAGATCTGAACCCGTCCAAAACTTGTTGAATTGAAAGGTCCGAAAGGTAATTTCTAACCCAACGAAGAAGGGATTCATCAATACCAAATGCATGCATTTTCGATAAGCGAGCTTGGTGCCAAACTCTATCAAATGCTTTTGAAATGTCAAGTGCAATAATCTTACCTTTTCCAAAACGATGTAAAGATTTGTTCCACTGTTGAGATATACCATGAGATCACCAGTAGACCTATTGCTACGAAAGCCTTATTGTCGGTCATTAAGAAGCTTCTGTTCTTCAAGATATATCTTAAGCTTATAATTAATCAGGGTTTCCATGGCCTTGGAAAGATGGGACGTAAGTGCTATTGGGTGATAATTAGAGGGGGAGGATGATTCGCCTTTTTTAGGGACTGGCTGGAGAAATGCTGTTTTTCATCCGCTCGGAAAGAGACCTGTAGAATAGGACCGATGAAAAAGTTTACGCAGTGGTTTTGCCAGCATTGAAGAACAGCTCTTCACAACAATAGGCGGAATACTATCCGGGTCAGCAGATTTGAGTATGTCAGGGTCTTTCAGTACTCTTGCAACTGCACGAAAGTGAAAGAACATTTGTCCCATAAAATCGTTTACGCTCTCAAGAACACGAGGACTCAAGACACTCTCTGGTAGCGTGGAATAACAGCAAATTGTGCTGCAAGCAAATTGGCTTTATCAATCGAGCTTACATAGGGAATTTCATTGTGGACGAGCGTTGGGACCGAGGTGACCAGAATTTTTTTTACTACCTGTAGGACATTGTAGTATTTTTTGCTTAATTTCTGGTCATGCAAAAATTTGGTATGTCCAATATGACCGTTAAAAGTCTTTCTAGATAGTTTGAACTTATTCCGGTTTTTTTTTCAGTGGGGTTGGCTTTATAAATCCAGAAACTTACATCTTTGATCCTTATTACCTCTTTACAGCTCGAATCAAACCATGAGTTCTCTTTAGGTTTGATAAATTTTACCCTATTCGGGATAAAATTTCTCATTCCACAAAGAATTAAATTTGTAACCATATCTGCGCTAGAATCTACGTCACTATCTAATAAACATAGTGACCAGTTAAAGGTCCTGAAGAATTCATTGAGAACGTCCCAGTTGGCTTTCTCATATTGCCAAACGGTTCTCATAGGAGTTTTTTCTTTAACTGGGTTCTGTACACATGCGAAATTTTCAGATATCGAGGAAGCATAGAGACCAGTTAAAGTTCCTGGAGAATTCGTTGAGGCCGTCCCAGTTGGCTTCTCATATTGCCAAACGGTTCTCAAGGAGTTTTTTCTTTAACTGGGTTTTTAAGATATGAGAAATTTGCAGATACGATACAATGGTCTGATGTGCCTAGAGTCGGTATTACACTGATTGTGTATTTATTAGGGTCAGAAGTAAGAAACAAGTCTAGGTTGTTGGTGGATTGACCTGCAACGTCAGGGATTGGAGTTTGCTCAACGACAAGCTAAGTTAAAGCTAAATTAATTTTTCAAGCGTGAAGGGATTGAAGAATTAAGCTAATTTTTTTGTCATTGTCAGGAGGAAGTTCTTATAAAGAATAAATATAAAAAAAACCAAGCCGATAAGATAAAGACCCCTTTAGGGTCTTTTTTTCTGTTTCAATTAAAAATAAAAGGATTTCTTTGTACTGTATTAGTTGTCCGTTAAAAATTCTATTTTATGATTTACTAACATTCTCAGGGCCTGGTTCGCTTTTATAAATACACACATTTTGTAAAAAGTTCATAAATTGATAGCACCTGGGGTTATTGACGCATTTTTTCAGTTTTTCGTTATTGGTAAAAAAGAGTTTTTGAGAAAAGTTTCCAAAAAATTCAGGAAAAACTGAAACTAATTTTGTGTGCAATTATACTGGAAAGCCTTTTTAAATAGGAAATGTTCAGTAGAAAACTCCCAAATTCGAATAAATTTTGCATTAGTTTAGGCAAGTAAAGTTAAAGAAATAAATATTAGATGGCGCTGTGCTGGCTTCCATTTCCACACCTTAAGCCCTCAAGGATACAAATTAAATTATTTCCTCTGATGGAACCAAGATGTTGTGTCCTTATTTGCCTTTTTTTTAAACTTTATTACAATGTTTGATAGTTTTTAGAACATAGTGTTGTCAAATATAGAAATGTTTAATTTACATTAAATTTAACTTATTATATATGTTAAGTATCTTGAGTGCAAAATGATGCACACTATCACCGAGGTGCGAAAATTGGCGCCCAATGCCAATTTATATTTTTGTTGTCTATTCGTTTTAAATATAAATAGAAACAATTCTTTTCAATCTTAGATATAAGAAAAAGAACAACAACAAAAAATCCCTAAATGACCTAAATTTAAAACATTTTTAATTAAAGTCGACATTTTCTTAACAACCTCACTGCAGAGTATTGCTGCTGCGGCTGTTGTCAGAGAATTATTCCATTTGACTTTGTTGAATGCAACAACAAAAATAAAAAAATTAAATAAATTTAAGTATAAAACTATATATCCTTCTTATTTATCATCAGGTTGCACATTCATTAGATAAAATAGAAACGCACATCGTAATATATATGTAAAATTTACGCGTGCTGCACCAATAAAAAACATGACTCACATAAAATTGTCGTCAGTTGAATGAAGCAAGAAAAAAAAAGAACAAATCAAAGGAATTAAAATCAAGAAAACTCAAGCCAAAAAAAGTACTTTGACTAATCTTAAAAACGATGAGTTTTTTGTTATCTTTAAAATTTAATGTTGGGTTTAACTTGAAAGCAACAATAATTAAAATGGAAACAAATCTGAAATCAAGAAAATCAGAGTAGTAAACAACAAATAAGTCAAAATGTTGTGACAATGTGAAAAATTATACATGATAAATGATATTTTGAATCAAAAGTGAAACTTGGTTAAAAAAGTCTTCTATCAAAATAAAAAAAAAAAACACCAAAGCAACAAAAGAGAGAAAGATCAAAGCGATTTTTAGTTTTTTTTTTGTTTTTGTGAAAGTTTTCTTTGTATTTTGTGTTTTTAAAATATTCGTTTTGCTGTCAAAATAAATTCAAATAATAGAAATATAAAACATATTTATTTAACTAATTAAGTGATTGACAAAACAAAAAACAAGAATAAACAACTACAACAATAATAACCAAAATGGCTGGAATATTTCGAAGCCATTCTGTTAGCGCAACACCAGTTAAACGAACATCGTTAAGTCCTTTTTGGTAAGCTTTTGTTTTTATTTTTATTTCTTATTTGTTTTAAAAGATTTAAACCAATCATACGAATGAATATATAGCATGAGTTAAAAAAAACCATATGCATGTTTTTTATTTTAATTGTGACAAATAATGAACAAAAATTGTCACAATAAGTTGATTAATTGGCAACACCACATATTGAGTTAAAATTTGAAACAAAAATTATCAAAATAATGAATCTTTTATGTACGAAGCATGAATGTTATATAAATAAATTCAAAATCCACAAATCACAAAGTATCACATTGTTTTTGCAGTTGAGTCAATGTGCCAAATGCTTCCAAACTCCTGAAATTTAAAACTTTAGGTCTTTACCCCAAAAAAAAGGTTTGTTTGTTGTGTTTTGTATATAAAACATCCTAGCTTAGGCATAGACATATTCAGGTGCATCGATTATTTGTGTTTATTAAAAAGGAACACAAGTTACTATATGTAGAAGTTACAAATTATTTGAATTTTCGAATAGCTTTTAAATTGGTAATTATTAAGAAAATTGTTAACTAATCAACGAACTTAACGAACCTGTCACCTTGAAAGTGACAGCAAGCGGTTTGTTGAAATTGACAAAACGAACTTAACGAATATGTCACCTTAAAAATGACAGCAATCGGTTTGTTGAAATCGAGAGATATGTTACAAAGTATTTGAATTTTCGAATAGCTTGTAAATTGGTAAATATTTATAAAATTGTTAACTAATAAACGAACTTAAAGCATCTGTCACCTTGAAAATGACAGCAATCGGTTCGTTGAAATTGACAAAACGAACTTAACGAATCTGTCACCTTAAAAATGACAGCAATCGGTTTGTTGAAATTGACACATATGTAACAAAGTATTGGAATTTTCGAATAGCTTTTAAATTGGTAATTATTAAGAAAATTGTTAACTAATCAACGAACTTAACGAACCTGTCACCTTGAAAGTGACAGCAATCGGTTTGTTGAAATTGACAAATATGATATTAATTAACCAGAATAACAATGGTATTGAAGTATAATTTGTCATTCAGTATAATTTGTCAACTAATCTCCAATAAAAAAAATGAGTGACCATGTATCCAAATATTGCTTATGTGTCAGAATAAACAATGACAGCTATCAGAAGAATAAAATTTTAAAAATGACATGTGTTTTCTTCCCAATTTGATATTAGCATAAGGTTAGGTTATAGTGGCTGTCCAAGATGGAAACGGAGATTTTAAATTTCCATTGTGATACGACATGAATCTTGAGGCTTCCAAATAAGCTCAAAGAAACCAGTTTGGGCTTAAGCATTGATAACTTTTATGTTTGCAAATAAATAAGCATAAGATTTTGTTGCAAAATCTTAATTTGTTCCGAAATATTGGATTCTGAAAATAGTATGCAGAATTCGCTTGCAATTCTTTTTCAGAAGCACTATTCCTGGGGCCTGACTATGAGGTTCGCGATCGCGGCGAATCATTTTCAATTCGACTCGCGTCGTATTTCATTATTAACGAATTCGCGGCGAAGCGAAAATAGTTCTTCCTATATTCCAGTGATTTGACACTTTTGGTTTGACGTTTTCTTCCTATATTCCTGTGATATAACAGCTTTCCACAAATTTTGTTTTGTTTTATATATTTTGTTGTGGATTGTGGATAAATTATAAGAAAATTTAAATAAAGCTAACTCACATTTGTATATAATTACATTCAAGAAAGAAACCACGAAAGCGAACAGTGAACACTCTTTCGCCTGTCAATCCGCCAAAAAAAAACTGTCGGATATCAACTCGCCAACAAACATGACATTTTAAATTCGCTTTCGAATTCGTTAATTGGTCGAATTCAAAATGACGAAGGCGAAAGCAATAATTGAAAAATGGCAATCTCACTAGCAAAACGATTCTCCGCGAATCCCAAAATCAGGCCCCTGTACGTATTTCAATATCACATAAACCGCTCCAAAACACAGTAGAAACGATAAAATTAACTCTCAAGTTATACTTCGACTTAAAATTAACCTCTTGAAGTAAATATGGGACATCTTCTGTAATAAAGTAAGAAGATTTTGTCCTACTTATTGAAGATCAGACGAAAAAAACACTTATATACATCTTTGACACCCAAGCGGAACATTAATGGACGAATTTGTCACACGATTTACAAGTTAAGGGAAGTTGAACACCGCAACACGGTGATACGTTTGTGACGTTAAACAAAATTTCAACAAAGACAAATGGATTTTTCTCTAATTCCCCTATGTTCAATATGTTCCTTGCCTTGGAAGTTTTCGATAGTTTCACAATGATTTCTATTGTTTATCACTTTTTTAAAAAAAGAACGCTCTGTTTAATTTATTGAATTGCTTTTAATTTGTCTTGTGATATCAAAAATAATACAAGATTCGAAAGAAATTTTGACATTTTGTAGAAATTATGTACTTGAAATAAGAAAAAAGAACATTTTAGAAAATTAGTATAAATTCAGCATTAGATGAGCTTTTGAGATGAGCTCCCGTTTTTATTTTGTAATTCAGAAGCATTTTCACTTCTAACTCGAAGGACAATTGTCATTTTGTGGCATTCAAAAGGCTACATTCAAACTTTTGTCATTATGACAGTTTCTCGTTGTGTTCTTTTTTAAAGATTAGCCGAGTTTGAATGATCTGCGTTGATATCTTTTAGTATAGCATAAGATTCGATCCGTTCGATTGATTTATACAACAAACTACAGATTTATAGTGCTAAATTGTCAAATTTACATAACCGAGCAGAATAAAAAATAAACATCTTTGGAATTCCAAAGCGTTTTACAATTTATGATGTGACGTATGTAGTAGATGTGTGTTTTGCATACATTTTACTTTGCATATTTTTGACATTTAAGAAGATCAAACAAATCAATGTTAATGATAATTGTTCTTATTCAACAATAATATAATAAATTTTCCTCTAGATTCCATGTTTATTGTTATCAAAGCAAACTTTTAATCAAAATAAAGGGTGATTTTTTAAAAGCTATAGGAAAGTTTTAAAATAAGAAATACACAAACAAATCAGAAAAATGCATGAAATCTTTATTTAATTTAATAATACGGTCCTGTGCCTAAAATGGTCCATCCGCTTAGTCCAATTTTAGCATACTTTTACCAGCATTTCGGCCGGTATCTCACGAATAAATACTTCAATGTTGTCTTCCAATGCGTCAATTGAAACGGGTTTGTCTGTATGGACAAGAGCTTTAACATAGCCCCACAAAACAAAAGTCTTAAGGTGTTAAATCGCAAGATCTAAGCGGTCAATTGAGGGGTCCCAAACGTGAAATAAAATGTTCACCGAACTCGCCTCTCAATAAGTCAATTGTTGCGCGTGCTGTGTGGCATATGTCACATGAAACCACATGTCATGCAAGTCAAGCTCTTGCATTTTGGGCAAAAAAGTTAGATATCATCTTACGGTAACGCTCACCATTCACAGTTACGTTACGATTCGCATCATCTTTGAAGAAGTACGGTCCAATGATGCCACCAGCTTATAAACCTCACAAAAACTGTGAGTTTTTCTAGATGCATTGGTAGCTCTTGCAATGCTTCAGGCTGATATTCACTCCAAAATCGACAATTCTGCTGATTTACGTATCCATTGAGACAAAAATTAGCTTCGTCGCTGAACACAATTTTTGGGTAAAAAAGTGGATCTTGGGCCAACTTTCCAAGAGCCCATTCAACAAAAATTTTACGTTGCAGTATAGGTTGTTCGGCTTAATTTCTTGCACCAGCTTTATTTCAAAAGGCATCACACCTTAATCCTTCAGCAAAATTTTCAACGTTGTTGAGTAACAGAGGCACAATTGCTGCGAACGGCGACGAATCGATAATTGATGGACATTATTAGCACTGGCCGAAACTGCTGCGATATTTTCAGTGCGCACTCTACGTAAGCGTGTTGGTGGTTCGATGTCCAACAATGTAAATTTAGTGCGAAATTTAGTCACAATAGCCCGAATATCCGCTTCAGTCGGTTGATTAAACTGACCATGAAATGGAAGAAGCGCGCGATGAACTTTCTTAACAGAGCACTCATTTTAAGCGTTGTTCGTTTGTAAGACGATTAAAGGTTAAATTATAAACCAAACTAAAGATGTTTGACAGAGAAACAAAACACCAAATGTTGGTCCGCTGTTTAAACCAGGGGTGGAATCGGCTAAGCTGATTGTTGATAAATAACAATCAAAATGATCGAATTTGATCTACGTAAGGTGAAAGTCAAATTGATACCTAAAAAGCTGTCACAAAAAAATTTGATAGTCATTTTCAAACAAATATGTTTATTCCGAATAGAGCTACCAGACGCTTATACAAACGACTGGAAATTTTGTTAATTCACTTTGTTTCTTTAAAAAAAATATATTCCCGTGACCGACCATTTTTATTTTTATTCAAAATCAGCCAATTTGATACTTTTATTTAGATATTTTATAAAAATCAATCTCAAATTTTTACCAAGGCAACAACGAATTTTGACAATTTGAATTTGAAATTGTTCAATCGAATTGAGTTGAGTTGAATCATCTTACACAGACGGAACGAAAATGATAGTCAATTTGACTATCAAAAAAGAGGCCACACTGATAACTTCCCATCCCGTCTGTCGATTTGTCTTGCTTAAAAGTTTGTCTATATGTACTCGTATCAATTTTTACTAAATTTGCGTACTTTTTTTTGTAGATTTTATTTTTTATGTAAAAACGGACTGTTGGATTTTTATATAAAAATTAATGAATGTCGAAAACAATATTTCCTGTGAAACAAAATAAGTTTGAAGCCAACATTTTTAATTTTTGAAAAGCTATTTGAGCCGAAAGTAATTTTTTATCAACTTTTTTATAAAAAAAGAAACTATCAATTCGATTTTCTTCCAAATTTTATCGAATGTTGAAAACAATATTTCTTATAAAGTAAAATTAGTTTGAAGCCAATATTAACAATTTTTGAAAAGATATTTGAGTCGAAAATCAACTTTTACCAACTTTTGTTCAATTTTTTTTAGGTTTTTAATTTTTTGTACAAAAACTGTCAAATCGATTTTTTCAAAATTTTACTGAATGTTAACAACAATATTTTTGAAAGGTAAAAGTAGTTTAAAGTAAATATCTACAAGTTTTGAAAAGATATTTGAGTCAAAAATCAATTTTTACCAACTTTTATTAATTTTTTTTTAGGTTTTTATTTTTTGTAAAAAAACTGTCAATTCGATTTTCTTAAAAATTTTATCGAATGTTGAAAACAATATTTCTTATAGATAAAATAGTTTTGAAGCCTAAATTTCAAGTTTTTGAAATGATATTTGAATCGATATTCAATTTTTACCAACTTTGAGTACCTAATGTTTTTTTTTAATTTATTTTTTATAAAAAAACGGTCAATTTTTTTCAAAATTTTTATCAGATGTCAAAAACATTATTCTTCGTTGCACAAAATTGTTTTGGAGATGAAATTATATTTTATTCGTAAAATTTTGGAGGTGACATTTTTTTCTTTTCAGTTTATTTGATTTATAAAAAAAAACCGTTAAATGGATTTTTTTCAAAAAAATATACTTCTTTGAAATCACGTTACAATATATTATATAAAATTTAATTCAAGTCCCTAGTGTTTTTGGTACGTAAGATATTTAGGGTTAACCAAAATTTTCACCTTTTTTTTAAACTGCTATGGTAAAAAAACCACAACCTCAATTTTCTTGAGAGCCCTTTCTGCATCTTTCTGCCTTATTATCTGTATAACAAAATTTATTTGAAATCGATATTTTTTCTGGTTCTTGAGCTATGGACGACGAAAAAAACGTCGCGAACGTACGGACGTACGGACATCTTTCTAAAAATCTTTTATTTCGACTCTAGGCACCTTGAAACGTCGAGAAATATCAAAATTTTCAATTTGACAAATCGGACCCATTACAATAACTTCCTATGGGAAGTTAAAAATGATCGTCAACTATCAACTTAGCCGATACCACCCCATTGTTGTCAAAAAGATAATAGCTAAAAAATCACACTTAAAATGAGTTAGGTTGTGTCAGTTACAGTTTTTAGAAAGCGGCTTATTTTAACACTTCAGATATAAGTTAAATTTTGTATATTATTTATTCAAAAAATGTAGCGTAAAAATAAAAAATGCACGACTCGATCACTAATTAGTTTCTGTATACAAAGAGTCTGTTAAAATAGTACCTACAACGGTTCTATTTGGGTACCCTTCTGGAGCAATACAGAAATACTTTCTTTTATCTAAAGAAGCCAAGTCAAAAAAAAAATTAAGAGCCAATTTAATAAAAATCTATCGGTTCATTTTTGAGAAATTTCAAATTTTCGACCAATTAATTTGTGTGGTCTACTGTTATTTTTGATCTTAAAAAATCTGAAAAAAACGCCTGACGCGAATCTGCTTAAAAGCCTAATTTCCAAATTTAAACTCAATCGACCAATTGGTTTGGGCTCTATGGGGGACCCACTTTTTTCGGCTTCTCTAGCAATGTAATGACATGTTTGATAAAAATCTCGAGCTCGAAATGTTTTAAGATTTCAAAACTTGCCATATACTCTTAGTTCCTATGATTCGCAAGTAAAAATATAACTATCTGTAATACAAACGCGTTAAATAACATTTGCAGTTTAACAACAAAATCCAATGAACTTTCCTGATAAATGCAACCCTCTTGATCTTTTCCAAATTAAACATCACTTCCAATTTAACGTAAACTTCAATTAAGTAGTTATAATTTTATATAATTTTTTTAACATAAAGTTTAACATATTGTCTCATGGCTAATATCCACTTTAATATTCCCCCGAAAAATATTCCTCGCTTATACAACTTTAGAGGGAAATCAATTAGCATTCGTGTCAATTAAAACGAAAATTGCTAATTGCATGCACCAGACAAGACCGTCCATCGTAGTCGTAGATATATATGTACTTTTTCATGTTTTAATTATTAATTATATATTTGTCTGCTTTACTTATACGTGACTTGGTTTACAAAAAAAAATGCATATAACGGCAACGGCATACGCCCTCAGCATTCAACCATCCAACTCTCCCACAGTCGCAGTAATTTTTAATCAAAATGAAAGTTTCTTTTGAAATTTTTGCATATTCATATCAGTAGTAGACTCGTGTTGTTGTTAAAGTGAATCTATAAAGTTAGTACGAACTCTGAAACGAAGTGCAAACAAACAGCGCTATTTTCCCTCTCTCAAAAAGTTCATTAAACTCCGTGTAATCAAACCCCAACAAACATAATATTATAAATTATTCTTATTTATTTAACAACGACAACCGACTTACCGACCAAAAGTGATAAAAAGTTTTTTTTAGTTTGTATTTGAAAAACACAAACCCCTTATCAAAAGTCCAACTCAAATATCACATAAGTAGAACAAGAGTAATATCACTCAACGACATTGCTGTCAAACTAAACAAAAACTTAATTCGAATAAGAATCTAAATCCGAATTCGAGTCCGATTTCGAACTGCAAACAAAATAGAAAAATAGTGTAGAGTATACTTTGCCTATCTAGGTGTCTACTTATAGTTCGTGTGATTATGATTGAAATGTTTACCCTAAATGCAAACAACACAAGACTCAAGAACATACGAAAAGACTCTACTTCTACTGTTTGTGATAGCTTTTCATAGGAAAATGTTTTAAACTGATAGCGCCGTCGAGGATTCAGTGTACTAAATTCGATGAATGTAAATATCAGTTTCAAAAAAGATTGTTTTTCAAATGTTGACGGTAGTTTTTTTTCGGTATATAAGATTATGCAAGATAACATGTGATTTATGGTTTTGGAGGAAGTGTTTACTTTGTGTAAAGTGATGAAAGGATTTTGTGTATGACGAAAGTTTTTTTTTCTGGAGAAAAGAGAAAAATCCATCATCGTCATGAATAAACCACCGAATAATGTGGGACATCATAGACTTCGCTTCAGAGCACAACGATATTTTTATAACGATGTATTCAGGTACGTTAAAAATAAAGCACTTAGATTTAAAAAAAAATTTAAAATCTAACATGACCGTCATTTTTGTATATAATTTTATTCTTTGAACATTTTTGAACTTTCGGAATAGTGCCCTATCTAGCCAGTGACTTGGTTCCAATGGTTGTCTATAAATATGTATGTCTTTTATGTATTTACATAATGTGTGTATTCAATACCTTACTGGTACTCTGTCATTTTTGATTGAATTTAATAAATTTGAATAACCTTTTGGGTACGTTCAATGTACATTGTACATACTCATTCAAACATACTCAACTTTTTGACTTCGAGGTTCAAACTGCGAATTTCTCTGGTCATATGCCAACAGTAACTTGTCTTTTATTGTCAGGGGTGACGGCGGGGACAAATAACGCAATTAAGAGCATAAGGTGGGTTGAAAATCGTGTACATACGAAGACTTGATGCTCAGGTAAACTACCTGCCTAGCCTGGAGTAGTGACCAGGCTAGTGAAAATATTTTAGATATTGTAGGGCAAGCATCTAGTATGAGAAAAAACCTAAAGCTGGTGACATATTCGTGGCTTAATAGTTTGACTGGGAATGCATGAAACTTCGCAAAAAGTTTTTCGCTCTTCTTAACCTTTTTAGGAAAAACAATTCCGTGTTTTTCAAAACACTTTACTTAGAGGCGAACAAACAATATAAACAGCTTTTAGTTCTAGTAGCAACCGGTCTCTCATCATATATAAGGACTCAAAAACATTTTGGTCAAAGGTGAGGTTGTTCAGTGGCTGTAAAAATGATGCATCTTCGGTGTTGTCAGTTGAAAAACTTGCTGATCAATTTAAAGTTCTTCTAAACCCGTTATCGGTTCAAAAAACCTTTGAATATTCTTTACCTTTAGTGAAAATTCCGGAACTTGATGACCCTATTTCATTGAAAGAGTTGCAAGATACTTTGAAATCAATGAAAAATGATAAGTCTGCGGGAATCGACGGTATTCCCGTTGAATTTTACAAAAACTGATCAGTATATTTTCTGGCTCATATTAATTTATTCTTTAACAGGCTTCTTGAGGAAGAATCTATTCCGAAATCTTTTTTAAGAGCACGGATTTGCGCAATATTTGAAAAAGGTGATCCCCAGCTTCCAGACAACTACAGGAGCATATCGATTTTACAGTGCCTTTGGAAAATATTCACCCATCTTCTATACCATAGGTTGACGAAATAGCTTGAAAAGAATCAACTACTTAGTATTTTCAAAGCCTGTTTTCAATCGGGTCTATCAACAGTTGATCATATTTTTGCACTCACGACTATTGTCAAAATGTTTTAAGATTTAAAAGCTGCCTTTGATACGGTTAACAGGAGTTCTTTAATTTCGCCCCTAGGCTTATCAACAAAATTTCTCAACTTATATAAGCTTCTTATAACCGATACCTCTGCTGCTGTATGCAATGAAAGTATAATGTCTAATTTCTTCAATACAATTGCTGGTGTTCCACAAGGCTGTATATTAAGTCCATTATTGTTTGCACTTTATATTGATGACGTATCAAAAGATTTCCCTGGTGCTATTAAGATTGGTGAAACATTAATAAAAATGCTCCTATACGCGGATGACATTTGTACTTTTGGTAGATAATCCCATAGCTTTGCAGTTGCAAATAAACAAGCTCAAGCGTTTTTGTGATTTATGGGATTTAAGTATAAATGTTGCAAAGTCGAAAATCATGGTTTTTGAAAATACTCATCGACGAACAACTTCCCAATATGTTTAAATGGCTGCGGATACAGAATCCACACACTTAAGCTAACAGAAAAGGCCCATTGTTATACCACATGAATCTAGAGAGTTACTTCCCACTAGTCGAACCATTTTGAGCTTTTTATAAAGCGAAAAAGATATTTGATATCCTTTTTAACTAGTTCACTGGGATTATCAAAAGCGTAGTCTCCCAGATGAAGTTTGAGTCTTACATACAGCTCTTGCAGAAGTAATTTGAGGCTACACCAAGTCGTATTGCGTGTCAGCCTATAAGACAGTGCCCCGTAAGTAGACCTATTAGGGAGCTAATATGAAGTCTGCTTTGAGATAACAATTCTTTAGAGCGCTTTAGATCCAGTGAAGGCCATATGAGTTTTGTGGCTGGGCATGTTGGTAAATTGTGCCACCTAGAGTTTCCTATCGCAAAAACTGTTTCTTTTAGCAGAAGTTTACATGTAGCTATCGGTATACCTATCTTCTCCCTTTCAGGTGAAATACGTATGACGGTTCCATTTTTAGCGAGTTCATCGGCTCTACAATTTCCCGTGATGTCTCTGTGGGTCGGCACCTAACATAGGTGAATGTTAAATTGCTCCATAAGAGACCATCGACAATCGAGGGCCGTTTGCGATTTGGTTGAGACACCGTCAAGAGATTTAATAGCAGCCTGACTGTCAGAGAAGATGCGAATATCAGGAGTTGATATCACGTTTTCTCTTAGCTAGGAGAAAACCTCTTTGATAGCTAAAATTTCCGCTTGAAAGACGCTACAATGATTAGGGAGGCGGAAAGAGATGCTTAGATTAAGCTTTTCTGAGTACACACCACAACCAACTCCCTCATTTGTCTTGGATCCATCTGTATAAAAATGAATGCTTTTGTCATATAGGAGTTGTTTGTCTTCCCATTCATCTCTGGATGGAATGGATACCTGAAAGTTTTTTTTTCCAAATTGTGGTTTGGGAATAGTGTTGTCTATGTACTTTGGTATAGAACCAAGAGGTTCCAAATGATGGAGTGTCCCACATTGTTGTTGGTCCATTGAGATGAGGCCTTGAGTCTTATAGCTGTACTCGCTGCCACTTGTTTGCTGAAGATGTCGAGGCACGTCAGATGGAGGAGAGTGGTACGCAGTTAATAATTGCTTTAACAAATGTTGACCCGTTTTCGATATATTGAATTTCAAAACAATATTTTAAAAATAAAAAATATATACATTTTTGACCTTAAATTTATCTAGATAATATAAAATCTTATCAAAAAACGATTGAAACCGGTTAATTATCTTCTGAGAAAATTAAAAAACCAAACAGTTCTGAAGCCACGTGCCGTTTTTCAGAAAATTCAAATTTTCGATCTTTGACCAAAAAAATTTGGAACTATCATTGAAAATGTTGTTTCGAGATTAAAAATATTAAGAGAGCCAAGTTTGTAATGTTTGGCGTTAAAATAAAGCTGATCATTTGTAGATTTTGTCTACTGAAAAAATACGTCATTTAATCCAGATGTTTTCTTTTAGTTTATTTTTAGTTTTTCAATGATGCAATCATTTTCAAAAAACACCTGATTGTTGGTTTCACATTTCTGAAAAAAAAAATTGTTTCACTTAATACATTGAATTTTCATTGTATTCCTAAGTGTCATTTGTACTTTCAATGTTTACATCTAAACTCCATTGCTGGATTTTGAAACACAAAAGATATTAATGTTATATGAAAATAAGTACAATATATTTTTTTTTCAACTTGAATTTAAGGTTAATATTAATTTTCATAAATTCTATAAATATACAATTTTTGAGTGATTTGAAACAGAAAGTGCGAATGGTTTCTAAATGAAAGGGCAAGCTTACAGAATTTGTACACTTTCGACCAACCCTCAGCACCATACAATCTTTCCACAGATATTATGATCTCTTCAAAAAACAATCTTCTTATTTCCTGCAAAATAGGACTTACAGCAATGAAATTATGGTATTTTCTAGTTCTCTTCTATTGCATAGCAACTAGCTCTGTATTTTCAACAATCTTAAGTAAGATCAAAGATCTTTTCTGCAACCAAACAGCTGGTACTAATTATTTACTTAATGTTCTAAAATTGTAATTGCAAAAAAACACAAATCCTCTTTTATTTTAAAATGTCCACGTCTTAAGAGTGAGGTTTCGTGAAAAAAATAACAAATCAAAGAAACCTACATCCCCATTTTGTGATTCTAAATGGCTGCGTTCAATCACAGACAGATAGGGTATCCGGATAACTTTTTGTTAGTGTTTTACGTGTAAAATAACAGCTGATCAAAAACAGCTGAGATGTCAAAAAAGGTATCCAAGAATTTCTTGGGTATGTAGGTATCTGACAGAACAGCTGAAATCAATACGTGGTAGAATTTCAAAAAATTTGAAAAATTTATTTCAGCTTTTTGGATTTGTTGATAACAAAAAGATACAAAATGTTAGTTGAAGTTGTATTTGAGGATCTTCTGTAAATAATAAACGATGATGAAGCATTTTCCTACGAATTTTAGAGATTAGGATATATTTATTTAAACTTCAAAATTGCCTTATTTTGTTCTCGTTTTGTAGATGACCAATTTGCTAGGTAAGTTGAATTATCCATTAAATGTGTTAACTTACAAAAATTTTGACTTTAAATCTTAAATTTTTGTCTGCATTTTTTGACAAAATAATACAGATTGAAATAATACAGCTATCCAACTCGTTCAACAAGGTACCCTTTCCAACACGAGATAGAACGCAGCAAATGAAGTAAAATCTTAAATGACAGAAGTGGCTACGTAGTCAAGGAATTTTGATTGGCTAAATGCAACTACAAAAGTATTTGAAATTTCCCCTTCGACGTAGTGTAAACATTTAGGCTACAAAGTTAGTGGACACTGCTTTTGACGTTTACCAATCATTTGCTCAGTAAGAACACAAGAATTCATAATAAAATTATTCTTTCGCTATTTAAATACAATTATAAAACGTCATATTATATCTTCTATTTGTTTTTTTTTTTTTTTAATTTAAAAACAAGCAAAACTATTTAAAGCTATCAAAACACAAAATTTTATGTATATGCATTTGTGATTAATTTGACAGTTCCGAATTGACTAGGTTTGTAGTGCAAATTTGTATTCACAAAGCTAGTTGAATTCGTCCATAGTATAAAATAAGCAAAACATCTTTTTAATTTCTTCGTTTACTAGAAAGTCCTCAACATTTTACTTAATCGTTTAAAATTTGAGCCATTAAGTTTGAAGAACTTATATTAAAGTGATTATGGGAAACAAGAATACCATTAAAGTAATAATTTTTTCAACCGCAACAAACTTCACACCTATTAGTAAATATCAGAGTTTTTATTAAATCTATTGAGGAAAATGTATTTGAATTCTAAATAGTTCTTTGAAAGCGAAGATAAATTATAAATGAAAAAATTAACATAACTTCTTGTAACTTCTATTAGAACCCTATGAGCCTTCCCAGTCCAACGTGTGTAAAGTTAAATCCTTTCAAAATTGTATTGAAAGAAAACAGCTTTTGACAAACAGTTTTTGGTGATGCTTGAATCGATTTCCATAAAAGATACAACCAAATCCAATTGTTTTGCATTAGTTTAAGGCCTAGAAATCTGAACACGTCTTATTTTTGATACGCGTTCTTTCATTTCAATCAAAAAACCCAAAGCTAAACAAAACACACTTTTAAAAACTGACAGCAACAAAATCTAAAACTAACGTCAAACTAGAGCAAATGTCGTTACGTTAAATGCGACTCGTTTCACATTGAGTGTCGTTACGTTTTTTTATATCACAATTTCCTTTTCCCATAATCACTTATAGTTTCCTATAATCGCAATTTACTATCGTTTTACATAATAGGCCCTTTGGGTAATAACAAAATTATTTTATGCGCAATTAAAATAAAATCGATGATCACATTCTTTGCAATCAAAATATTTTATTATTTGAAATTAACAACATAAAAAAACACACAAAAATATAAATGAAAAAATCCACAGTCACGAAAAATCATATTAATAATACTCATGATCATGATCAATGGATTTTTTTTGTTTTTTTTTTTGTTTTCTTCTTTAATTTCTTTGTGAATGTTTCATAAATAAATAAAAATAAAAAAAAACATTTATTTGTAATGTGCTGCAAGCATATGTTTATTTATCCAAAAACCCAAAATGAAACAGACGAAAATATTTCTTGATAATTTAAAAGCAGACATTATACGAGTAGGTATGTTTCTATGTTTCGTTGGTTATTTTTTTAATTTTTATTTTATTTTAACAAATTTGTCCTTCGCGTTCGATACAAATTACGATTATTTTTGCCTGATTCTGAAGTTTCAAGGGAAAAGAGGATCATCCTCTCTTGGGTGGATCAATTTGAGAACGATTTGTTTTATTTATTTAACTTTATTTATACTTTTAATGAAATAGGGTAAATTGCTTGAAATAGTCTTATGGTAACACACAGTAGTTTTTGAAACTATTTTTCAATTTACAAAATTATATATGAATTTTTTTTTATTAAGAAATGCCCATTCTAATTTTTCAGAAAGTCAATGTTTAACTTTTCATTCGCTATTTTTAATTCTTTAGTAAAAAGTTTACTGAAGCTATTTTCTCTAATTGTTATAAATTTTCAATTTTAGGCGCCACTTATAAACGGTGATTTTTTAAGAGCTTGAGAACTTTAAAAAAAAAAAAATAAAATACAATTTGCAAAACCTCATCGATTCTTTATTTGAAACGTTAGATTGGTCCATGACATTTACTTTTTGAAGATAATTTCATTTAAATGTTGACCGCGGCTGCGTCTTAGGTGGTCCATTCGGAAAGTCCAATTTTGGGTATCTTTTTCGAGCATTTCGGCCGGAATAGCCCGAATTTCTTCGGAAATGTTGTCTTCCAAAGCTGGAATAGTTGCTGGCTTATTTGTGTAGACTTTGGACTTGACGTAGCCCCATAAAAAATAGTCTAAAGGCGTCAAATCGCATGATCTTGGTGGCCAACTTACCGGTCCATTCCTTGAGATGAATTGTTCTCCGAAGTTTTCCCTCAAAATGGCCATAGAATCGCGAGCTGTGTGGCATGTAGTGCCATCTTGTTAAAACCACATGTCAACCAAGTTCAGTTCTTCCATTTTTGGCAACAAAAAGTTTGTTAGCATTGAACGATAGCGATCGCCATTCACCGTAACGTAGCGTCCAACAGCATCTCTGAAAAAATACGGACCAATGATTCCACCAGCGTACAAACCACACCAAACAGTGCATTTTTCGGGATGCATGGGCAGTTCTTGAACGGCTTCTGGTTGCTCTTCACTCCAAATGCGGCAATTTTGCTTATTTACGTAGCCATTCAACCAGAAATGAGCCTCATCGCTGAACAAAATTTGTCGATAAAAAAGCGGATTTTCTGCCAACTTTTTGGTAATGAAATTCAATGTTTTGCAAGCGTTGCTCCTTAGTAAGTCTATTCATGATGAAATGTCAAAGCATACTGAGCATCTTTCTCTTTGACACCATGTCTGAAATTCCGCGTGATCTGTCAAATACTTTTGCATGAAAATCCTAACCTCAAAAAAATCACCCTTCAGCTATCATTGGTTTTCATCATTGAAAACAAACATTGGAATTTTTTTGGCAGGTAATTTTCATTAAAAATGTCGTGTCATTGAAAAAAATTTCCTGATTGAAATCCAACGAAAAATATTTACTGGCAAAATTCTATCATTGGAATTGTGTGTAATTGAAACACAATCAGTGGAACTATTCGTTTCATTTTTGAACTTAAAAGTATCAGCTGTTCAGGAAAATGAATTACACTTTTTTTTCTCAAAAACAAATCTTTCTGCTATTTCCTATCGATCAGTATATAATTTTCGTTTCTGATCAAAGGGAAAGACCGTCAAATGTCGGTACAAAAATTTTCCGGATCGATTTCAATGAAAGCTATAACTGGCGCCTTAAAAGATTGGACAACAAGGGTTAGAGAAAAATAGAATTTTGACAAAATATTATCAGAAAATAAAGAATATCTACAACCACTTAGTTCAAGAAATATATATGCATTCATATGTATTAGACTGATCTTCTAAAAAATTAAACATTCACTTAGATGTGCAGGTTTTTAGTATGTTTTTTGTTTACTTTCTAAAAATAAAACTAAGAACACAGAACACATGAGGTTTTCAAGGCGATATATTTTCGTTAGAGTATAATTATGTATTTTTTCGATTTCTGCTTTTTTATTTTCAACCGAGACAAAGTAAAAAAAAAAATAATTTTAAATTTTCGATGCAAATATTTATTGTTCCAAAAATGTTTTTCAGCGAGTGTTTAAATTTGTATTTCTTCTTTCTGTCAATAAATCAACATAAATGTAGCTCCATAATGATTTTTTTAATAATATAAATATTTAAAATAAAATGTGTAAACTAAAAGGATTTAAAGAAAGACATCTGGGTGTTCTGATTTTTTTTTTCTCCAAGCCACAAAAATCCAGGTAATGGGTGTGTAAGATAACGAATTAATTTAGTCATAAAATTCAACGAAATAATAAAATAAAATTCCACTTGAGATTTATTTGTTTCTGGAGGGTTGTTCATTGAGCAGTCAGAAATAAGAAACATTTTTTATTTACAAATGCACATTGAGTTTACAGTATTCTACTAAATAATGTTGTTGTTTTTTACTTTTAATAAGGCCTCAAAGTAAACAATTAAAGAATCAAAAATTCGTATAAACTTAAGTTAAAAAATTAATTTTTTCTTTTTATTTCGAAGCAAACAATATAAAGTTGAGATTGATTATAGAAAAGTGGATTTATGTAGCATGCATAAGTGTTCCTTCTTTAATTCGAGCAACATTGTAGAAATTTTCTGAAGTTGATTAGTTCTCGATTTATTACCTTTTTTAATATGTAAGCTGATTTAAGACTATGGAAAAAGTGGTGCCTATGTGTTTGTTTATTCAATGTAAGAATTAATAGCTCTATTTAAGTACAACTTAATTTTTATTGGCAATAAAATTCGATATCCTAAAAGTCATGAACTTTAAGTTTACTCAAATATGGATATCTAAATCTATAAAGACAATGGTTGTGGGATTTGTACATTGTACATAGGCTCTTAAAGTAATTTACGATTCTCAAGTCTCATTTTATATTTTGTATTTATTAAGTATTCATCAAGGAGATAAATATTATATAATTAACAAATAAAATATAATCTTACAGACTACAGAAACAAGGTTTTTAACTTTAGTAATAAAGAAGTAAATATACAGCCGTTGACAGCTTATTATAAACGATTCTATTTTTGCAGTGTTGATCTTTATAGGTGACACTTTATGAAAACCGTTATGATTTTAGTTTAGGCATATGCTTTTTTTGGTTTACAGCTAATTAGAAACGAGTGTCCTTAAAGTAAAAATTATCAAAATTGTCGATATTATTGTAAATTAAAAGGTTAATATTTAATTATTTATCATAAAGAAATATCCATTTCTAATAAATGTGCCTGCTCAACAGAGGCGGTTTTCACAATGGGAAAAGGCAGAAGTTGTACGCCAAAAATCCGAAGCGCTATTGTTGAGCTTAATAAACCTGGCTTATCATTCCCAGCTTAACTGTTCCAAAAAGATGGTGTTCTTTGCCGTTGTCCATTTCGTTAATTATAAAACCACTGACAATGTTGCGCGCCGAAAGAGACCACGGAAAAGATCAGTTTACACATATAGAAAAATTGTCCGCCTGTCAAAAGCAGATCCTAAAAAAAAGTGCAGCAGTCATTCAAAAAGAACTATTGCTCGTCGTTTGGTTGAAGCTGGACTTCATGGACGGATTTCACGTAAGAAACTAATGGTCACAAATGTTTAAAGACAGCGGCACATCCAGTTTGCCAAGAAACATACCGATTGGACGCTGAATCGATGGAAATTTGCGTTGTGGATCGATAAGACGAAGAAAAATCGCATTGGTCCCGACGGCAGAAAGTACGTTCGACACCCAAAATGTAAGGAACTTGACTCAAAGTACATTTCACCGGTAGTCAAAAATGGCGGTGGTGCAATCTCCATTTGGGGATGTTTCACTTGGAACGAAGTGGGACCCATTCATCGTATTGACGGAATTCTTAACAAAGAGAAATACGTTGAGATAATGGAGAACATAATGCTACCGTGGGCTGAAGAAAATATGCCGGTCATTTGGTTTTTTCAACAAGACAATGATCCGAAGCATACTGCAAAACTCACAAAACATTTTTTTGAACAAAATTATATCCGAGTACTTGACTGGCCATCGTCAAGTCCGGATTTAAATCCTATCTAGCATCTATGGGATGAAGTCAAAAATGCCGTAAGCACTAAAAACCTTCAAATTTGCATACTTAATTCGAAAGAGTAAATGTAGCCTGGTATGCGATTCCAGTTAAACGATTCCAAGACCTAATCGAGTCAATGCAAAGACGATGTGCTGCAGTTTTGAAGGAGAGAGGATTTCCGACAAAATATTAACCTTTCTAAATCACAAAACCCAACCGAAGTTTTTATTTCTTACTTTTTTGTTTGGCATTTTTCTAAGTTTCTAATTAGTTGGCTCAGCCAAATCAGAGGTTTAAATATAAAAATATTTTTAAAACAATATGTCCTTGTGGTAATTTAAATAATACGGTTACATTTGTCAAAAAATATTACAAATTTTATGATCATAATAAATAAAAGTCAATATTTGAAGAATTGAATGAGAAAATCTATGTTTTCATTTCAACACGAAATCGTTTCTAATTAGCTGCCAATGGCTGTAAATAAATATATCTAATTATGTAAGACTAAAACATGAACCACCAGTGTAGGAGTTAAGTAATAAATAATTTTTAAAAGATTCACGACTTTGGTAGGAAAAGAAGTCAACATGATTACAAATGTCATTAGATTCTCTAATGCATCGAGTTAGAGGCTCATTGAAACCATAGTTTACTCTATAAAAGGATTCATGAAATAGAGTGCAAGATCGCGTTTGCCTATGCGAAGCATATATATCGACTTAGGACAAAAGTAAAGAGCGGTTTATATGAGAAGTAATAATATCACGTATGAAGACCACTGAAAAATACCGACGGCGAACATCAAGTGGTGTTAGACCAAGCAGTTTACACCTGGTTTCATAAGTAGGCATTTCAATGTTCCAATTTAGTCGGTGAACTACAATTCGTGAAATTTTTTTGTAAATCCTTTCAATCCTTGAACAGTAAGTTTCATAAAAAGGATTCCAAATTACTGAGCAGTATTCTAAGGAAGATCTCGCATAAGCATCAAATGACCGAAGGGTAAATGGATCTTTAAACTCTTTTGAGTTGCGAACCACAAACCTTAGCTAGTATTTGCTTTAGCAACCACAAAATCAATGTGGAAGTTGAAGTTTGGTTTGTAATCAAATATTACACCAAGGTCTTTCTTTTCTCTAAGCTTAGTAAACTGTGTTTAATTTATTTCGTATTCAAAACAAATTGGACTAAGACTACGAGAGAAAGATTAAGATTGGCATTTGGGCACATTTAAGAAAAGCTGGTTAGAAATGCACCATACAGATAAGCGCTCAACGTCACTTTAAAGTAACAGACAATCGTCCAACGATTTGATACAGCGTAAAATTTTGATATCATCCGCAAAAATTAGCCAGAGAGAATTGTTGATAACTGTTGGTATGTCATTGATTATTATCAGGAATAGAATAGGTCCCAAGTGACTTCCTTGAGGAACACCAGGGGTTACATGAATTACTTCAGAAAATAAATCACTAAGGCGAACAAACTGTGTTCTACCTATGAGATAGGACGCAAACCATTTTAAACTATTTGAATGGAATCCAATAGATTCCATATTTTTTAATAATATAAAATGGTTGACCCTATTGAAAGCCTTCGAAAAGTCCGTAAAGACTACATCAGTTTGAAAACCAATTCTAGTGATTTGGTTACAAAAAATTGCTAATTTTGTTGTAGTGGATCTTCCAGCTATAAATCCATCCTGAGATGGCGCAATCGTTTCTTTAAGAATAAAGGTTAGTTTTTCATAAACTATTTTCTTGAAAATTTTGGGAATCGTAGACAATTAACTTAAAGACGTTAATTAGAAACATCCTGTTTAGAGCCATAAAACGGAATAATATAGGAAATTTTCCAATCGTGAAGATAGTTGTTGTTATTTTCATTATTCTTTTAAGTTCCAGTGTTACCATATCGAATTGTTTCTAATCAGATTTGAGTGATTTAATCGAAGTAAATGAATATATGAATCCACAGTATATACCAAGTGTAAACGAGCATTTATGTAATGCAACAAACGAACACACCCATTTTGAAGTATTTCCAGCAATCTCATATTTAAGAAAAAATATCTCAGTAAAAGAATTCTACCATGTGTTTACAAAGTTTAATTTATTATTATTTTTAAAAATGTCAAAATGGTGATTAATATTTCTAAGTTGTATCTTGAGCAAAGATATCCTTTTCCAATATAAGGTTTCACTTTGAATAACTTGCTATTTTTGTCGCTTGACATTTGAAAAGTAAGAAAATTAAAAAATGCACTCTTGAGCAACTCACTGCAGATCTTACCTGATCTTTAATTTATGTTAAACTTAAACTTAAACTTTTTACTTTAAAGTCCTTTATTTTAAGTCATACTTACTGCCATGGGAAACAAATAGAAACGACTTGTTTTGTGGTAATGTATAAATTTCTTTCGTTGAACTGCATTATTTTTTGAATGTTACATATTTTATTTAAAGTATATTGAAGTACGCTTTCAATAATATAGAAAAGAAAAACCTTGATTCAAAATTCAAAATAACAAAAAATTAACTCAATTTATTTCCAATGAAAAAAAAAAGTAAATAGAGAAACAAAAGTCTTAATTTAATTTTTTTTTTTGCAATATTTTGTTGTGCCACCAAGATTTTTTAGTACTTCAGTGCACCTGCGACCCATGGAGTCTACTAACATAGCTCACGGCTTTTATTTTTGCATTTAAATCCATCTTTAATATTCCCCATAGATGCTCTATGGGATTTTAGTCTGGAGATTGTGCCGGCCATTCCATTAGATGGACTGTTGTTCTTGAACCACTGTTTTGCGAGTCAGCATGAGTGTCCCACATTAACGGCATATTTTCTTAGGCAAATGGCAACATTTTATTTTTAAGGATATCTACGTAACCTGTGGCCGTCAAAACATCCTTAATCCAATAAATTGGTCCTACACCTGAAGCCGAAAAACAGCATAATGTTGCCACCACCATGCTTAACGATCTTTATAGTTTGTTTGGGATCGTATGCGGTGTTTTTGGGGTGCCTTACCTTTGGTTTTCCATCGGATCCAAATAAATTTATCTTTGCCTCATCTGACAACAAGACATTTTTCCAATTTGGCCAGACTGAATTCGCCTTCGCAAAAGTGATTAGATTTTTAATATTTATTTTGCTGAGCGGTGGAATTTTCCTTGCAGAATGCGCCCTCAATTCCACTTCTACAAGCCTATTTCTAATCGTCCGGCTTGTGACTGGAGCATTTAACTCCTTCCTAAGGTCCCTCCGACGATAAAAATGGATTACTCGTCGATTCTCGTACCAATAAGTCATCGAACCTTTTGGAGGTTGTCCGCTTTCTGTCGCGCTGTTTTTGACATGGTACAAATTAATGGCGGTAAATACTTTCTTTTTTGAACAATTCATTAGGCCTGCAATTTCCGCTTGAATTTTTGAGATTTTTCATCAACTCTTATTCTTCGTTTGAGCAATGTACTCGTAACCCGCGGCCCATGCTGAAAGTGTTAATAATAATTAGGAAACAAATTTCGCTATAAATGCTTTTTTGAAACTTCTGTTTTTTTAAATAACCAAATTCAATTACCTTATTTTAGATTTTAACACTTAATTCACAAATTTTTCTTAAACAAAAAAGCGTTTCTCACGAGGTCGTTCAACAAATGACCATGATGAATTATATATTGCAACGAAATGTTTTTAATAGCGATAGCATAATGAAGTACCGTTTTCGACCTTTCATATACAGTAAGGCACATGAGTTGAGATTTCCTGCAAAAGCAAATAAAATTCGTTTCTCTTATTTTTTTTCATCACTGTATTGTTGCAAACTCCTGACTAAAGTTTAGTGTATTCTTAATGTAAATCATATCTCACTACTTTCAATGAATTTTTAAGCTAAAAGTTTTAAAAGCGCAATTTAAATTTTAGGAATCTAAAATAATTACAATAAACTTAATTTCCAGAAATAAGCTGACAAAAATTAGGACATACAATTAAATACACCTAAAGTCGTTTTCGAACTTGTTGATATCTCCGACAGTTCAAACCAAAAACATATATTTTTGTCGGTTTTCACCAAAATTTACAACAAGAAATATCATAAACTTGAAAATGAGAACATCAAAGAAAAAATAAAGACTAAAACTGCTCATATAAATACATGTATATCTGTCAGCAAGAACATCCACGTCCAATTAAACACTATAACCAACACGGATGTTAAAGAAGAAGTTGCTCGTCAAAAATAAATCCTCGTGGATTCAATGAACTTTCCACTTAATACCTGTCTTGTTGCACTGCAGTCTGTCTAACGATCTCAACATTTCTTCAAAGTTGACATAAACACATGCGCAAGTCTCAAAAAACATTACTTTTTTATTATTGTAAATCTTCTGTAAATAGGGGCTTTCGAAACATTTCTCAAAAAAAGACAAAAAACTAAATCTATCTATGAACATTATAGGCCCTCGCTCTACTGGAGGTTCAATTTTATTTATAGTTCAAAAGTCTTCTTCCTGGATCATGTGTGGAGATGATGATGATACGACTCTACAATCTATATACACTCTCTCGTACATCACATAACATGCTGCTTGCAATATTGTGCCTAATTAACCGTTAGTTATGGCTTCAATTTTCCATATGTGGAAAAGAAAAGACTTTTCTTTTTTTATTTTCAAAAATATAGAGTACAACAACTGGCAACCCAGACAGCATGACGATAGTTCTTTTGATGATTATTTTCTGTATGGACTAATTTTCTAACAAACATCGCACCATCGAACTTTTAATCAAACATAACATAGCAACTATAAGATAGGTTTTGTGATTTTGTCATTCTGTCCTGAAAAACTCAATTAAGAACTCATTGGGTATAAATAAAATTTAATTGAAGTCGTTAAAAGCTTCATGCCAAAACGTTCATTGAATTTGCAAAAAGAATGATGAAAAAAGAACCAAATTGATGAAGCTTCTTTGAAGACGATTCGCCGGGATAGGAATTTTTATGACCCATCACTTGGAGAAGTCAGTTTTTGTTAGCTTAATTTAGCTATGATTTCACACACACAATTTTTCTATTCTACATATATTCTCGAAAGAAGAAATATTTGAAGTAGAAAGAAGAACTTATTCTCAATTAGTTCAGATATAAGTTTTGAGATTTTTGACCATGAGATCACAGAAAATTATGTTTTTTTTTACTTTATGAATGCCTATGGACTCAATTCAATTTCATTAAATGATGAATAGTTTGGTACAACAGAGTGGACATTGTTAAATAAACGGATGATTAGACAAATTAAGGCTATTTATCTAGTACAATAACAGTATACATATGTATCTTACGTCTTGAGTGGAAATTTTTATGGAAGAAATCAAATTCTGGAGAGGTGAAGAATAAATTTCTTTTTTAAATTAAAATTTAACACATTTTTAACACCATGTTTATTGTCAGTAACGTTTAACATTAAATATAAAGAGTTTTCCAATAAGACGTTTCATTTTTGTACTTAAAAACCGAGAAAAAGTATGCCATTAATAAGGGAAATCGCCAAGGCTATTATTCCAGCATCTATCATATTTATGAAATTTTTCATGACCAATTCGCATATGGACCGTACTCCATTCCAGCTTTTATGATCAAATACTTTAATTTGGTTGATATAGTTGAACAACTTTAATTATTTCATGAGTATAAGTGAGAAAAAGGGACGACTTTGATGGACTTTAGGCCCAAAAGTTATTTCGAATTTTGTACTCCATAACTTATCGAATTATATTTTTATCTTAAATAAGGATTTTACTAACTAATTAAAATTAGTATTGTTTCGTTTTTTTTGAGGCACGTAGCAATACACTGAAAACAAAAGTCGACCACATCGATATATTCCAATTTCGACCATAGTTTAAGGTTTGATGTACAAAGTGCACAATGGGAATATATCTATGAAATACAATCTGTCCACTAACAGGCAGAGCTTTTGCAAGAAAATCTAATCAACCTTTATGATCGTCGAATATCCATGAAATATAAGGTGGTTAAAAGTAATTCTTTGCCATGGTTAAATGTTTTTATAATAGGTTTGATTAAAAAACGAAACAATGCGTTTTTTCGTTGGAAACGTTATAAACTAGCAGTTTTTCATGATATCTTTCGTTTTTTTCGAAATTTAGTAGTTTCTCGCATTAAAACGACTAAAAAACGCTGCTATGAAAATTTATTGAACCCAGATAACCAATCTGGGAAAAACCTTTGGAAAAACTTGCGTAAATTGGGCAATGGTAAACTAATTTCAGAACCTAATGCTAACAAAGACCGCAACTAACTCAATGCCCAGTTTGTGTCTTTATCTGTTCCCAAAACACGTAATTCAATTGACTCCCATCGTTCTACATATGATGTAGTGAAATTGACGACCCTGAACAAAGTTTTAACTTTACTCGTTTCACGAAGATATCGTCGAGGCAATGCTGTCCATTAAGTCAGGCGCGGTAGACATAGATGGGATCAATCCGAAGTTCTTGAAAATTGTACTTCCTCATAATCTAAAATACATAACTCATTTACTCGTATTTAATTCTATTTTAACCAGTTCTGAGTATCTGAGAATATGGAAATATGATAAGATACTTCCTATCCCTAAACTTCTGCACTCATACTTATCTAATCGACAACAATGTGCTGCTGTAGGAAATCAGTCATCTTCATTTCTGACAGTCCCATTAGGGGTTCCTCAGGGATGTATTCTTGGACCTCTATTATTTTCACTTTACGTTAATGAGCTTCCTCGACTGGTTGAATCTTGTTAAATTTATAATGTTTGCTGATGACGTTTAATTATACTTGGGCACTCCTGTAGATAGCATAAGAAATGCTATTAACAATGTTAATGAGAACCTAGTAGTTATACAACAGTGGGCTCTCAACCATAACCTCAGCCTCAATCCAAGAAAAACTAAGACTTTGTGTATTTACAAAGGCGCCCTTGATAAGTCAAGTTTTCCACCGGCTTTGTTGGGTGGCTCAGTAATTGAATTTATAACGTCTGCTAGGAATGTAGGTATTATTTTTAATCAGACTTTAACATGGCATCACCGTGAAGCTACTACAATTGGCATGTTATATAATGCTTTGCTTCTACTGTGTACATCCCAAAAGTTTGTTCCTGTCAGCAGTAAGTTGTTGCTTGTAAGATCTCTTCTATTACCTATTTTTGAGTTTGACTTTTGATGATAACCTTATAAAATTTGGAACTCTCATTCAGCTGCACAGTATTATACAGTCTCGTCAACCTGATTATTTGCACAACCGATTAACTTTTTCAAATTCTCTAAGAACTCTTTTACTGATCCAGTCCAGATTTGCTTGTTCATTTTTTGTCCATGCCACTCAATTATGGAACTGACTACCTATTACAATTAGAGGAATATGAAATATGAAAATCACGAATCAAATCCATTGCCCTAGTAAGAATTGTAACAATCTTATTTTCTTAAGTTAGTTTCAAACACTCCGCCCTATTTTAAGAAATAACACCAAACACTGATAAGGTAAGAATTTTAAGGATTTTAAGCTATTATTCTTGGATTCTTCGAGAACCAAATTCTACAATTCTCCTTATTAATGTAGCACCCGTGGTGAAATGGGACTTCATTATTTTAGGTGATTTTTAGAAAAAAAAAATCCTATTGGTTTGTATGCATTTTAAGAACCAAATTTCGGTCCTGGTGATGGACCGGCTTTCGTTATTGTGTTAACTGAACTAACCAAAGCTGACAGCTTCAAGAATGACTACTGCCAAATAGCGGGCTTTTCCAAGTGAAAACTCTTATAACAAATACAATCTGTGATCCTAAATGCGAAGAATGGAAAAGCTCCAGGTGAAGACGGGATTCCATATGAGTTTTTTTTTTAATGCTACGCCTACAATCTCCAAATTCTGAACAACAATGTTTTCTTCACAGTTTTCTTTTAAAAAGTCTGTAATATTTCCTATTCACAAAAAGGACCTTTTGACGTTGTGGAAAATTACAGAGGAATTTCTTTTATGAATGTAATAGCGAAAATATTCTGTGGCGTTTTTGTAGAGAGACTTGAAAAGTGGGTCGAACGGAAAAATATTCTATCTGATCTTCAAGCTGGCTTCAGAAAAAATTATTCAACCATTGATCAGATATTTACTCTGTGCTCCATTGTCAAAGCGTTTCATGCCAGGAACAAAAAAGTATACTCATTTTTTGTTGACTTTAAAGCTGCCTTCGGCCTGGTTAACAGAAATGTGCTCTTCTATAAGCTCTCACAACTTGGCATATCTTCCAACTTCATTAGAGTGATAAAAGAAATGTACACTAACACGAATGCAGCAGTTTGGGGTGGCTCATCCTATTCAGAATGGTTTAAGACAAATACTGGCGTGAAACAAGGTTGTCTCCTCAGTGCATTGTTGTTTTCTCTGTATATTGTTATATGCAGATGACCTTGTCATACTCTCTGAATCACCAGAACATATGCAATTAATGATTAATCGCTTATCGTGTTACTGCAAAAGATGGGGACTCACAATTTATACAGAGAAGCCAAAAATGATGGTATTTGCGCAATATCCAAGAGTTCACAATGAAAGGCAATGGACTTATGATGGTCATTTTCTAGAAACAGCTAAAAAGGTCAAATATTTGGGAGTTAATCTAAATCCGGCTTTAAATATCAAGAAACACCTAAGCGAAAAAGCCAATAGCTCCAATAGCACCTATCGTGGAAAAATGTGTTTTCTAACAAAAGAATAATTTTATCTGCAACATATAAGCTTTCAATGCAGTTTGTTTCTCAAGTTTGGGGGCATATAAGTACGAGGAAAGCTGACTACCAAAACTCTTGACAAATACACTCAAGTCACAGGCTTACTTCATAATAATGGTAAGCTGTAATAATGAGGAATCAAGGCCTTCAAAAAAACTACTTTTGTATGAGTTGCGGAATAAGGACGAGTGGTATGAAAGATATCATAAGTATATGCCCAATATTCCAACTTCTAAACGAGTGTGACTGGAAAACCCTAAACAATTTCTTAAAAACAGTTTACAAGTATAGAATGTTATTAATATCAAAATACGTTTGATACTTTAGTTCTTTTTTTTTGTTTATTATGGAAAATTTAATTAAATTTTAAAATAAACATTTACGAGTATAAACTTGCCATCCAGGCTGACGGCTTAGCCATAGCTCTTAAATTCATAATTTGTAATCTATTTTTTATATTGAAATGTAAATAAATGAATAACTTACTTACTTCCTACTCTTATAAAAAAACCCTTTATTTAATATAGGTCTTGGCTTATTTTTTCAATTAAAATTTAGTTATATTGGGAAATAAGTTTAATGGACACTTTGTTTTTTTTTTACATTCATAAGTCAAATTCAACCTTAGATTGACCAAATGAGAAAAGTAATAACGTATCTTCGTGAATGAGAATCACACGGGAAATTCATTCACTTAAGCCTCAAGTTTCATACATATTTAACTGAAAAAAAACACAAACACCATAATGAGGCAATGTCGTAAATAATATTGATCTCGGATTCCATTGTGATATTTTGAAATGTAAACCGAAGTTCCCTAGAAACTTAATTCTGAATACTAACAAATTGTATTCCATAATTTCTATGTGATTCTTGTTCGAAATTTCGAAGGGAAATTTTATTTAAGATATATTTCAATACCTCATCGAAATCTGGGAATTTTTCAAAGTCAAACGTTTTGTCTTACTTTGAAAACGACATAACCTAAAATGTTGTCCTGTTGAAAATGTACGCTTGGGTTCAATACATTAATGAGCTCTTCCGTTTTAATTTATCAAGTTGTCTATAGTTTATTTTTTGTTTTTCAAATTTAAAAATCCCTCGGCAGCGTAACAATTAACTTCTCTTTATACTCAAGAGAAAAAGAGTTGATGGGGTAGCTCAAGCTCATCTGAAGAATCTCCAATAACTTTGCATTACATCACGATCACTAAATGAACAGCCAGACTCTTGATCTGATGATGCACCTAATTTACTGAAGTCTGTCCAGAAATTAATAGCAAAATAAAATACATTTAAACTGTCTATTACATTATGCATTATGCGGCATAGCTTCCTGATTCTCCCCCATAAAGGGAGTTTTTTCTTTCTTTTTGTTTTATTCTATTTTTGAATATAAAATTTAAATGAAATGTGTTGTGTATGTAGGTAATTTTGAGCCCACACTCTAAAGTCCCACCATCAGATACTCGTAAAAGTGCTTTCAATTTCGAGTTATTTCCATCCGAGAGTTTCGCAGTTGAATACTACTTCATGCAATATTATAAATAGAGTGTATTTCCTAATTACCCCATTGAGATATATCTACATACAATGTACATTTTCTCTTTCCTCCAGACATTGAAGGTTACAAAATTTGTTTTTCGTCTTTAATTAAAATTCAAGTATATTGAAGATCTCTTTTTTGGATATGGTAACAACAATAACAACAGCAAAGAGTTCAATGGTCAATCTTCTATAATAATATAAAGAAATAGTAGACTGTATGTCTTCAATTTTTCGTCGAATAGGAATTTAAATTATTCAATTTTCATTTTTATCATAACCATATCATAAGTCAAGAAAAAATCTACGATTTCTTTTGATAATTTCTCACCTATGATAATAAACATATGATTTACGTTAAATTATTCCATTTACATCCAACCTGCCTTAGAACTTATGCGGGTGCATGATATCACCCCACTTAAAAGTTGTGTATCACAAGTCCCTCTCTCAGTCGGTTGTTTCTTATTTTTATTTTATTTTTTTCTATTTTTATTAGAATTTTCTTATTTATCTCCATGGCTTGCTTTACTTAAGTCGTAATCTTTTTTTTATTATCCTCATTTAAACATTCGTAAATCTTCACTTTCATCGAACTTATGGTATGGTGGTCTATAATGAACAGTGGATCTATATTGATATGTATTTGGAATAAAATTAAAGGAAAATGTCCAGAGATACATCAAAAACTGACATCAAATTGATTAGGTCTTGAGTCGCTTAAAGTTTGTTTAGAAAAATTTAACCAAATAATATTTTTGCATTTCACAAATGTCAACGTTTTAAATTTGACGTTTGCCAACCTTTGCTTATGTTTGAGATTATTCCTTATTACGTTTCATTTTTTATAATCTTACCAGCTAACATAGACATATTGTAACAAAAGACTTAATTTTAATCAGATCTAATTAAAACTAATAGAATCTAATATAAATATATTGCAAAAGTTAAATTAAAAAAAAGGAAAAAATTTGAATTAGTGTATTTAAATTTAAACTATTGATGAATTAATTGATTAAAGAGAATGGTGGATTAAGGAATTCAATATTAACTGAAAGATTGGCTTTAAGTGTAGCTAAAACAAAATAAAAGATTGATTCTTAAAGAGATTTACATACATAAGTATTTCTGTAAGCAATAGCTTCAGTAACAAACCGGATAAGAACTTTCCAACCACACTCAACATTTAGAATCCAGTAACTGTCTTCTGTAGAAACAAAGCTTTTCCTAAAGTATAAACGTCGAATTTCTTAGAGTATTGGACATCTTGCTAGGAAGTGATAAACGTTTTCGTTTCGAGGTTGCAAAGATTACAATTATGATTTATATCAACCCTTTGAGGTCTGTAATTTAGCTCTAGCATTTCAATTCGGATCTTAAATATTAAACTCATCTCATTAACTGTGAATTCTTTTCCAAAACAATTAGCTTCCGCCAAACAATGATCCAGTTTGCTGTATATCGTTCTTGGCATGGACTCTTTAACACGGTTCAGAGAATTTTAAAATATTATTTCGTCAATAGAATTTATCCTTCCATGAACGAAAGTTATTCAAGGCTAAATTCAATGTCGTATTATATTTAGCAGCCAATTCTTGACAATCTTTGAACGTCATGTAACAACGCTGCAGTAAGTACTTTTCTTTGAAGATTATTATCCCATCTCTTTAAAACTTTGACAACGTAGTCCGCATTTGCCTTAAGGTTTTTTAAGAAAATTGGAAGTAGTCCAGATACGACATATATTGCATAGTTAGGTGTTTTTAAAAGGACCTTAAATACATGTTTGAAGAAATATCTCTGGATAACTTCAAAGTCTTCACATACTTCGTAACCATACACTTCATTAGCATAACAGAGTGAACTTTTAATTGTTGCATCAAATACTTTGAATTTTACCATCGGTTCGATACATTTTTATTTAAAAAAACTTGACCAAATGCTGTTAATGGATATTTAAATTTTGTGTTACTGTAAAACCTAAGTATTGAAATTTTTAACTACCTCTATTCTTTCACCATTAAGGTTCCAAGAATGGTCATTTCTGACATTATTATTATGAGACCTTAAAACCATAATCTTCGACTCTGAAGTATTTATTCGAAGATCCCAAGAGTAACAATCCTGGTTAAGTTTGTTAATTTGCAGTTGTCGAGTTACCGGATTATCAGTAAGAATGACAAGGTCATCCGCATATAAAAGCACTTTAATAAGTAAATCACCATAACATACACGCCCTGGAACACTGTCTCCAAAGTCGTTAATACAAAGTGAGAAGAGCAAAGGACTCAAAATGCAACCTTGCGGGACACCTACTTCTCACTTAAATTGCTGCGAAGATGTTCTACCATTAGAAACTACCGCTGTTGTATTTGAAAGAAGTTTCTCATATATTCTTAAACATTTTGTTGATAATCCAACACCTGCAAGTTTGAAAAGTAATAGTTTTCTGTTTATAGTATCAAAGGCAGCTTTAAAATCTACAAGAAAAGCATACAGATTAGTTTTATTATCCAAAAAACGTTTAGCGACTTTAGTTAGTGTACAAATTTGATCAACTGTAGAGAGGTTAGCTCAAAACCCAGTCTGAAAACAACTTATTTTGTTGTTTGTTTCAACCCAAGGTACAAGTCTAAGATATAGCATCTGAGTAAACAGTTTTCGGATAGAATGTAGATCAGAGATACCTCTGTAGTTTTCGGGGAGATTAGGATCTTCTTTTTTATTGATCGCTAAAATGGGTGACTCTTTTCTTTGGTATTTCTTCGTTGTTGAACACTCGGTTAAGTATGAACAATATATTATGTACTAAAAATTGTGAGCTGGCATTTTCCAAAAACTCGGCTGGAATGCCAATTTTAAATTTTTTCAGAATTCTTTAGCATCCATCCCCGCATTGAATCATATTAAGAGCTATTTTTTGCACATATTGTTGTTTTTTATATATAAATGAGTTGGCTCATATCAAATTTCATAATTTTAAATCATTTAATAAAAAATAGAAATGTCTGCTTCTTTTTCTTATTTGTTTTAACAAGCGATGTAAAAACGCCAAAAAGAGCCATAAGTGAACAATCTTTATCTCACTTCACAAGATAAAATGTCAAAATGAGTCGTGCAAGTTCAATATGAAAACCGTCTGTTAAAACTTTGAACCTTTGATTTGACTACTTTTTCCCAGAGACATTCAAAAACCGTGTTATACTGTGATAATCTGTCCCACTGTAGACCAAGGCGTTGATAGAATACGCACGGAGTTATGGTCGTTCTCGGGCGTCATCATGATGCTGGCCGGATACACCGCTTGCGTCATTCATTGAAATGCTATTGGATTCTTATTTACCTACGCTATATGGCCCGGTATTTGTTTTAAAGAAGGAATACACCCAGGATAGTCTAATTTTATTTTATAAACAAAAATTGAAAGTATGGTTTTATAGGTGATGACATGACATGACTTCGACCACAAGAAGACCCTTTAAACACACTGAAGTCATGAGTTAGAAACACTTTTTTTTTCACTTTCCATGAAGTGCAAAAGAAACAACAGGTGTAGACTGTAAAGTGTACTTGGACTATACGACAACGAAGACGACCTCGATGTAGAAAGAGTTTGCATGGCATTTTGTATTACATTTCAAAGGATTTACATTTAAGTTGTTGTTATTTTTCGAGTTTAATGGTCGTCTTTTTATGGCAGGATATTTGTTTATTTTACAATAATTTTTCTGCCCCTAAATCAAGTGTGATCTATATCTGTTATGGAGAGGATTATGTTAGAGAAAAATTAGGTATTATGCTGTCATCGAAGGTGGAAAGGATGGTGGCTGTTTTGTTTGAAATTGAGTTGCAGTTATAGCCATGAAATAATAATATTTGGAGCAATTTTATGTTTTGAAGTGAAAGGTTAAGAACGTCATTTAATTTGCATTAGACAAAATTCTGATCAGAGCTATGAAACGGGTGTTCGAAGTAATATCAAGAGAGAATGTAGGATCTTTGCAGCAAATTGAGTTTTAACTTTTTTTAACTTTAACTTTTATCTGCTCTTTGATAAACTATAAGCACAAACAAATACCCAACCATAAAATATTTGTACTATAAAATGTTTTTTATATTAAGAATTCAATTCTTGAAAATCTATGTCATGTTGTAGTTGTAAGTTATAAGTAAGTTATATGATATTTCCTTTTTAGAAAACTGTTGAAACGCTTAAAATGAGTCTGACACCTTAAATCATTCAATTTTGATGAAATCAAATCATAAAATATTTCAAAACTAATCTTAACTTAATTTTGCAACTTATACCCATGAAGCTCGTGACGCCTCCTTAACACAAAGGATCCAGTTCTTGGCCACGTTAAAATAACTTATGTCAACAAACAAAAGTTTATTCAGACATGTTTACATAGGTTTAACCTTTTCTCCAACCTAAGTTTATAAAATAGGGTTAAGCTCATGTTTATAAAAAAAATACTATCATCATTATAATTATTCTTGCATGTTTATTATTAAACCAAAACAACAAATAATTTGCATTTCCATTGATCAACAAAAAATAAAATCATCTTCTCTCATCCAGTATTTAAGTGAAGCAAGAATAATACGAATATGAATTTATGTCTGCTTTGATATTAATAAATCTATTTTTGCAGCTAATACACAAAAGAGACCCTCAAGTAGTTGCATCTTGATGCATTGTGTATATCTAAAAGTATAATAATAAGCCTATTTAACTTTGTGACATGAATTTATTAATATTTATCTCAATTAAGTTTCGTTTTATTTGCATGAAGAGTATGATGCTTGAAGAAGAGTTTGTAATTGAATTATATTACTTCCATTAAACACAAATTATACGAGTTTTTTTTGTACTCCATTATAAGAGCTTATTCCAATTTAAAAAAAAAAAAACAAAATATTTATTTATGTCATCTAATTAATTTGTTTTCTTTTTTCATTGTGTATTTGCAGCACTAGTCCAGGACAACTTCAAGATGTTACAATGGATAATTCATGTGAGTATATTTCTTTTATGAATATCAATTTTTTGTATTAGTTAAAAACGAATTCGATTCTCAATCATCGGGTACTCTACGAAATACATGTATTCCTACTTTGAGGAATTTTAATATTTTATTGATCTTTGAAGCATTGCAAATAAGTTGCGACTTGTAAATGCAAATAAATATTTTTGAGTATAATGATCAAATTGCTAAACAACTTTGTTTTTGTCTAAGACAGCTTTCAAAATGATCTACTCTTAAGTTTAAGAAACAAAAAATAGTTCAAAATCTTCAAATCTTGTGAAAAGACAATTTTTCTTATTGTCGGCTTCGACTGATTGGTTCCTCTGTTATAAGATACTAGTCTCTACTAAGATTAAGTTAAACACCAAAATTACTGCCTTTCAGTTCGAATCAATTGTGTTTTAAATGACTTTTAGAATTTCGATGTAGTATTTCAGTGCGTTTTACAAAGTAGAGACCTATGAAATGGAATTATACAGTTTTGTATACGTTGAGAAAAAAACTAAAATCAAACATACCCACCAACATTTGATAAATTTCTTTGCTTTGTTTAAAGAAATATTGAAGCAGAAAACCCAAACCAGGTTGTTTAAAGTTTCGTATAAGTTTAGCACCATTCCAACTTCTGGTGCTATTTTTTTTTATTTTTTTGGAGTAAATATCTTTGTCTTAACATATAACAGAAGTGGTTTCCCTCGAAATCTCATTACTAAAAATTAAATTGAAAAAATTGGCTTCCCATATGTGCACTTAAATACCATGTACATATATGAAAAATGCGGCCACCTACACGTCAGTCATTTACATATTAAAACTCAGGATGTCAAGGGCTTTCGAATGCCACCAATCTCAAGAGGTTTTCCAAAAGTCCAAAAACGTCAAAATAGTCTCGGTGACTTCTGCCATGGAAATGCGGCCACGTAGACTTCTGTCATGTACATATTCGAAATCAGAGTGTCGATGGCTTCCGAATGAGACCATTTTCATGTGGTTTACCAAAAAATTATAAACGCCAAAAAAAAAACGCATTTTCGGCGACCTCAGCAGGACAAGTGCGGCCACCTGTCTGTCAAACCATATTTGAGATCAGCGAGTTGTAGGCGTCAAGATGCAATGCATTTGAAGATGTTTTCCTCCCTATTTAATTTTTCGTAAAAGTTGTACTTTTGACGTGGCCACTACGTTCCGGCAGACTCTTACCTTAACTAAGACTACCTTCAACTGGACAGTCATTCCGTGATTTTCGAAACGATTATCATACGATATCGTCAATAATTTGCTTCACGTAGTTTTGTCACTATCGTCTCGTCTATCATTTTCAGTATAAGACAACTGAAAAGTCAAAACGAACTCAACAAAAGATAATAAAGGGTGTCCCAAAATTAACGCAAGATTTGAATTAAATAGAAAACGCCGTTTTTAGTCTTTTGATAGTTATATTTTTATTGACTCGTAAAGTACATAGGACAGGGTTATGTATGGAATAATACATCGGACAAATGGCCTCCACGGCTTTGCATGCACATGCGCACTCTTTTGTTGAAATTTTCCATGACCATTCTGCATAAATGTGGCTGAATTTCGTTCATGCAGCGTTGAATCTCCTCCTTTAATGCACGAGTGGTTGTGGGCTTGTTGACATAGACTTGTGATTTCAAATAACCCCATAAAAAGAAGTCTAATGGTGCTAAATCACACGATCTAGGAGGCCAGTTTTGATCACCGAAACGAGAGAGTACACGACCTGGAAATGTCTCATGCAGTAATTGAATTGTTTCACGGGCTGTATGACCGTCTTGTTGAAACCACATATTGGACACATCAATATCATCCAATTTTGGCAGAAAGAACTGTGTAATCATGTCGCGATATCGAGCACCAGTAACAGTCACTGCTTGACCAGCTTCATTTTAAAAAAAAATATGGCCCAATTATGCCTCCAGCCCAAAATCCACACCATACAGTCACGCGTTGTGGATGCATTTGTTTTTCGACAATCACATGTGGGTTCTCCGAACCCCAAATGCCGCAATTTTGACGATTGACAAAGCCATCAAGATGAAAATGTGCTTCATCGCTTAGGATGACTTCGCTCGAAAAATCAGGGTCCATTTGATGATGTTCAATAATCCATGCAACGAACTCTCTTCTCTGTCCATGGTCATTAGGCTTCAATTGTTGTGTTAATTGAATTTTGTAAGCATGAAGACACAGATCTTTGGTGAGTATACGCTATAGAGAGGTTCTTGAAATTTGCAATTCTTGTCCACGACGTCGAATTAAGGTTCCTGGATTGTCAGCAACACTCTCACGCACTGCTTCGACATTCACATTTGAACGGCTTGTTTTTGGACGACCAGTGTGTTTGGCGTCTCCAACGGATCCAGTCTCCATGAATTTTTCAATTAATCTCTTCACAGTTGACGAAGTTAAAACACTATTCCGACCATCTTTTGTATGACATTTTCGAACTGCAGCCGCCAAGCTTTCACTATTTTTAAAATATTCTTTAATAATGAAGACACGTTGTTCTATCGTGTAACGCTTCATTTTTAATAACCCTATACTGTTAGCTGTCAAATTGCTATTTTTTAGGGTTGCCAACACTTCACTGCACAAATGGGGGCAAATTCAAATCTTGCGTTAATTTTGGGACACCCTTTACATACCTGTTCGATAACTTGAAAATGTTATTAAACTCAGTTTTTGTCTATGGGATGTTATGAAAATTTGCAATACATTGCTTTTTACCAAACTTACCAACTGTTTTGTGGTGTTTATTGTTACTGTTTTTTATGTTTGCCGCCGACGATGTAACTATAATTTCAGCATCTAAGTTAGAGGTCTCTTTTGTCTCCATAAGCTTTACATTCATGAATAATGTGGGTTACTCAGTAAAAGATATTTGTACTGTATCGCAAAAACTACTGCCGTGCTTGGAACGATTTAGTGTAGAGGAAGAGATATGGTCTGACCACATGACTATAAAATTGTCCCGAAAGCATATTTGTATACCCAGCACAACAACCAAGTTTAATCTGTTACCTAAATTGTAGTGAAATGATCGTAAAAAAACTGAGTACCAAAATAATCTTAGTTGTAATCTACAAAATCTAATAATTCAGAAGGATCTAATTGAGCTAAAGGACTTAACCGATTTAATAAACAACTCAACAAATGATCAGAGTGGAAGCTCAAAATTTAAACCGAAGAATAATTGGTACAATTATGAGTGCGAAACAGCCAGGAAAAAAAGTTATAAATTGGTCAATATTTTTCGGAAAACGGAAAACCACGAAGCGAAAAAATAGGAGTTTCGACAAAATTTGTAAACTTGATAGAAACCATTTATTCCAACACACAATCAGCTCTTTGGACGGGAGAAGAGCTCTCCGAATATTTTGAGACACTTTTTGGAGTCAAACAGGGATGCTTGCTATCACCATTGTTTTCGCACTGTATATAAGTGATTTGCTGAATCTGTAGGAGGAGGACTCTTTATTGACTTCTTCAACAGCAGGTAATAACGCAACTGGAATGTAACTGCATTAAAAGGAGCCTAGAAGTAAATCTATCTAAATCCGAGATAATGGTGTTCAGAAATGATGGAAAGTTTTCTAGTCAAAAAAAAAAATTGGAAATTAAATGGAGAAAGAATTCGAAGTGTCTCCAATTATACTTACTTAGGAGTCTTACTTTTACCAAAGATGTCGTTTTCAAAGAACGTAGAAAAGAGGAACACTGCAGCCAAGATCAGCATAAACTCAACGTGGTAATGTTTTCTAGCAAAAAGAAATATCAACTTAAAAACCAAATGGAAACTATTTCAGGCGGTTTGTAGAGCTATTCAAACATGCGGTGCTCAGATCTGGGAGGATCCGGAAGACGGACAGTACTATACTCTTGATCTTCACCTCATATATATGTATGTATATCAAAAACAATATTCGAATACAGTGCAACAAGACTACCGCATCAGCTATGAACAATCTTGGAAGACTATCGTTAATGGCGTTTGGATGAGAGATCTATTTCTCAAATTGGATCCAAAAAGGCAATGATCTATTGCGACTGTTGAAATCAGAGGGTCAACAAGAAAACCTACGAAGAGCATCTGAGAGCAGTACGCGCATCTACAAACATCTGGATCATTTAAAAGGACGGGTTTGCATTAACGATGTTTTCGAACTAAACAAGATCACCTGGATTTTTAAGGCAAGGTGTGATTTAATCAAGTTAAATGGAAACGGATTTGGCCAGAACGAATCATCATTATGTACTGTGAGCAACTTAAGGGAGGAAGAAGACATCCAGCACCCCTTGGGCAGATGTCCGGGTTTAAAGGAATTTAGTGTGGCCTTTCTTGGAAAAGATTGGTTAACAGAAGCGGAAATAATCCAGGTGCTCAATGGAGAAAACAACACCAGTTTTGAAGGACTTGCGAATTTTATCACTGTAGCCTTACCATACCGAAATGAACTAGTGAGAGAATATAACCAGTAAAAAATGTTCTTCAAATTATTACCAAATTTTGATTTGAAACTAAACTTACGACGAAAGAACTTGTCTCCATAACAGTATTCATTTTATTTTTGTTTTTTAATTTTCCAATTTGACTTTTTAACAAAACTCAATTAGGCCGAAACATTTGTATTTCAATTTTCTTAGTTAGTATTTTGAAATCAATGACAATGATACCTATTTAGCTATCATGTCGATTGTCGTCTTACGTGAAGCGAGACTATCGTCAAAACGCTATCGTTTGACGATAATCATCAAAAATGCATTTTTTTAAATTTGCTTCGATACTAGAAACATTATTGCTGTTTACCTTTGTCCTGAAAAACCCTAAAAAATCAAAATGGTTCAGTTAATAAGCGGAAATATTAATAGTATCACTAAGGAAATAAATAAGTAAAAACACAATTGGTTATGATTTACAACTGACCATTTTAAATTCACCTATTCTTTCGTGTTTTCTCATATGTTGACCTCTTATTTTATATAAACTTAGAGAGTCCATTTAAAATGAAATAATAAGAAATAATTTTGAAACTCTTTGCCTTGGCAATATTGCCATGGCCTTTTTGCCCAAGCGCTGCCACCGTCATTGACAATATTCAAGGTATAACAGAAAACAAATTGGAAATGCTGGATAAATGTTTTCGTGGTTTTAAAATTTCAAGTAATTTTTCAAGAATCCATAAATTGCATAAATGCATTAATTCTGGCATAGAAAATCCAGCATCAGAAGAAGAATGTGTTGCTTCTCAGTTTTACATCAAAGTTTTTTTCTTGTTTTAATTTATTGCCTCAATTTTTGTTTGTAAATAACTTTTAAAATGTTGCCCCAGGCAAGCAGATGCAATAAAATGTTTTCAAAGTTAGGAAATCGCAAAATTAAAACTAATTTGAGTTTTTTCAAAACTATAAATTCGAACAGATTTCCTATATCCTACATTACCAACATATCTGACCTCATACTTAACCTTTGGATCTAGGGAGGAACATCAAAGTCTCATAAGTTTCTAATATCAATCATTAGAATGTAAGTTTTTGATAAAAATGTCTCAAGCTTTTTTTGTGTTGAAAAGTAGAAATGCTATAAAGCTTTCAACTTTTGACAGTTCAAACTGTTTAAAACAATAAAACCGACATAAAATTGGCATCTATCCAATTTAAAAAACAACAAAACGAATGCAGTTCTCTTTTTCTTTTGACCACAAGCTAAATGAAGAAAAAACAAATATTCCCAATGTTTTTCTTTTTGTTTTAAATATAAAATATTAAAGAAACAAAAAATATACAATATTTCCTTAGTTTTGTTTTCTTCTTTCCTTTTCTCCACACTCTTTTATTTCCATCTTTTGTTTTTTGAATTATTATATCTGTGGTAGACATCGAGTGGCAGCTAATTTGTATGACTGTTCGAGTCTTTTTCTTTTTATATTTTTATTTATATAAAAGTGGTAGACGCCATAATAAAGAGGAATTTTAAGCGGAAGTATGTTCTTAAATTTGACAATGGAAGTGATAGTCCAATGTATTACAAATATTTTGAAACTTTATGATTATGAAAAAACGATTATGAATATCTATATATGATGTTAAAATAAAATGTCCAACTATTCTATTAGCCAATATAATGTAGACTGACACTTTTTACATTAAGTCGCTCTGCTTCTTCTAGGGAAATTATTATTATCGTTAGATATCATCATTAATAAGATTTTCCCTAAAAATAAAATATAGATATTTTGTATCGAGTTATTCATTTTGGAAATTAAACTTTCGACTCTTGATGATTCAAATCTTCACAACAAACATCACAAGTTAAGTTTAAATCACTCAATTTTTAGCCTCTACTGTATGATATGCAAATCTTTTGAAAACAAACTCTAAACTTTTCTTACTTGCTATTTTAAAATCAATTATAAATAAATTGATATAAATGTCAGGAAATACAAAAAAAAAATCAAAATTCTTCAAGTTTTTAGTAGTTCAAGTCCTATAAATTACCGTTAACCATAGCCACTCGTAATAGCCTTATACCATGTACGGTGAAAATGAATCAAGCTTTCGCCAAGTCATTAAATCAAAAATGTGTTTAACTGAACAAGATATTGAAGGTTCTCAGAAAGAATTACATTAAAAAATTAAACTAAAATCACATACATTTTCATAATTTAATTAACAATTCTTTAAATTTTGTATTTAATTTTTAGATGCCATTGGATACCGATCACCATGCGTTAGCTTACAACAGTACAATGGCACAACATCGCCGGCACAAGGTCGTTCGGTTCGTGAATTCGAAGAACAAATGGCCTCTTTACGTAAAGAGAATTTCAATCTTAAGCTGCGCATTTATTTCATCGAAGAAAGCATTCCCGGTTATAATCAATCGAATAATTCCGAGGGTCAAGAGACTCTCATGAAACAATTAATCGATACAAAGGTGGGTGTTCCTTTTTTTATTTTTAAATATGCATTGCCTCTATACACATTAATTTGAGAACAAATCCAATCATTCATGACAAATACTTAAATTTTTGTATTTTTTTTTAGGTGGAAATGGAAATTCTGCGAAAAGAAATCCACGAGAAACAAGATCTTCTCAAGGAAGCCGCTCAGGCCTTAAATCAAATGGAATTAATTCAAAAAGATACCGAAGCTAAGAGTCAAGCCATTATCGATGACCTAAATCATAAAATTCAATATTTAGAGGTAAATTTTTGAATTTAAAATTGTATTCCAAATAACTTATGTACATGGGTTTGGGGGGTGTGATTAAATGTTTTTCGAACGTTCTGCTTGAATAAATGAATGCCTAGACAAAATCGGGTAACATCAAATCAAGCGCATCGTAATTTGATGTCGTATCACTATCACAGTGCCCTAATGTTCTAAATCACTATTATGGGACTTGCATTGCCATTGCGGTTAATGGAGTATGAAATTTTTGATATTTCTAAAAATTTGGTTGAAAACATTTTGATAGAAATTTTCTTAAATAATCAACAGAAATTTAAAAGCTGTACAAATTTATTTAACAATGCTTTTTTGAGGTCAAGTTTAAAATTCAGTACCTACAAAGAAACTTCCTAAGAGTCGTTTGCTGATTCGAAACGTAATTACTAAGTTCAACCATCACTTCTGTAACATTTTCTGTGAAAAAAAAACTAAAACAGAAGCGCTAGAACTTCTAAAAACGTGTCCCAAAAACATAACTTCATCATATAAGGAGATTTTAAATATAGAGACTTAGATGAAGGTCTATATTTAAATCCTCCTTCTTCTTTTGAAAAACTGTTGCAACTCGAATTAAATATATCAACCTTCTTTTTCTCATTTCAGATTGAAAACAAAGAAATGGAAAAATCGCAATCCGGAAAATTGATGGACGAACTTCTAGGACGATCTGACTTATCCTCAAATATAAATGCTGTTCAGAAAGTGTGTATTAATTTTCTAAATTTAATGTTTCGAATATTTTGTAAAATAAATACTTCATTACCCTAAATGATGTTTTCTTTTTTTTTTGGTTTCTTTTTCTTTAAACTTATTTCATCTAGATTCGTGAACTTGAAGGCACCGTAAGACAGTCAGAAGAGAAAATCAACGATTTCCAAAACCAAATTCATAAACTCGACGAAATTCTAACACAACGCGATCAAACAATACGAGAATGTGAGGACAAAGTCAAAGAGCTAGTATTCCAGAATTCAGAACTATTGGAACAGCTCGAAAATAAGGACAAAGAAATTGCCACCGCTGAGGTAAGTTGTATTGTTTTCTAATTATATAATTCATATCTATTCTCTATTTCTATTTTTTTTGTTTAAAAATTGATATTTATCAATTTGATACTTCCTCATAGTTAAATTATGAGTTCCAGTTCTTTGAACTTATTCCCAAAATAGATTTTTGACATCTCTTGATGTCACTTTGTTTTTTGTTCCTCTGTGTTCTACAAATATTAATTGGGTTTTCCATCATATTTTTATTTTTGTGTGATGATAAAATGTGTGTGTGCTTATTTTTGATGTGAAGAGATCTTTGCAAGGCATACGCCAGAACAACAAAGATCTTAGTGACGAAAATCAAACTATCACCGATACTCTTGAGGCAGTCAAGACGAAATATTTACGTGACATGGCAAGTTTGAATATTTACGAAAAAACTATCAAATGTCAACAGGAAACGATTGTGGGTATGCATGTAAGTTTTATTTTTGTTATTTCTTCCTGAAAATCACTCGTCTATGTATGTATGTGTTTAAATGCATCTTTTCTTCTTTCTTAACTTCCACTTGGCTCTTGGTACACCAAAATTCATTTCTTTCAAATGCACTTATCATCATTTGTCAAAATATCAAACAAAATCAAGTCAGCAATTGAAACAAAAACCAAGAATTTGGCCAAACTTCTTGGGTATATTCATGAATATGAGAAAAAACTGTCAACACTCAAGAACGAAAAAAATCTCACGCAACGTGAAAATAGATTCTTCAAAGCCATCATTGAGAAGTTAGAACAAAATCAAAATAAATCCTCCAGCGAACCAAATAGAAATATATCAATAGCTGCAAAATTCTTTCCAAAACTATTCCCCAATCGATGTCAATCAAAATTTCACCCCAACAATGTTACGACGACAGTTGATTATCAAGCAGTTTATAAGCTTAAAGAAAAATTATGCTTCAATGTTTCTGGAGAACAAAATGTCCAATTATCGAATAGTGAATCGAGTTTATTTTGTATGGCTGGGAGTAATGTATCGATTTTTGAACCGAATGTGCATTCGAGTAAGAAATACAAGTTTTTCAATAATCACTTGGTTAAGGTAACGCTATTAGATTTGTTTTGCAAATACTTCTCTCGGTTACGTTGTTTGATGTTTTAATTCTCAAGGAAATGACAATAACATCCAGGGATGTGCGATATGTGTACGAAAATATAAGAAATCATCAATAGATTCATCTTTGTTTTGTATTTTATGTATTTTTATAGCGATTTTTCTTTAAATAAAATTGTTCAATGTTAACTACTTTTGGTTAATACAAAATTTGTTTATTATTTACTTTAATGGAAACTAGAGCTTATTTAATATTTAAAGATCATATGATTTGGCATTCAAAAGCCCGCCTCGATTGGAAGATTTGATTAGCCATTTATAATAGGAACCTTTTATTAGTTTAAATAATGATCATAAGTCAATGATTGTTATAAGTAAAAGCGATTTTCAGAACAATACGATTTTAGAGCTGTTTTTTTTTTAGTTTAGTTTTTGTTTTTTTTTATTGATTTTTGGATTTGCTTTCTCATATTTTACAAAACTAAATTTCTGAGATTTATTGTCGTATATTCAACCAATATGTAGAAAAATACATGATTTGATTTGAGACTTATTGGCTAGGGTCTTGCTTAAAAAATAAAATTCTGTGTGCAGTTCATTTACTTACTTACTTACTTAAGGTGGCGATAAAGTCCTGTGTGAACTAAAGCCTCACCCAATAAACTTCTTCATACAGCTCGGTCCCTAGTTTCGCGCTCCAAGTTGCGTGAAGTGACTTTCCACTTGTGCGGGTCACCTGATCCGCCGTCTTCCTCTATTGCGCTGTTCTGTGGGTGTGGATTCGAAGACTCTGGGCCGGAGAATTGGCTTCCATGCGCTTTAAGTGACCCAGCGGAGCCTAGGTGGACCAAGTCCTTAACTAAGTTAAATTCTTTTACTTACAAGACCTTTATAAATAGCAACTACTAAAAAAAATTGAATGACTGTCAATTTGGTTGAAGTAATGTTCGATAGTAATGTTTATACAGTAAAGCTACATACAGGTGTGGCCTCCTAATATGTTAAACTATGGTTGGTTTTATATGATTACATGTTCTCTAATACGCAACAAGCTCTAAATCATGCCTATTACCGCGGTCGTCTCGTTTTTTCGACGACTCTGGTTTTCTATGTCGTGTAGTTTTTTAAGTGGCATTCCATAAGTTCTTCGACGCGACAAATTTGTAGCAGATTTTTAAACTATGCAAAAGTAACAAACTTCTGTCAAAATGAAATTAAAGTCTAAATAAAAAAATCATTGTTCAATGTTTAACAAATGCGGTTTTATTAAATTATTGTAAAATAAATAGGTAATTAAAATGATAAGTGTAGAAACGTATTACAACACTAGTAGCGATAGTGATGATGATGAAGAGTACAAAGTTCTGCGTCTGCATCTGCATCTGTAGTCAGAATTCGTGGATGTAGTCGTCAAAGTATTTGGAAGTAAATTGGGCTAGGATTCAATATAATACAATTGGATTTCCGTTTGGGTTTAGGCACTGTTTGTTTTTAAGCAAATTTTCTACAGCGGAGACAAAATTTGCAATTGATTTGGAGCTCCTGCAGTTGCTTTTATTTCTTTTGAATTGTTTATTATTTTCTTCTTCACTTTGAGCTAAAAGACTTCCCAAATCTTAAAGTAAACATTAAAACTATTTTTTTTTTTTCATTAATAAGCGATTCAAAACTTTTTCCAGCTTTCTCCAACTCTTACTGGAGGACCCGTGCTGTTCTTCGTCGTGAGCAAATTTTCAAACCAGAGATATTGTCGTTTTTTTTCCATTGTTGTCGTTTCCTTTCGTCTTACAGAATACTGAATGAAAGCGTTAAACACGCTTACACACGACAACAAAACGAGTGACAAAAGTTGAAACGACTTATGGAATGCAGATTGTGTCGGGTCGTATATTTAATAGGGGTGAATATTTCCGGGCTTGATAACATAAAGTATTTGAAGTGCTTCTTGACATTATATTTAAAAAGTTATTGTTTTCGTTCTTGAGCGACTGTTATTTTTCTAAAAATAGGATTATGCGAAATTCATTAGTTCATGAAGTGGATTAACAAGGCAAAAAATGTAGCTTAAAGCCGTGTAAAATATGAGCAAGGAATTAATGCCGACTAGCTTAAAACTTAAAATTCCAGTGCATGGGTGTTTCAAGATGAACAGAATAAAAAAAAAGTTGTTGGGCTTGCTCTTTCATTTCCTTCAATTTTACAGTACCCTAAGAAATTACGGAGGGTAACCGTGTTGGCTTTGCTGAGTAATCGAAGCTACAATAAGGAACTATTTATCAATTTTTGACTTTATAATAATTGCGTAAATGATCCTAATCGCTGTTTGGCTATCCATAAATATTTCTGTTTTATCAAAATTCGGGAAGAAAGATATTTAGTGGTTTCAGAAACCGCTTGAACGACACTACAACAATCTGGGAACTTTATTGATCTTTCAAAAGTAGGATTATATGAAAAAATAACAGACCCTACCAACCGTTTTAAAGCCGTGATTTGTTTTAATGACCCTATCTTCCATCTATTACTCCTTGTAGGCATTTCTGTCAGGGCTAATAGGTTAAACCTATGTGAAGCTTTAAATAGTCTGTTTGAGTGTCTATATATTAAATGTGTTCTAAATGGTTTAGTGCTGAAAGAAGCCGTTTTCAAGTTATTACACTGTTTTAGACGTAAAGCGCTTTGACCGCCAGTTCTTTTACGAATATGCCAAGAGAAGTCACTATTAGTACATATACAGTGCCGCAATTAATTATTGGCACAGTAAGCTATTTAAACTTTGATGCAACATTTTGAGCCTTGAAACACGCAATTTTGTTAATTTTTGTTTGTCTAGTATATTTTTTTTTTTTTTTTTTATAATTAGCAAACACTAAAAGGTTTTTTTATACCTTTAATATGCCAAAGACACAGTGTGAGCATTAGGAAAAGAGGGAAGGGTTGGATAGGAGGTGTCGGTGTACATTGGTTTTAAATTTCTGAATTTCTGAATGACAGGGAAAGATAGAGCGTGGCAAGGCGTTCCACATTCGCGTAGTACGGCTAAAAAAAGAATCTCTGTACTTCATAGTACGTCCGAAGTTGGGCTCAAGGGTAAACTGATGGGCATTCCTAGAAGCGCGGGTATTACGGTTAAATTGTTTAAGGGGAGGAATGCAACTGGCTATTTCACTAGAGCATAGTCCGTTAAAATAACGGTAAAAAAGGGTGAGGCAAGAAACCTTGCGTCGATGTTCGAGTGATGTAAACGAGTTGATGATGTTAATGTCACCAATCATTTTAAAAGCTCTTTTTTGAATATTGTCCAAGAGGCTTTAATAAGTTACTGGAGCACCAGCCCAGATGTGAGAGTTATATTCAAGTTTCGGACGTATATAGGTTTTGTAGATTGTAGCCAGATCGGACGGAGACAAAATTTCTTGCAACGTCTCAAAAAACCTAGACATCTTGCGGCATTTTTGGCAACATCGCGTATGTGATCGCATCACAATAGGTGGTTGCTGATGCACATTCCGAGGATGTCAAGATTTTCTGCATATGCATATATTTACTATGAAACATAGTTAGTTTGATTAAAATAAGTTTTTCAGGTTTAAAGAAAAAAATATTTAAGTTAGAAAACACCATATTTCTCCAGCACAAAATTATTGGCACAGTATATTAGTCTTGAAAACTGCAGTTACATTTATTTAAAAAAAAGTTTTGTTTGTTGTTTTAAAAAAAAAAACAGTTTTTGCGAAAATAAAATAAAATGTATTACAATGAACCCAAAAATGAAGAAAACCACCGAATCGGAAAGAAAAATAATTTTTTACATACTTAGCCAAGGCAGGTCATATACAGAGATTGGACACATTATAGACAAGAGCAATTACACAATTCGCAGCGTTGTGCACCGTTTCAAAGGGGAATCAAACTTCAAAAGTGCAAAAGATTCTGGTCGTCCTCGGGTTTGTTGTTATTTATAGTAAATGCTCGTGATTGCAGCCGCATTTTACGAAAATTACATCAACTGAAATAGCTACTGAAATAGTCAACTTAGAATTTGGGAAATCAGTTCACCCTATGACGATAAGAAGAGTACTCCATGAAGCTGAATACAATGCACGTATTGCTAGGCGAAAGCCAATGATTTCGCCAGTTAACCAGAACAGACGTTTGGAATATGCCTTTGAGTACGGAAGCAAGCAAAACGCTTTTTGGTATGATGTACTCTTTTCTGAGTAAGTTTAACGTTTTCCGTTGTGATGGTCATACAAAATTCTGGAGAAAACCAAATACAGAACTCCAAAAAAATAACTTAGAACCTACAATAAAACACGGCCATGGAGGAGTGATGGTATGAGGATGCATGTCTGATCGACGAAATTATGGACAAGAAAGTTTATATAAAAATTTAGAAAAAAAAACCTGACAAAAGTTGAACTTAACAAGCTCGTTCACTTTTCAGCACTACAATGACCTGAAACATACGGCTCAAGACGTGCGTATGTGGTTAGCATATAACATTGCACATGTGTTTCCACACCCACCAGAATCCCCGAATCTGAATCCAATTGAGTATTTATGGGAAGAGTTTAAAAGACGCATAAAAAAGTGTTTGATATTTAATAAAGCTCAACTCAAACTAGCATTGATAGAGGAATGGCAAAACATTATAGAAAAAACGTACAAAAAATTGGTGCATTCTATGCCAAGGCGTTTGGATGCTGTTTTTTGGATGCAAAATGGCCTCCCTACTGAGAACTAATACTAACTTATGTTAATGTAAATTACTCTGTTTAAAGATTAAAAATGTTTGAGCTGAAAGAATTAGATATTTTGTTATTTATTATTTTTTTTTTCTTTAAATCTGAACAACTTATTTTAAATTAAAGCAACTGCGTTTAATAGAATATATATATGCATATATGTACCAAACCAATACAAATTTTAAAAGTAGCATGTTTCCAAGGCTTAAAATGTTTCTTCAAAGTTAAAAAAGCGTGATATGCCAATAATTAAGTTCGGCACTGTATGTACGAGGTGTGTTCAAAAAGTGGTCCCCCCAGAAATAATACACTTATGCCATCGTTTTTTCCAATCTACGAAGTACTCTTGACATTCACTTTATGATATGTCCTTGAGCATTCTCCGCGATTCGGCCTTTATTTCTTCGATCGAGGAAAAACACCGTCATTTCATGGGTCTCTTCAACTTTGGAAACAGGAAAAAGTCACACGGAGCCATATCTAGCGAATATGGAGATTGAAAATTGGGTCATGACTACGGTATTGTTTTTGGCAAACAACTTACGAACAAGCTACGACGAGTGTGCAGGTGCGTTATCGTGGTGCAAAAGCCATGAATTGTTTTTCCATAAATCTAATAGTTTTTTTCGGATTGCTTTACGCAAACGTCGTATAACTTCAAGGTAATACTCCTTAATAATCGTATGACCTTGTGGTAAGATCTCTTGATTCACTATGCCATTAAAATCGAAGAAAACAGTAAGCAAAACCTTAACATTTGATCGAACTTGACGTGCTTTTTTCGTTGGTGACTTTGGATGCTTCCAGGTAGACGATTTTCGATATCATAAGCGTACACCCATGTTTCATCACCAGTTATGACCATTTCAAGCAAACTTGGATCGTCATTGACGTCATTTCACAGCGCCTGAGCGATGTTCATGCGATTGTTTTTTTGGTCTTACATTGTTTAAACAAGCAAAAATCGCCGAGCTCATAAAAACACGCAGAACCTTAGCAACTACCACACACAAAGTAAACAGCTGAAAAGTGACCCTTTCAAAAGCAAAACATGTATGTGTCAATATTCGCCTTCCAATGACTGTGTAAGAATGACTTTGGGTCTTAGATCCCATCTTTTTTCAAAAATGTCAGCTGGGGCTTTACCTTCTTTGATCTTTTCTTTCCATTTCAATTTGCTATCAAGATATTTCGATCTACTACAACTGAATTTTTTAAGACAGACCATCCAATATACAGCCTAGATTTGACAACCAACTTCTTCTTCAAAAATACACTTTTTGAGCAAACATTGCATACATCAGAAGAAGCCTTGCTTTTCTGATCTTTCACGCAAGGTGTTAAAAATGTATCTGGTAGAAATGCATAGAAAATGTATTGATGGTATTAGGCCGGAAATATATATATCAACCCTACCATCATCATTTAAGAATAGAATATTGATAAAGCTTTGCTTTAGAATGATGAAATATTAAATATTGATGCGATGAGACCTGATAGGAGAAGAGGGTTTCCTTGTCTAAAAAACAAAATACTGCACAATTCAATCTATTGCAACTACACTATACTAAAGGAATGTCATATATTCATTATTTATAACCGTTACATTCAAAATCTTAAAAAGTTCGTAAATAACAATATTTTAATCGGGTAAATAATTGGGTTTTGGTAATAAAATCCCACCATCATCATTTATTCTCTGCACAAGTTTAAAAAAACAGGATACTAATTCCAGAAAGTTCCAAAAATTTGCTTAAAAAGCAATGTTATTGGATGTTTATGAAAAAAATTTAAAACTCGCAACTAAACAAAATATCTGCTATCTTATTTAATTTTAGTCCCAACGACTTCGCGAAGAACTTCAAGATCATAAACGACAATTGGCCGATAAAATTTGTATGCTAGAAGAAAATGAAGAGAAACTCAAAACACAAACAACACAAAATGAGCAAAAAGCCAAAGCCATCCAGAAGCTGGTGTCAAGAATTGAAAGCCAACAATATGAAATCGATAGACTAAAGAAGGTAAGTTTTTTCTTTTCTATCAATATTTTTCATTTAAATAACTTATTATGTTTCGTTCAATTTGTCAGAATAACACCAGTTCATCGTCTCATATTAAAGAGGTAAGTTAAAACTTAGTCTATTTAAGAATTCTCAAATAATAATTCCCTTAAAAAAATAGCTTACCAATATGACCGAATGCTCTGGACTATGCCGCTCACTCAGCGACACCGAAACCATTGCAGAATCTACAAGCTTGCGGGCTCAAATGGACAAAATTATCGAACAAAAAGATGTCGAAATTCGTAAATTAAATGCAGAAGTCAAAAAGAAGACCGCTAACCTACAGGTAAGGATGCTAATTGCAAATTTATGATTCATTCGTGTTTTCTGGGTGATGCGATGGACGACGCGACGCACATCACCAGCCACAACGACCTAGTTCGATTTTACAAATTTTTAATGGGCATAATTTCGAAGTGTGTGTTCGTTGGTTTTATAATTTTTTGGCAGCAAAAAATGAATTTAAATTGGATTTTTTTCAGGGATGTGTTCTAGATATTATACTTGATTACTTTGTACAAGACACACAGCTGTTGACAGAAACATAATCCAATTTGTTAATGGAAAATGCACTTTCATGTGATTGTATCTTATGACGCATGTTATGATCTGTCTGCCAAAAAATATCAATAAAAAATCTGTTTTTGAATGCACTTGTGTTTTGGGATCAATTTTTATCTTTTGCTACACAACTTGTGATCCGAATTGAGATCATTTAACATTTCATTGGCACTTGTGTGCCAAAATATCGAAATAACTATTTTGTTCGATTTAATACTTTGCATGCCCTTGAGTAACAATAAATCAAAGTGGATCCTTTTTTTTTATTTTACTATTCAATTTTGAAAAAAACAGTTCAACATTCTCTTTTCAAAATTTAACTGTCACTGAAATTTCTAGAATTCAATTTTTATTATCGTTTAATTTTAACTTCATTAACTTTTTGTTTGCCCAACAGAACCTGGTCAACAAGGAACTGTGGGAGAAGAATCGTGAAATCGAGCGTCTTACAAAATTGATCAACAAATCAAACTCTCTGCCAACAAGTCCGCAAAAAGAAACCGAACAGCTAATGCAATCCTTTACCGATGTAGAGTATGCTCAAGCTTTGGAACAAAATAAAGTTCTCCAAAAGAAGGTAGACATCCTTATCCAAAGACTAGCTACACCACAAGCTCATCCCTCTAGTGAGGCTACCATAAATAAATTGAAAAATGAAGTCAAAGAAGCCAAAGAAGAAGCTGAACGCTCAGAAAAATGGCGTAAAGAATGTGCTGATGTTTGTAGCATTCTTACAGCACGTTTGGAAGAACTAGCCGGATTTTTAGACTCACTGCTAAAGCACAAAGATGTCCTGGGTGCTTTGGCTGCTGATAGACGTCGGGCGATGCGCAAAGCTGTTGATCGCAGCTTAGACTTGTCAAAGAGTCTGAATAATATGTCGCTCTCGATCACAGGCATGTCAATGATGGATCACAGTTTGGCACAGATCAGCAATCTGTCCGAAATTCTTGACTTTAGTATTGTGAATAAAGAAAATAAGACATTTAATTCGCATGAAGAACTTCATGGTCAGACAATCGAAACACTTCAAGCTGAGCTAAAGGCTCTCAAGAAGGAACTAGACAGAACAAAGTACAATGAATCAAAGAGAGATCGTCGTAGTTTGCCAACGGCATTCGAAAACCAATCCGAATCTGAAGCATGGTCGGAGCCAGATAGAAAGGTATCTATGGCACGTATAGGACTCGAGGAACCAAGAGTGGCAAAAGCATGCAAAGAGGAACGCAGTACGGACAGTGAAAGCGAACTCAATCAAAGCCGTTCTAAGTCAAAGACTCAGGAGAGAATCGCACAGTTGGAGTCGATGATCTCACAAAAAGATGAAAAGATTCTTGAGATCCAGTGCGAACTAGTCGATGCTGATAATCGTTTGAAGAGAGAAAATCTTCGAGTAATCGATATGACAAAAGAACTGAAAGAACTCCGAAGCCGCAACGAAGACCTGCACAGTGAACTGACTGTCTACAGAAACAACCAGGTCACTGGCTTCGATGCTAACTCCCTCACCAGACAGTTGGATGAGAAAAATCGTTCGTTGATAAAGATTCAAGATGAACGTGACAGAATCACTGTCGATCTCAGGATTTGTGAACTTCAAGTCGAGAATATGAAAGTCGAAATTGAAGAACTGAAAATGAAGCATGAGATGGCGCTATCCCAAGCCACAGAACAAGAACAACAGAAACTTACCGAACTTAAAGAGCATTTAACCAGCTTAATGGAACAAAAACTTAAAGAACAGCAAGAACTTCATGAGGATGCACTAGCACGTGACTGGATTGCTAAGTGTATGTATGATGAACACATACGCCAATTCCAACAGCTGCAAAAGAAACTTGCAGAATCAGAGAGTACAATCGAATATCTCAATGAAAATGAGGCTGAAATGAAGCAAACGTTGGTAGACAATGAACTTTCCATGCGTGCGCTCAAGAAGAACCTCGATGAAACTACCCTGCAGGCATCCAGGGCAGTGTTGGAACGAACAAAGGCGCTCAACGATAAACTTCAATTAGAAACTCGCACCCAAGAGCTGGCCGATCAAATTCAAACTCTGGAAGTTGAAAAGAGCGAATTGGTGAATAAAGTCAGCAATTTGGAGCAGCAAATGCTGGTGAAGAGAAAATCTTCAAATCACGGAAGTGATATTTCCCAATCTGGCTACACATCTGAGGAGGTTCTTGTTGGAACCGACCGAGTTGCTGCCGGAGGACAGCGTGTTAATAATTCATCACCAGACCTTGGCATTGAATCCGATGCCGGAAGAGTGTCAAGCGTTGAGCTAACCCATGCACACTTATCAAAACTAAAGACAGTGGAGTTGAAGACTAAACAGATGATTCAAGAAGGTGAGTTTAATTTGATATTATTTTATTTTATATGAAACTATATAAAAATTGTATGTTTTCCATTCTAGATGAAGAAACAAATGTTGCTGCAACAACGACAACAAACACAACAACAGCATCAATAACTCCCTCAACACATGATTGTGCCAAGGTAGATCAAGAGAATGCTGAATTGCGTTCAAAATTAATTCGCACAAAACGTGCCTTACAAGACACCGTTAATAAATTACGTACATCTAACCAAAGAAAAGAACAAGTCGAAAAAGAAATCAAATCACAAATTCTCAAAACTCACAATGTACTCAAAAACGTTCGTTCCAATATGGAAAATGAATTGTAATAACATAGTGTTGGTTTTATGGGTTTAAATTATTTATTTTTTTTTTAAATCAGCACATCGCACTTTTAATAATTTTTTGTATTTAACTATAATTTTATGTATTAATTACTTGCATTCAGGGTTCCTTTATTTATTTTTCCCGTTCCTAAATTTATATTTTTTTTTTCTTTTATAAAATATAACGAAGAAACATTTTAGACTTTAACTCTGTAACATTTTGTTTTTAAGTGATGTTTGCTTGTGAACAATTTTTTAAGGATATTGAAATTTTGCAGTCAACAACCTTATTTGATAAAAAGAGCGACATACGAGGCTTTCTTATTCCTATTAGAATCATAAGAGCATGTCCAAGAAAGAATGAAATCAAAAGCTGATGCATTGCGAATATGATTTTTTTTTCAAAACAGTTAAAAAGAAAATATTTTGAGGGCTTTTTTGGAATAAGAACTATTTAAACATCAAATTTAGTAACTACGTGACTGTCTATCGTTGTTTAATGCAAATATTTTTTCCTTTAAGAGATTTTGGCAAAATTTTAGTGCCATAGTGTATCCTTTATTTTTTAATATTCAATCAACGAAAACCAATTCTCATCTATTCAAAAGAAAAGTTCTTACAAAACGATGCAATTTTGTTCATCTTCTCAAGAATTCCACTTCTATTTTTTAATCGTTAAATATTAAAATAAATGTCCACTAAATAAATAAACAACATTAAATTCTTTTATAAAAACATTTGAAACATACAAATAAACTTGTCTTACAATGTCTCGTAAAGTTCATCCCAGGGGATACAAAATTTGTCGGGACCAAACTATTTTCAATGTTGACACTAACTTACTTACTTAAAGTGGCGCTTTAGTCCGGGCGGACCTGTGCCTCACAAATGTTGACACTAGTCACTTTTTTAAACAGTAACAGGTAACTCATACCTTTTTAGTCCTTGTTGAAAAATAAAGAATAAAAGATAATTGCGTTGTCATGCCTCTTTTCTTCATCGTAAGACGTTGCTTTGTTGGGATTTTCAGACATCGGCATCTGAAATGCGTCTTACCAATCAACTGTTTATGTTTTATACTTTTTTCTATTTAAAAACAAAAATACTTAGAAAACAAAGCAGTTTCTTTAAACATGCCAATGTTCCTCATTCTATAACTCTTAAAATTCGAAGTTTTGTCAAAAAATTTAAAAGCCAAATTGCATCCTGATTTAGTAGCCATAATTTCGTAAAAACAAGAATTGAATATTGAATAGCAAAGTATTTTATTTTTCCTTTTCTTTTTTTATATAAATAAACAATTAAATATGCCAACTCATGTATGTATGTAAATCGAAATTTAATTTTTAAGTAAACAAAAAAGTGTCATATCAGGAATAATTTTATCATCATAACTACAAAGAGTGAACATCATAATAATATCTTCATAATTATATAAGGAAATACATATAATTATTATAAATATAAATATTTTTGCTCGGATTATTCGCTTTATGTTTATCACTCTAGATGTACTTTAATATATAAAAAAAAACTATTAGTTATAGGATGTTTTTTATGTATGTTTATCTCCTTATCGTTCATATTGAATGATTTTATAAACAAAAATATTTCTAAGAATAGTGTGATTAGTTTGATTTTTAGTTACAAAAATAATTCTAAAAAAAGTTAAATTACGTACCTAGTTTTAGTTAATAATAATAAAATTGATATTTTACTTTACTTTTTTATTAAGAAGGCTTATGATATGTTAAAAGAGCTTTAATGACCTCTGCCGATTTGGATTCATTGGAGCTTTTCTTTGTGATTTATTTTATCGTCCAATTTAATTAGAAATAAAATAACCAAAATCTATGATTTTCTTTTGTTTTTTTATTAAAATTATTAAAAGAAATATTTGGCTAAGTTTTTTTTTACAAAACTAAGTTCATTCATTTTGTTTTTTATCAAGTTAATTAAACCACATAATCATTTGAATTATCCTTTCACTTGTGTTTTGTGTTATGTCTTTGTAATTCACTCATTTTGTTTTTTGTTTAAAGAACTCATTTCAGTTAATAAATTAGCAATAAATCAGCATGGATACGAATTCATATTTATTTTACTAATTCAAATTAAAAAAAAAATAAATCTCCAATGTGCCTCAATGTATATAAATTAACTAACTAAATTTAAATCGAAAGTAAAAATAACTTAAACCTAAATTTTTGTGTTTTACAAATTATATACGCACTAAATACATTAATGACCAAAAAACATTGTTGTTATTGCACATCCTCACTCCAAAGAAACTATTTATGGTAATATTTATACAAATTATCATATTTATACAGTCTACATATTGAATGAATTTCTTTTTTTTTGGTATTTTTTATTTTCTTTAGATTGACGAAGAGGTTGCTATTTAATTAACTTTTTATTGTAACAAATAATCTTTTAAACAAACGAAAATAATTAATAACTAATTAATATTGCATTGTATATTAAACATTAAACAACAAACAAAAAAATAAACAAAAGACGTTCCCTTAATTCCATCGGCTTTATTTTAATACAAATTTAATTTTTTAACTCATAATAAACATACATTTATTATTTGCTTAGTTATTGTAATTAATTTTTAAAAAAATGCATACACATACTATGTTAATAAAGTGTAATTAATGTAAAAACAAAATGTATAATTTTAGATAGTAATACCTATATTAAAAATACGATTTTAAAGAATAAATGTATTTACGCGATTTTATAATAAAATAAAAATGAATTTGAAAGAAAAAAATAACGATCGTTTTAATCAATAATAATAAATCATATCTAGACCTTATGTTGAAACTTTTTTATGGAAAAAGCGGTGGTAGTTCTTATATCTTTAATTGAGACATTACCAAAATGAGATCAACCGAAACTTCTTTTTTTTATCAGATTTGTTTTGAAAAAAAATTAGTGATATCAGTGAAAAATAAGTTCTAAGGAAAACTAAAAAATTCACTGGCAGGTAGTAAGACTTTTTGCTGCGGTAGAATTGGCATTCCAAAACATATATCCGTTAGATACAAATAATTATAACTATCAAATGAAAAATCAAATCGAAGAGAAGAGAAGAAAGGCATCCTAAAGCTTAATGTGTTTTTGTCTAACATATGCCATAGCAAAACTAGCTCCTTTGAGCAAATGCCGACATCTTCAAAGTTTATCCACCACTTCACAAGAAAAAAAAGAGAAACATTGACTTACCTCAAATCAATTTGAAAATCTATTTCTTGGTATCTTTACATAATTATATGTTACAAAGAAAAAACGTATTTTCTATTTTTGTTAGTTTTCACCAAAAAAACTAACATATTTATTTTTATATTTTCTTTTAAATTAAAAGGGAATAAATTATATATAAAATTAAATTTAATCTGTACATCCTTTGAAATCAGATACAAATCTAAAAATGTTAATACAGACAATGATTATAAGAAAATATAGTAAAAAGGTCAATTAATATTTGTGAAATCCTAAACAAATTACCAAATCACTTATTTATTTAGTGCTAGTAATTTAAATTTCAAAATCATAAAGTGACATTCGAAAATTATTAAAGTTAAAAAATATACGTAATATTTAAGAACATTAAAAATGAACTCTCGTACCATTTTAGTCCTTGGAGAAGAATAACAAACGCACTGTCGGTCATAAGGTTAGAAGCAGGCAGTTTTGAGAAGTAAGATCGACATTTCTCCCATAACATGATGGATTAGAAAAAAACAACTATGGTGAATGAGGGACTATTTTGTTGATAACGAAATATGAAATTTGGGTAGAGGACAGATTTAGCTTAAGACACTTTTATGACAAATTGTTAACTGAGTTAAGAATATGCGACATTGGATTAGAAGCAGTGAATAGATCAACGTTGTTTGTGAAGTGCAAAGATTCTTTTTCGGAAAAACGGTACAATTTATAAATTAATTGTTCTTGATTGTGTTTTAATAGAAATGGGCAACAAAAATATTTGACAGTGGAAGAAAGAGCAAGAAAAGAGGTTTATTGCTCTAAAGGTCTTTATTGCTTTCCTATAGCCCGACAAAAAATCGAAGTGATCATTGTGTTAGCAATTATTTAAGAAACCATCGTCTTATTCGAAAAGTTATTTAAAAAAAGCACTTCCTATCCTTAGCATAGCGTCAAATTCAGCTTTATCGGCAGCTGATACTAGGGAGAAAGCTAATGTTAAGGCCACCGTATACACTGTTAAATGCACGATTCGCCATGCTAAACACCTAAAGCGCCTGAAGCTTAAGAAAAAAACACCACTTAATAACGCAAGGAAGAAGCAATGCTTGTGTTTCGAGAAAGATCACATGATTGGCGGAAGGTTATTTTTTTCCTACGAAAAATTTAAACTAGATGGGCCAGATGGATATATGTAATTAATACTTCCATCACCTGAGGAGAAAATAGTAACTCCTAAAGCGTCACCATAGCAAAGAAGGAGGCGTTATCGTCTGGGACTCAATTTTATTGTATTTCGCTATAAACTGGGTAGTCCAAGATACCAAATGACTAGGAAAACATGCAGCCTTGCTGGAATCAGTTTTACCCAATATAAGCGAGCTTTTTGAACCCATTTCTTGGGTTGCTCAGTTGGAAAACGCTCCCATACACACAGCCCGTGAGGTGAAATCCCTTATTGCAAACCAAAACTTCCACTTGCGGCTTTGGCCACCATATTCCTCGAACCTTAACATAATTGAAAATGTGTGGGGCTAGCTTACACGTAAGGTACAGGAAGGTGAAAAGCAATACGATGACAAGGAAGCGCTAATTCATGGTATGAAATTGGCCTGGAGTGAGATTTCTTTGGTCTACTTGGAATCTCTTTATAAATCCTTAAAATGTAGAATTTTTGAAGTTAATGTGAAGGCTGGTGGAAGCACATATTATTAAAAACCTAATGAAAACTAAAAAACCAAACAAACTACAAATACTTGCATTTTATTTCCATTTATACTATGTGCTACTTATCTAATGACCAAATTTATTTTCACATATTCTTGACTCAACTACCAATTTGCCATGAGATGAAAGTTCCGTTAGCTTAATCTCTTCCTAATCCTTATTTTATATTTTGTTGTTAACAAAATAGTCCCTCATTTAATATAGTTGTTTTAATCTAATCCATCATATAACTGTAGAAATGTCGATTTTACTTCTTGAATGCCTGCTTCTATCTGGCACTTGATGACGTAATAGTCACACTTAAATCAAAATATGCAGATCAATTGTGATACCCTTAAACTTCCCTGAAAATAAAATATAAAAACCTATGATGTCCATGGATTGTCTTTCTCTAGCCATTTAGAGGCTTTGATAAAACCTAATAAGGAGTTTCCTGAAATGTCTACCAGTTCTTCAAGATTATCGAAGAAGTGTCTGCCTAAGAGTTTATTTCTAGTGTGGCATAAGAAGTGGCCTGTATTTTCTTGCTCTTCCTTATCACTACAGCCTTTGCACGTGTTTTTATGGTAACACAATAGGCTGTGACCTGTTATTATGCTCACAAGCAATAGTGGATGTTTAATTTCATAGAATGGAGTATATGAGGACCTATCTTCAACAACCTGGTACCCACCAGAGTCTAATGTTATGCTGCGAGTTAAGAAGCATTAGTTCTTGACGGCAGTAATTTACAAACTTCGATTTGATTACTGTGGTAGAAATTGATATTTTTGCTGCTTGGCTATGGAGTCTGAAAGTGTTAGAAAGATGAAGAAACTCGCAACCACTCTAGCATCCGTTTTCGAGCCTTCAATATACATGGATATTGTGGACTGACTTATGTGTAGGACACTATTCATGCATTCATTCCTATCCTATCAGTATTCATGTAGAATCTACGCGTGCTCGATGTGGCTGGTTCTACAGCAATTGGTCTGGCTTAGCAGTAAGACGCTGTTTAAAGAACTTTCTTGATTGAATATTGCTTCCATTCCTGCAGTGGGAGTGGTCCTCATCGGTCCCATAATTCCTATACATGCCATTTGTGTACCATGTTACTATAAGAGATTACCTGGTCTGATTCACAGTATCATTTTGGGATTTGGTCTGAAGATTCTATCACTTGAGTAGAATGCGATCTGAGCTGTTTTGGATATCTCCAGTATATAATTATAATATGTATAACATAGTGTACCATCCATCTACTTCTGAGGAAAAATATCACTCTTGATGTTTATAAAATTCAATATAAAACAGTTCATTTGTGATATGTGATAAAATAAAAGATTTGTTTTCGTCTGAAAACAAATTGGAATTTCTTTATTTGTTGTAAAATTATTTTGTCGTATTGAATGACATTTTCCACAAGTTTCTTGGAATGAATTGTGGTTCCAAGATGAAGAGTGGAATGTTATGGGAGTTAATATGAATAAGGTGAAAGTTACACTTAACGGAGTTTTGCATTTGTTCAAATAAAATTTTCTTAATGGTTAGCTTACATGTATCTGCAAAAAATAAAGGATGGTTAGGTTGGGTTTAAGTGATTGTTCAGAACGTAGTAGGACATGAATAGGTCTGTTATTTTCTTATTATGATACCGCATGAATCTTGATTCTTTCTGTTGAGCTCAATGAAACTAATTGGAGTTCCTTACGAAACATGAAAGATAGTGAGTTTGAGATCGTTTAGATCGTTATTGAAAATGTTCCAGGGTGGGTCTTTAGTTTATGAACTAGAGCAGGGCATTAAATCGATAAATGCAGAAGTAAAGATTATGGTGAAGACAAACACAGTTCAATTTATTATAGTATCTTCGACTGCATCAGTGTTGCTATAATGTTATGCTAACAAGTGTAATAAAAGTTATACATTTCTTATAGGAACTTTTTTTCTTTAAACAACATTTTTTTCCGATTTTCTTACTATTTATTCGATTTTGTTGTTAAAATGGCACCTAAATTGATAACATTCACAATAACAGTCACTGTAAGTCACCAAAGTCGTCGTTAGGCACCTGCTTGGAAGGAAATAGTTCAATTGGTGGAAACATTTGAGCTGTTGGGACAATTTAGTGATAAGAAGAATCGAGACAGTGTGCTTCGTTCAAGAATAGCTGAGTATTTTGCTACTATCCTGCAAATGAAAAATTAGGTTTTTGGAATTCTCATCAATCACTGGAATTAGCAAAAACACAAACTATATTACAGCATATTTTGCATAAAGTCAGGACGGTCAACGTAACAATCGCAATTTCGCTTTAAAAGTTTTTTTGACCACATTATTAATCCAAGGGGTAACCAAATTTGGAGACACTTGAAAGATATGGTCTATGCTAATGTCGCACTATCTATTTAATACCTTAAATGGAATTCGCTTAGTTAAAGAGGACATACAGCCGCAAACATGCGAATTGGTCATGAACAATTTCATGAAAAGGATGCGGTGCTACAAATATAGCCATATAGCTGCAATTTTATTATCTTTTGAACAATAAAATAAGTAGCAATTTATTTGTCTTAAAAAATAATCGTTTTCTTAAAATCGAATTGAAACATCATATCGGAAAGCCCCTTACCTTGACACTAAGTAAAAGATTGGGAGATTTCAAAAGAAAAATAACTCATGTGTTCTGTGGGTTGTACATCGATAAGTTATGTCAATTCTTAAAAATTGTTATAATGATAGAAAGTTTAGCTGTGCACATTTTTAGATACACTGTCCCAAAAATCAGATATCACATACTAAGTCCGGGACTTTAAACTGTATTTTAAGTCAAAATTCCAACTGTCCACAAGTTCTAAGGTGCTATTGAAAAATTAGGGGATCATAGTATTATTTAACAATCGTTTTTTTTTGTGATTTTAAATGGTCCTATAGAACTTCACAAATGTTATCCCAAAATATTATGGCCGTTAAAAACATTTAAGTTCTGAGTTTCTGAATGGAAGTAATAGTAATTGCAAAATTATTCTTGATTTGCTATTATCCAAGCTCATAATTTTAATCGGACTTATGATTCAGAAAATGTTCAATTATTTCACTTAAAATGTTTAAAAAATATATCTCGGAAATACATTTTCTTTTCTACATTTGATTTTGTATAATTCATATTTTATAAACGATTTTTTCACTTAAGAAGTGCGCCATTTAGCAAAAATTTTATATTTGCTTCTATGGCATAAATAATTACAGAATGAACTTCCCCCCTTCTTACCACTCCAAATTAAGTGTAATATTCTGGAAGTCTCAAGGGCGAAGTTCTCTATCAAACTTCACTTTAATCGTATTTTTTTTTTTAAATAATAACTATTTGTATATAATTTTGGATTAATATTATTTCCAAAAATTTCCAAATAAGTTTAACATTTTTAGCAAATTTTATAAACTTTATTATTTTATTTCTTAAATTAATACATTGTCAAAACATCCTTAAAAAACGTATACAACTCGAATGCTTTATAAATTATTTCTATCACATGAAAGCTTATTTCTATTATACATACTTTTAAGTCGGCTTTAAATCTTTTTCATCAAGATTTATCAAACTAACTTCTGGTATAACTTCTCCATTAACTTTTAACGAATGACGAATACCATTTCCACTTGAACGAGCGCATAGTTGAAATTTTACGCCATTTTCTTCAAAGTAAGTATCAGTTCCTCCATCAACAAATTCTCCCTTGAAGTAAAATTTTAAAGGCTTTGAAAATGAATTAATTATAAAAGAAAATAGGCCTACTTACCATTTCATCTCTTAATTTATCATTGAGAAAAATATTAAGGGAATCCAATTCTATAGTAAAATAGAAAATAGAGAATTTTCTAAAGAGTATCTTTTATATATCTTACCTAACACAATCCTGTATTCAACCTCATCGACAACTGTTATCCATGTCCTTAGAGTCCTTGCTAGTTCTTTTGTGTATTGCTTATAAGGTTGGCCATCGATGTAAAGTGAATATTGATACTTAAAACCAGGTGCAGGATCGACTCGAATTATACATCTTGCCTTGTCGATCTTAAAAGAATCCTCACCAACAAGCTTGAACATCCAGTCGCGGCGAATTATTTCCTAGAAGTAGGGTTTAACCAGATCAAACACTTGACTAGATTAAATAATAAGGATCTTTAAGGATTATTTCATTCACAATTTTTTAAATCTACATTTAAGGCGGATGTTTTAATCATTCACATTGTTTATAAGATAAAATTGAATTTATCATTTTAAGTTTTCTTTTATAAGAATCCCAACAATACTTTGTTTAAGGATTTATCTGTCCTCAGTTCGAATCTCGCCTTAATTCAATGGCATCAGGTTTTTGTAAATATGCTTTTTTAAAATTATTTAAAAATCGTATCTCCTTCAGTTTTCAGAATTCTCATTAGTTATGAGCCATCAATCGAGTTTATATTATGTTTTGAGAAATCTTGAAACTATGCTTTGATGGTTTTGAAAAATTCGTCTTACAGCTGATTTCAAATCCTATATTCAGTTTCAGGTATGTGCAAATTTCAACAAGCATTCCCAATTTCAATATATCTCAAAAACTTGATGTGCAGTGAAAAAATTACTCTTAAACCATTTTGTCTTCTTTTGTTAAGGAACCATTTGACATAAATAAAGAAGGCCCAAGATGAAGACTTACAGCAAGAGATGATTTTGGAAAATTATATAAAATACTGAAAATATATAAGAAATGAATGTTGAAGATATGGGTTAGGGATTTGAAAAATCATCACGAATTGTATTGAAAAACTAGTTACAAACAATGTTGTTTTTTCCGAATTTTAAACAAAGTTATTGCAAAAACTGTAGTTGACTTTAAAAAACCGTAGTAGATTTTTAAGTCAGATTTGAACTGAGGCCATGAAAACCTTTCGGAAGGTTCTAGTGTAATAATTTTTTGAAAAAAGCTCTATTCATTCAAAAAAAAGTATTCATGTAAAAATTTACTTTTCCATTTATCCAAACCATTCTTCTACCGCTTGTCGTGCCATGATCAAGTTCAATACGATACATCCGTCCATTTATTGGAACACACCATCTAGCTACAAAATTGCCCTTAGCATAACGATTTTCTTCAGGTAAGTGGTCTTGAACTAATTGAGGTTCCTTAGCAAGATTTTCGAGTTTAAGTGTTGGCGAAAGAAACGACATTTTCTATCATGGAAAATCTGTAAAATAAAAACAAATTTGGTATTTCAATAAAATGTTAGTATTCAAGAATCTTTTTTTTTAAGGGCAAAGAAATACTTAAAAACAGCGTTTTTAGTTTTAAAAATATACAATAGAAAATTTTTCAATTACGTTTCATCTATTTATATAATTTTTCCAGAGGATTTACTCTTAAACTTGAGACACACGAATACACTAATAATTAATTGAAAACGGTTTTCGCTAATGTTCTCCGAAGCTAGTTCAGCAGGGCACTGGGAAGATTCACTTAAATGTATTAGCTCGAATGGCTTCAAGTATTTCAAGCTATAAGATGAGTAGAAATTAAAAATTAAAAGTAACGAAATAAGGATAGAAAAACTCAAATTTCAAAACCCAAAGTCTTGATATTGCAGAACTACATTTATTTCAATTTTATTCACTCAGCAATTTTTTTTGGAATAATAACTTAGGAAATGTGTTTTCAATATCAGTTAACAATAATTTCCACGTTTATCCTATTAAAAATTACTGTTTACAAAAATATAAAAATATATTACGAACCTTATGTAGGCTATCCGAGAACTGAAACTGAAATACGTATCGTCTTCCAACAAAGGCAATAATAAATAGTAGGTACTAGCGGTTTACTTTTCACCATAATCTATACCTCTACAAGCTTTTAATGATACATAGGTAAAGGATGCATGAATTTACGACTTCGTAAAACCAATCTACACTCCAAATCAATTGATTAAACATTATGTTGGAATGTGAACTATTTCTACCTTGCTAGTGCGTAATGTTAAAAATGAAAAAATATTTTTGTTTTTGAAATAAGCTGTGAGTATTGAAAGAATTAACTTTGGTCGACAATGAACTTTTATAATAGAAAGGATTGTCGCAAATGCGAATTACGCCTTGTAATTTTTCTACCACATTAGATTTTTAAAATATATATATTTTAAAATGTTAAAAACTAAAGGCAAACACAACATAGTTTTTTAACAATAAATTGTATGATGATTTTGCAAATTACAAATCTTTCTGTTCTAGATACAGTTTAAATCATTTTAGTAATCACCTAGTTTCTGAAAATTCTTCTTAGTTATGTGCCTTCATTTAACTCTGTATGAAGTTTAAAGAAACATTGATTGATCTGATTTCGAATACAGACTTCGATTTTTACTATAAAATTTTAAAAATATCTGTTTCAACATTAATTTTATATTTTTTCAATTACTTTCAAAAACTAAATGTGATATATCCTTGTTTAGAGAATGGATTTGTTACAAAACAGAAATGACTTTTAAACTATTTTAAATTGGTAACACCACCACCTCACCAACGTTTTGTTCCATTTTTTTTTATTCAAACTCCATACAATTTCTATAATCTGTCATTTGCGCCACTTTTGAAATAAACTTATAATAAATTGAAAACAAGTCAAAAATAAACATTGAAAAGTTTTTTCTGTCCCACATACAAAACCATTCTTTTTTTAATGATTAAGATGTCTTAAATTCTAATCTCACTATTAAATTTTTCTATCACATCAGGTTTTTTAAATTTGGACCATTATATTGCTAAAAAACAACAGACAGGATTTTTAAAGCTAAATTAAAACTCAAAATTTCTCTGGCTCTCTTCTGGAAATTCTAATTAGTTTTAAGTCTTTATTTGACTGTATAAGAAATTTTAATTTAATACTTTTATAGTTTTAAAAAATACATAATAGAATTGTTAATACAATAGATTCATTACAAAACAAAACGTACTTTCAAATCGTTTTACCTTTTTGTGTTGAAAACCGATTTAGCATAAGTGGTTTAGCATTTCTATCAGATTTTTATTTTTATATAATTATTTTTTATTAACTTTTAAAAATTTTTTTTTAAAATATTACATGTAATAATTAAAATATTTCCACTAAATATTAAAGAATATTAAGGATTAGATATTTTTAAAACCATCACTGATTTTATTGAAAAAAGGTACTTCACAAAGGTACTAAAAGGTAATTCTGTTTTCGAATTTTAAAAATTAGTACCAAAGAACCTGATATGATACATTAATTTTTAAGTTAGATTTGAAATAAGGCTTCCAAAACTCTTAAACTTTGCCAACCCGTGAAGTTTATCATAAAAAGTGTCGAAGAAGGATTTGGAGTGCAACTAACCAACAGTAAATCGTACAGAAATGAATAAAACCTTTTTAGAATCAGTTGTTAAAGTGACATTCAAGTCTTTTAGTCAAAAGTAGAAATGACAAAAATCAGTTTTTAAATACACGTTTCGATATGTGAATTCGAAGACTTAATTTTTTAAACTTATGATTCAAATGTTAATTCTAATAGACTGTTTTTAAAAGGCATACACAATTTCAATACGATCAACGGCACTTCTTCGTGAAGGAAAAATTGATAAATATTCTAACAAATATTTGCTGGTGACATGAGACCGTATATGCATTTTATAAGGATTCTTTTCATTCTTAAAACTTATCTTAATGACCACAGTAGACTCAGAGTTATAGTTCCTAGAAAACAACAAAACATCTCCTAACAGAGAACCTTGGATTTCTATAGGCAAGTTCAGAATTTTGTTTTCTTATTTTTTTATTTTATTGAGACATATTCAATCAGTTTTCAATTACAATAATATTCAATTTTGCTCGACTTAAGATATGTCTAAATAAATTAGGTGGCGCAGTCCATGAAGAACCAGGCCTAGTGACTTAGAACTCTTAACCATTCCTGTGTGCGAGTAATGTTGTTAGATATGGAAGGGACCTACAGTTTATATGCCGAATCCGAACGGCTAATTTGAGAAAACATTTTTTCATGACAAGGATTACTCTTGGAGGATTTGTCAATTCCTCCCAAGAGGAAGTACCCGTGAAAAATGTAAGGTGGCATAGGCATGTATTAAACCCAAGACCAGGTACTAAGGTACTACTTAAGTCTGAGCTAGTTAAAAAATTGTTTAAATTTTGTATCATTCAAATTCGTAGTATTACGGTTTCTTAATCATATTGCTCTAATTTTAGTTTCTTACTCCCGCCTACTATAGCGGCTTTGCTCATTACTGGTTGATAATAACTAACAGACTAGGACTAAAACTAAGCTTACAACTAAGTAAAACCAAAGCGTAAAAGATCAAAGCACAGGCAAATAACCAAGAATAATTTTCTGACTACCCCGAGTTTAGCAGTTAACTGATCCGTGACGCACTTCCTGTTAAGAATAAGACTAGTCTCATTGCTATTTATTACATTATTATAGAATACTCTGGCAATTAAACTTTAAATTGTATGTTAATAACATTTGTGCATATAGCTTTTGTAAATCAAAGCCTTATAATTCAAAGGGCCCGAATTTATATCTGGTCTTAAAAGAGCGAGTGACCCCTCCTTGAGACAATTAAACGGTGAAATGTAAAAGTTGTCATTTAAAAGTTGTCAGTGCTGTTCGATTCTATTAAGGAAAGGATCCTTTTAGTGGGTTTTGATGAGATATTGTGCGCTCTATCTTTTTCAAAAATAGGTCTGTTTGGTACTGCCTGATGGGTGTTACTTGTGTTGAGTCGTAGATTGTTTTGTTGGAATACCATTTTTATTTGGTTTTCTAAAAAGTCCGCAGCAACTGTTGGTGATATGGTAAACTAAGTTCAGAATCCGTACTTAAGAATGTTTCTTATTAATGTCCTATACATTAGAATTTAATTTATTTATTGAATTCGTTAAACAAACCAATGTTTGAACTTGAGACTAATATTACATTTTGGTGGTCTTTTGCAAGAATTTTGATTTAAATAGTATTTTCAATGAACCAGCCTTTTTTTGCCTTTTTTATAATCATCCTACCATGTTTTATAAAGAGGAATCGGTTTTAAAAATTTACGCCAAGAAACTTTGTTTCCGAACGTTACGGTATTTCAAAATTATTTATTTTAAGGTTAGGAGATTAACTCTCTTAAACTGCAGTCAGTTCTTCGAGTAAAATTCTTGAAATTTTAAAATCGACATGATCAAATCCGTAAAAATTGAATTGTGTTAATATTTTTAAACATGTTCTTGAAATTCTTATTTTCCATTAAAAAAAATCGCATCTATGAACCACGAAATCAACCAATTTGACACTTCCATTTATTTTGTAACTTTAACTATAGTATGCCCTGGAATCTTTAGATGGTATTCTTTCTCCAATTTTCAGGTGATTTCCTATTTTGCGTGATGTCCATTTCCGCAAAAGTAATTTCTACCAAACGCAGGGTCCAAGTTTACAAAAAATTGGCAAAACATTAGATGCTTAAAAAACTATAGGATCGAATATATCGCTGTTTTTCTGAACATAAGATATGCATTTACATATTTAGGTTATTTTCATTCCACGTTGTATTGGAGGAGTTAATTTTTTGACACATGCCACCAACGTTAAAATTAGTTTTGGATTGTTTGGATTGTTTTTCTTGACATGATTATGTGAATGACTTTTCTTCAAAAATCGCCCTAGCGGTTCATAAAAATATGACCATATTTTTCGTTTGCACTCTTCTCTGCTTTGAACCTTCAATGTAGTATTGTGTACACTTTCTTTTTTAACTCTTTAAGACATAATACTTGTGAACAAAATAAATAAATAAATTATATATTGTGTTCTATAGTGTTCAACTCACCTAAAAGGGTACCACTAATAATTAAGTCTTAAAAAAGTTTATCAAAATATTTCTATTGATTAAACCTTATATTTCAAAAAGCACTCAATCAATTGAACCGCACTGTTTCACATAAAACATATAAAAGGTTTCGACTTGATTCCTATTGTCATTCGACAGAAAGGATTAACCATACATAAAAATAAACCTAGATTTGTACGATTATGTATAGAGGAAAGGATTCGTGTCCTGAAACATTTGGAATGTCATAAAAAAAGAACTAATGTGACAAACGACACACATATGAGTGAAACCAAACCACTATAATTATATATGCATGTTATTTATTGTTAACACAAAACGAGCCTGAAAATAAAAGGAAAAAATAAATATTTTATAATACACACATGTACATATACAGGAACATATCCTGACAAGTTTTCATTTTTTTTTGATTAAATGGCTTGACATGGAAAAGTTTGGGCAAGGGCAGGTTGCAGGTTTAATCTGAATTAGCTAATGTGATGAAAAACGAATGGTTTCTACAGGCTTTCCCTGATTCCTGGCATAAGTTATAGCTTAATCGTGGAATAAGATATTGCCATGCATTAAACTTCTCGTAAACAAAATTTAAAGACATAAAAGTTAGAACTTCATTTTTTTTAAGCTAAGATAACTAAGAGGGAATTTTATTACTCGGTAAGCTATCTGAAGAATAACTAAAAAAACATTCATCATTGTCTGAAATATCAACTGACGTTTATTGTTTAGGTGACTATTGACAATTAAAAAAAAAAACTCAAAAAATTAAAATTGTATTTAAATAAATGTAGGCCCTGGTTTGTATGATTCAAGCTTTCAGCTAAACGGACCAACCAATAAGCTTGAGTTTAAATACATATCATATATTAACGTTGTAGGTAGAAGAAATTTGTTAATTTTTTACTCCTGAAATATTTTATTTCTTAAGGACTAATTTTTATTGCAACCACATTTTTATGACTGGAGGGACATTTCCGAAATTTTAGTTAAGGTTATGAGCACATTTTTATGACAAGCTATTTGCAACAAAAGTCATGATATAATAAAAACAGAGAGAAGTGTATAGTAGCCTTGAATTAAAATATTAAGACATACATACGTCCAATTCTATTTTTGGAATATACATTTACTTAATTCCAATTACTCACTTAAGGTGGCGCAACAGTCCTATGTGAACTAAGGCTTTATGCAACAAATTTCTCCATCTAGTTGGGTCCAAAATATTTCCATTTTCGCGCTCCAAGTTTTCCAATTATGCGCTGTGGGTCTGGCTAAAGGCCCAACTATAATAGGCATAAGCAAACATAAGCTTATGTCAAAAACCCAACGATAATTCACTGAAGTTAGCGAAATTACTGCATAGCCATAATGCAATTTTGCTCACGTATCTAAATGTCAGATTTTACTTATGCGGCGAGCGACTGGGATCGCTCTTGCTTAAGTGTGCTTAAGTTAACGAAACTGAGAAAAATTGAACGAATCGGAGCTAGACTCCATTATGTTCACTCGTATCGAGATTCTTTGTATTCGCACGTTTACTTATGCGCGCATATGCTAGCTTATGTCTATTATAGTTGGGCCTTAAGTCTACTTTTCTCTCGAAATGGCAGAAGGTGCTTTCATCCGCTTTTGTCACAGTCTATGCTTCAGCACCGAATAGCAGAATGGGGATGATGATGTTGTTATGTAGCGACACTTTGTCCAAAGAAACAGCGGTAAGCAAGATTAATTCTTCGTATTAGCGTTGGTGTTGTTTTCTTCCTTCATAGCGAGGCCTAGGTAGATGAAGTCCTTAACCCCCTTAAACTTACGTCTGTCGATGGTGACGTTTTAACCGAGACGTCGTCGGTGTGGTAAGTCCTTTCTTGACCACAGCATGTACTTTGTTTTGCCCCCATTAACCGTTAAACCTATTTTTGCCGACTCTGCCTCAATACTCACAAAAGCCCCATTGACATCACGCTGAGTTCTTCTGAATATGTCAATGTCATCAGCATAATGCTAGTAATGGGACAGACTTTTGAAAGAAAGTGCCTTTAGTGTTGACGTGTGAGGTCTGCACTATTCATTCAAGAACTTGCTTACTTAAGGTAACGCTCAAGTCCGGGGCGGACCTGGGCCTCAACCAACATGTGTCTCCAGCCAGGTCGGTCCCTAGCTAGCTGTCTTCATTTTCATTTCATCATTTTTGAGGTCTTCACCCACCTGCGTGCGCCACCTGAGTCGCGGTCTTCCCCTACTACGCCGTCCCTAGGGATTCGATTCGAAGACCCTCCGGGCTGGAACATTGATGTCAATTCGCTCTACATGACCTCGCCCTCTAAGCAGTTGGACTTTAATTCTGTTAACTAGGTCAGTGTCGCTGTACAGCCCGTACAGTTTGTCGTTATATCTTCTCCTCCATTCTCCATCTATGCATACGGGACCAAAAATCACCCGAAAGATTTTTCTCTCGAAGCATCCTTAAGACGCTCTCATCTTTTTTTGACAGCGTCCAGGCCTCAGCGCCATAAATGAGAACCAGGATGATGAGTGTCTTATAGATGGTGATTTTAGATGCTCGAGAGAGCACTTTACTTCTCAATTGTCTTTAAAGTCCAAAGAAGCAGCGATTTGCAAGAGTTATTCTGTTGATTTCAGCGCGTGTGTCGTTGTCTGTGTTAATAGCGGTGCCTAGGTAGACAAAGTCCTTAACTACCTCAAATTTATAGCTTTCCATGGTTACGTTTGGTCCAAGACGTCGTTGTTCAATGTCCTTTTTTGATGACAGCATATACTTGGTCTTGCCCTCATTGACCACTAAACGCATCTTCTTCGCTTCCGTCACAATGCTCAAAAACGCTCCACTGACATCACGCTTTGATCTTCCAATTATGTCAATATCATCTGCGTATCCGTGTAATTGTGTTGACGGTTGAGTTTTTCACAATTCTTTCCAGAACGATGTTAAAGAAGTCGCATGACAGTGCATCGCCTTGTCTAAAAACTTTTTTGACATCAAATGCATCGGAAAGATCTTTTCCGGCCATGATAAAGCAGCGTGCATTCTCCATCGTCATTCTGCACAAACGAATAAGTTTGACAGGGATGGCTAAACTAGACATTGCTCTGTAGAGCTCTTCCCTATGGATGCTGTCATACGCGGCTTTAAAATCGATAAAGTGGTGGTGGGTATCGATTTGAATTTCCCGGGTTTTTCCCAGGTCTGCCGTACTGTGAATATTTGGTCGATAGTGGACTTTCCTGGTCTGAAGCCACACTCATAAGGACCAAACAGGTTGTTGACGAATGGCTTCAGACGTGCACATAATACGGCAGAGAGGATCTTGTATGCAATGTTAAGGAGACTTTAGCTCTATAGTTGGCGCAATTTAGAGGGTCTCCTTTTTTATGTATCGGGCAAACTATGCTGAGCTTTCACTCATCGGGCAAGCTTTCTTCCGTCCATATTTTGCAGATGAGTTGGTGCATGCTCCCTATCAAGTCATCGCCTGCTGATTTAAATAGTTCGGCAGCGTTCTTTCAAAAACGATGTTAAAAGAATCGCATGAGAGCGCATCATCTTGTGTAAAACCTTTTCTGAAATCGAAAGGTTTTTGTAAAGTTGTTTCCAACCTTAATGGGGCAGCGTGCAATGGAGGCATTGTCATCCTGTGGCCTTGAAATAAGTGAAAAGACGGTGGGTGTCAATTTGATGTTCTTGGTTTTTTCTCAGGATTTTCCGTAATGTAAATACTTTATGGACTGTGTACTTTTCTGGTCTAAAACCGCACTGATAAGGACCTATCAGGTTGTTGAAGTTCACATATTACGGCAAAGAAAATTTGCCTCCATATTTGGTGCAGTTTAGATGGTCTCCATTTTTCAGAACTTAATTCCAAATTATTCTTTTGAAGAGAAAATAATTGAAATGGAAATCTTTAAACAAATAAATTAAATTCTGTTGCGCTTAAGCTCGTAGCTCATTATAAACGAATGTGTAAACCTAAAGGATAGTGGATGAGAAGTCTCAGACAAAAGTTCCCCTATGAAACTAAGGACAAATATGCGAGACAAAACCGAACCCTGAGGCACAGTAGCATTTATTTTACGAATAGAAAAGGATAAATTAGATGGCGCACCAGTTTGTTAAGTTACTAGGGCCTAGTGATTTACAAAATTTGCTCCTTGAGGTTTAATCACTTCCTTGCAACCCGTAAATAGTACAGGTGGCGCTATGCGACAATCCTACTATGAAAATACCCATCACGCTACGTTTACATCTGAGGACAAAAACAACCGAGTTCACATTAAAGTTAAAGTAAGCTTACAAGAAAAATCAATGTCACGCTTGAAATTTCTGAGCCCTCATCTGAAGTAAATTTGTTGTTAAAGGTTTCAAAGGCACACTATATATGCAAACATTAAAATTGGACAAAGAAAGGTTAAATATTATGCATTTTTGTAAAGCTTAAAGAATACAATCAAATCCCTTCTTTTTAAGGCCAATAAAGCAGTGGAACAAATAAATATAAATGCATTTAGCGGAATTTGGCATCAAGCTTTTGAATAGAAAATGCATGCGTCCGATGGGGTAGAACGGTCCCTTCACTACAAGTAGTTTTGGAACATCTAACAGTTTTAAATACATATAATATCCATACAATTTAATGCTGGTGTGCCTCAGGGATCTGTCTACCTCACTTTTTTTTTTCATTAAGGAACTTTTGTCTGAGACTTCTCATCTAAAACCTTTAGTTTTGACATTCATTTTTAAATACATGTTCATTCAGATGTGGGCTTCCAAGGGCAACGTCTGATAATTTCATTAAATTCTGACCTTGATTGTCCAATGGGGAGTTTATATCTAGGTCTCCATTTTACCGCTGTTTTCATAGGAATGCTTATTTGTTTATCCTCGATTCCAATGTCGGACGCACTGCAAAGTAAAGAGATTATGTTTTCATGCCATACTGCACGAATGTAAAATGGCACCGAATTTGACGGTAGTTGCACTGTTCTTAAGCGGTCCATAGAAACCACACTTGTGTGCACACCCTTGTGCCGACACCCGGTGTGGTATTCCGCCACACTCGACATACTAAATCTTACACAAAAAGAGGAAGGATCAGAATGAGTGACGTTGGACCTTAAAGATTTTATTGAAATAACTTGCCACGCACCGCACTGAATAGTAAATGTGCGCGCGCATCCCCATACACATCATGCAAAACACAAAAAAGTCAAAAACTTTTTATTATACGCGCTTCATGCCTGACACCGAAACTCGCTGTCTGCTCTAGTCCAGCCCACACACAGCACACATTTCTGCAGACACAAGTGTGGCATCTATGGGCCACTTTAATTGCTTGCACATTTTTAATTTCAAAATCTCTTCCAAGACTTTAAGCCAAAGGTTGTGACAATTACTGTTGCATAACGTTTTATATAAAATTAACTTATTTGTATATGAAAAAATATTCTTAACCCTTGTTTACATAACGTATCAACCAACATTAAAAATTAGAAAAAAAAATCAATATCTCACTTTGATAAACACAATGCACTTAATAAAATTACATATGGTTTTAAAAATCACGTCACAGCAGAAATCTCAACTTAAAAACTAAAAGCAACAATTAGGTATTTTAAGCTCAACGGATATTTAGGCCAAGGAAAGCTCTTAACAAACTTTAAAAAGGTTTTTTTTTTTTAAATTTTAAAATCCTCTTTAGCACGAATGCAGCACTGCATGTCCTTAAAATTTCACAATTTCAGAATGCAACAGTTCAAAGAACTTTCTAAACCCAAAAGAAGACAAAAAAAAAAACACTTTTCTCAAACAAAACTTTTTAAAACTGACCCTTGAAAGAATTTCTTCTTACTACACACACCGCAGCAACTTAACTCAAGAATTGTACTCTTTACTATTTGTCCTTCTGACTTCTAGCACAAAACTAAAACCGGGAAATAATTTAAGCGCCAAAGTACTCTCAAAACCAAGTACACAGAGGCGAGACCGTTTTTAATGTTTATAAAAAGTAAAATACAAAATACAGAAGGAGAAAACAACAACAAATTTTACAGCAAAGCAGTTTAATGTACAGTGTACTTTAATAATAAGCAGCACACGCCAAGGTCACCACAATAAAAATGGCCGCATGTTCATTTACATATTTAAATATTGTATCCTTAACGTGGCATAACGTATATAAGCCTAATAGAGGCGCATAATGCTTCAATCACGACCTGCTGCAATGCACTATAGCAGAAGGTGGAATGAATATACACCTTTTTGGAATTACCTCGGCAACGGTTCGAGACCAAAACTGTGTCCTTGATGGGTATGTAAGTTGCCTGAGAGTGGGAGTTAGAGTAACTCTCTTAAGCATTTCCCGGGTCGTGTGGAAGAGTTGTTGCAGGATATTTTGTACATATGCCGCTTTTTTGTAGTCGTCCTTTATATGGAGTGGGGTGCAATCGGCGTTTTGTAAGCTAATGCACATATACGCAAGGATGTGCCCTTTGCGCCCAATGTTGAGTAAACAGTGTAGGTTATGCATTACAGGGTATAATTGTAACACAGGAAGTTAGAGTGTTTTGCTTTAGCAGGCACTTTGCGCTGGTTCCCCACTTTAATGAAGGTTGACTTAAACATCATTACATCCGGGGGTAGTGATATTTTGAGAGAGTTCTTGAAGAGTAATGCACACAATTTTGGTGTTTCTATTTTTTTACTGCTTTTTGTAAATGTTGATTAATTTAAATATGCACAAAGTCAAATCCATGGAGCTTGGAATTTGTCAGCATTTGCTTACTCTAATTATTTTTCTTTTTTCGGTGTTATAATTTAGATATTGCAACATTTTCATGAGTTACAATTTTCTAGAAGTGACATTCAATTTTGACTTTAAGCTTTGCATTAAATAAATAGATTGCAAGCAACTTAAAGTTAAAAGTTACTCAAACAGGCAAAAGTCTTCAAAGTTTTCTGCCTAAAGTTTTAACTTTACCTAATTATTTGCTTTCAAACTTTTGTTTTGAAGTTTTGCTGAGAGGATGATGCTTCATTGGTAAAGATCTCTGAGGTCTTATTTCCCCGAACATTCCTGTTCATGTTCACCGAACACGTTGTTGTTTCCGCACACATGACAGAGCCGAACTTTGGCCCGTTGATTTTTGACTTGCTGAAAATTTAAATGGATCGACAGAGCCAAACCAAGCCACCTCAGTTTCCCTACACGCGGTGAATTTTAGATCGGCTCGGGTCCATTTGAATCATTGACTCTATCGTGTATGGCAAGCTTAAGAAATAATCGAAGAAATTTAAGAAAAGTAACATATATTTAGCTACGTTTTTACTTGCGACATATAGGAACTATATGGCAAGTTTTGCATTCGTGCAAAATTTCGAACTCGAGATTTTAATCAAACATGATATTACGATGGTAGACAAGTCGAAAAAAGTGGGCCCACGATTTCGTCCGGTCGGTTTTGTCTGTCTGTCCACGCTCCTACAGCCTAAACCATTGGGTCGATTGAGGTCAAACTGGGAAGTTAAGGTTTTGAGCAGATTCGCGTTAGGCGTTTTTTTCATTTTTTTTTTAAGACCAAAACTAACAGTGGCCCCCATACAATTTTTTTGGTCAAAAAACAAGAATTCGAATTTTCTCAAAAACAAACCGATAGATTTTTTTTTAATTTGCTCTAAAATTTTATTTTTTAACTTGACTTCTTTTAATAAGAAAAACATATTTTTGTATTGCTCAGGAAAGGTACCGCTCATAGAACAGTTATTTTGTTTTTTATTTTTCTCAGCAATTTATAAACTGATTTCAATAATTGTTTTAATAAATAAGCTCTTATATTTCCTTAACAATATTTGATTATCAAAAGTACAATTTTTCATTGTTTGGATTTTTAAAAAAATATTGAATTATTTTTTTTTTCAAAATTTTATATCTCAAAAACGGGTTAGCATTTTTTTAAGAAATTCAAATGAATACGTATATTTACAATCACCTAACAACTGCATACCAAAAATATTTTTAGAACAAAATTGAAAAATTTATACATATTATACACAAAATTAATTAAAAAAAAAACGTTCTAACGATTTTCAAAAAAAAAAAATTGAAAAATCAAAGGTTTGTTGATTTATAAAATGGCATTTAAAATTTTTTTAAATTATTTTAACTGTTTTTAAAGTAAATAATTTTGACAACATTTTAATAACATTCATATCTTGTATCCAAATTAATGGATTTGGTACATATTTATGTATTTTTATAACTATAACTATTGTACACACCAACTATGGCCGTGTAGCGCCACTGCATCGGATTAACGAATATGATATGTTTAATCAACAAACTATTTTAAAGGGTCTAAAATAAATAAATTGGATGGCGCAACAGTCCGTTTGAGAACTAATGCCTAGTGACTGACAACTCTCAACCATTCCTGTGTGCGAGTACTGTTGTCAGGGATGGAAGGGACCTACAGTTTTTAGCCGAATCCGAACGGCAAATTTGAGAAAGCATTTTTTATGACAAGAATTATTCTTGTAGAATTTGTCAATTCCTCGCAAGAGGCAGTACCCGTGAAAAAACTTTAGGCGGCATAGGCAGGGATTGAACGCAAGACCTTTCGCATGGCAGTCCAACGCACTAACCATCATGCCACGGGTACTACATTTTAAAGGGTCTATCAAGAATTAAAATCTTGGTACTTTTGTATGTAAGATTTTAAAATATTATTCTTTAAGAATAAGGTTGCTTAACACATATTTTACTCGCTTTCGCGAATATAAAAGAATAAATACTTAGTACTAGTTAAATAAACGTACAACCTCTACAACTACTGCTTACGTGTCACCTCATAACTTAAATCTAAAACGCACAAGAGCCTGACTACAACCAACACATGAATAGCAATTTCTTGTACTTTAACGAAAAAAATAAGCTGATCGTAATAACTCCATGTTTGCACTGAAAACTTGTAGAAAGAAGGAATTTCACATTGTTTCACTATCATCATAAACTTGTCATTATCTATCTATCTGCATAAAGCTGAGCACGCCAAGTGAACTATTCTATGTTCGTTTTAGACACCTACCTAATAGGGTGGGCCGAAAAAACAAATTTTTTTTTATTTGATTCGCAATACCTCACAAAAGTTGTTAATTACCTATCTGAGTAAAACTCTGAAAAAATTTTCTAAATAAAAAAATATCTTCCGTTCGCGCATTCCATTCAAACTTTTGAAAAGTTGTGAAAATTTGCTGTTTTCTTTAATTTAAAAAAAAATACAAAATGTACTATTATAAAAACGCAATAGGTCCTAATGATGAGTTTAAGGCATGAAGAAAACAAAAAAACAACGAATTTAATAAATGTTTATTGTTAAACGTTCGCGCAAAGCAGTTAAATGTTACAATTTTTCACAAAAATGAGCGATTTTCCAATTTTTTGTACATCACATTTGCTTACTCAAATAACTATGATTAGAACAAAATAAAATAATAAAACAACAAAAAAAAATTCATTAAATAGTTTGCACTTTAAAGTCTGATTTTTTTAAAAATTCAGGCATAATGGACCGTGACAGGAGAGTGGTTCTTATCAAGCCATCTCTTGCGTCTACTCCACACACTTTTTTTGAAGCTTCAGAAACGAGCTTTACACACCGTTCTACTGCTTGTGTGTGACAAGGAAAATCGTGCCAGAGTGTATCAGTTGTTTAATTTCTTCATCCGTGATCCTCCTTAAAAGGGGAGGAGGAGAAAGTTCACATGTGTCCCAACAAATCATGTCGGTGTAGTCTGTAGCAACAAAATTTATCCTCGGAGTGTTGAAGTTTCGAATTGGCTTTCCCTTCATAAGCGATCGTGCCTTGCAAATTCGGCGCAACCCTAGTTCTCTGATGTATCTATTTTCATCAACTATCATTGCAAGTGAGCGAAAAATGCGTTCCGCTCAATCACAGGGTCAATGACTTGCAGCAAGTTTTGAGATAGATACCGTGATGTTCTGATGGTTTCAAAAACAATTTTCGGACTATCTGTAAACTTTTTGCTGTTTTTAATTTTGAACCACAGAGGCATATAGCATTTTAAAATAAAATGTATTAACTGCTTAACTTCTTTAGAGGGTATTTCCATGCTTACATAAAGTTGAAGTACTGGATTAGCCGCAGTCAACCACCTTGAATGTGAAAGGGGGCCAGGATCACGGGCCGCCAAATCTTCTGAAATAGTACCAGTATTGATGGCAACAGAAATGTCAAGTAGTCCTTACTCAGGACCTTTCTGTCTATAAAAGGTATGGGGCAATCCACAGGCTCAAATTGAACCGGCGGTAGTTTTTCACAGCAAACCAGTTTTTTCCCAATTGGTCCACTGAAAGATTTTGACCCTGTGGTAACTCCATCCAAGTGGTGAAAAAGGTGGCGGAACGGTAGCTCATTGAAGTGCAGCAGACAAATAGCCCACTGCACTGGTCTCCCAACGTGCAATTCAATCTGATGAATGACACCTTTTTTCCAACCTGTATTAATCACCGTTCCATCACTCCCAATCACATCAAGTTCTTCAAGGGAAATCCCTTGCTTAGCCAAATAGGCAACTATAGAAGAAGTTATGTCTTTGGAGAGTCCTGAAGTGGGAGAAACATGGCCAATATATTTTGATCCAGATTCCTGAATGAGAGAATAGTGGTCTTCTTTCTCAGTTTTTCGAAAGCGTTTTGAATTAATTTCTTTTATTACTATTGTTTCATCTTTTCTCCCATCAAAGTACAATCCATGTAATGCTTTCTCAATCGATTGACACTGCAAAAAATTTCTGTTTTGAGTTTTTCCTCTGCGTATTTTATTTTTGTCAATAACTTGGGAAGTGTCTGTGTCATTAATGATACCAAAATCTTGAAGGACAGATGACGCGATCGCGGCCGTGGCTCGATCAGAGACTACAAAACGATCACTAGCTAGACATGTTGATTTAAGATTGATCCTCATCTGCCATGGTTTTTTCTTTTTGATAGCTTGGTGCCACACTGGAGGGTCGTATGAGTCAAGGTCATCATCACTATCAGAATCTTTTTCCACATTTATAAACTGTACGTTTTCGTCAGATTCCTTAATTATTCCTCTCGACGTACTTGGCTGGGGCTCTATGTTCTTGGTTTTTTTGTCAAGCCGTTTTGCTAATTTGTGTGTTTTCTGCAAGTCCAACGATCCAATCTTTCCCAAACCATACCTTCTTTGTAGATAAATAAATCGTAATTCAATAGCTGGAATTTTGTTGGCTTTCTCACAATGACAGTTTATTGAAATCGTGCACTTGCACTCACTCAACTTAGTTTTCTTACAAGTGCAGTTCACGACAATTGGACATTTACACGCAGCCATATCAAAAAGCAAGGCAGAATCACGTTTGAAATCGTCAATCTTTGTTTTGAAATCGGCTTTTTTAATGTCACAATGGTAAGATTTTCTGATTTTGTAGTACTTATCATGGTACTTATTAATAAGTTGCACTATTCTTTCTTTGGTCACCGAAGGAATGGAAGCTTTTGAATACAAATTCATTATCTTTGTAGCAACCGTATTAGCTACTTCACTAAAGCTCACTTTTTGGTTGTTGGTGTAGAGTGACATCTCATACCTTACTTGGAAGCAGCACAATAAGACATCTTCGTAATTGGGGAGCTTATGTTTTGGAAAATCTCGAGGATTACCAAGAATCGGGCATTCAAAATCCTTTCTTGTAGTGACTTTTTTAGACGACATTTTTTACCAAAATTCACTAAATGTTGAAAACGAACTTGAAACAGTTTACAAATATGACTTCGGTTAACGGTAGATAATTGAGGAAGGAAGGTTAAACGAGAAAGAGAAACACTCAGGTGAAGAGTGGGGAGAGTTGGGAAGAACCGGTTTTCCCCAACAGATCATAATATGATCTAGAGTAACCAGCGTAAAGTAAATTTTGCCCGAGCGAAAACCGGTTTTGCATGATTTTTTACATTCGATGATTACTTTATAATACGACCATATGAACTGTTCAAACCGCAGCTTCGGTGGGAGATTGAAATAAGCGGTACTTACCATAACTAGTTTTGATCAAAATTAAGCAAAAAGTTGTAAAAATACCATGTTTTACACGATTTGCGCGGTCAGTTAATGTTGAAAAACTACTGATTTCAATTTTTTTTATAGGTTTCTTATACGCTAAATTCAACATTAGGACCTATTGCGTTTTGATAATAGTGAATTTAGTTATTAAAAAAAAAGTCAAAGACTAGCAAATTTTCGCAACTTTTCAAAAGTTTGAATGGAATGCGCGAACGGAAGATATTTTTTTATTTAGAAATTTTTTTCAGAGTTTTACTCAGATAGGTAATTAACAACTTTTGTGAGGTATTGCGAATCAAATAAAAAAAAATTGTTTTTTTGGCCCACCCTACTACCTAACTACACAACCAATAGGAGGCGGTCGCTTTACAATTTAAACATACATATTCTCCCTCTTTCTTATCTTCAGATTAAAAAAAATGTTTGTAAAAAAAATTGTAAGACATGGGAAAAGGACCACATTGCACAGAAGATAAAAGGCAGATAATAAATGGGATGAAAGCTCAAGGAAAGACGGTTTCGGAAATTTCGGAGCTATTAAATTGTTTAAGAAAGCTTGTTTACAAAACCATATTAAGAGAAGATAATTCAATACAAAGAGCTTCGACCGGAGCCCCATTCAAGACTTCAAAGTCAAACCAAATAAAATCTGATGTTGAGTTACATAACGGTATTTCTGTGTCTTCTTGGACAATCAGGCGGTGGTTGAATGAAATTTAATAAAGGAGCTCCATATCACAGAAAAAACCATTCGTCTCAAAAAAAATATAAAGTGCAGAATTCAGTTTGCTAAGGAACACCTAAGAAAGCCTCTAAATTTTTGGAAAAACGTGCTCTGGAGTGATGAATCAAAGTTCTGCAGATTCGGGTCAGATGAAAAAAATTTGTTTGGCGTCCACCTAGACCTAACCAACAATACAACCCAAAGTACACTCTCAAAACAATTAAACACGGAAGAGGAAATGTTATGGTGTGGGGATTGTCAAAAATGGATTTAAATATTAATACAAACATATTGACAGATCATATGATTCCCCACGCTGATGAAAATTTGCCTTTATGCATGATAATGATCCGAAGCAGACTTCTCGGTAAGTAAAATCATGTTTAGAGGATAATTGTGTTAGTGTTTTGAAGTGGTCGGCTGAGTCTCCCGATCTCAACCCGATCGAGAATCTGTGGAATGACATTGAACGCCAATTGGAAGGTCAAAATCCAAAAAATTTTGATGAATTGTGGGAAAATAAAATAAAAAAGCTTGGAATTCAACACCAATAGCACGGTTCAGAGAATTGGTGGAAAGTCAACAAGATGTCAAGCCGTGATTGACACAAGGTTTTTCCAACAAAATATTAAGTAAAATGAATAAATCAAAAGGTAAATTCAATTTTATAGCAAATGTGCTAATTAAATGCCCAAGCTATAATGACAAAAGTTTACTAACTGTGGTTCTTATATCTAATTTCTTACAAAAATAAGTGAAACTAAGAAACTTATGGTTCCTAATACATTAAGAAATATATGAAATTTAATTTAAGCAATAAAAACTTTATGTAAATCCAATACAATTTTTGTGCTTTCACTTGAATTTAATAAAAGATCAAAATTAACAATAATGTGTCCTATTTATATAACCACCACTGTACATCGTGATGGACATGTAGCTTACCTAAGGACTGTTTTTTTAGACAATAATGTTTTTTTTTTATAGTTTTTGTACGATGAACTGAACGTAGAGGTTTGTCTTGGTCAAAATGATGGATGAACCTACCCATTACTTTTATATATGATTTAACATTTTATTTTTCGCAAAAACTTCAAAATGTATCAACTCATCTAATTTTCAGAAAAAAAACCCAATACAATTTTTGTACAGTTTGATTCAAGTAATTCAATTTATTTGCTAGGAAAGCAGGTCAAAAGGAGTTACAAATTTACAAATGTCAGCATTTTTGACGACAACAAATATGTGTTTACTTCAAAAGTACGAATTTGTACAGTTTTATTGCTATTCGCTGTCGAAATCCGTAGAAAAAAAGACAGTTTTGTGCTTTTCAAAATCGCAGAAACTTAAACCATAACGTCAACTTCTGACAATTCAAGTCAAGGTAAAATTTTGAAGTTTCGGACTGGTTAAAAAGCATACAAAATACAAGTGAATAAATCTTTTATCTTTTACCAACAAACCGGGAATTTTTTTTATATCATTTCTATAAAACAAAAGTGACAAGTAAAATCGTCCTGAGTTTTCATCTTTTCAAAACATCAATACATTATATTATCAAGTTGAAAAAATTGAGTGTCAGATCTAATATTTTTGGGGAACAAACCTTTTTTGACAGCAGTAATTACATTTTTAAATTTATATTTATTTAATTTAGACGAAGATGATGAGGATTTCATTTCCCTAAAAACAACACAACGACCAACAAAACTTGACGAATGTTTAAGTCCTAGTCCCGACGACCGTGTACCATCATCCATTTTAGAGAAATGTGCTGCGTATTTAGCACACCCGTTATGTGTTCTTTTCAATAAGTATTTAAGTAACTCGCTGTTTCCTTTTATCTGGAAGAGCACCTTCATAATACCAGTACACAAAAAAGGTCCTAAAAACGAAATTTTGGACTACCGACCTATTGCTTAACTATAAATCGTATGTAGCGTCCTTTCTTTTCACTGTAGTTCAATTATCTGTGATAACCAGCTTTGTTTTATTAAAAAGCGTTCAACTGTTACTAATCTGTTTAACTTAACGTCCTTTTGTTTAGATGTTTTTGTAAAACGTGAACAAGTAGATTGTATCTTTACTGAATTCAGCGAGGCCTTTGATAAATTGTGTCATAAAACATTACTTTTAAAACTATCACAGCAAGTTTTTAACGACTGTTTTATAAACTGGATCTCCTCATATTTGCAAGATAGACGTTAAAGTGTTAAATTTAGAAATGAGTTTTCATTTTTTGTGAATTATGGTGTCCCCCAGGGTAGTAACCTTGGTCCTATTCCATTTGTTTTATTTATAAATGACTTGGTTTCGATCATACAAAATTCGTCTATCCTAATATATGCTTTTGACATTCAATTTTTTTAAAAAATGAACTCTATATCTGACTGTCTTCTCTTGCAAGAAGACTTAATCTTATTCAGGGAATGGTGCAATAATAATCGTCTTCTTTTAAATGTTGACAAATGTAAAATCATTAGTTTTACACGCAAGAAAGTTCCAATCGTTTTTAGTTTCATGTTTGAATCTTGTCCTTTAAGTAGAATATACATATGTATTTTCTGACTTGGGTGTTGTCTTAGATCCTAAACTAAAGCAAATAGAGTTCTGGGTTTTATTAACAGATTTTGACGTGATTTCCGTGATCCATATGTATATATATACAAAGGTATCGTTTATTTCGTTTCCTTTGTGTGTCTAGCTTTTCGGTTGAAACGAAAATTTTTGCGCCGGTTCAATTGTTGGTTTTAATAAGTTGTGTTTTCAAAAGATTCTTTTCAAATTTTCGAGTATCTAAAGATACTTTTACAACTATCCTACAACTTTTGGATTTTCCAACTGGAGCCCGTTCAACACGTATTCTTCCTGTCCTCCAGTTGGGAGTGCCATTCAATTTTCTGGGACCGGTGGTTACCAAAGGCAAGTTGGTGCGGATTGGGCAGCACCTTTAGGCCAAAGTACAGTACAGTACTCTCAATATCATGGAGAAAAACTATGCACACTAACAATAAAGTTCAACCTCTCAGCTTCAGAGGGAACCAAATTCTTTTTCTTTTTTATGAAAACTATCAAATTCCTGGAGTTAAGCATGTTTTCGTCTATCTTTTCAAATCAAGTAAATTAATGAATTTCTATTTTATAGTCAGCGGATGCATAGATGGTACTCTTATCATTTGTGTCTAACGGTAACTCCATAAACGGGCCTCCTCCGGTTTGTTTTAAGGATTTTTGGTTCTTTTAAAGTTTTTTTTTACGTTGTCTAAATCTTTGTAAATTTATACGAATTAGAAATTTTTTGTTTGGTGACTAAATTACAATAACTTACCCTTTTTCACTCTCGTGTAGATTAAGTTTGTGGTCCGTTTGCATTTAAGGTCTTTGAATGTTTTGTGGGATTCCTTATAATTATTTCCCTTTGGAGAGAATAATTTGGCCACGTCTGTATGCTGCTCCATGAAAGCCGTCAACATTTTCATTTGTGCCTTACTTGCGTGCGTCTTGTGTATTAATTAATGCATTACAATTCTTGTTTTTAGAATTTTAAACAATGTTTACTTACATTTCTGTCCGAATTTTTTGTAATATTCAAATCCTTCCGTTATTTATTATTAAATAAATAAGAATTTGACACAAAATTCGAGTTTGAAGTATATATTTTTGAAGTGATACCAAGCTTTGAGAAAAAAATTTGATTTCAAAACAATCATCTTAAACTGACAGAAAAGTATAAACGATCAAATTTGATAGTCAAAAAAAGAAAGTCAACAGTCAGCTTAGCCGATTTTCAACTTCCCATTTATCTTTTTCATAGATAGATGTGGCTGCCATTTTTCACTCATATTGCACATACTTTTTAAATGTAGTCAAGCCTGCTGTTAAAATATTTTATTTAAAAGTCCAAACAATAATTTTGAATTCCGAAATTTATTTTGAGTTTTTCTAAATATAACGATAACGAACAGACCTAAAATAAATTCAGCCATCTGACAGCTATCAATGAAACAAAATTCATTAATTAATTCATTCTAAAATAAATTCATCTGTTCTTTTCCCTTTTCATATCATTTACGTCATTTCTACGGAACATAGTGAATCAAAACAAACAAAAAAGTGAACATTCATTTCAAAATTCATTGCAGTCTTTCTGTCATTTCATAATTCATTCATTGATTCATTTGCCATCGCCAGCCGGTTATTACAGTTACATGCGTGAGCACAATTTTCAGTTGTAAATTCTCCTTCATCGTGCTTTAATGTGTTTCACTCAATGGTTCGCCGTTATTTTATCGTGTGATATTTCTTATTGTACTATTGTACATTCTCTCATTATTCGCTCATACGCAACAGAAAATAACCAATACAAAAAAGAAAAAAACAAACTTTGTTTACAATTTTACATGGTTTCCTTTCCTCTCCTGTAGTTGTCTTGCTCAAAGGAACAGACAGGACAGTAGCTGTATAGCTCCTATAGCTGAGCAGTGTAGCACGCGTCATAAAGGATATAGAGAGAAAGAGACATTTTAGCATTCAGTGTGTGTTTTTTTTTTCTACGGGGAAGTGTAGCTGTAGGGTACATAGCCATATCCTTGTGAATTATATAATTGCGTTTGGGATTCGTCCTTCGTGAATGCAATAACAACAACAAGACAAGAGTGAGTGTTCGAGTGAAGAGAGAGAGACGAAATTCCGCAATAATCATTTTATAGCATTGTGCCAGGAGCAAAAATATACAACGTACAACCAAAAAAAAATTATAAACGAAATTAGGAAGAATCCTGTGAAGTTCTTCATCCTCGACGTCGTTGAGTGACGCTGTCAGTGACAATATCCTTACATTTTGTGATCCTTCGAATTTAATTTTACTTAGTGTGCAAAAAAATAAAAATTTATTGCAATTTAAATAAAAATTCAACTTAGATCCTTTAACTTAACAAAGGACTGAAATAGAATAACGGAAACAAAATAAAAATAAAACTACTAGAAAACCTTGTTATCCTTACTGCTGAATGACGTCAGGAGTAGGTATAGTGTACCTATAGAGTGTTTTTATACTGTGTGTCACCTTTGGTTTAATAATTGATTAGAGGATTTAGTTTTCCTTCCTGTGTGGCTAAAATAAAAGTGTCTTGTGTAGTTTTTATGTGCTCTTAAACAAAAATCTGTGTGTTCTAGAGTCTCGTTACGTTTTACACTGAGTCCTTTTGACGTTACTTCCTTTTTCCGTCGTGTTTTATTGACCAACAAGGAATAAGACAAAAGAAGGAAGAATTTATAAAAAAAAGAAACCTAGACAAAATCAAATTTATTATTCAAAAAGGTAAGTGAATCCTTTTTTTCTGTTGTTGTATTTTTGTATTGTAATTTGATTGGAATTGGAAGAGAATGCAGTGAAGAAGAAAAAAAGGAAGTAGTTTTTCTGGTTTTATTCGCATTAGATTTGGTTCTTTTGTATTATATTGGGATTTGCGTTTGTTTGAAATCCCTTTTTTTTTAAATTTGTTTTGCGAAATAGGGTGCTGTTGGTTGTGAAGGTGTTTTTGCAACAGCAACAAACAAATCTACCCTAATCGTTAGGACTACATATCTGTAATGCAGTTATTTTTATGTGTCTACAGTGGGGTTTACATGCTTAAATGTGTGTACATATAAGAATAAAAAACCTTGCATTTCTAAAAGTAAAATAAGTTAGGGTGCTAATTGGCCACCTGTCAGAAATTCTTCATTATTGGGGTTCACATTGTCAAATTTGTATAACAAACGCGGTTTGACTGTCTCGAAAATGCTGCATGGAAATCTTAATAAGTAGTTTGTTATTTTGCTGGTTGGACAAGTTTGAGCCTTATTTTTATTTTGTCAACTTGAAGCAAAATTTAATTTTACAAAATTTTAAGCGATATTTAGAGTAATATTTTTTTTAAATAAATTTTGTTTTTCTGCAGAGTTTGAAAAAATAAATAGAGGAATTTTATAATCTTCTGAAATTTTAAAGATATTTTGTTAAAATTTAAATGGCACGTTCGACTAATGTTGACGTGAATGGGTACAATCCCATTAAACCTTGTTTGTCAATCATATTTGACAGTTTGATTCTTATTTTTAAATTGTTAGTTTGTGTACAGATCTTAAAAACTCGTCTCTTTTTAGTTGACAAATTTTTATATGTCATAATTTTATCTTCTCCCCACTTTTTATTAAAAAAAGGACAGAAAAGAAAAGTTGGAGAAAAAGTTTTTTTTGTTAATGAATAAGAGCAAAATAAAATGATGAAATGTCAAAAAGAGTCGCCAACATAATCAAGTTATTAGTTCAACATTATTCTGGAAGTTGTGTAATACTACGTTTCCACGGGGCACTTAACCGAGATTTAGCTAGATGTGTCACAAATCTCCTTGAAATCTCAAAGACTTACTATACAAATTTTAATCTCATCAAATAAAGATTTCAAACAAAACTAATTGAAATCTACTTGGAAAAATTAGTTTGTCAAATCAAACAAACTTTTTTTCGGAGATTAATTGTTGAATCGACCCATTTAAACGTCAATTTCGTTTATTGACAGACGGAAATGTCAACAAAAACTATCTGTCTCACTTCCATATGATTCAAAACAATAAACAACTTTGGTGTTCTCAAGAGTTATGGACTTCCTATAGTTGATGTCTTTTTTTTTAAATGCTGAAGATGAGAACAAAGATCTTTAAAATTCTGTCGGTACGTACGGACATTTTCTCTAAAAAAGTACTTGAACGTACCTGTGAAATTGGAAATAATAAATAAATACAATGGACTGGGCTGTTGTACATTGTACTTACCTTAACCAAGACTTTTCTTATAGGCTGCTTTCTTGAAAAAATTATTTTGGATTGATTTTTTGTTCTTTCTAGCTACCAAAAATGTTTATTAGGCACTGCAGGCGTTTTTTTTTTTGTATAAAAGTGAATTCTCCTGTCCAAAGCATCCATTACCACTTTCAAATTGTTGAGAAGAATCAATTGACGAGATACTAAAAGTTTTAAGTTACCGACACTCATTCTTTTTTAAAGAAATTAACACTTCATAATTAAAAAAATATTAAATTATAAATCAATAAAACCAAGACAAATTTCATATTTTTTATTTTCGAAAGGAGAATAATTTGACGTTTGGTTATTATGACGTTTACAAAACGTCAAATTAATCTCCTTTTCTTTGTTGGTGCTATAACCTAAGTAATTAACACTCGAAAAATGACAACTGAGTACAGATTTAGATGAAATTTGTTGCGCTTCTAATATGTTAAGTACAGTTAGCTAACTTTAAGTGACATTTAGTTATGTTATGGATTATAGTGCTTTCTCAAATTAGCAGTTCGGATTCGGCCTAAAATTGTAGGTCCCTTCCATTCCTGACAACACAGAAATGGTTGAGAGTTGTAAGTCACTAGGCCCTGGTTCACAACGGACTGTTGCGCCACCCAATTTAATTATGGATTCTCAATTGAAAATATAATATGACATAAATATAAAATAAATGTGATTTCATTCTGTACTGAATTCAGAATTGCGCTTAAAAGTTTCTAATTGTTTGAGTTGACGATACTATTTTTTGTGACAGTTCATTTGACAATTCCCGAATAAATTGAGGTTAGTTTGTTTCAAAAATTCGACATGAATATATGTATTCTCATACTTGAACTAAACAGTGATTTTTTAGCTTTTATCTTTTTGGCAACACTGGTTTTAACAGCTGACGCACGTTACGTGTTTTGTGAAACTGTCAAACATCTTCAGTTTGGTCTATAATTTAACCGTGAATCGCCTTACAAACGAACAACGCTTGCAAATTACTTACACACTTAAGGTGGCGCTAGGGTACTGTGTGAACTAGGGCCTCACCCAACAAACTTCTCCATCTAGCTCGGTCGCTAGCTAGATGTCTCCAGTTTCGCGCTCACAGTTGGGTGAGGTCACCTTCCACTTGTGCGCCCCAACTGATCCGCGGTCTTCCTCTACTGCGCTGTCCTCTGGGTGTGGATTCGAAGACTTTCCGAGCCGGAGCATTGGTTTCCATGCGTTCTACGTGACCCAGCCATCTTAGTCGTTGGACTTTAACCCTTCTGGCTAAGTCTACGTCGCTGTACAGCTCGTCGTTCCATCTTCTCCTCCACTCCCCTTCGCTGCATACTGGACCGAAGATCACACGAACAACTTTTCTCTCGAAGCGACCCAAGGTGCTTTCATCCGCTTTTGTCATAGTCAATGCTTCTGCACTGTATAGGATAACGGGGATGATAAGGGTCTTATATAGCAACACTTTGGTTCCTCGACTTTACCACTCAATTGCTTTCTTAGTCCAAAGAAACAGCGATTAGCAAGAGTTATTCTGCGTTTGATCTCAGCGCTGGTGTTGTTTTCTGCGTTTACAGCGGAGCCTAGGTTAACGAAGTCCTTGACTACCTCAAAGTTGCGTCTGTCGATGGTGACGTTGTGGCCAAGACGTCGGTGTTGTATGTCTTTTCTTGACGACGCCATGTACTTTGTTCTGCCCTCATTAACCATTAAACCTTTTGACTTTTGAAAGATAGTGCCTCTAGCGTTGACGTGTGAGCTCTGCACTATTCTTTCAAGCACGATGTTAAAAAAATCACTTGACAGCGCATCACCTTGTCTAAAATCTTTTTTGACATCGAAAGGTTCTGTTAAGTTGTTTCCAACCTTTATGGAGCAGGGTGAATTCTCCATGGTCATCCTGCACAAACGGACGAGTTTGGCAGGGATGCCAAAACTAGACATGGCTCTATTCAGCTCGTCCCTGTATATGCTTGCATATGCGGCCTTGAAATCGATTTGGTGTTCTTGAGTTTTTTTCCAGGATCTGCCGTAATGTGAATATTTGATCAGCTGTGAACTTTCCTGGTCTAAAACCACACTGATAAGGACCTATCAGGTTGTTGACAATGGGCTTAAGACGTTCACATATTTCAGCAGAGAAGATTTTATAGGCGATGTTAAGTAGACTGATTCCTCTATAGTTGGTGCAGTTTAGAGGGTCTCCTTTTTTCAGGATCGGGCAAACAATACTGAGGTTCCATTCATCGGGCATGCTTTCTTCCGACCATATCTTACAGATAAGTTAAAGAGCTCGTCATTCAAGCCATCCGCTCCAGCGGCTTTATTAGACTTCAGCTTAAATATGGCAATCTTTACTTCGTCTAAGTCGGGAGGACGGGATTGTTGGCTTTCGTCGTCCATGTTGAATGGATCATTCTGCCTGACAGCGGAATTCAGTTCGTCGCCGCCGTTATACAGTCTACAGAAGTGGTCCTTCCATATCCTCAGCATTGAGTTTAGTCAAATCAAGTCACTTAAAATAGATTTTTGCACAAAAAAGCAAAAATAAATGTCAAAAAGGCTCATATGAGAAGTCAAATATTTGATGTCTTGTGTAAGACCGGGGATTACGTGAATACGGACAAATTTATAAACGTTGGTTCAAACCTTTTATAACCACACCCTAATACTTGTCGTTGATAATGTAAACGTCATTTTAAAGTTTTGAAAGAATAGCACATTGATGAGTACCTAATATCAAGGCTTAATCACCTGATTTTTGTGGGTACTTTAATTCGAATCCGATGTCAACTTGTCAACATTTTTCTTAGATTTTCTAAAAACGCTAAACAAGTAATCGAAAACAAATAAATCAGCATGCCCCCTTAAAACTGTCAAAACCTACCCGCCTCTATTTTAAAACCACTAAAAAAAGAAACTACCTCATCCGAGTTATCGCCAATTAGTTGTTTTAATGATTTAAACATAAAAACCATTCTGTCTGACATTGCTTCCTTTAAGTCTCAAAACATTGATTAAGTGTCTCTTAAAAGATGATAAACTATTTTATCCACACGTTGTCGTTGGAACCAACTTAAACCCGGTCTAATAAAACAAGTTATACGTTTTCTAAATCAGCTAATCAAGCGAATTGTCGGAGATTAAATAATAATAATCTTATCCGCCACAAACCACTTCTTGAGCAGGTTCTGTAATTTGACATTAATTAATCAGATTCATTAACTCAAAGCAAAAAGAAAACAACCAATTTCGTTCAGCATAGTTTGTATACATATTCGTACATGAGACAGACATTAGATCTGGTTCTGGCTCCAAAATAGAAACTCATAAAAGATAAACTCATGACAAATATACCCTCTATAAAAATATGTAAATTAAATCCGGCAAAAATTTAAACACGATTGACCACTTTCAATCGATGGATACAAAATCATTTTCTTTGCTACATATACAAAAGTTTGTATTCTCAAAACCTCCAAATCTTCAAGAATCCATGCAAAATACCTTCTAATTATAAAATTTAACATTTTAGATGGCGTTACTTTCTTTTTTTGAGGTTCTTTGTATTTGAATAGCAACTTTTATTATAAAATTCTAGTTGGATCACTGTTATAAAGGCTAAAGTGAGTCTTTGAACTTCATTCAATGCCAAGCCAATCCACCCAAGCTCTTAAACAAAACTCCATCAAACTACCTAACCTACCTACATGCGCCTTCCCATAAAACCAACGTTAAACTTCTAACTAATGATGAATATAGTGAATCAGAAAAAGACTGAAAACATCGCCATGAACTCAAACTTAGCTCCGGAGCGGAGAGATAAAAATGATAGAATCATAGAATAAAAGAAGGTTGAGGTTGAATTACCTTTTTATTTTTTTGTATTTCATCCATCCAGATTCAAGACCCGACCAACGGCCATTCTTCGTCATTCAAAGATTCAAAGATTCAACATTCAACCAACATCCATCCAGAGTACCTATAAAAATGTTTGTGCCAAACAAAAACAAAAAACTTTTATAGAATATAAGCAGATGTAGATGTTTGGCAGATGATAGAAGTTGAAAAGGTGGTTCCAGATCCAGGCAGAATGAGAGGGGAGGAAATTGAGGTCGTAGGTAGACTGGTAGAGTTTTGAAGTCGAAATTTAGCAAAAGGCAACAGAAATTAATAGGAACAACAACAACAACAAAAAAAACATACAGGAAAATGCAATAGAGTTATATAGCACACTATTTATCTTTTTCTGGATAAGAAAGTAGGTATTCATTTCAAATTTGACAAAAGCCTTTAATGAGATAGGTAAATATAGTCATTCGTAGGTATATAGCTTAGGATTTGAGTGCCGATAAGTTTCATGATTTGGGGATCTTTGGTGGTTTCGATGTCGACGAACGTCATCTTAATTCCATCTTGTCTATTGTGTTGTGTCAATTGGAAATGTATATATTCAACTGTGTGTAACTGGATATAAAATATCTTTCTTTGGTACAAAAACAAGAATCTTTAATCTTAGTTCCTTTGTGTGGTTTAGTAGTGTTTTTCATCACGTTGATCATAAAACACATTTTGGTAAGAAACATTAGTGATGGAGTTTTCCATTGGTAAAATAAATCTTTTTTTTTTTATTTAGATCTGTCGTACCTAGAATTTTTCCTCGATTTTGTTTTGTTGAACAAGTGTCTTGAAACACAAACACGCTTCAGATTCGTCTGCGTTACAATGGGCCTGCTTCGATGTTGCTTTGAATGACATTTCTAAAATGGCACTTTTGTCATTAGTTGTTGTTATTTTTTCTCAAAAGTTTGTTTTGATTTTTCGTGAGCTGTCAGACAAAGCAAATGTTCAGCAAATTTGAGTTTCCGTTTGGAGTTAAATTATGGAACATTACGTTCTTTTCTTTACGATTGTCAAACGAAACGTGAGGTCAAAGCTTCATTGTGATAGCATGCATTGAATTCGTATAGCTGAACTTGTAAACATCAAGTGAAGCCAAAGCTGATGCGTGTTTGTGTTTCAGTCATAACCGTCAAGTAAAATCAAAATAAAATGTGAGATGAATCGTCAAACGTCAAGTCGTATCAAAATATTCGGATGTACCATCGTTCGTCTTGGGCAACAGCGTCAGTTTAATAAACGTGAACTTTCTTTTACGTGAGGCAAAAAGGTCTTAAGTCAGAAGCTTGTCACACAGACTCCATGAACTTAACATGTCAATACGAAAAGGTTTTTTTGTCTAAAGACTTAAGTAATACGATATTAATTAGTTGCGTTACACCAAATCAAAAAACCTAAAATGCAATTTTTTTACTTAAGACCTTTTAATAAAGAAATTACAAATTATTTTTACTCATACACAAATTATTGTTACTTGAAACACACCCTAACACTAACAGTCGAATTAATAAAAAAAACGCTTATTCCACCTTTATTCCGCGGGTTTACTAAACCAGGGAATAAGAGTTAAGCTGTGGGTTAAAATGTTTGATGAATAAAGCCAAAATGTTTGCAGACTAGTTAAGTGACGTTTACAAAAAATTCCTTAAGAAAATCTACTAAAATAACTTGTAATTTCCACCAAGTTCCGCTGACTTGGGTTTTTTTTTCGTTTGGATTTTGACAGCAAATTGTGATAATCTGTAAACACACCTAAAAATTCTATTGTTTTAATAATCATTTTTCAATTGTTTGTATTGTTAAAATTTTTATGTTCACATCGTGTGTTAAATGGGAAATGGATCATCGTTAACAATCGCAATAAGTTTCCTCAAATTTTCCTTGGAAAACCTACATTTCTTCCTGAAATCGTGCTCGCTTAGCACTTTCGTTGGATCATACTTGGCTTTGTATATTTTTCTTTTTGTTTTGGTTAATAGCTGATTGTCCAACAATTGGAATTAGTTTAAAAACTCGACAAGTCTAGCACACATTATTATAAAAATTATTCACTTATTTATTTTATTTCAAATATGACACATTTTGATCTTATTTTTTTGCTAAACCACCTTTTTCGATGGTTTAACGTATTAAACGTCACTTAGTAGGAATTTTGTTTTATTCATAATATTTTGAACTTAGTCTTAGGAATAAGACTTAACCCTTCGTTATTGCACGTTTATCAATTTTGACTTTTAGTTTTCATAATTTGACTATTGAAATTGACTTGTCATTTTGTCCTACAGCTGCAAGAAATTAGATTGACAGCTAAAGTTAAAATGCAATAACTAATTAAAATCAAATAAGAATTCCATTTTTCATTTTTCACTATCACCTGTCAAATGCTTGTGTTAAATTTTCAAGTCGTCAGTTCAGTTTTTTAATTCTGAGCTCATCGAGAACGATCTGAAGAAGCTCTGAAAGGAAGAAAGAACCACATTTTTTTGTTTGACAGTTAAGGCTGTGTTCTGAACTAAAAAAAAACGCCCATTGGTTTAGGTGAGTGAGACAGACAGATTTATTTCTGTCAACCGATTAATGAGAATAGATATGTTTGATTTGTAAAACTCGGCGGCGATGCCTAAAAACGAATCAGCCAATATTAGAAACATAAACTTTTCTAAGGTGTCAGTGATTTTGCAGTTTCGGAGCTATAAACAACATTTAACATTTTGCAGCCTTAAAATAATCTTTTTTTAATTCGGTTTTTTCAATCATTCTCTTTCGCACAACTGAAATCAGAGAAGATAAAAGAGACTGAAATGCGACCCACACTAATAACTTCCCATCCCGTCTGTCACTTTGTCTTGCTTAAAAGTTTATAGATTTTTGTGTTTTGTTAAAAAGTCATCAGTTTAGTTATTCTCAAAAATTTAAAAATTACTAACATTTTACGAACTTTTACTAATGCTTTTATTTAGGTTTTTATTTTTTGTTAAAAAAAAACTATTGATTCCATTTTTCTTAAAATTTTACCGAATGCTGAACAATATATATAAGATACAATTATTTTGAAGCTATAATTTTTTAATTTTTGAAAAGATATTTAAGTCGAAAAACAATTTTTACCAACTTTTATTAATTTTTTGTAAGGTTTTCATTTTCGTAAAAAAACTGACAATTCCATTTTTCTCAAAATTTCTGTCAACGTTGAAAACAATATTTCTTATAAGATAGAAGCCGTAATCTCAAATTTTTAAAAAGATATTTGAGTAGAAAATCAGTTTTTAAGAACTTTTATTTATTTTTTTTTACCTTTTTTTTTTGTAAAAAACTGTTAATTAGATTTTTCTCAAAATTTTAGCAGATGTTAAAAGCGTTATTTTTGGTTGCATAAAATTGTTTTAGAGATCAAATCATTTATTGTTCATAAAATTTTCGAGGTGGGCATTTTTTTCAGTTTTTTTGATTTGTAAAAAACCGTTAATTGGATTTTTTCCAAAAATATTATAGTTTGGGAAATTTAATTTCTGGATAAGCAATACTGTTTGCATTTAATTCTAGAAAATTCTAAGAAATCTTCCAAATCTGGCAAATACGTTCAGTCAAAGGAAGTTTTAAATTGGTTGTTCTTACTTAAAAAAAAAAAATAATTCGAGCAATAGACGTCAAAATGAGTCACCACAAAGGAGTATTATTAGTATTTTCAAAGAAAGCGTCCTTCAATGGGATTTCAAACTATTACTTAAGAGCCACTATTAATATTACTGACGAATAATTCGGTTTGGTAAGCTTTTAAATGTCAATAAAGAATGATATAGATCTGCTCGTATAAAAATCATAACTTTTTACCATTTTTTCTAACATTTCGAGCAATAATCTCGGTCATAATTTTAGTAATGTTGGTTTTTAATGTTTCTTGAGATCGGTATTATTGAAAAGGAGCCATAAATACCTCTATTACGTATGTAGCTCCTCAGAAAAAAAAAACTAAACAAATAAAATAAATTGAGTGGCGCAACAGTCCGTTGAGAACTAGAGTCTAGTGACTTACAACTCTCAACCATTCCTGTGTGCGAGTAATGTTGTCAGGAATGGAAAGGACGTACAGTTTATATGCCGAATCCGAACGGCTAATTTGAGGAAGCACTTTTTCATGACAAGAGTTACCCTTGGAGAATAAACTTTAGATGGTATAGGCAGGGATCGAACACAAGACCTCTGGCATGACAGTCTAACGCACTAACTATCATGCCACGGGTACTACTCAGAAAAAAAAAACTAACTAATATAAATCATCTAAACGTGAAATCTTCTCACTTAATACAGCTATGATTGTTCCTGTTGCGTTCTTCAATCGCTGGCTAAAAAGCTAGCGTAAGACACGTCCAATTTTTGCAAATGCTAGGAAATCGGTGAATTTGGATCAGCACCTTGAACATTTGCTTGAAAAGTTCTATTTTTTTGTACTGTTTCATTAAAGTGTAAAAAAAGGGCTTGACAAATTATTTTATTGCACAACTTATAGGAGTACATGTTACGACAATTGCTTAAACAAATTCCAAGGCGATAATACCGTTATAACAAATGATTGGTTAAGCTAGGATTATTCTAGTTTTTCTTGGAAATAATACGTTTTGGGTATTTATTTATTTGGGATTGAAGCTTTTTGGGTTTTTCCCACCTGTCTACGGCAAATTCACGACAATTGATCGCAAATTTAGTTTTTAAAATGTTACTTTATTTTGACCGATTTTGAGGGGTGGTAATGCTAATTTGACTGTGAAGTTAGCTTTACCAGGGGTATTTTAAAAAACAAAAAAAAAAACAACCACTACAATTTGTTTTCTTTCACGACAAATTTTTACGACAAAATTATGACAGTTAATCCAATTATTAGTTTCCAAAAATTTTATGGTAACTTAACGGACATTGTTATGGCTTCATTTGATTCACAATACTTTTGTGGCTCGTAAGTTGTAATTAACTTTTTGATTTTTAATTGATCCTTTATCTTCAATTGCAGAAATTAAACTAATATACAGTCGTGGTCATACAATTAAGCCTTCAATATATAGCAAAGGACTTCGTTAAAAATAAAGAAACTTAACACAATGATAAATTAATTAATTTGTGCAAAAATATAGATACATTTAGTAACTAGGAGTTTAGATGATATTTTATTTTTTCAAATTATCTTTAAAAAACTCATTACAGTAATGATATGCTGTTTTAATCGATTTTGGAAGTGGACATGTAATTAAGCCATCTGCAATGAAGTACGTTTATAAATATCTAACCCTATAACTTTTTTACCTTCTGTGCAACTAGTATTTAGTTGAATAACCTTTCTGTTTTATTACTTCTGTGAATCTTTTTTGCATTGTACCTACAAGCAATCAACACTGGGCAGGAGTTATCTTAGACCGCACTCTTCTTTAACAATGTTCCGAAGAGAAGCCTTATGCGTAGGTTTTCTAGCTGCAAATGCTTCTTATATGATCTGGGCTTCGAACAGAACACTCCGGGAATTGGATTAAATTTGATTCAAATCAGGATTTAACGACTCGAGAGCAATGCTTCGGGTCGTTGTCCTGTTGAAATATCCAGGCTATCGGTAAATTGTCAGCATAATCAATATTTAACTGACTGTCGAAAATGTCCTTGTACATTTCTCCTGTCATATTTCCATGAATTTGCACCAATGGACCAAATCCTGATGATGTTCTACATCCCCAAACCATCACGGAAAACCCTCCATGTTTTACATTTTTTTTTTGTGTATTTTGGGTCCAATTCTTTCAATGGAGGACGCCTCACATACTGTCTTCTGAACTTGGATTCGTCGCTCCACACGTCCAAATTCCAAAAAAATTGACTTTTAGAAACGAGTTCTTTAGCAAACCTCATTCTTCGAGCAACATTTTTTTTGACAGGTTGGGCTTTACGTCTAGTGATTCGTCCATTAAAATTTCTTTCTTGAAGTCGCCTTCGTATGGTTCTTGCTGATAATTGTACATCATAGTTCTCCCTCATTTGGGCTCTAAATTGAAGTTAAAAATGGATCCACTTTAGAAAGCTTAATTAATGTTCTGTCCTCAGCCGGTGTCGTTTTTTGTGGCTTAGGTGAAATACGGTTTTCACAAAGTGATACGAAAAGCCTTATAGAAGAGAATAGGGTATATTCGTTTGGCGGCTTAATTTATGACCACGACTTTAACTACACTTCAGGTGTCAAATCGCAGCGCTTCTTTTTTTTTATAATTCACAAGCACTCAAGGGGTTATTAGTACCCTTCATATGTTTGTATTTAAACACAGCGCAAGCGTTAGGAAAATAGGGAAGGATTTAAAAGGAGATACCAATGCACATTGATCTTAAAGTTCTGAACATCAAAATAGGGGAGAAAAACAGAGTTGGCCAAAGCGTTTCACATTCTCGATGTGCGATTTAAGAAGGAATCTCTATACTGAGTTTTCGAAGCATTAAATTCTACACGGTTTTTAATTCCCCATTGGACAATGCTGTCAAGATCAGAATTTAATGAGCTTATCATACGCTGCCGTTGCAGTTCCACATCCGAAGGACAAGGATGTGAATCTAGAAACGAATATGAAAAGCTGAGGGTGCTTTCGTCGGCGAAACAGTTTAACAGATTAGAAGTGACAGACGAGATCGTTTATGAATAAGGAAGAGAGTCGGAGACAGAACGGAGCCCTGGGGGACACCAGCATTTATTTTATGAATTTCAGACTTGAAACAATACAACTTATATTGAACGGTTAGAAAGGTAATTTCTAATCCAACGAAGAAGAGTTTCATCAATACCAAAATCACGCATTTTCGATAAGAGAGCTTGATGCCAAACTCTATCAAATGTTTTTGAAATATCAATTGCAATAATCTTTCTTTCTCCAAAACGATGTAAGGATTTGTTCCACTGTTCGGTGAGATGAACCATGAGATCACCAGTGGACCTATTGCTACGAAAGTCATATTGCCGGTCATTAAGAAGCTTTCGTTCTTCAAGATATTTCTTAAGCTGAAAGTTGATCAGCGTTTCCATGACCTTGACGAAGGGACGTAAGTTCAATTGCACGATAGTTTGAAGGGAAGAAGGATTCGCCTTTTTTAGGGACAGGCTGGACAAATGCAGTTTTCCATCCACTTGGGAAGAAACCTGTAGAATAGGACAGACGGAAAAGCTACGCAGTGGTTTTGCTAGCGTTGAAGAACACCCCTTTAAAGCAATAAGAGGAATACTATCCGGATTTGTATATGTCAAGGTCTTTCAGTACTCTTGCGACTTCCGAAAGAAGATTCGTCCCATAGAATTATTTACGCTCTCAAGAACAGGAGGACTCATGACACTTTCCGGTAGCGTCGAATTAACAGCAAAATGTGCTGCAAGAAAATTGGCTTAATTAATCGAGCTTACATAGGGAATGTCATTGTGGACATGCGTTAAAACCGAGGATGACGTGGTGTTTCGTAAGTTTTTTTTATAAATATCCAGAAATTTGTACTACCTTTGGGACATTGTAGTATTTTTTCCCTTAATTTCTGATCATGTAAAAATATGACCATTACAGGTCTTTCTGGCTTGTTTGAACTTATTCCGGTTTTCCTCAGTCGGGTTGGCTTTATAACAACGGAAACTTACATCTCTGAAAATAATAAACTCTTTACAGCTCGAATCAAACCATGAGTTCTCTTTGGGTTTGATAAATTTTACCCTATTCGGGATAAAATTTCTCATTCCATTAAATTTGTTACCGTATCTGCGCTGGAATCCACGTCACTATCGAGGAAGCAAAGTGACCAGTTAAAGTTCCTGAAGAATTAATTGAGACTGACCTAGTTTGCTTTTTCATATTGCCAAACGGTTCTCATAGGAGTTTTTTCTTTAACTATGTTTTTTTTGACATGAGAATTTTGCAGATACGATACAATGGTCTGATGTGCCTAGAGGCGGTAATACACTGATTGTGTACTTATTACGGTCCGAGGTAGGAAACAAGTCTAGGGTGTTGGCGGATTGACCTGAATCGTCAGGGATTCGAGTTGACTTATCGACAAGCTGAGTTAATTGATTTAACTCAGCAAAGATCTCAACATACCTTCCTTCCGGTGTTGACTGGCCAAAATAACGAAGCCCAGAAGAATTGATGTCAATGATCGCCCGCAATGACGATTTCAGTGTGAGGATAATGGGCTACAATTCTTTGAATGGAGTCAGGCATAGCATCAAATTTGTTAAAAATTGAACTTCTGTCCAGTTTTGAACTTCGATACAAAAGCATGCGTGGAAGATGTGCTTATTTACCAAACGATTCCTTAAAATAATTCTCTTAAGCTTAAGTCAAACAGCAGTTTTCTAAATGATAAACTGCAACTGAAGCAGCAATAGAATTCAACATAAATAAAACAAATTTAACTTTTTCGCTACAAGTTTCGGTTAAATTTTGACATTTGTTCTACACCAGCTATGAAGTAGACAGTGCCAAATTTTAGTGACATTTTTTGCTAAGAATATATTTTCGCTTCAATTACCTTCACATTGTGTTCAAGAAATTAAAGCATCATCTACTATTCAACAAATAAGAGTTTGAGTTCTTCAAAAAATAAATACAAAATATGGAAAGATTTGTTTTTAAAACTTAGGAATGTAAAGGTCCAATACACTGTAATTTCGTTTGTTTTCAATTGTTGTACTTAAAAAATGTACATTGTCGGTGAGTAAATAACCACAAAAATTCTTCCTGCTAAATTATGTTTGACCTTTAGAAATTCTTTTTTAAATGATGTTATTTTGTGTCTTCATTTGACCATTTGTACCTCTCCAGATTCCACAGTCGACAAAGACCACAAAGTGCATCCAACCTTTTCCAGCTTTAAAAATACCAAAGTGTCATTGGAGGTGGGACATCAAATTAAATTCACTATACCTACATACATAGATATGTATATACGTGTAAATATAGTACCGTCCTTATGGTTTATCCGGAATCCGGATCTGTGATTGCTTTCTGGTTTTTCATGTGTCGTAAATAACAACACCGACATCAAGCACGCCTGGTTGCAATAAATTTTCTCATGCAATTCATTCAACCATATTTTTTTCGGATTCAACCTGATGGTAGTTATGTATAGGTAAAGGTATACCTACAGATATATATATAATGTGATTTATGAACAAACGATTGTGGAAGAAAGTTTTCATTTTCCACCACAAAATTGTACATTTATTTTCACAAATTAAACTATATCCACTAATATAACAAAGGTATAAGTAAACATCCTTTCAACTAATTGTTTTTGGTTATTTCATCACTTTCAATTCACCCCCGCGCCGCGTCGTCAGCACCCTGTCTTATAAGGGAAATAAACGTCAAATAAAATTTCAGCCATTAAATTGTCCTGGTGCACGCGTATCCTTCCCGTTTGTCCTTTGTTTTGTATGAAAACTCAGCAACAACAACAACAAAAATCCAATAAAAACTTTTAGAATTTGTCTCTCCCACGGTTACGTAACAATTGCTTCCATATACCTCCATACATTCAAATATATTGACCGCAAACCAAAATAATAGGTTAATATACAGCAGCTTAGACATCAGCCGCCCCCGCCCCGCCCTACCCTATGACTACGACGACGACTATTTAAAACCATAGAAACAGAGTGTTACGTTACGAATACTGTAGGGAAGTCACAATAGATTTTGTGCGCGTTGTCCTGCGCTTTTGAATGGCGCCACAAAGTCCTCGTCCTCGAGCATAATATGAGACATGTGACACACAAAAAGAATGGAATTCCTTAAGTTTACACAGTTCACACAATTTATATGCTTCTTTTGAATATGTATGTGGAAGAAAGAACTGCTACCGTGAGACGAGTTAACAAAGGTCTTATGCCAACGAACGACCATAACCATAGCCATAACGAGGGGGTCGTCGCGTTTTACTTCAAGTGCAATGGTGCAATTGAAAAAACAACAAACATTAAAAAAAATAATAATAACCCAGGTCTTGAACTAAGGCCAAGCAAACACCATCCAACAGTAGCAGCAGCAACAGCTTCAAGCTTGTGAGTAAGAAAAAAACAAATAACCAGAAGCATCTCGTTAACTCCTCGGGGCCAATTAAGCGGTTTGACACTTTTATATTATGAAGGGAGAGATAGGATCTCAAACTCATATCATATAAAAATACAGCTATCTGTCAAAAGGGCACCTCCAACTCGAACGACGCACACCCCAAGACCAAAGGAAACTTATGATGAATTTAAAATGCCATTAGGCTAAAAATCAAAAGGGTAAAAGAGTAAAAGATGGATTGTCATTGTACGCATTGCGGTGCAGACAGTGCTGTCATTTAAACACAAACAACACAAAAAGAAACTCCTCCTGCACACCAAACCACATGAAGCTATAGGCTGACTTCTGACTAACTTGAATAAGCTTAAGCATAACGAGAAAACCACAGAAGAAAATAAAAATAAAAAGAAAAACAAGAAAGAAAACCAAAATAAAATAAACCTTCATATGAAAATTTATGAGATTTTTATTTCTTTTAATTTTAAAGAGTTCATAATATCGTTCTCTTTTTATTTTTTAAATTCAAACCACAAGCTGTACTATTTTAGTCCCCCCTATTTTTGTGGGTGGATTATTGTAGTAGTAGTAGTAGAAAGTACTAGGTAATCTATGTATGTATAAATGTCGGAGGGGGAGAGGGGTAGGTGAGAGAAAATGAAACTTTGAAAACAACCCTGGGAAGAATTCCTTCACTTTAAAGTCATTTTCCGGACCGCCATAAAAAAATAACGCACTCATCCATCACTGAACGAAGCATTGACCATGATGCACTACGGACCCATTAAGGAATTAAATTTATTATAGATTAAATTAAAGTATGAACTTAAATTGTAGTTAAATTAACCGAAACTTAACAAATGCGTAAATAATTCTTTTTAATTTTATAGTTAAATGGTTGTTAATGAGAAGTTTTATTTTGAAAAGTACGTTATTTGAACAGCTGTCACTTTTGAAGCTGTCATCTTTTGACATTTGACAAGTAAAAACTAAACGAATCGACAATAAAAGCTTCAAAAACACATTGAAATTATCAAAAATCACTGCAAAATGGTAAAAATTTTGCACCCACATTTGAAAAAATTAAATCAATCTTGAGAACGGTGCGTCGTGAACAAATTTGAACTGTTGTTACAACTGGGAATATTTCTGCTGAAATATTGAAGAAAAAACAGGTTTATCGGTTCCCCATCAATTTTTGGAATTAGGCATACGAAAGTAAACGCCGTATTTGGCTTAGGCTACGTTCAGACTGGTATTTCCGAATATGGCAGTGGCAGCGAGTGTTATATTTGTACGTTCACACGAAGCCCCTGTGGGAAAATCCCGTATTCGTGAAATAATTTCGTCCGTATGCCGTACAAACTTGTCACTACGATTCGATAAATCTCGATTGTATTTTTATCGTATACATGATTAGCAGCGCTTATCTTTATATTGTGTCGTTCACACGAACAAAATTTCATCGAATTCGTTCATTACGTTGTGTTTTCGATTTTAAAAAATAAGTGGAATACCTGGATGCATGATGACGATGTTCGGTTGACTGCTGATAGTTCTGTGTCCCCTGCCACGCCTCTAAACCCGTCTCGTATTCTACAAAACCGCATACGTGAAAAATTCTAATCGAATAGTCGCCGTCTGAACGTAGCCTTACGGTACATAGTTCATTTTATTTGACACAAGAAATTAAGCCGGTCGAACACCAGCAATTTTGTATCTTTCCTTATTAGTCCTTGAATTAAATGCATCAAAAAGAATCGGGTTTTCGTTTAAAAATCATTTTCATCTCGGAAGCAAAACTTGGAGCTTGAAACATCCTCAAGGTGTTACTGTTTGGTAAAATTATTTTGATCTGACATAACTTATTCAAAAATAATATCAAGATGATTTAAATTTGTTATTTTCTCCAAGAAATTATTACATTTGGAATTTGACGTGACCACAAGAAAAGAAAGTATCCTAAGTTACATGTTTAAATTCGTCTTGGTTTTTGAGTTGAATGTGTCAAAAATAATTTAAAGCGATTGGTGTGTCTATTGTTTTAAGGAAGCATTAAATGTGGAAGTAAAGATTTTTAAATACTTACTTGACACTCCTACACAAATTTAATAGAAATAATACTCAATTGTTCTCTTAAAATGTCATTCTTCTAAGAGCCCGTTTACACGATTCATTATTTTTACCGTAAACACCGTTTACACGATTCAATATTTTCACCGTAAAATCGACGCCGATTCGGGATCGTGTGAACGGGCTCTAAAATTTTGTACTGTTCGATTCCAATGGTTGGTTTTGCAAGCTGGAACCACTGTATGATGCCTTCAGAGTGCCGAAAACTTTTTGTAAACTAAAAAGATGTAAAAAAAAACGCTAAGAAGTAGAGGACGTACGCTATTAAAAAAAGGGTTGCCAACAGTCTTTGTGTTGTTGTTTGTTAATAGCTTTGCAATGATAATGTTATAAAATAAGGGTTCGAACCACTTTTAACAATGTGAAAAAACCTCTAGCTTTTCTGAACATATGTGTGAGTGTTTTTAACTTTAAGGCAATTCTATTTTAACTGGAGGCACTTTTGTCAGCTGTCAAGTTATTTATTTTTATTAGGTTGACATTTCAACACGATAAGACGGACGAGTGAACAATTCTTTAAAATTGAGCAAAATTTATATTGAAAATCATGGTTCTGTTTGAAATACGACATTTAGCGATGAAATTCGTTTTTGGTTAAATATAGAGATACGTAAATTTACGAAATTGACATATTTGGAGTCTTGGTAATCCTCTAGTTTATGTTGAGACACCGTTATTCTACTGAAACTGACTTTTTGGTGTGATTTATGGGTTTGTTAAGTACTTGTTCCGGACTTTTTAACAACAATCTGTTTTTGGGCACATATCGGTACTTCAAATATTTAGCCATGATTACTGACTTTTTCGTACATCAATTGAACATTTACGATGTTCAGGAGCTATGTTTTCAACAAAAGGGAGCAACGGGTCACACAACCCCCACTTCAACTGATTTATTGAAAGAACCAGATAGTGACTTTTTTCTGTGGCAATATGTGAAGTCACAAGTCTACACCGACAAGCTCGAAACGATTGGCCACTTGAAGGACACTATTTGTCTCTTTATTGCCGATATACGGACACAAATGTTGGAAAAAGTCATCGGAAATTTGACCTCCGGAAAAGAGTGTAATGTGACAGTAATATACCAGAAATCATATTTAAGTTATAGATCCAGAGGATTGTCTTTCGAATAAAGTAAATTTCATATCAATTTAAAAAAATCAAAATTTCCTATTCCTTTCAAAATTATATACCCTTAAAAAACACCCTTTAGTAAAAGCTGTGTTGGTGAACCCTAAAAATATATTTAAAATTTGCACCAGCTAATTCTAAACACTTACAGCCAAATTAATAAACGTAGAATAACGAAGGGTTTGTTCTTAACCCATAGACTAAGTTCAAAATGTTATAAATAAAACAAAATTCCTACTAAGTGACGTTTACTAAGTTAAACCACCGAAGAAAATTGAAAAATGATTATTATTTTGACAGAAACATTTAAACAAGAGAATTCCTCGGTGTGTTTACAGATGATCACACTTAGCTGTCAAAATCTATACAAAAAAGTCCCAAGTCCGCGGAACTTGGTGGGAAATTTCAAGGTATTGTAGTAGATTGTCTTAAGGGATTTTTTGTTAACGTCACTTTACTATTTTGCGAACATTTTGGTTTTATTCATGGAACATTTTAACCCACAGCTTAACTCTTATTCCCTGGTTTAGTAAACTCGCGGAATAAAGGTGGAATAAGCGTTTTTTATTAATTTGGCTGTTACTCGTAAAGTAAAAATATTATGCCGCACAGGGTGTCACATTCACGAATGAAAACGGTATAAAACAATTGGACCGCTGTCAGTGTAAACATTGGTTGCGTTCAATCTCGTGTTGGATAGGGTATCTTGAATAGGTGCATTGTTAGATACCTTGTTGGATAATTAAAAACATTCGTCTTACGATCATGAATTGATAGGTGATAGATGGATAATAAAAAAGAGATAACCTTAATCTTTAAGCTGTGTTAAATTTCCTCTTAGCTAAATTGGAATTCTATAAGATTAGTAATTTACTTGCGAAATCTCCGGTTTTAAACGGTTTACGTTTAACAGAAAACTGTCCCAACAGAAACGAGGACTATTATGAAGTGACAATATCTATAGATATAGTTTGGAAGAATTTCGATCTCATTTCCGAATGAGCAGAAGTATTAGAAGAAATACAACTTCAACTAACATTTTGTATCTTTTTGTTAATCAACAAATACAAAAAGCTGAAAACAATTTTCAAGTTTCTTGAAATTCAACCATGTGTTAATTCAGCTGTTATGTCCGATACAGCTGTTATGTCCGATACCTACATACCCCAGAAATTCTTGGATATCTTTAGATTCCTTTTTTGACATCTCAGCAGTTTTTGATTAGCTGTTATTTTACACGTAAAACACTAACCTGTTGTAAGATTGATTTTTTTTTAAATCTTCATTTGATTTGAAATAAAAAATGTAATCTTACTGATAAGCTACTTCAGCAAGCTAGCAGCTACTTTCCGATATTGATGTAAACAATTTTGTTTGTAAGACAAATGGAAGAATTTTACCCAAAATGTAAACATAACACATTTTGTCTGGCAACACTGCTTTTAAGACATTTCCTTGAAATATCAAAGCGAATGAACGAAAATGAAAAAAAGAAATAAAGTCCTTCGTAAAACAAACAACGCTCAATCAATTTCTATCCGTTTTCGCTCTCCCCCACAATTCCAACCCACCCTGATGATGATTCGGATTCTTATTCTCCCTCTTTCTCCCCCTTCCCCCCTTCTGAACAAGAGCCAACTTTAGTGCAAGTGCAAAGGATTAAGTTTTGTGTGTTTTTGTGTATTTTCGAATGAACTCAACTCAACATCCAAAGGGAGTGCGAAAGAATTGTAGAAGAACAGAAGAAAACATCTCAAAAAAAGGCTATAGCTATAAAATCTAATGTTTTCGCTAGCTGTTGCCGCCGCTGCCGCCATCGTGCCTCAAGCTATAAGTCTGCCGTTTTGAAATCCCAGTGCATAAGGAAATACAAATAAAGCAGACAAGAAAATAAACATAAAAATACAATAAAACAAAAAACACACAAAATTGGACCAACGACATTCAGCTAACGGCTGCAACAGCATTGGCTTTGGCAGTGACGTGACGGCGTCAGTGGCGTTGGCGGTGGCGGCGAATGAACCCCAAATTGATTGGACACAAAAAAAAGGTCAAAATCGATAAGCGAGCGAAAATAGCGATGAATTTGTTGTTGTTTTTTTGTATTGCGTTCGATTTTTGTCTACAGGGTGGGTCATACATAAATAATGTGATTGTGGGTGGTAGCAGCCATAGTGATGGTGGCTGGTGAAGAGGGTGGTTCTAGTGGTTCGCCATATACTCGTATGAGAATCGATATGACCGATGAATGATGGATGACAAGACACATTGGCCAGAAATATGAATGACGACGGATGAATTGATGATGATGGTGTAGAATTGAGAATTTTGGCAATTAATTGGATAATAAAACAAAAATGTCGTACTCCTTCGGCTATGTTAATGTTGTTGTTGGTGACATTTGGAAGACAAAATTTGGTAATCGCAATATTATGAGTTAAAATAGTAAGTGACAGTTTGCAAGAATGAAGAAATAATGTAGTTTGTCAATTAGGTTGTTTCTTATTTTGTTTTATTTTTCCTTAGTTAATTTTTATCACATTTTCTAATTTAGTCTCCTTAAGACTGTTGATGAACTAAGTGGGAATGTTTTCTTTTATAATAAATTAGTGTTCTTGGTGGGGTATGGGTTATAATAGTCCATAATTGAGGAAAAACATATATACGAATATTTTATAAATTTAATTTTTAAATGGAAAAACAAAACAGTAACTAAAGTAGACACTAACAAGAAGATCAGAAGATCACTGCTTTTTATATTTTGAATAGTACGTTTTTTGAACAGCTGTCACTTTTTAAGCTGTCATCTTTTGACATTTAACAAGTAAAAACTACACTATCCGACGATACAAGCTTCAAAAACACATTCAAATTGTTAAAACTCACTCCAAAATAGTAAAAATTTCGCAGTCACAATTAGCAAAATTAAATCACTCTCGAGAACGGTTCGTTCGTGCGTCGTGAACAATATTTCTGCTGTAATATTATTTTACCGATAAAAAAAAGTTTTATCGGTTCCCCATCAATCTTTGGAATTAGGCATACCAAAGTCGACACCGTATTTGGCTTAGGTCTTAGGCTACGTTCAGACGGCGACTATTCGATTCGATTTTTTCATACATGCGAATTCACGAAGAAAAGAATCCTTTTCTAGTCTTAATTGTAGATTGTCAAAACTAGGCGACAGTGCTGTGTCCCCTGCCACGCCTCAAAATCCGTACGTAAAAAAATCGAATCGAATATTTCTCGTGTGAAACGCGCGCCGTCTCGTATTCGATAAAACCGCATACGCGAAAAAATTAATCGAATAGTCGCCGTCTGAACGTAGCCTTACGGTACATAGTTCATTTCATTTGACACAAGAAATTTAGCCGGTCGAACACCAACAACTTTGTATCTTTGCTTATTATTAGCTTGAATTAAATGCATCAAAAAGATCCGGGTTTTCGTTTAAAAATCATTTTCATCTCGGAAGCAAAACTGTCGCAATTGGAGCTGGAAACATCCTCAAGGTGTCACTGTTTGGTAAAATTTTGATCGGACATAACTTATTCAAAAATAATAACATGATAACATTTCAAGATGATCTGAATGTGTTATTTTCTCCAAGAAATTATTACAATTGGAACTGAAGATCTTGTGATTCAACACCTTCAGACTTTGGAAACGTGGCCACAATAAAAGAAAGTATCTTAAGTCACATTTTTAAATTCGTATTAGTTTTTGAGTTGAATGTGTCAAAAACAATTTAAAGTGTTAAGTGTGACTGCTGACAAAGATTTTGAACTTTCTAGACACCCCCACACAAATTCGCTAGAAATAAAAACTTTACTACTTATTTGTTCCTTAAAATGTCATCCTTCTAAGATTTTGTACTCTTCGATTCCAATACCAGGTCGCGCAACCTGGAACCACCGTATGATGTCTTCAGAGTGCCGAAAACTAAAAGAACACATAAAGGAAGTATAAAAAAAGCTAAGAAGTAGAGGGCGTACGCTATTAAAAAAGGGTTGCCAATAGTCCAATAGTGTGTTATAGTTTGACAATAGCTTTGCAACGAAAATGTCATAAAATAAGGGTTTGAACAACTATTAACAATTTTTAAATGTGACAAAATCTCTAGTTTTTCTAAACATATGTAGGTCTTTACAGAGAGTGTATTTAATTTTAAGGCAATTCTATTTAAACTGGCGGCCATTTTGTCATTTTTGTTGGTGACATCTGTCAAATCTTTTGTTTACTGTAAATCATCATTTAAAGTTACGCGATTGAACAGTACGTTTGAATTAAAAACTTTATTATGAAAATGAGTGTTCGTTATCCCAGACCATCACTTAAATTCAGCCGGATCTATGCGGAAGAGTCATTAAAAATTGGACCTCGCGGATCCGAATTTGAAAAACATTTAAAAGAAATAAACAAAAAGTTTTAAACCGAAATTCCAATTTTGAGATATGCCACTACAAAAGTTTAAATCCACATTTTTTTCAAAAATTACATGCGCGTGCATTGTTTAATGAAAATCCTTATAATCGTTTTTTATAAAATTTGAAAAAAAAGAAACTGAGTTGTCACAGACTCAATTACAATGATGTTAGTCCTTCGTACGTTGCAATCATTAAAACCCGTTTGTTTACATTGCTTTATTTGTAATTTTAACATTGTCCATGAATAAATGCAAACGCATTGCATAGCAACAAGAAAATAGTGATATTGATTATAGTTTTGTTTTGTCAGTTTGTTGAATTCATATTATTTTATATTTTTTAAATGCAGATCACAAAAACCAACCTGTTACAACCAATATTGCGTTAACAAATAAAATTTAAGTAAACAAAATAAGTCACTAAAAAAATCATAAAATATGTTTTGTTTCAACTTAATTAGATTTGTTGTGCATTTAAAACTTTATTTTGATGGATCAGCAGTTGAAATTATGTCAGGATTACTTTATTTTCGAACGCGCCCATAAAACTTTTCAAAGGAAGCACTTTTATTGGCCTGTGAACTAAAAACGAGAATGTGTTCGGTTTTTGCACCATATTACCACGCACACTTTCTTACATTTAGTCCTCCGCTGCTTATATGTAGATTCTCATCTAGCTTATTTTTCAAAATAGTTTTTGATAACGGTTAAAAAAATGAGAATTGTGAATCACACAAATTTCAAATGACATTCCTTGTAATAAGCTACATTTTTATTGGAATTTCAATAATAAAAAAAATAATCCACAACATTTCTTGGAAGTCCTTGCAACATACAGTGGCTCACAGCTTTTTTGACCCATCGTATATTAATAAGTTTATGAGAGAATAGTTCGTCGTCGTTTTCGAATGTTTGTATCCAAAATGGACCACAGGTTTTCTATAACATTCAAATCTGGAGATTGTGCTGGAGGTTTTATGACGTGTTGACAATGATAAATCAGCCATTTTTGGACAATTCCTGAAGTATGTTTCGTCTTATGCCCAATTGTTCTTTTCTTTGGAGCGGATTTTTTTTTGAGGAACACCATTTTATCCATTGTACTCTCAATGAACTCCAGCTTCCTAACTCCGGCTGCTGATATGCAGACCCAACCATGACATGACCACCTCCATGCTTCACAGTTGCTCTGAGATCGCCCGTCGGATCCGAAAATGTTAAACTTTGACTATAGTCCGCAAATATAACTTCCTCCCAAAAGCTAGCATCCTTTTTAATGTCTTCTTTTGCGAACCTTAAACGACTATCTCAGTTTTTCGTGTTAATGAAAGGCTTTTTTCGAGCAACTCTTCCATTAAACTCATTATTCCTAAAAATGCGTCTCATATGGTTTCGGGAGAGCAAGACTTTGTTGCAAAATTAACAAACCGAATTATATTAACTAAATTATGACTTAGATTGGCGGAACAATATCCGCAAAATTCAACAAAACTATAAGAAAAACGAAATTATTTTAAACAACACTGAGTAGGTATCCGGCGCGCACGAGTGGATACCTATACTTATTGAAAACAATTAACAAATGTCAAATTCAAAAAGGTTGGTTTGTTAATTTTACCACTGACAGCAAAAACAGTGCTGTCACCCAGTAGCTCAGTTTGGGGGTGGGTTTGGAAAAAAAGGTAGATTTAATTAATCGAACTCGTTTAATAAGGGGCGTAGCAAAAAAAAAAAATAATGAGAAATGGGCTCCAGGAAGAATTATGGAATAATAATAAAAAAGCGGAAATTTACTTCCCAATTAAAATAAAATTTGAGATTAATTTTTCACCTTGAAAGGTTAAGATATTTTATTTTATATCTGGGAAACCTTTATAAATATAGGGATAAAACCCAGAATTTTTTCCAAAAAATATTTCTACAATTTAAATGGATACAAAGAACAAAAATAGAAAGAGAACAATTGGTTGTGCACAAAGGACACAAAAGAAGGTCACCTTGGGAAAGTTCCCGAAGAACAAAGGAACAAAGGTCGTGGGTCCCTCAATCTCGGGAGACAAAGAAATCGACCGAAAGTCTATCGGGTAAAATTTGTACTCTTTATAGCCAACCACAAATTTCAAGCAAAGGTAAAAAGCACAAAAGTCACTCAACAAAAAAATATGCTAAGCTTCCTTGGTTCAAAAAAATCGATCCTGCCTCTCCTTTTCCTCCCTTCTCAATCACGGCTCCCTCAAAATGTGTATGTTTTTCTTTATTTAATTTTAATTTAGTGTTCATCCAACACAAAACTAACACGATTCTTCTTTTTTTTTTCTCTAAAAATGTTTCACTACTTTTTCTTTTCGACCTCACTCTTCTTAGCTTCTCTAAAAAGTGCCATATTCATGGCGAACTTCCCTAATCCAAGAGGCCACGACAAGTATGCCATCCTACTCTGACCTTTTGTTATAATCTGGTTTTCTCTTTCGGTCTAACTGCGACAGTCGGCTTTTTCGCTGGGGTGCATGCCGATTACGAAAACCAGTCAAACATTTGTGGTCTCTTTCACATTGGTGATTTGAACACCAACCTTGGCTTAATGGACGAGTTCAGTTCTTATCCTTCGAATCCAATTGGTCTAAAAAGTAAACGAAAAATTTTTGAGAGTTCGCGAATAAAATCACCCAGCCCAAACCGGTCCAGTTTAATAACTTGAGGAAAGCGTTCTGGTAATTAGGAACCTTGGCATTTTTCAACCAAGATTGAGAGGCAGAATCCGATAGTTTGCAATTTACACTATAAACCCTTAGACTTCCGTGCAGACAATTTTAAGGGAAGGAAAAAACCCATCGCAAAGTGACCTTACTAAGTATTCCGACACTTTACGCTGGACATTAAGCCATACTAATTTTAGGTTGGTATGCAAATTATAGAAAGGATGCACACACTCAATAGGCCGTCTTCGTGACTCATCCGTCACACAATTGTGTATTTTGTGACCGCCCGTCACAAATTTCTTAAGTAAATGAACATGTGCATTCTCTGTCACACAACCGCATTACCACTGCTTTTCCAAAATACAATAAGAGCAGGTCACGAAGTGATGGAAAGCAGGATTCTACTGAACTCTTAAGATATTTTGTAGCCGCAACGACAAAAGGAAGGTTAAAAAAAGGAAAAAGGATATGAGATAGGCTAGCGAAACTTGTTGAGGTAAATTTTACCGCAACAACTTTCGGAGCTCGTTTCCCACCTCACTAATCAGTTTTGGTGTCGATAACTTGGGGCTTAACTTCACTTTGCACACAATGTATCTTTCATCTGCCGCAGTAAATATTTTGTGCGGAGTATTTCTCGCCTTATTTTCCATACGGTTTTCAAAAACAAACGGAGGATTATGGCCTTGACCGTGCCGTCTAGAATATTAACAATTTGCGCTATTTTCCTCCGAGAAATTCCATTTCTTTGATGCAATAGAACAATTTCACGTTGTTCAATAGTTGTTCATTTTCCCATGTTTAAAAAACGTGCTGTCTTTATGAAAAATAACAGAAATTTGTTATTTTATTTGGAAATATAAATACTTAGAGATTGGCATGAAAGTTAAAACTGGTTGTTCGTCTGTAACATTTTTCGAGAAAATTGTTTGGAATTGTGACGAGAATTTCGATTGATACAATTAATCGATGGTTGATTTCTTACAACTGCTCCATTTCAAATTAATAAAGCTCATAGAACAAGTGGTTCTTAAAATACAGGAATCCAATATGCATGAGTGACGAATTCACTTTCTGACTAAATTATTGAAAAATTGACAACTTGCTGAAAGGCTTTCTGATTTTCTAAAAAAACATCTTTGCAAAAAGGATTGAAATATCAAAACCTTCAAAATCAAAGTTTAAACAAAAATTAATAAATGTTTTTTTTTTTCTTTTTATTACACTTGGTGTACTTGGTTTTTAAATTGAAAAACAAGATTAGATAGAACCTGGAATTCTCACACCCATAAAAGTACAAATAATACAATTTAAGGTTAAGAACAACAAGTTCGTATACAAAGTTAATGTTGTTTATGAATACATCATAGACAGAAATACACAACTTCTAGACACAATTATAGAATATTCTCGCCTTGATATTGAATTTCATAAATAAATTTGCAAAAATAACCGATTAAGATATTCAAGTAGGTACACTCAATTACTTTAAGTGACTTGTATGTAAGGTCTACATAAGAAAATGCACTCATAATATCTTATCTTAGGTAAAACAAAGAAAACAACAATAATAATAATTCCATTGTCCTTTTAATCTAAATGCAAATCGATGGATTTATTTATAAAAAACAAAACAAACCAAAAAGTTGTTTGTTTGTAAACAATTAAGCTAAACGAAACCACCAGACTTACAGAAACTCGTATTATGCAAAACGTTTACAGCGAAGACCAAAATAATAGGAACACAAGTAAATTTTGTTGCTAAATATGTCTTTAGCAATTGCCGCAACAATTTTAAAATTAAATTAAACAATTTATTTAATTTAATTTGGTAATATTCCCTAATTTGTCTATTTGCTGCAGGTTTCATAAAATGTTGCCCAATAAAATAGGAACACTTTACTTAAGCTTAAAAAAAAACAGTACCTATTTTGATAGATATTCGACATTAATGGCTGAGCAGAAAATACTCTTGACTTGTTTCTCACCTCTGACCTTGATAAATACATAATCAGTGTATTGAGGGCTGTAGGCACGTTTGAATAAAGTATTAGTTTTGCTGTTTTCTTCTGACAAACAAATCCTTTTAGAGAAAGAGCTCCTATGACAACCGCCTGGCAGTTCAAGAAAGCCAACTGGGACGTTGTCAATAATTGTTTTAGGGCCTTTAAATGGTTTGGGGCCTCGTGCTGACTCCATTGCGGGTTTAATACCTAACGGCTTTTTCAACAAGGACGCTATAAAAGTAGAGCAACACTGACAGCGAACGACGCCATATTTCTTGCCGCTCTTTTGATATTTCTCTTCAATAAGGTTTGCCATTTCTTGATCGAAAGATATACGAGCCAACAACGAATCGAAATTATTAAAACCTACTACCGAAATCGGAGTCAGTGGTCTCAACGTTAAGAACGCTACGTCCAATTTATGGTCGTCATAATCGTCCCAACAGATCAATAATTGAGCATCCAGTGGGCAAAATTTGAATTCACAGGCACAATACAAAATATTCTCGTGCCAGAGAGACAGAAAAGAGTCCGTAGGGATGAGAATATTGCTGTCGCTTAGGCTTCAGTTTTAATAGACCGAATGTGTCTTTCACACGTCGTCGTTCTCAAGCGTTGGGTACCTCTGTGGCGTCGTTGTGGCAACTTTTGTGAAAAGATCATGTCCTTTATCTTTACAAGTTTAAATTGACGCAAGAACTAAAGCCGCTTGACCATCAGAAGCGTCGTATACTCGTGAATTTGAAAATGATTAGGATTTTTATCGAAAAACCATCTTTAGCAATGAGGCCCATTCCTGGCTGAATGACTTCGTCAATAAACAAAATATGCGGTATTGGTCAAGCAGCAATCCACATGTACTCCATGAGTCATCATTGCATCCCGAAAAATGTATGGTTTGGGCCGTGCTTCTTTCACGATGATCAAGACCGGCACTTTACTGTGAATGGCGATCGCTACCGTTCAATGATAACCAAATATACAGGCTTCAATTGGATGATATACACTTGGAGGACATGAGGCTGCCACAGGACGGCGAGGGAGCACGGCGGAGGTGGTGGTGGCGCGACCCAAGCCACACAGCGAATGTCACAATAAAATTATTGGAAACCAAGTTTGGAGAACGTGTTATCTCACGAAATGGTTCAGTCGCTTGGCTGCCTCGGTTGTGCGATTTGACGCTGTTAGACTATTTCCTCTAGGGCGAAGTCAATTCTATGCCAACAAGCACGCGACGATTGATGAACTTCGTACGAATAGCGAACGTGAAATTGCACCATCATCGACCGATTTATGCTTGAAGACCATCGAAAATTTGGTTCAGCGTCTGGACTTCTGGAACCGTGCCCGTAGTGGCCATGCAAAAGAAATCGAGTTCCATACATAATGACATCGAACGTACTTTCACAGGAATACAGAATTTCATTGATATCCAAAACCGTTTTTGTTTTATTTAAAAGAACCTTTGTAGCGCTTTTATTGAAAAACCCAATAGTATGATTTTTTTAGGAACGAAAACCTTATTTGCATATAAGGCTAAAAGTAGCAAGCCCAATGTTAAGTCATGGATAGATGTAAGCTTTAAAGAGGCTATTAAGACATATAGATGTAATCTTCCGTTGTCTTAGTGCCAACCCCTTTTAGAAAAAGATTAAAGCAGTCTAGAAAGAACTGCAACGTCCATATTCGAAAGACCAAACTTTTGGATAACCAAACATTACGGCAACAAATACTAATAGTAGCAGTACAACTTTTTTGTTACTCTTAAAAAACAAGAGGAACTTTAAATCTTCTTCGGTTCCTACACTTGTTTTTAAAGGATTGTCTTTAGTAAGCTCTTTTGAGAAAGCTTATTTGTTTCGCGGCAAATTCCAACATAACTGATTGTGTCATGGCTCTACCAGCACTTGAGTGTGTTAATTACTAACTGGGACCAATCAGCAAAACCCTGCATAGGCTTTTTAATCTACCTTTTTTTTCTAGACTTGTTCCGAGTAGTTCGGCGAATATTGTTCTCAAAATATTGATAGATATCACTAACGTACCTTCTTTGCAATACAATCTTGCGGAACGAAAGCTTCTTAATAACCTTCTGTACGGCTTTCGTAGCAATGGTTTATATCACTGAACAGTAAACAAATCTTGACATCGTTTTGGAGAAAGAAAGATTATTGCGCTTAATATTTCAAAAGCATTGGAAACACTAGTATCCGTATCATGATGGTTAGTGCGTTGGACTGTCATGCCAGTGGTCTTGGGTTCTATCAATGCCTATGCTATCTACAGTTTTTTTTGCACGGGTATTGCCTCTGGCGAGGAATTGGTGAATTCTCCAAGAGTTATTCTTGTCATTGAAAATGTTTTCCCAAATAACTGGTTCGGATTCGGCTTAAAATTGTAGGTTCCCTCCATCAGTGGCAACAGTCCTCGCACAAAGGAATGGTTGAGAGCTGTAATTCACTAAGCTCTAGTTCTCAACGGACTGTTGCGCCACCCAATTTGTTTTATTTTAATATTTGAAAAAATTTAGCAGCTTTGGAAAGCTCTTGTAAAAAAAATGTTTTCTTTCGGTATGGGCGAATCCCTGCTTCGATTTTTTCGCCGGATTCAATTCTGAAACCCATAATGCAAATGGTGGTGTCCCCCAGGGCTCCGTTTTATCCCCTATCATCTTCCTCATTTTTATAACTCTTGGAATCAATGAAATTGTTCGCAATGAAATTGATATCGAGTTATTGACAATACATCTAAAAAACAATGTTGTTCCATTGAAATCCGAACTTTAATAGCATTACAGAATATTTCAATGTGTTAACATACTGAAAGCGCCATCTAATGGGCATATTTTTACTACTCATTCAATGATAATAGATAGATCTTTTTCTTGGCATGTTAACTTAAAAAAATACAATAACCAGTCACAAGAGAGAAATGTTCCTAAAGTTTTGGCCACGGCTGTAGAAACGTGTATAAGCAAAAGTATGACGTATATTTTCTTACTCTTGCGTACTTTATAATGGCGTCGTAAAGGTTAGTTATACGAAAAAGTACAACAGACAACAAACTACGAGTATAGTTCATGTTTATTATGTTAACCCCTTAAGGCTTCAAGTTCTGAGGGACAACATACAACAAACTATCGTTATACTAATTGCATTAAGTTTTCTATAGTATTTTCATTCCAGGTGTGTGAAGACGTATTTCATACATAAATATATCACTTCCTGAGTTAAGTATATTTTACTATATATCTCGCCTTAAGACAGGTCTTATAACCTAAACAATGTATTGCGAAATAGCATGGCAGAAAACAATAAGTCCTAAAAGGGCGTTGTTTTCTTTTACGTTTATGTTTGTATGTTAAAGTATAACACAGATAAGTTGAAGTATAAATGTTTACGCTACATAAAGTTGTGGTTCTAGTAGATCTGGATGAAGAAGGAAAAAAGGTAAAAGGTTTAAAATAGAATGATAGGTCTAGAACAAGGTAAGAAAGTCAAGGAAGTGTCACAATATTCAGGTGTGGCTATATCTAGATACTATAAGGGTTATGTGAGTTCATTATTAAATTTAGCTTGGATAGGTTATTGTTATGGTAAATTAGGATCTCATAATATTTATGCTGAAGGTGACTAAGGTAGCCTAGATAGGTTTATGTTATTTTGGGAATGTCCTTATATCAATAAATAGGGTGATGTCATTCTTTAATATGTTAATCAGAAAAAAATATAAACGATGACAGCTCAGAATGTTAATTTCTTTGATACTCAGAAAAGAAATAATAAATAATTGATTTGAACTCAATTAAATCGATATAATTATCTTGGAAATCGTCAAGAAGACATTCACTGGTTTCTTCAAAGGGTTCGAAAACAAGGATCGGAACTATTAGTCCTAAAAGTATAAGTGAAACTATTTTCTAACCTAGTCAAATTAGTATCAATTTTTACGATCATTTTAATGAAGATTAATTTATTTCGTGGTTTAAGGTTGGTAGCGCTGATATTTGATACTTGTCAAACTAAGCTGTCATTTCAAGTGTCAAAATATAAGTTTCTTTTTACGGCAGTGAATGACACATTAAAATTAGTAAAAAGTGCCTGCAATTCTTGCGATTTCAATGAAAATTAATTTATTGTTACATTTGTTTATTCGTTATTCAAGATCGTGATAGAAACAAACAAAATATGTACATCAAATATGTTTACATAAGATGTCATTTACAACTTATTTATTTTTGTTATTTCTGAATAGAAGTACAGCAAATAATTAAGATGTCTGATTGCTGTCAATCTTTATTTGTTATTTTCAATCAATTTGCATATAAATCATGGCCGCTTTTAATACCGCCGCAGGCCGCCCGCTTACATGAGTAGGCTTGAAGATCTAATCGAATCTGAATTGTGAATTCGATTCATGTACAAGACGGCCACACCACTGGATCAAAAGATTGAATAAATGTACGTACATTAAAAGAATTGATGTGAACTTGATAAGACACTTTTGTTTTAAATCACTTTTTGCATGCGGCATCTTTATTCTATAATTTTACAATGTCATCTCATAGGATACTTTGAATTTATTCCACTCGTCAAGTTGAATCGAAATCGAAGAAATGAATTGAAATGTTTGCTACGGTGAAAGATTTAAAGGAGCAATTAGTACTGGTTGTTTTGACCATGAATAAAATACCAAACTTTAAGTCTTTGAAATGAAAAGAGCAATAATTGAACTAGAACCGGTAGTACTCGTAGCGTGACGGTTATTGCGTAGGACTGTCATGCTAGAGGTCCTGCCTGTGCCACCTAAAGATTTTTCACGCAAGAAATTGACAAATCCTCAAAGAGTAATTCTTGTCCGATTCGACATGACTCCATTCCTGACATGACTCGTACACAGCAATGGTTGAGAGTTGTAAATCACTAGGCCTTAGCTTTTAACGGACTGTTGCGACACCTAATTTTTTGTTTAGCACAGTTTTCGCAAGGTGGCGTCCATTCCCTTCGTCTGTAAATAGCTTAGGGTTATCTGGAACTGATTGGGCAGATCAATGTTAACTTAGTGTCAGACCTAAAAAAACCGAACTTTTCCTCTTATCAAGAGCAAAATACGGGGGCGTTATTTAAGATAAGAATTTAAGCTGAAAACAGATGGGGTCTACAAATTCGTTTTTCGTATTGGCTGTATATCTTTATCATAAAACTAATCCCCACCAGAGTTGGGAAATAATGATTACTTTTCGTAACTAATTTTAATTTTCATTTCAATTAGTAATTGACCTTTTTTTCATCACAATTACATGTTAATGTAAAATATACATATTTTAATTACTTGCAATTGCGATTGAAAAAAAAGAATACTTTTCAATAAATTATAATTGTAGTTAAAAAAATTACTAATTACATGTAATTGAAAATTGAAATAGTTTGAGTTTATTCAATAAATTGATATTCATATTTATTTATTAACTTAAACTAACCTTTCGGAATTCAGGAAATTATTTTGTAAAATTGCGTGAAGTAATTGACAAGATTAATATTCAATTACAACTTTGTGTAATGATTACTATTGCAAAATAATTCATTGCTGCTTTTTGATCATTATTTTCATTTCTAATTAGATTTGTTTAATTAAATTGCAAGTAATTAACGGTTTTTAATTAAATTTTCAGTGTATGAAAATTACAATTACAAGTAATTGTGAATTAATTTTTTTTGTGATCATTTGTTCCCAACTCTGAATCCTTACACATCAATGTAACAATATAACCGCTATAACCGTAGCACAATTCCAAAAATAGCCTCCTTATGCACTTCACTTAGTGTCATGGTCAAAATTTCATAGCCCCATTTCCGTGGGTCCATAAATGCTAAAGTCCCTCCCCCCCAAAAGTCTAGAAGAAAGTGGGCCATAAGTTTATATATTTTTCTAAAAAATTAGGTCAAAAGTTACTACTTAATAACACAAACTTAGAAAATATCTCTCTTCCACTTTTTTGCTCTTTATTCAATGCTTTATAAGAAGTGTAACAGTAATCGGATTTAGTTCAAATATGCGCCGTTTTTTTCGATAATCTGTTTTCATCTAGACGGCAACTTCATAATACCTCCCTCGTAGAAGCTCCTTATTAACGAAGAACTCGGAAAGCCACTTTTCGCAAGCCTCTTTTGAGTTCAACTTTACACTACCAAGGGCGTTCATTTGTTCGACAGGAACAGGCGGTAATCGCTTGGCGCTATGTCCGGACTATTTGGTGGATGCGATAAAACCTCCCATCCGAGCTCCCGTAGCTTCTGACGAGTCATCAACGAAGTGTGTGGTCTGGCCTTGTCCCGGTGAAACACTACACCCTTCCTGTTGACGCTTCCTGTCGATCGTCTGCTTCAAGCGGTCCAGTTTTTCGGAGTAGAATTAAGTGTCTGGCCTTATGGGAATAGTGAATGATTCTCTTTCAATCCTACCAAACCCACATCAACACCTTCGTGGCCGTCAATCCCGGCTTGGGCCACTGTTTGGGACTATTCACCGCCCTTCGACCACGACCGTTTACGCTTGATATTGTTGTATGTGATCCGTTCCGTGAGTTCGTTCCGTTTCAGCAGCATGTCGCAAGCGTTGATTCGGTCCAGAAGGTTTTTTTTGCGTCAAATCATGCAGCACCGGAACATCAATCTTATTTTTTGTATCCAGCCTTCTGCAGATGGTGTAAAATGGTTTGGTGACTAACTCTCATCTCCTGGGTGATGTTTTCCATGGTTTGATCGGTATTCTTCGTCACCGGTCTTCCACCGGCTGGTTTATCCATGGTGTCGTTTTCACCGACTCTGAATCTTAGGAACCATTCGTCCGCGACTCGAAGTGATAAAGTACCATTCCCCAAAACACAATTAATCTCACGGAACGTTTCTCTAGCGGATTTGCCTTTAACGAAGGAAAACTTTAAAATATCGCGAATTTTGGAGTTAGTAAACTCCATGTTTACACGTCTAAAACTGTTGAACGCAATATCCAAACTAATAGAGTCGTTATACGTAGGTTATGTCAATACCTTTTAAATGATGTATAGTATTGCCAGATACGAGCTCTGTAGTGCTTTGTACATAGCCGCGAAATTTAAAAGACAAAAAAGCGAAGGGGAGATATATTTGTTTTTATATTATGCGCCCACTAAAGGGGTTATTAATACCCTTATAATGATTTAACCTAGTGCGAGCAATTAAGAAAAGAGGATAGGATTAGAAAAAGAAACCGATGAACATTGGTTTTAAATGTCTACACAGTGTAATAAATGGAAAATATTGAGACTGGTAAAGCATTCCACATTCGTGTAGTGCGGCTAAAGAAAGCATTTCTGTACTTAACAGTACGTTCGAAATTGGGCTCAAGGGTAAACTATTGGGCATTCCTAGTAATTCCTATGGGTATTACGCTTGAATTGTTTAAGGGGAGGAACGCCTCGGTAAGAAAACGATCTCCAATCATATTAAGAGCTCTTTTTTCAATTCTATCCAGAAGACTCAAGTATGTTATGGATAGTGGCATTGGGGGAGGGTTACGCTTTTGTGACAGTAGACAGCATCGAGTTCTCGAAGCATTAAATTCTACACAGTTTTTGAATCCCCTTTGAAAAATGCTGTCAAGATCAGAATTTATTGAGCTTATCACGCGCTGCCGTTTGTAGTCCAGATCCGAAGAACAAGGATGAGAATCAAAAACGAATATAGCAGAGGGTATTGTCATAATCGAAACAATGTAGTGAGTTAGAAGTTTCAGACAAAAGATCATGTATGAATATAAGGAAGAGAATTGGAGACAAAACGGAACCCTTGGGCACACCAGCGATTATATTGTGGATATCAGATTTGAACCCGTCCAATACTACTTGTATTGAACGGTCCAAAAGGCAATTTCTAACCCAACAAAGAAGAGAATCATCAATACCAAAAGCATGCATTTTCAATAAGAGAGCTTGATGCCAAACTGTATTAAATGCCTTTGGAATATCAGGTTCAATAATCTTACTTTCTCCCAACCTATTCTCCAACCTTTTATTTGAAGAAGAAAATAAAAAAATATCAATGAGAAAAGAAATGCATAAATTCATTATTGAAAAGTCAAAAACATTTTTAAAAAAATTGTGAGTTACTGGTTGACATATATAACGCGTTAAATTATTTTGGAAAAAAATGCTAGAAATGTTTTTCTTGTTGAAAATGGAAAAAGAACCAAATTTCGACACTAATCTTTTCAAGCTTTATAACAAGCTCGTAAAAGGTTCCAAACAGGGAAGGTCCTTTGGTCTATTTTTCACAACGAAGATATTCATTGGTCGATTTGAGACGGCCTTCCGCCTACTTTGATCTAAACAAATTTCCAATATGCTTGACTTTCGAAAAGAGACACGAGAAATAATTCAGATTGACATTTAAAAAATAGTCCGAATTTAGTATGAAGTCTTAAAGCTCAAAATTAATGCAGAAATAAACCAAAATATATTCCCATAAAAATCTTATTTGCGTAAATAGAGTCTAAAGACAAATTTAAAACACGTAAAATCATCATCAAACTGACCTAAATTTCAGTTTCTTTCTTTAATAACCAATTACTGTCCAATCCAAATTATATCAAACATTTCAATATTTTTTTCCCCCATCACAAAATTTCGTTCACGAAAGGTTTATAATTCTATTTCTTGTTCTATATTCTTCATTCTTAAGCTCAACCCATAGTGAACAACAAAGGGCTTACAAGGTCAATTCTTATTCTTAAAAAAATTACTAATTGATCGACATTAATCATAATTATATGATTTTTCAAAGAAATTCTTCCGCCATAAGGGCTAAACCCTATAGACTCGTAGAGCAACTTGAAGCTTTACCAAAAACTTGTAGACTTTTGATGAAAACCGCATTTTCTCTAAAACAGTGGTGTGGCGCCAGATGTAATTATTTTTTAAATCCCTTTGTACTACATGCGTGTTGGATTTATGTTTAACTACGGTTTGAGAAATTTCATTTGATTGTAGATTTTGTTCAGCTTTCCAAAGGTCAATCCTAATCCTCCCAATTATTATATTTACTCTCTGTCACTTTTGTTTGACCTCTCAAAAATTAAAATGTCAATGTCAAAATTATTGTTTTTCTAAATTCTCTCGTACACATATGTCATCGTAGAGTTGTTGCAGCTAGTTGATGGAATTGTGTCATCGCGTTAATTCTTTAAATACATTTTGACATTCAAATTATGGTCCACATTCTATACGTATGTATATTTGATTTGTTGTGCTTCTTACGTCATGTTCAATATATAAAAATTGTACCACTTAAAATGCCTTGAAACATGCAATGCCAGCAGCAAATCTCGATTCATCATTATTAGAGTAAAAAAAATAAGTTGTTTTTTGTTATTATTTTAAGAGTCCATAGCTTCCTAGGTCGTCCATGTTTGTTGACAGACATTTATATTCTCTAAGCTTCTACATTATACATATTAAACAAACGCCTCCAGCGGTATTCTGGTCAAATAACAATAATAATTGACGAACTAGCCTAGAATTTATTTGACATATTACCGTGATAATGACATATTACCGTGAATACACAGCAGCGCAGCGGTGACACCAAATGACAACGTAATGTCAAAGAAATATAAATGGAAAGAGAGATAGAGATAGAAAGAGAGAAGGAAAAAGAAGGGGACAAAACCACATCACGGTAGATCACGTAAAGCGTGGCAAATTAGAAATCCATATAATACAATAATTTGTTGCTTCAGCTGCTGTGCTTCGTAGGTCTTAGGTATCTTTGCGTGTGATTCGAGTCTTTTGTCTTGTCTTGCTCCTTGACAACATAGGTATTAGGTTTCATAGAGTGATACTCTGATACCTTAACTCCATTATCTGGCTAATTAAAACGAGTATACGTGGCAAGACTCTAGAAATATGTATACCCGTTTACACGTATGTGTAAAATAGTGAGACGAAGGTTTACATTTGTTGTTTTTGTACGAACTACACGTTCCAACTATCATCCCTCTATGTACACAACACATATTAAGTGTCTTCATCTTCATTTTCATCTTCAGCTTCAGCTTTTGTGTACTTAATACTTTTTGTCATTTTTTTAATATTGTGATATAGTCGTTTTTTCATTCCATTCCATGCCATACCATCCATCCATCAAATAATCGGCATCGTCAGCATATTTTAACCACAATTAAGCGACCATAACCACTGGAGCATTTCATCTCACTTGAAGAACACTCATTTATCTCGGGTTCTTTCTCGTATTCTCAAAACGTTACCAAACCAAATCCACTCCGTATAATATGCGGCGAGTTGAGAATTCATGATGAGATGAACGACGACGATGACGACGACGTTGAACGAAGAAATTTTTAAACAGCGGAAGCAAGTGATTTCTTTTAGTTAAAGTTTATGGTGATGCGGTGTGTAGATGATGATGGTGAAACTTTTCTGATTGTTATTTCTTTTATTTCATTTTTTTGATTTTTTGATAGACAGGCAGTCAAGTTAGAACTCAGCTTTAAAGATGTTGGTGGAAAAACACTTCAAATATAGTGGAGTTTAAAAGTTTTGAGATCAAATTCATTAGTTTTTTTTTGTCAGTTTTTTGTTTATGGTATCTGCCAAGATGGTAAAGTGTTTTCCATTAGTGACGGAAAGATGTTAAAATTGATTAAAACAAGTTGTAATTTAAGATATCAACGGAATTTTTATTTCAGTTAAAAAGCCTATATCAATGACATTACGTATGTTAGATGACATCGTTCAAATGGTCATCACGGTTAAGTGGCCCGCATTTTCAAGATGTTAAATTTTGACGTTTTACACGACCAGTAACACGTATCTACCGCTAAAGACTTGTTTACTTTAGAAAAGACTGTTCAATGTTGGTAGTCACATCACCTTAATGGAAAATATCAATACAAGTTGTGATTAAAAAAAAGCAGTTAGTGGAATTTTGGAATGAAATAAATGTAAAATTATCTCGAACTCATGTATTTTAGTAGAGAAATATTTGAGCCATCGCAATCTTAAAAACTTTATTAGTACGATAAAATATCAATCACAATCTAAAAAGTGTTATGGCAATGATATCTGTTTTTGTCCGTAATGTAGAAATGAAGGGGACCTTTATTTTTTCCCAACTCTAAGGGCTTGTTTAATTTCAGAGGATTTGTGAATTCCTAGCGGTAGGCAAGAAATAGGGTAACAAGCGTTTTCCAAAAAAAGTTTTTATTTGTTTTTAATTTTTCCGCTGTTATTGCTCATAAGACTCAGGAAAATTCTCTCAAAAAGTCCAACAATACTCAGTGCTTTAAGGACAGAAGCAGGCATGTGGACTATCACAGATGAAGAATCTCTTAATCTGTTATTAGACCCCCACATTCCAGGTAGCTCTAACATACTCAACGACTTAACATCAGAGTCTCTAGCTTCTACAAGCGATTTAGTTGATCTAATAACGCGGGTAAAACTTCAATGCGCCATAGACAGCTTTGATCCATATAAATCTCCAGGACCAGACGGAATCATTCCGGCCGAACTACAAAAATGCTCAGACATGATCATTCCACCATTGGAAATCATTCTGACAAGCTGTGTTAGGTTGAGATATATTCCCGAAGCCTGGAGAATGGCAAAAGTAGTCTTCATTGCTAAAGCAGGAAAAACCTCACAAGTTAACCCTGAAGATCTACGACCAATCAGCCTATCATCCTTCCTTCTTAAAACCTTGGAAGGATTGATTGAAATTTACATCAGACATAATCTAAAACCATGTATCATTTCCACAGCTCAACATGCTTACTCTAAGGGAAAATCAGTAGAATCAGCACTTCACTCGCTGGTACGTATTATTGAACATTCCCTCGAATACAAAGAATGTAACTTAGTAGCGTTCCTAGATATTGAAGGAGCTTTCAACAACGTCAGTTACCAGGCGATTACAACAGCAATGGATAAGCTGAAATTAGAGAAATCACTCTCATAGATCTTATAAATCTCATGCTCAAAAGCAGGACAATAATTTCTAACATGAGAAGTTTTACTACCACCAGATCGGTGAATCGAGGCACTCCATAAGGTGGGGTCCTTTCGCCTCTTTTATGGAACATGGTAGTAAACGAACGCTTACATCATTGGAAGCAGAGGGTTTTAAGGTGATTGCCTATGCTGACGACGTTACAATATCCGTATCTGGGAAGCACCCCCAAGTTCTCTTGGAAATCTTACAAAATGCCTTAAACAGGCTAACTAAATGGGCTAAGCAATGTGGATTTGACGTCAACCCACACAAAACAGAATTAATACTCTTTTCGAGAAGACATAATATTCCTCAGATTAGCCCAACCAAGATTAGAGGAATACCATTAAGCTTTTCCGACCAAACTAAATATTTGGGCCTCATTTTAAACAAAAAACTAAATTGGAAGGCAAATATTGATGAAAGAGTAAAAAAGGCTACTGTAGCGCTTTTTACTTGTAAAAAGGCCATAGGATCAAAATGGGGCTTCTCCCCAAAAATAACCCACTGGCTATACACTTCGGTAATCAGACCGATACTGGAGCTGTCGTTTGGTGGACCGCACTGGACAAGATGTTAAATCTAAATAAGCTCATCAAAGTCCAGCGGTCAGCAGGTATGTGCATCACAGGAGCACTTCTTTAACACTAACCCCAGCACTGGATGTGCTTTTAAACCTAACACCACTTGACATCTTCTCAAAAAACGTGGCTGCCATCTCATGTGTAAGGCTTAGAGCCACCTCTCAATGGACCAGTAACAATACTGGACAAACTACTATTCTAGACAGTTTCAGATCTATCCCAGATCGCTTAGACTATACCACCCCAAAAATGGTATTCGGTAAAAGCTTCCAAGTGTCCATCCCGTCAAGATACTCCTGAGAAGAAGAGAGACCCCTGAAAGATGATTCGGTACACTTCTATACTGACGGTTCAAAGACCGATCACGGAGTTGGAAGTGGTATCTTTTCGGAACAACTGAATCTCAGTCTATCCTATAGACTTCCCAATCAATGCAGTGTATTCCAGGCCGGAGTAATGGCGATTAAAGAAGCACTATCCTGGCTCAAAGAAAACGTTATATCTTGTGAGGATATACGAATCTTCTCAGGCAGCCAAGCCGCTCTTAAATCTCTCGCGTCTGTCTCCACAAACTCTAAAACAGTCCACGATTGTCAATCATCTCTGAATGAGATGACGGAACAGTTTGACATTCACCTCATTTGGGTGCCGGGCCACAGAGACATTCCAGAAATTGCACGGAACACTTCTGCCTCATGTTAGACAAAAACATAACATAGGAACACCACTTCCTACATGCAAATATCTTCTCAAGCAATATGCCCTAGAAACAACAAATGGTAAATGGTCACAGAGTACCACCTGCCTAGCAACCAAGCAAATTTGGCCAAGTATTGACTTAAAACGCTCAAAAGGCTTGATATCACTGAGCAGACAAAGTATAAGCTCTACAATTGGAGTAATAACGGAAGACAAGCTCTGAGGCTAGGGGTCTCTCCATTAGAAGGAATAACTTTCTCGGTAATCCCTTCTTTGATAACACCAGTGAACTGGCAACGATTGACACAAAACGTCTCTCTAACTTTATTAAAAGTACGAAATGGTTTGTTTAAGTTCATTACTCTCCCATGAGTAACGCCATTAGCGGTATCACAATGGACCCTTGAGGTCTACGTGCGTCAATGACACCTGGACAGCCACTCCAACCTAACATAACCTATTGCTCATAAAGTTTTCTTAAGTCTACCGAGTTAAAAATTTTTGACACTTTCAGTCAAACTTGTAAACCTATTCTAAAGTATGTCAAACTTTTAGATAGTTGTTCAACTAAAAAAAATACTTACACTTGTATCAGTTTAGTGACTTAGGCAACTAAATTTTTCATTCGATGGTCACTTTCCTTGATTTTTTGATTTACAAAGTTTAGAAATTACTTTAGAAGTTTACAAAATATTAAATAATTTGTCTGAATAATCAGAATGTATGCGAATTTTTATTTTTTCATAAAGTTATCTATAATTTGAAAAATACGAGATTGAAAGTCACCATGGAGTCTCTCAAGGATCACTTTTGAGTCCAATTCTATACTCGTTTAATTCTTCAATTTTAATTAGTATAGTTCAGGATTTATTAGCTTTTCGCTGCTTTTTAAACGTAAAACTTTCTATTTTGGAAGAAATTTTATCACAGGAAGTTTTCAAATGAAAATAACTCTTTTTTTAAATCATTCAAAGCATAGGAGCTTAACAATTCTCAAAAACCAAAACGATTCCGAAAGCCTTACATTCGACTTAGTTTCAAATTTAAAAGAACTAACAGTCTGTCATATGGACGACTAGCTAAAAAACGACTGTATTAGTGTGACAGCATTTTGCATCTGTCAATCAAAGAAAAATGACGTTTCAAATTTTCAATTTCGAATAAATGCCTTCATAAGAATATGTCTGTCAAAATTATGAACTGTCAATGCTCGTTCTTGCGCATTTCTCTTGTGCTTACATCGCTAAAAAAATCATTGTTTGTCCACAGTTTTATTCTATTGTCAATTAAAGAAAATGTACGTTTCAATTTTTAAATTAATGTTTTCATTATAACATTTCTGGCTAAATTATGATCTGTCAATGTGGTTCTTGCGCATTTTCTTGTGCTTACATCACTATTAAAACTTATTGTTTGTCCATAGTTTTATTCTATTACCAAACTAATGAAGAACCAGTTTCTTAAATTTGACGTCTAAACAAACAAACTTTTTGGAAAATGGAGTGTCACATTATTCCATCATACATTTTTTAACGTTTAATAGCTCCAACTATCTGTCAACCTAGAATCATATTTGATGCCAACAAGATTAGTTTGAAATTATTGTTTATTTTGCATCTGTCAATCAATGAAAAATGACTTTTCTATTTTCGAATGAATGCTTTAATAATGACATATCTCTCAAAATTATGAACTTTCATTTTGCAAATGATAAAAACGAAACAAACAAAACTTAGTTAGAAGTTTGTGGTTATATTTGAGTACATTTTGTATTCATTTTGTTTTTGTTGTGTTTAAATTTATTGTTTCTCCATAATTGTTTTCTTTTGATAAACCTGCGAAGAAAGATTTTCTTAAATTTGATATTCTAAACAAACAAACTTTTTGGAAAATGGAGTGTCTTCAAACTTCAAAAAATGTACGATAGAATTCTTTCACTAGAAATTAAACTAATTGTTTGACAATTAAAATGGACGTTTATTACTGATGTTACGTAAAGCCCATTGATGAAATAAAAATCGTAATCGACAGATTTAATATTGGCGTTTTTACAGGCGTCGAATTTTGACATTTCATAATGGTATCTTGCTCATATAAATGCCAAAAAGTAGTCTTTTCAACAATCAAAGGAAGTAAGATACAAAAATATTGAGACTTCAAAGTTTTTTTTTTATTTGACACCATTCGGGTGGAAATGTTTTGCCATTGAATCAAACAAAAATTTGACAGCTGACACAAAAGAATAACGTATTGATATTAGATGCGTTTCTTTACTTTGAATTTTCATTGGTTGATAATCTTAATGGAAGTTTAGAAATGTTTTGCCATTGAATCAAACACAAATTTGACAGCTGACACAAAAGAATAACGTATTAAAATTAGATCTGTTTCCTTTCTTGAATTTTCCTGTCAAGTTCATATAACAAACTAATTTATGGACATTGGGAGTAAAACAAAAAAAAACTAAGTGTTGCAATTAGGTCTGTTTACTTACTTTGAATTTTCGGTGCTTTTACTAAAAGTGGCAGTGAAATGTCAAAAATTTATATTTAGTTTTTTGATTTCAACGTCTCATGTTTTTATTTATATTTAACACCATTTGGGTAGAAATGTTTGCCATTGAATCAAACAAAAATTTGACAGCTGACACAAAAGAATTACGTATTGAAATTAGATCTGTTTCTTTTTTTTGAATTTGCATTTTTTGACAATCACAAGTGACGTTTATCACTGCTGTTACGTAAATAAATATCGTGTCTTATGTGGATTTTTTTAGACGACGATATTTGATATGTCATAATGTTATCTCGCTCATTCCAAAAAGTACTCTTTTCAACAATCAGATAACACAAAAGAATAACGTATTAAAATTAGATCTGTTTCCTTACTTTGAATTTCCGGTTCTTTTCGCCAAACTCCTGTAAAGTTTACATAAGAAGAAATTTATTTGACAGAACTTGAGATGAAAAGCACATGAATTAAAAGCAAGTGAACAAAATTTTTAAAAAATTTAGTGTCAAATAAAAATGTTTCTATTCCCTTAAGTTTGCGCACTAAAAATGTTATTCAAAGAAACTTTCTTTGAGTTTAAATCTAACTTCAACTGTCAAGTTTCATTATCAAATTCGTTTTCATTTACTTTTTATTTTTCCTGAGTTTGACAGTTTTTTTGGTTTTGACTAACTCATTGCTCCTATAGTGATCAAACAGTTCAAGTTTATGTTTTTAAAATAGTTCTTGAATGCCAAAGTTTTTACCACAAGTGTAATATAGAAAACAAACTCACTCAACCGAATACAAACCACGATGAATAAAAGGAAAGCCTGACGTCGTCGTCCTCATAGTCATCATCATAAACAACATCAACATCAAAATCAGCGTCTTTATTTAACGCATCTATCCTATAATCATATGCAACTATAAATGCACAAGTATAGCTCCGTGTGTTTAAGCCAAATACACTGTTTATGGATTCACTGAAGCCTCAATTGTTTTAAGAGAACACACGTCGCAAACCGCACTACCATACTCATACACCAACTACCAACTCCTATATGCAGAGTGCATAGGCTGGAGCCTACGGAGCTCTGGAGCTCTGTGGGTGCACCAATGATGGGTTAAGAGCAAACCCCATTTGCATATGGGGTTTCCTCTATTTTCTATACTTTCTGTTGTTTTCGTTTTTCTCACATATTATTCCTTATTTCTGCTTTTAAACGGTACTACGGCAGCAGCATCTGCTTAACGAATGCATTTGAACTTATTTCTTTCAAGCCGGTTCAATGTTAGAGGTATACAATTATACATATATCTATGCAGAGTTCTGCAGAGCCTCGAGTCGGGTTAAGAGGATTACGTTACACTAAATTGCGGTTGACACTCGGCTGCTTTCATCCAAACACCCAACGACCGACGACCGACTCGACGACGACGAGGACGAGGACGGTTCTCGTGCCATGCGGTGCTTCTAGAGCTAAGCTCCGTAACTCTATTTTACAGAGAGATGTAGATTTATGTGTTAAAGTTGGATTGTAATACCCTCCACACCCCTTCCCAAAACAATCAGAGAAGAGGTTATGGCCGGGCAAGAAGGAGAAGCTAAGTGAAACTTATAACAGGAGGGTAGTGGCGAACGGTGGCATTTAGTAAAGTAAAGGAGCTATGGAGCAGTGTCATATCGTATCGCGCCTCCTTAGATTGTTTGTAGTTATGATTCTTTTTTTTTTCTTAAGCCTCGAATCTCGTCCTATTCAGCTCCAGGGTCGCAATTACCGACGATGTACTTTGGAAGCAGCAAACAAAAAGCAAGAAAAAAATAAATGTTATGTTACTGTGATCACCCTCAATGTCGCTGATGGCCGGAACTTGTGAGTTGTTTGTGTTTATGCAATTTATTTATCCTCCTCATCATTATTATTATTATTATTGTGCACATCATGTCAGTTGGGCTTGAGACAGGGGGTGAGACCAAGACCGGGTCCGAGTATTCAGTCGGCGGTGACAACGATGACACTACATGTTGACGACAACATAATCATCTGCATTTTGAGCGGGTGACATTTATGGCTTCAGGCGCATTGAATATGCCTCCTTTGCCGTTGCAACGACAAATGACAACCGTCCGTCTGTCCGACCGTCCGTTGCTTCGTCGTCGTTGGTAGGTTGGTCCGTCAGTCGTTGATGGCATCATTATTGTTCGGTTTGACCGAGTATATCATAAAAGTTTTTATATTTTGCTTTCGTTAGCGTTGATGTTTTTACTGACCTATTAAAATGTTTTTGCTCATATAAATGATGCGGTAAATAGAAATAACATTGAACATGAATTTATAATATTAAATTGCATTACAGCGAAACATTTGTACATAGTTACAGAAAAAAATAAATAAATACATATTCATAAATGAAAGGTCAAATAATTGAATAGAAAGTGTATAGTGGATTATCAGTCAAAGTGTCATAATGAACAAAGTGTAGGTTTGGCTTGAGTTACATTTTCGATGCCTGTCACATTTTTTAATAATTATTATTATTTTACAAAAATATAGGAAGTAGAAAACTGCATAACATTATGTTTTTTTTTTATTGTGCGCAGTTTGTAATCATTTAAAATTGTTAAACGTATTGATTGTGATATTGACAGACAGACAGATAACGACCATGACATTGACAGTTCGTATGTTCATTATTTTTCATCTCATTATATTTTATAGGGAGGGTTGCGGTTTCGTAGTAAAATTCAAGGTTTCCATATGAATGCCTAATATTACATTGATAAAGGGTAATTTTGTGAAAGTGAATTTTAAAAAAGTAAAGCTTAAAAAAAACACATTAAATCAGAAAAATGCATGAAATCTTTATTTGAATCGATAGTACGGTCCATATAAATATTGACCTTGACGACGCCTCAAATGGTCCACCGCCTTAGTCCAATTTTGGCATGCTCTTTTCAACATTTCGGCCGGTATCTCACGAATGCTTCAATGTTGTCTTCCAATGCGTCAATTGAAGCGGGCTTGCCTGTATAGACATAAGTTTTAACATAGCCCCACAAAAATGGTCTATGGGCGTTAAATAGCACGATCTAGGCGGCCAATTGACCGGTCCCGAACGTGAAATAAAATGACCACCCACTTGACTTTTATTAAGTCCATTGTTCGCGTGCTGTGTACCACAGTCTTGTTGAAACCACATGTCATGCAAGTCAAGCTCTTGCTCACAGTAGCAACATTCACAGTTACGTTACGATTCATCATCTTTGAAGAAGTTCGGTCCAATGATACCGCCAGCCCATAAACGGCACCAAACTGTGACTTTTTTTGGATGCATTGGTAGTTCTTGCAATGCTTCCGGCTGATATTCAATCCCAAATCGACAATTCTGCTTATTTACGTACCCATTGATCCAAAAATGAGCTTCGTCGCTGAACACAATTTATCGGAAGAAGCTTGCGATGAACTTTCTACACAGAGCACACATTTTGATAATAAAATTCAATAATTTGTGAAGCGTTGTTCGTTTGTAAGACGATTCAATCATAATGCGCAATCGTTAGACCTGTGCCGACTATTAGGATCACGGTATCGTGGAATGTGTAAGAGGAACCGAATAACCTAAAAACAGTTACAAGAGTGCAGAAAATGGCAGAAATGGAAGCAAAGCTCCTTCTTACAACTCTGGATCTATATGTTAAGAAAACTATGGCAATCAGAGCATTACGGCTAAGGCAGAACAGTTGCTGAAAAACTAGCCACATCAGACACGCCCAGATTCTACATAAATACATAGGGAAGAATGTAAGCACAGGGGCCGGATTATGAGATTCGTAGAATTCGTTTTGTAATTATATACAAATGTGAGTTAGCTTTATTTTAATTTGTTTATAATTTATACACTAAAATATAAAAATTTGTGGAAAGCTGTCAAATGACTGGAATATATTAATAAAAAGTCAAACCAAAAGTGTCAAATCACTGGAATATAGGAAGAACTATTTTCGCTTCGCCGCGAATTCGTTAATAAAGAAATACGACACGAGTCGAATTTGAAAGGTTGAATTGAAAACGATCCGCCGCGAACCTCATAATCAGGCCCCAGACAACATCACACTCTGTCCTTAGTCCCACAGAACCTTTATGGCTGAAACACAAGCAACCTTCAGCTTCGGCTCAGGATGACGTTTACGAGTTGAGCCATAGGAGTTCCTCTTTGGAGGGATGAAATAATATAAATGTCACTGAAAGCAACCTCGAAGCAGCCCCACCGTAACGCAATAGAAGCCGAAGTTGAAGCGTGTTTGTGATTCAGCCATTAACACCACCTTTCCTGACACTGACAGGAATAGATGGGTACAAAATGTTTCACACATGACTGAGTCGTCAATATACATAAGGCTCGAAACTAAGAACAGGTTTCTTATCTGAGACACTCATTTTTTCCAACTCCTTCAGACTTTCCCATTCAAGCAGTGTCTCCTCAAGCTGTGGTATTGGTATTGAAAAGCTCTTTAAAACAGGTCTCAATGATGGTGCTATCACGAGCTAAACTTGCCATTTTCATCGATATCCAAGCAGAAATAGAATCGATTACTGCTACAACAATCAAATCTAAGCTTGTAAATTACTGTTGTCAAAAAATGCCACAGCAATCAAATTGAAGCTTGTAAATAACTGTCGTCAAAAAAAAATTACGTTCTTAAGCTGACAGCACAACATTATAGACTCTACTGCGTACCAGATGGAGAGAATTTAGTGATAAGAAAGAACAGGAAGACACAGTTCACTTCCACTCAAGCCACTGTCCAACACTATGCCATCACTAGAAACAAATTCTTAGGCAGACACTTCTTCAATAATCTTGAAGAACTTGAAGATATTTCGAGAAGCAGTCTATTATTCTTTACCTATAGCCCTTAATGGCTAGAACAAGACATAGGCTTAATAAATCTTTTAAGAAAGTTCAATACTTAGGTGTATCACAATGGATGAATCATTTAGTAGCATCGGCCAATCGTCTATGGCAACACGCACCTTTTCTTCAATAAAAATTCGCCACTGCAAGCCATCAGCTGTAGTTCTGTCCAAAAAGATTAATCCAAAGGATTGAGATCGGGCCTGCCTGAGGCCAATCTGATGCCTTGATGAACTCAGGAACATTCTTTTCCAGCCACAGCTGGGTTGATTTGATTTTGTGGCTGGAGCTGAGTCCTACTGGAACACCCAATCTTTTGATTGACCAGAGTATTGTTGAGTGGTTTCACCACTTTCTCTAAAACGTCTTCTTGGTAGTATTTTGCTTCTGTTTTTAATCCTTGCTCCTTCGTAGCTCATTCCCCACCAACAAATTACCGAATAAGTATGTCGACCCCTGATAATTCCGAGCATACACTTTGTCGT